>NC_044040.1:179713831-180368778 GCF_901765095.1 Microcaecilia unicolor | reverse complement strand
CTAACTCTCTAACCCTAACCCCTTAACCCCAACCCCAACCCCCACCCTAACCCTCAACCTCACCCTCAACCTCCCCCTCCCCCTAACCCTAACCCTAACCCCCTAACCCTGACCCTAACCCTAAATCCAACCCTAACCCTCGCCCTAACCCCACCCCTAACCCCAACCCTAACCTTAACCCCTAACCATAACCCTCTAACCCTAACCCCCTAACCCTGACCCTAACCCCTAACCCTAACCCCTAATCCCAACCACAACCCTTGCCCTCACCCTAACCCTCACCCTCACCCTGACCCTAACCCTCTAACCCTAAACCCTAACCCCCTAACCCTGACCCTAACCCTAACCCCAACCATAACCCTCACCATCACCCTAACCCTCACCCTAACCCCTGACCCTAACCCTGACCCTAACCCCGACCATAACCCTAACCCTCTAACCCTAACCCCTAACCCCCTAACCCCAACCCCCAACCCCCCAACCTCACCGGGGAGAGAGCCTGTTGTTAAACATTTACCAGCATACCACTGCATATAAGTTACTGTTTACACAAAGGTTATTCATATTTGAAGGGGAGTGGCTGGGGGCAAGATAGAGGCCAGGCCCAAATTTATACGCAGAGGGGTAAATCCTATAAATGGCGCCTAAAAATCAGCATGTGTCCATTATAGAATAGCACTTAGGGCATAAACCGCATCTAACTTTAGGCACTGACAATTACACCCTGCTAAAATTCCAGCACCTAAATTAGGTGGTGTGTGGCTGAGTTCTATATTTACACGCATAAAATTTTGGAACACTTTCGGAATGCCCCTAGCCATGCTCCCAAACATTTACGTGCGATAGGATTTATGTGCAGATCTTTATAGAATATGATATACGCTAAAATCCTAATTAACGCCAATTAACACAAATACCAACCAGAAACACAACAAAATCAACTCGAGCATACCTAAATCTCCACTACCCAAGCTGCAGAGGACTTAAATATAAGTCAACCTATGCATCCAGCTTCTCTTATATAAGCACACAACAATGGAACGTGCTTCCGACCGCTGTGAAAACAACATACAACCACCTAATCTTCTGGAAACTCCTAAAGACTTACTTGTTCAAAAAGGCATACTCCAACGACTCAACCTAAATGCCTAACCCCGCAATACATCGATATAAATGTTCATGTTGGACATAACCTAACCTACTCTTCCCCTTGACCCCCAATAGGTCTATCAAATCTGATCATTAGCCTGTCTTAACCTCACTTTGTATCTGTTGTTGCTGGTATTTGCAACTGCCACTACTGCACTATATAAGCCACATTGGGCCTGCAAATAGGTGGGAAAATGTGGGCTACAAATGCAACAAATAAATAAATAAATTATTGGCACTGATTGGCTTGTTAAGCAATTAAGTTGCATGCGCAAATCGGCTATGCACGCTGATTTGCGTGAGCAACATTAGTTGCCCTTTATAGAATACGGGAGAGAGGGGGTAATTCTCAAAAGGTCACCTAAAGTTAAGCGCTGGGATGATCAGTGCTAAGCATGAATTCTATATCAGCAATTATGGTCTTATCGAATACTGGCGTAAGTCCACAGTTATTTGCCTAATTTAGGTGCACGTACTTATACCAGCTCAATGTCTGGAGTAAATGCTTGCTCCTAACTGTCGGTAGTTAGAAGTGTAACCGCAATGTTCTAGAACCCGTGGGTATAAATGCTAGACACGCCCCTGACCCACCCATGCCTCTCCCAAGTCCAGATCCTCCTTGCAGTTGTGCACTATTCACATGATATTTAAAAGGAAATGAGCCTGCAAATAGGTGGGAAAATGTGGGATTCAAATGCAATAAATAAATAAAATAAATAAAGGTGGCTATCCAGTGATATTCAGTACCAGATAGCCAGCTATTCGGCACTGAATATCACCAGTTAGCAGCTTAAAGATAGCCGGCTATCCGCCGATTTTTAAAGGCAGACTGCCCAAGTTCGGCAGCCATATTTGGCCGCCACAATAAGTAGAATAACTTTGGCCAGTCTGACTGTAACTGGCTACCGTTGAATATCAGCTTGGCTGGTTAAAATTGGACTGACCAAAGTTAAACTGGATAGTCAATGCCTGTCACCAGAAATAGCCTAGTATTGAATATCTGGATTTAACGCGAACTGTGAGAGACAGCCCGGCTATCTCCCATGGTCTGATTATCGGGCAGAGTGGATTTTGTGTGCACAATTTGTAGAATACTAAGGACAGTTATGTGCGTAATTGCAAATTAGTGCAAATTAGCATCAATTATATGTTTATATTTATGTGTAACACCAGTTAAAGCCAATTATAGGTTGTTAATGACAATTAGAAGTTAATAATTAAATTATGTGCCAAACGGACACTATTCTATAACTTCCATGTGCAACTTTGTGTGCTTAGTGCAAAGTTGTGCGCACAAGCTTATAGAATTAGTGGATTTGTGGCAGAATTCAGTCACTCAGCATAGAACCCTATATGCAAACGTTAGGCCACAAAATATAGCAGGCCTAACCTGTGTGAATGCCAGCGTTTGCAACCAAGTGCTTGTGTTTATATGTATATGGAGTGGTTCTATTTAAACGAATATTACTGTGGATTTTAAGGACAATGTTACTTGCCAGCATTTAACTCAATCCATGGCCAACCCTGTTGAAAATCCAACCTTGTCAGTTCATAATCTTGAGTCCTTAATTTACTGCAAAAGTTACAGAACTGGCACTGTTAAAAGCAAAAACATAAACCAACAATTTTCTTTCCCTGTCCATTTTGTTTTCAGAATTGATATGCACTTGTGGCATACCCAGAAATAATTTGGGAGGGGAAGACCCAAGGTTAACATGGTTGGGCCACCAAAAATTAATTGTACCATAGCTGGCAGGGATCCACAAGCCCTGCCAACTGAAGAAATCTGGAAATGCAGCTGGAGCTGGAGCACTGCCATGGTCGTGAAGTGAGTGAACACAGAAGAATTGCCAGCAGTAGTTCGTCTTTATCAGGGCACAGTAAGCATGCTGAGGCTATCATAGCCAGATGCTGATCTCGCAAAATCAGCATCAGGAACTACTCCCACTAGTATCAAAGGTACTCCAGCTGCTGCTGGCGTTAGTTCCATGTTCACTTGCAGCTGTGGTGGTTTTAGTCAGCTGGTAGAGGTCCTTGCCAGTCACTGCAATAGTGTGGACAGGCTTGGGGGAGGGCAGCAGAAAGGTTCAGGTCCCTCCAGATCCCCCTGTGGCTACACCCCTGTGAGTTACCAAAGAATGTTCAATTTGTGAGAGTGCATGAGAGAAGGTGGCAAATTTTCTAAAACTGCTGCTGTACATGAATCACTGCTGGCAAGATATTAAGGAAAACTCCTGCAGTGACATTTGTAAAGGGAGGCCATGATAGAATGAGGAAATTAGAAAGAAACTAAAATGGGTAGTTACAAAGGTTAAAAGTGTGCATTTAGTGTGGACACTATTTAAAAACATCATCTTAGAAGCCCAGACCAAATGTATTCCATGCATCAGAAAAGGTGCCAGCATAGTTCAGTGGTGAAATGAGCGAGGCCAATAAAGCCAAAAGGGCATCTTAAAAAACAAATCAGAAAATAGATCCAGATAAGAATATAAGAGCATAAATACAGGCAAGTTAATGATATAAGCCGGAAGTGAATTTGAAAGGAATCTTGCTGCAGAGACAAAAACATATAATAAAAACTATTTGACTACATTCAAAATAAGAATCATGTTAAGGAGTTGGTTGGACTTCTAGATGACGAAAGGATTAAAGACACACTCAAAAAGGAAAAGGTCATAGCAGAAAAACGATGTAACTAGGGGCAAATCCATTGGTGAGCCTGGACTGTTCTAGGCCTATCTACTTTTGCCAAAGGCTCACCCATCAGCTAGATGCACCAATTATATAGTTGGCAGGGATCCCCAAAAAATCCAGAGTCAACCCAATCACTTAAAGCACAGCTGTCAGCAGCTTAAACTGCCACCACTGATGCAGGCACAACAAGTATATTCACTTCTCTCACATGCTCAGTTCATGCAGGAGAACATAGAATGGTTGTGATGTTGACTTCAGTGGTAGAACTTTGAGCTGCTGACTGCTGTGCTTTAGTTGATCAGGGCAGATCCAGATTTCATAGCTAGCAGGGCTTGGGGTTCTCCACCAGTATTGTTAGGAGAGGGATGGGGAGTAGGGGGGGGGGATGGAGGAAAGGATGCCTGTAGTGCTCACCTATGTTCATCATTAGTCAACCCCGAATTTTGGTTCTGACTGTGCCATAGTATTTTTCCTGGTGCCCATCCTTTTCACCTTGCAGCTGTTTGTTTCCCTGCAGGAGATAGACCCCATACACCGTCAAATTTCCGGAGTTTATTTCATTGTGTTTTTTTAAGGGGGTGAGCTCTGCAGTATCTGCAATCAGGGTCCTGAGACTTGAGCCTGCTAATGTGTGGATGGCTGGTAAACACACAGTTGCTCCCTGAGCTTTGTGACCAATCCCCCTTGTACCCACAGAATTTACTAAAAATATTAAAAAAAACAACAACAACAACAAACAGCTTTACTGGCATACATATTGCTTATTAACTGTACTGTACCTTGTAGCATATAATGATATTTACGGAAAAATAAACACTCATGTTAAACATTATGCAGACATTAACACAAAAGTATTCAAAGCAGTTTCAAACACCACAAAATCTTGGCCTTATAGCTCTATTATACAACTGTAAAGCAGTCCTAGGCCAAACTACCAACATAAAAACATAAGGAATTGCCATATTAGGTTAGAACATCTAGCCCAGCATCCTAATTCCAGCATAAAGACTTGGCAGCAAAAAAGTCTAATCTGAAGAAAAATACACTCTGCAGGTGTACACACAGTCCAGTCAATGAGTGAGATTATGGGGATTTTGGTTCTCCTATGCAGTTCCTCTAAGTTGCTCTAAAGGAAAAATCTTTAGCTTGAGGTGACAAATTTCTGAACCATGCAGTCTTTATGTGCTCTGTGCTAAAACAACCCTTTTTGGGCCCTGCTTGGACAGTAGTCCTTTCCTGTTCTAAAAACCAGTTCTAAGTTCATAACTCTGCCCTAAATCCACCCATGCTGCCAACCATATTTTATGCTCCTAAATTTAGGAGTTTAATGAAATTTTCAGAATACATTTAAGTGCTTAGCCCTTGTAAATTTTCAAAGAGACCAATTTGGGAACATAAATCTCAAAGAAACAGAAATTCTTTGAATCTTGGACCCTCAGTCCTTTATAAACTTAAGGGGACTGGAGCCTTAAGGCCCCCTCATAACTAAATGAATTCTTTGATTCAGTCGTTACTAAGGAGAATGTCTAGGAAATAACCACACCTGGAACATATGATGGTAAATGATTCAGAGGAACAGTGAGCCTAGAAGGTGTAATAGAGCAAATTGAGAAACTAAAGTATAATACATCAACAGAACCATATGGTATACACCCCAGAGAGCTGAAAAAACTCAAAAATAAAATTGCAGATCTATTAGTAATAATCTGTAACATATCATTAAAATCAGCTACAGCGCCAGAGAACTGGAAGGTGGCCAACATAATGCCAATTTTTAAAAGTTTCAGGAGTAATCCTGGAAACTATAGGCTAGTAAGCCTGATCTCAGTACTGGGCAAATGGTAGAAGCTATTCTGAGAAACAAAATTGCTGGCCACATAGATAACACAGGTTAATGGGGCAGAGCCAACATGGATTTAGCAAAGGGAAGTCTCACCTTTTCAACCAGTTGTTGGGGTTTTTTTTTGAAGTTGTGGACAAGAGTGAGTCAACTGATATAAGGGCCCTTTTAGAAATCGTTGGTCAGCCCAACGTGGGCTTACCACATGCTAACCCGGAACTACTGCTGGCCCAATGTGGCCGCTGGCACTAGTTCTGGCTCATGTACACCCTTTCCAGCATGCCGGAAAATATTTTAAAATTTAAAAGCGCGGCGCTAACCTGGCAGTAATTGGGCATCACTGTGCACTGTCCGGTTACCGCTGGGTTACTGCAGGAGTCCTTACTGCCACCTCAGTGGGTGGCGGTAAGTGCTCCTCCCCATATGGCCATGCGGTAAAGGTACTCTTAGTGAATGATCATTTTCTAGTGGCTTTTTACCCACTGTGGTAAAAAGGGCCCTGGTGTGCGGGAAAAATGGCCCCCACCACTACAGCAGGAACCTATTTCCCCTAGCTTAGTAAAAGGATTCCCATAGTGAATCTGGATTTTCAGAAGGCATTTGACAAAGTCTTTCATGAGAGGCTCCTGAAGTTATTAAAAAGTTATAGGATAAGAGGCAATACACTATTGTGTATTAGGAATTGGTTAAAAGATAGCAAACAGAAGATTTTTGTTGAAGAGTCATCAAATGAACCACAATACACATACATTGCAGGCACCTTATTTATAACCTCATGACCCACCATTGAAAAACAGCAGTCCAGAACCAAGACCTCTCACCTGGGGGTGATGCGGAAAGTATGTGCCCTCTATGTCGCTCTTCTTGGCTGCCACAATTAGCCACAGCGTCCACTCTCTGATCAAAAACTACCACTGTTTTATGTTTTAGATGTGACTGTTACTGAAGGACATTTTTCACTGCTGCAGGTATTGTTTTTATGTACTAGCTACCTCTCTTCTATCTGATCATTCTCACTGATGCAGGCAAACCCCCAGCTAAGGTTAAAAAAAACAACAACAAACAAAAAACAGCCCCATGCAATACACAAACACAAGCACCTCAGAGCCCAAACACACATGTATTCACTCTCAAACATCCCTAAGCCATAAGTAACCCCCAAAAATGACCAACCTAAGGGCATGGATCCTCTACTATACAATAACAATGTGGATAATGGGGATATCAGCATCAACGCCAGCCGAATGGAACAAAATACCAGCATGCATCACAGGAAAAAGACGCCCACTCCAACTGGAACAGCCCAATTGCCACCTAAACAACAGCGCAGTGGCCAAACAAACAACCAGCAACATGAAACCAAACATGACCAACACCCAACAAAATGACAATAGCAAAACAGGCAGACTACACAGACAACTACAAACTGTTAAAAACACCAACATTAAACAGAACATGTATGTCCCAATACAAATAAGTTACATAAATGCGAGATTGGCAGTAAATAAGACAGCACTACTAAGAGACTGGATAGAAACAGAACAACTCGGACTAGTGCTCATAAATGAAACATGGCTGCACCTTGAAGACGACCCTGCACTACTAGACCTATGCCCACCAAGATTCAAAATAATACATATCAACAGAACCAAAAGAAGGGGAGGAGGCGTTGCAATAATATACAAATCCTCCTTTACAGCAGAACCTGTCGCTAAACACACATCTTCAACAATCGAAATCCTGGCATGCAGAATCACCAATAAAACACTAACTGACCAACCATGCATCACATTATTCTAACAACCTCTAGGAAGCTAGACAAATGCTCAAGATGATTTCACAGACTTTGTATCAAACATCTGCACCAATCACCCAAATGTCCTTCTAATAGGTGACATAAACCTGCATCTAGAAAAACAAAATGACTCAAACACCAGAACACTAATGAACTTCATAAACTAATGGAACTTCACAACAGCACAAGGAGTCTCATCGCTAGACATACTAGCTCACAGATTCTCAAGGAGTAACAACCACATATTCATAAACCACACATTGGAAGAGGTACCATGGTCACACCATAGAAAGCTCACTTTCACACTACAATAGAAAGAAAATGGCAAGAAAAAAAAGCCAAGAACCCAACGCACATTCATAACTAGAGGAAACATAGACAACCACACATTCTGGACAACAACAACAATAAATGAACTCAATGACATACCACCCGAGGATAAACCCTTCTTGAGAAACTGGAACGAAACAAGTGAAAACATACTAAACAAAATAGCACCACTCAAAACAAAAACAAAAAACACAAAACAACCACATCCCTGGTTTAATGACAAATTACTACACATGAAGAAACTCTGTAGGAAACTTGAAAGAGCATGGGCCAAAAACAAAACAGATGCAAACAAAACCATATGGAGAAATGCCATAAGAACATACACAGCATAAAGAAAGCGAAAGCAGAACACTACAGTACATATACAAACCTCGACCAGACCAATATGAAAAAATATTCAAACTCATGAACAAACTACTGAAAACCCAGAACATATTGGCAACAACTAAAACACCACCACCTACATACGTGCTTGCACACTACTTCAAAAACAAAATAACAAACACAAGATTAAACCTTGCAAAAGTACAAATAAATGTCACGGACATCACAGGACTGCAAAACACACGACAACCACACCACAGCAGACAGAATATGGACCGCATTTAAACCACCCCAACTAGACACAGTAAAGACACTATTGATAAAATATGCACATGCATACTGCCTACTTGACAAATGCCCATGATGAAAAACGCACCAGACTGGTTCATCGAGTACTTCACCAAACACATCACATATTTGAAAGAGGTCAATTTCAAACAGATGAAGGCGACATAGTACTCACACCTATCCCCCAAAACACTACCAGCACATCAGTGATATCACACATTACAGACCAGTAGCCTCAATACCACTACTGACCACAACGATGGAAGGTCTAGTAACACAGCAACTAACAGAATACTTGACAAAATTCTCAATTCTTCATAAATCCCAATCAGGTTTCAGACCACAACACAGCACTGAAATGGTCATAACACCCTGATAACGAAATTCAGAATATACCAAGGACAAAAAATATTATTACTACAATTCAACATGTCAAATGTGTTCAACCTAGTAGACCACACCACACTAATGACACTGCTCAACAATTAGGAATCAGCAGTGCAGTGGTAGCATGGTTCAATGGCTTCCTAAAGACCAGATCCTACATTGTAAAGATGTCCAACCCAACATCAACCTCATGGATCTCTGAGTGCAGGGTACCACAGGGATCGCCAATATCACCAATACTGTTCAGTGTAATGATGGCGCCACTCGGAAAAAAACTGGAATTAATGGGTTTCAACCCATTTATATATGCAGACAATGTCACCATTTTCATGCCTTTCCAAAACAATATCACAAACATACAGGACAAAATAAAAAAAGGATTGGACTTCATGGAAGAATGGGCAATAACTTTCAAACTAAAACTGAACAGAGACAAAACTAAATTCCTAGAACTATCCAGTCCACACAACTCTACATCCTACCAAAACTTCACAATCAACCAACAAACATACCACATTGAAACACAACTTAAAATACTAGGAATCATTCTTAACAAACATTTAACACTGGACAATCAAATATCAGCACTAACACCAAAATGCTTCAGAACACTATGGAAACTGAGAAGAATAAGAAACTATTTCCCTAGACAAACTTTCCGGATACTGGTCCAATCAATGATATCATCGCAACTAGACTACTGCAATGCAGCATACGTAGGGTGCAAGGAAAACACACTAAAATCGCTGCAAACAGTCCAAAACACGGCAGCAAGACTGATTTTCAAGAAACTGAAATAAGAAAGAGCAAGCCCACTGCTTGAAACACTATTGGCTACCAATCATGGCAACAATATTTTTCAAAGCGAGCACCCTAATCTTCAAGATACTATTTGGAATGGCACCCGATTATATGCGTAACATGTTTGAACTATCCTCAAAAAATGCCAGCCCAGAAAACAGAAACTACCTACTCCTACATCTACCCAACAGCAAAAACAGAATCTACAAAACTATCTACACAGCAGGATTTAGCTACCTGGGTTCCAAATGGTGGAATCCGATATAAAAAAAAACATAAGAAGCATCACAAATCTCCTCCAATTCAGAAAAAAAATGAAAACCTACCTGTTCAAAAAATTCTACAGCTAATCACAAAGATATCGTCGCCTTCCTTTCAAATCTACCTCTTCAAAAACCATAAACTCTAGAACTGAACACAAAAGCTAACACTACCTTTTCCTCTTCAAATCTATCTCTTAAAAAACCCAATGAATAACCACATGAACTATAGATGCCCTCTCCACATTGCACAACACTATTGTAACTCCACCAAAATGTAAATTGTAAGCCACTTTGAACCGAAACTTGTTTTTGGATAATAGTGGGATACAAGAATGAATGAATAAATAAATAAATAAATAAAAATGACCAGTTTTCTCAACAGAGAAAGGTAAATAATGGAATCTGTACTAGGACCAATGATTTTTAACATATTTATAAATGGCCTAGAAAAGGTAACAAAACAACTGATTAAATGTGTGTGTGTGGGGGGGGGGGGGGAGTTATCAAAATGGGCTTCCATTAAAGGCATGTTATTTTAGCACAAATCCCATTTTATACAATGAGATCTAGTCAGTAATAACCGGGGTTAACAGTAAAATAACACTTCTTAACAATAGTCCACATTGAAAACTTTCCTCGCTAAATTTGCAGATGACACAAAATTATTCCAAGTTGTTAAATCAGAAGTGTATTGTGAGTAGCTGCAGGAGGAACTGCTGAAGTTTAATGTGAACCAGTGCAAAGTGATGCATATGGGTTAAAATAATTGAAACTCTAGGTAACCGATGCTGGGTTCCATATTAGGAGCCACAACTCAGGAAAAGAAGAGTCACTCTGAATAGTTTGTTGAAATCCTCAGCTCAGCAGGATTTCAACACAGGAGTCAAAAACACAGTTAGGAATTATTTGGAAAGGAATGGAGAATAAAATGGAACTCCATCTCCCTCCCCCTTCAGACCTTCAATTCAATATCTCTAGAGAAATGGCTTTTGTTACCTTGGGTCTAAATTGTGGAATTCCTTGCCCCCATTGGTCAAAATTCAACCTTCCACCTTCCTCTTCAAAGAGAACACTTAGGGGGTCTTTTACTAAGCTGCAGTAGCATTTTTAGCTTGCGGTACAAATCAGCTGGCGGTAAACACTGAGACACCCATTATATTCCTATGAGTGTCTCAGCATTTATCGCCAGCTAATTTCTACTGCAAGATAAAAGCGCTACCATGGCTTAGTAAAAGGACCCCTTAAAACTCTCCTGTTCACTGAAACCTTTGGCTCCTCCCTCATCTGATACTTTTCTTACTCTGTCCCCTCCCTATTTTACCCCTATTTACTTTTTTAAAATTATAAACCACTTGGAAGCTTTTCATGGACATGTGGCGGTATATCAAATGCAATAAATCAAATCAAATCATTAACATTAACAATAAAACTTTTATTGCACCTTACACTTTTCGGTTCACTGTGAATCACATTAGCAATGAAGCTGGACATTTCCAGGAAATATACTACAATAAAAATATAGAATATACCAATAAAAGTAACAATTTTGCTAACCATTATTGAACAGAACAAATTTCCTAAATACGTATTTGCTTACAAAACTGATTATAATTAGTTACAGAAAGCAACATCATGAACATATTTATCCAAACAAGCTGTTTGAAATTAAAAAAGAATATCTAATAACCTTGTTCTTTTAAAATTCTTTAGGAGTGGAATAGTAAACAAAGCCACTGATCTTGTAATTCTAAATTTTTCGAATAAAACGAACCTCCCTGTTTAGAAAGCCACGTAGCACTGCCGACACAGCCCTCCGCATTACCAGCATTACCACATTGGCAGGCTGGCAGCCGCTAGCGCAGCTTTGTAAACAGAGGGGTAAATGGTCTAACAGATAAGGTGGAGCTAAACCATGCAGTATCTTAAAAGATAAGGCAATAAAATTTAAACACCACCCTAGCATGCACAGGGAGCCAATGACGCTTTCTATAGAACACTGAAAAACTATCGAATTTATTCAACAAATAAATCAAATTGAGAATATTATAATGCTTCTGTATTGATGCATGGTGAGACCACACCTTGAGTGCTCTGTGCAGTTCTGGTTACCCCATCTTGATATTGTGGAACTAGAAAAGGTACAGAGAAGGCAACCAAAATAAAAAAAGGGGATAGAATGTCTCTCCTATGAAAAATGGTTGAATGATTTAGGGCTTTTCAACTTAGAGATGAGAAACCTGAGAGGAGAAATGATAGAAGGTAATAAAATCATGAGTGGGGTGGGATGGGTAAATAGGAAAGAGTTGTTTAGTGTTTCAAATAATCCTAAAACAAGGAGACATTCTACAAAACTAGGAGGTAGCATGTTTTGAAAAGATTGGGGAATTTTTCTTTTAAACTCATCATAAAATTAAAGCAAAAAAATTGTTGCTGAGGATCCGGTTTTTACTAAAGAGAGATTAAGTCATTATTAAGATGGACTTGGGGAAATCCACTACTTATTTCCAAGATAAGCAGCATAAAATCTGTTTTACTCTTCTTGGATCTTGCCAGGTACTTGTGACCTGGATTGGCCACTGTTGGAAATAGGATTCTGGGCTTGATGGACCTTCGGTCTGTCCCAGTATGGAACACTTATGTTCTGATGTTCTTAAGATTCTTCTTTAAGGGGATTACAGGCATGGTTATGTCAAAGCACAAAAGCATTCCTAAGGGATGCTGGAATTTGGTAGAATTTTGTAAAAGGAAGGAAGGCCAGTGGAAATTTGGGGGGGGGGGGGTGGAGGGGGGTCAGAAGCTTGCAGTTGTTGGAGGGAAGAAAACTAAGCTGGAGGGAAGCCTGCTGAATTGGGGCCATGAATCAAAATGCTCTCATGGCATTCTGAAAGACTAGATAAGAGATCAGTTGGAGCTATCTGCAATAGTGGGAACCAGTTATTCAGCTGGACCTGCAATACTGTAATCTGCATTTGGATTTAATAATTCATGGCACAGGTGGCACATCTGCCTGTTTTGATGGAGAGAAGCTAGGAATGTCGTATTTGGGCATAATGCACGCCAGGCACAATTTGTGGGTGTCCGTGATTGACACTGTTCTTGCATACTGCTCCCACTTCTTGAAGCTGCTGGGAGTCTTCTGTTTCTGGGACACTGATAAAAGAATAGCCAATATGTAATCAAATGCCTTAATGGTGCTGCATGATGCATCAATGCCAGTGCAAGTTGTGGTTATGCTGACAATCAAAAATGACAAAAATCCCTAAGGGGTTTTTAAGAGGAGAGGAATTGAAACAGGTGACCCAGTGAAAAAAAACAGAGTTTCAAAGAACTTATTCTATGGAAGACCCAAGGAGAAGAAAACTGAATGTCCAGTGGGCCCTGCAGAAAACTGGAAATAAGTTCTTTGCATGTGATAAAACTAGTAAAAGAAGACGATGGTGTCGGGGCAAGACACTCACTAAGACTGCTCTTGAGTAAGGTTGCCTTTTCCTAAATATTTTTCCCTGCTAATATGCCTAAGTGCAGAGGAAAAATCGGGAGTCAGCCCTCCATGTCCCCTGGTGTCCCTGCCCTTAGCAACCTTTGCAAAGCCAACATCGGATCTGGGTATCTTTGCTGTTCTCGGAGCTGTGAGGAGCTCCGAGATGGAGGGTGAAGTGTCGCTGAGCCCACAAAGCCCTGCTTCTCTTCCAGATCAACCTGGTGTCCTGGGTTATGTGATAGAGGGGGGGGGGGGGGGGGTTGTGAAGAAATTTCCCCCCTCCCCCTTCATTAGAGGAAGAACAGAGCTTAGGAAACACCGTGAGTGGAATATCATCTGTTGCTCCTGCACTGGAGAGGAATATTTCAGTTGGAAGTATCGATGTAATAAGATGGCACAGGGTGGCAGAGGAATTGGTTCTACTCTAGGAGTACTTCAGCCATTGGTGAGAACATCAGAAATAACACTGGACTCGATATGGTCTGCGGTGGAAACCCTCCATATAGTGTGTTTGATTTTTGTTAGTGCTTCAGTAGCTAATTCTTCCTCCATTGGGACACTGAATTCTCATGTGGAAAACCAGGAAAAGAAATTGCTAGAAGTGGAATCCTCAGTCTCTCAGATAAGGGCAGCTACATATCAGGTACAGCAGAATGTTTTGGTAATGCACTGTAAACGTGAGAACTTAGAAATTGAGGCTAAGGCTTTGAAATTAAGACTATTGAACTTTCCATCTATAAAGCTAACCCCAATTCTGATACTTTCTATAGATTTCTGAAAGTAGTTTTCAAGTACCCTGAGAATGGAATGCCACCTTCCCAAAAAATATATATTTTCTACCAGGATCGTTATCTCAGAGGGACAATCAGGAGGCACCTGTGGCTGCAGAGTTGTCATCTGATAGTTTAAATATTTCTGCTATGTTAGAGAGATCTCAAGATGAGGTTGATTTTAGGCTACTTTGTTAGTATCATTTGGTTTTGTTTGTTTTTTTACAGGATAGGAATGCATTACTTAGGCTTTATTTGAGACAAGATTCCTCTGCCAGCTTTATGGGAGACAGAGTTAGAATATTTCCAGATTTATCTAGATGGGCACAGAAGAGACATAAATAATTCTTTTGATGAGGCAGGAGGTGTTGGAACTGGGTGCCAAATATCAATTGAGATTTCCTTCTAAGTGTCACCTTCTGAATGGCAAGACTCCTAGGTCATATGTTCAGTGTTGTAGGGTAATATAGTTTAAAGATGTTCGGTATGCTTGTTTATGTTTATTCAGGCTTGATAAAATCACTCTTTTTACATAGCAAATCAGAATGATGTACAATCCAAATAAATAAAATTCTAAAAATAAGAAAGAGGTCACCATTCACATAGAACAAACATCCCTTATCCAAAAGACAGAGGAATATAACAAAGATTGAAATCCTACTTCTAATCTTGCTAATCAGAATGCACAACCACAGAAAATCTCCAGAAGAGGGATGTGTCAGTGAAACTTTAGTGAGAACAAATATGTTTTTAAAGCAATTGTAAAAATTGGTAAACGATAGTTCTGACCTTAATGACAGAGGCAGATTTTTCCACAGGGAAGGTGCCAGAAAAAAAGAAGGTGCTCTTCCTGGTGGATTCCCAATGAGTTTGGAGTGGACTGGGAAGAATAAGTCTATGGTCGTTTACTGAACAGAGTTGCCGGGCAGGGGAATAAGGAATTGTCAACCTTGCTGAATAGTCTAGAAGACCAGTACAGAGCACTTTGAAAGTCAGAATTTTGAAATGAATCCTTTGCTCTAATGGCAAACAGTGAAGTCTCCTTTTCATGCTTTGCTTATTTTTAGCCTCTCATGATTATAGTAATCATGCTCCCCCTAATTTGTGGGCTATAATTCTCTTACATATATGAATAATTTGTTACTGTAATATTTCTTTGTATTGGTTTCCTTTATATGTAAAGCAGATTTTCTGTGCAAAGCTTTGTTCTTTGTGATTATACATAAATTGCAAAATTTAAAAATAAAAAAAAACTAGCACAAGCAGATTCACACGCGTGGTATATTGATCTAGAAACCTCTTCAGTTTTGGGGTTTTTTTTTTAGAGTTCTTTGGCTAAGCTCTGTTAGATAACGTTGTCCATGTGTGAGGACTGCATATCCTGACTGTCCTTGGAAAACCTGTATAATATAGGGTTAGGATTTTCTGAAACTGGATTCCAAGTACAAATTGTCAGCAATTATGGGGGGAGTGACACCAATGTGGAAAATCAAGCAGGATCTACAGTATTATGGAAGATAGGAATATGGACACAGTAGATGAACTTTGCCTCCTAAATCTAAGCACATTTTATGCACTGAAATTTATAGAATACTACCATCCACACAGGTAAGAAGAACACATTAACATGTGCAAATGGCAGTAGCTAGTGGTGTAGCCAGGAATTTTTAACAGGGGGTGCATATCCCGTGCCCCCCTCCCCGATACCTTAAAATCACCTCCGTTCCAGTCTGCCCAGGCAGTGGCACTCATAGAATGCCTGTGGCCTGCACCGGGACTTTCTCTCAGAAACATCCCGCCCTTCACAAAACAGGAAGTTGCAGCAGAAGGGGCGGGACAGTTCCAGTGCAGGCTGCAGGCAGCCTTTGAGTGCCACTGCTGCTGCCACTGTCTGGGTGAAGACTGGAGTGGAAATGATTTTAAGGCATAGGCAGAGGGCCGGGTCTGACAGGGGGTGCATGCACAACATACACACCTTGTATAAATACGCCACTGGCAGTAGTGCTTCTAAGCACTATTTTATAATTATGTGCTAAAATGCCTTAGTACATAATTATTAGAGGGGAAT
This sequence comes from Microcaecilia unicolor, assembly GCF_901765095.1. Lineage (NCBI taxonomy): Eukaryota > Metazoa > Chordata > Amphibia > Gymnophiona > Siphonopidae > Microcaecilia > Microcaecilia unicolor. Next base: position 180,352,585 of record NC_044040.1, on the reverse strand, counting down.
TGACAGGGGAGGAGCATGAGCAGGTCATAGACATGGCCAACATATATAAGCATACCTTACAGAATACCGTAAATTATGTGAATAAATGTTGCATGAGCCATAGAGCTGTCGTAAATGTGCATGCCCACATTTAGGCACACCGATGGCGGTTTACACTAGTATTTTATAACAACACCTATGTGCATATATGTTCTTATAGAATAGATTCACTACCCATGATTTTTGACTCCTAACTGGTAGCACCCTTTTATAGAATTGCCTCTTTAAAAAGGTCAATTTATAAGGGGGTTCTTAGTTTCAGAGGACACATGTGTCTTTATAAATACTAGCATAAGTGGCACCTGCATTGCAAGTGTGGACAGTTATACCTGCCTGAGAGCAAGTGTAAATGTCTGTGCCTATATTATTTAAAAACATGCATAAATGGAGAAATTTGGACTTACCTATTAATTTGCTTTCCCTAAGTCTTGCCAGACATGTTCAAATGAGTAGGTTATGTCCGCCTGCTATCAGATAGAGCCAGAGAAAGCCAGCTCAGAGCTGATTTCTCTCCCTTTTATATGTGGCTAGTATTGTGTTCAGCTCCTTAGTATCCTATAAGAAAGCTATGACCACAGTAGTGAATCTCAAAGGCATTTGTCAAAATTAATTGATTTTGACAGATGACACGCCCACTTCTGTGTTTTCAGCCAATCATAAGTGAGCACATACCCAAGCCATGCCCCGTCCCTTTGATGATGTCACCATTCAACTCTGCCCAAGCCACACCTACTTCCCCACCCCCTTGGATGACACCACCAGATATGATGGCCCTGCCTGAGTCCTGGCTCCTCTCACATAGCCATTCCCTTCACCCTGTGAAGTGACATCACAGCCACACCCCTTTTCAAGATGGCGGCCACTACTGTATGTATCACATCTCTTCCTGTTTCCAGGGTGTCATGTGATGGGTAGTGATGTCAAAAAAACCTGGACACTGACCCTACAGCCTCAGTGGAATTTAGTTGTGTATGCACACCTTAACCTTTTTTTCTCACAGGAAAGAAAAATAGGCATTTGTTTTTTCTTTTTTTCTTTCAAAAAGGGACACAGAAAAAAATAGGCATTTGTTTTTATTTTTCTTTCAAAAAAGACACCTTTTTAAGCTGGATCGTCTGGTTTTTTTTTTTTTTTTTTAATTATTTATTTAAATTTTCCAATACATCACCACTTAAAGTGAATATGCAATCGGCATTATTTAACATTAGGAAACAAAAATAATAAATATATATCTTTATATATATAAATATATATATAAAGAAATTTGATTCCAAGATTAAGGAAATTAAAAAAAAAAAAAGAAAGAAAAGAAAAATACAAAAATTAACAATCAATAGATGCTTCCTCTGGTTCAGACCCCAGCCTGCTGTTTAGGGAAGGTTTAGGATCGTCTGCTTTTAAGAACGACAGGAAGGACTAGCCTGCTGTACAAAGCTTCCCTTTTTTTCAAGAGAGACACAGCAATGGCTCTGTTGGTTAAAAAAAAAAAATAGTTGGAATGCAACGGGGCCAAGCACTCTCATGGTCCTGCTTTTTTCCAGAGCTGTTTGCTTTTTTGTCCAGCAAAGCAAACTATTCTCTGTGTGAGATCATGATCTGTATGCTAATAAGGTGGGACAAGGGGCATGACTATGCAAAAGGGGCGAGGCTTGGGCAGGATCAAGTTGTCATATCCAGTGACATCATACAAGGGGCGGGAGGTACACTACTGACCACTGAAGGCAATTCTCATGCTTTGGATTTCTAAATCACTCCCAAAGCCAAACCTGGTGTGGTCAGAATCATCAGTTCATGATCATTAACCCAGGAATAAGAATTCCCTACACCAAGGAAATAACTACTTCAGAGTAGGCTACAATATACTCTTTATTAGCTGTTAGAATTTGTCAGACCAAGAACCTTTGACTGCCATGGCTTCCATAGGTGGGTTCTGGACTGGTCTGGTAAGACTCAAGGAAAGGAAATTAAAAGGCAAGTCCACATTTCTCCTTTCTTTTTGTCCATGCCATACCTGTCCAGACAAGTGGGATGCACCCAAACTTTACCAAGACTAGGTGGGAGGAAGCTATGATAGCTCTCATAACTCCTACAGCTAAGGTACCTCCAGAACTGCATACCCAGAGGGGGGAGCAATAGAGGCAAGGGCTCTGTCCTACCAGTATCCTCTGGAAGACAGGATCTAACTCTGCCTATAAGGTCTCTTGAGCTCTGATTAAGTGGGCCAGCCAGCTCTCTGGGTCTCGCCAACTCTTGTTGGTGTAGTCAAAGGTGATCATCTCCTTGACTCGTCCAAGAATTGATGTCATAGAGACCACTGCACTTTATTAGGACTTGAATGCTATTCTTCCTTCTAATTATGGTTTTACATAAGGACCAAACCCCTAGGTAACCAAACACTTTATTATTCTGTTCACCAGGAAGAAAATATAAAACCCTTGGCCTTGGCCACTTTAGAATTAAGCATTTAAGCCTGAGGAGATCCCATCCCCAGCTGTCAGATGTATCAGGAAACACTTGGTTGGGGGGAGGGAGGTCTTTCACCACCCAGGAATGTGAGACCCCATTGCAGCTTAACATTTCTCATGGCCCATCTGAAAGCTACCAGGAGATCAAGCTTCAGAAAATAAGGGTCACCAACTTCTTTTTCTTAAACAAGGTTCTCAATGAGAAACTATCCTTTCCGAGGAGGCAGTCTCTCTCTGTCTGCTGAATCAGCTATATACTCTTCCTCTTACCCCAACCAGTGGAATGCTTTAGCATCCCAACATTGCAAAATCAACCTGTGGTTCCTTACAAGCAGGAACATGGATTAGGTCTAGGGAGGGCTCAAACTGGAACCTAAAGTTGCTGCCAAAATAGATCACCCAGGAATTTTTTCTTCTTTTTTTTTTTTTTAGATTATTCTCAGGCTGCAGACATTTTTAATGCATCACAAAAAGGCACTCTGGGAAGCTTCTCTTTTGTAGAAGGGCAGATAGCCAGTTCTATTGCTACTATTGCTCCCCTAACTGGGAGGAAGTAGGGAGGAGAAAGGAGCTCTGATATGCATATGACACCAATATCTGAAATATTAACACAGCAGAGTTGCAAAGGCTCTGTCATACCTGAGGGTAAATATGTAGCCCTCCTGAATGTGCCCATTTCTCTATTGCAGTGAAAGAAGGAAATAAAGTTTCCAGCATGATTATGTATTTTGGCACAAGGCAGAAATAAAAACATTGGTGATCCATCAAAATAGCAGCACTGACCAGATCTTAATCCATGCACACCACACAGGTCAGAGTTCATTCTGGGGAACCAGTCCAGCTTCATTTCTGGCTGAGTGCTAATCCTCCACAGATTGTACCCACCCACCTGGCACCTGCTTGCCTGTCTGCTCCCAAGCCAAGCCAAACACACTGGTTGACACGCTGAACTACTGTGACTTACCTACAATGCGTCATGTTTCTTTTTTTTCCCAGACATCCTACAAGCAAATGGAGGGAAAGTGTATTGCCTGCTTCCCTGCCAGTTCCCAGGCCAAGGCATATGCACCATGACACCTGATGGTACACCCTCCCCTTTTCCACAGACATACTCGAAACAAGTGAAGGGAAAGAGAAGGACGGTGTGATTTCTTCAGACCTCCTGATCAAGCTTCAATCCAGCACAGCACCATAGCAGAAATGGAGGCAGGCTAGGAAGAGGCTGCACTGAAGGCTTTTTTTCCTCTTCCAACAACTTTAATCAGCCTGCACTCAGGTAATGTACCTCTGGCCCCCTCCCAAGAGTGGTGGAGGACTGTAGGCATTGCAGTCACAAATCCCCACAAGGACTGGAAAGGAAGCAGGAAGAGCACCACAGATTTAGCACCCCTGGGCTTTGTGGATTGGCCTTCACCAATCCTAGCGCTCTGATCTGTCCTCAACGGGAGGGGAGGGAAATCAACTGTTCCCTGAAGCATCCCCCAGGCTCAGTCTATGCTTCACCTGGATCTGCATCTTCAGCCTTCACAGGAGCAGTCTACTAGGTCTACTTAGAGTTGCTATACCAGGCCACATGTCTGCACCATCTGCTGTTGCCAGAGAAATACTGAGGAGCTGAAGGCAGTACTAGTTTCCTATAAAGAAAGTAAAATCAGCTTTGAGTTGTGTTTTCTCTAGCTTATTCTTTTGTTAGGGGGCATAGCCCACTTATCTGAACTGGTCTGGCATGGATGATAAGGAATAGTGTATTTTATAATCTATCTGGTCAATATTCAAAATTATTTAACTGGCCAGAAATGGCTGCTGAATGGTTCAGGACTGTCTGCTAATTTTCAGTGGCACTTAACCAATTACCGCTGCTGAAAATTAGCAGCTGCTAAGTGAAAGCCGAATGTTTTGGGGGCATTCTGAGGGTGGAGTCAGCACTTGGCCAGTTGAGTGCTGATATTCAGTCTTATGCTTACATGGCAACCCATGGATGGTTAAGTTCTGAATATCAACTTAACCGGCCATGTGTTAGCCGGATATTCAAACCGAAGCCCAGACATAGTCTGGCATTGAATATCCGAGAATTACGCCAGCAACGGTCAACAAAACGCTCACCATCGCCAACTGAATATTTACCCCTGTGTGCTTACTTGTGAATTCTGCCCTTGCTCCACTCAAACTCTGCCCCTGTACATGCCTACTGGCAAAGCATGCATTACCATGCCAATGCACGTACTTTTACACTGGTCAGAAATGTATAACAGGCCATTTACATGCATATGTGGCAAGGGAGGACTCACTGTTGGGAAACTAGGACAGTGTCCAAGGGCTCATATCAGTAGGGGGCCCACTCTCCCTTAGCCTCCATCAAATTTGATATGTTTTGATAGGTGATTAGGGGCCCATGACCCTTATTACTACTACTACTACTACTTAACATTTCTAGAGCACTACTAGGGTTACGCAGCACTGTACAGATTAACAAAAAAGGACAGTCCCTGCTTCAAGGAGCTTACAATCTAATGGGCAAAATGTCAAGTAGGGGCAGTCTAGATTTCCTGAATAGAGGTATGATGGTTAGGTGCCGAAGGCCATGCAGGTTGCCATAAGAATCGTATGAAAAAAATTCCAAACAGTTCAAAACACAGCAGCACGCATGATTTTCTCAGCTCATAAAAGCGATAACGTTTCACCTCTTCTGTGGAACTTTCACTGGTTGCCAGTAGAGGCACTTAAAGTGTGTATAATGGTTTTTATGATCCTCCATGGGACAGTCCCAGCCTATTTGTGCACCTGGGCCAAAACTAGTGTTAAAAATAGAGGCCTTCATGATAACTTCTAACTTCACTATCTCAGTTCTAGCGGGTATAAAACCATCTTTCCAGCTAGCCTCTTATATCAAGCACCTGCCACCTGTAACTCAATCCTGTTATATTTAAGAAGAATTCAAAATTATACTTACTTTAGGAAATCCTTAAAAACATTTGTTTTAAAGAAATGTTTAGCTTAATAATTGAGTTTTCGGGTCTAATGTATCGTAATAAGGGATTATTTTATATCTTGATTTTATATTTTTCGCTCACAGTGCCTGCCTGACTTTTTTCTTTTTGATCTGCACTGAACCAATTCGAGTAGCTGCAGAATACAAGAACTACTGCAATGTAATGTCATCATAAAGCCATTTAGTTGTCTAGATGAGCTTTTGAAAATTGCTCTGAAAATGACTTGTACAAAGTCATTTGGGGCTAGAGTCAGTAAATGCACTTAAGTGCCGATCTTGCACCTAACTTTGAGCGCCAGTCTTATGCCTGCTGAAACCAGGTATAAATGTTGGTGCACAAGTTAGGAATTGTGCGGGGGAGGCCAAAAAAGTAAACAGGATGCTAGGAATTATTAGGAAAGGGATGCAAAATAAGACCAAACATATTATAATGCCTCTGTAACGCTCCATGGTGCAACCTCACTTTGAGTACTAATGATATACTTTTTATTTTTGTTGGGGCTCTTTTGTCTGGGCTATTATGTCAGGGTGCCATCAATTATATATGAAGAGCAGCGTGGTGATCGTAAGTGTTTCAAACTGTTTCAACTTCTTTTGGGGCTGTATCCTTCAGTAACGAAAGATGGGCAATAACTGTTATTATTTTGGAGATAACAAAATGCCTTATGATTCTTTAAAAATTCTTTATTCATGCATCCAATGACCCAACATGTTTCGCTATCAGGCTGCATCAGGGGCTGATACAATGTACATCAATGATGCACATTTTGGACTTTTCTCTTTCTGCTCTGCATGCCATGCCCAATCATCCCCCCACAAATTTTCAGTCACGTTTTGCTTTTAGAGATTCAACTTCTCATACCCCTCTTTTCACCTTTTTCCCAGATGAATCTCTGCTGGAATGAGACTATCTCTTTGCAGTTCTCCAATTCCCCCAGCTGCATTGCCACTGGTAACCTGGCCCCACACAAGGAGCCATGTTTCTACAATGGACTCTGTTTACTCTGCCGTCAAGTGTGGAGAGTGGAACGCCATGGGTAGAAGCACAAAACCCCTGCACTGCTTTCTGCTTTTAAATTAGCTAGCAAACACGATCACTTTCAGCTTAAGACTGCAAAAAATGCCTATTAGAGTCACCTTATTTCCCATTTGAGATATCCCAGTAGGAAACTATATCAAGTTGGGATTTATTAACCGCCTTTATGAAGAGATTCACCCAGGGCGGTTTACAGCAGGTACAGTTTAACATAAAACTTACAATTTTGTTAACAGCATAACAATAGTAAAATGACCAAATATAAACATAAATACAATAAATGAGGTAAACTTGAAAACAGTAGAATGAAACCTAATAACAGAACTACTTTGAAACACTATAAAAAATATACACATTTAACAGCACACTGGAATTCAAACACCAGAGATATAATACAATGTTACCATAATACTAATGCTACACCTAATAAGCATGCATTAGAGCATTCAACTAACATAGATATTATGCTAAAGATTTTCTACAATACGGCTTTACCATATAGCTGAGGGACCAAGAGCAAATATATGACGGGAACAAGATGCATGGTACAGAGTCAGTTGGGATAATTTGATGGTTAGCTAAACTCAAGGCAAGTTCTTTGTATAGTTAAGCAAGAGATAAGAAACTAAGGGGTCCTTTTACTAAAGTGCACTGAAATGTGGCCTGCGCTGGTATAGACGCGTGCATTGGACACACGCAGGTCCATTTTTCAGCGCACCTGCAAAAAGGCCTCTTTTTATTGGCCAAAAATGGACATGCAGCAAAATAAAAATTGGCATATGTCCATTTTGGGCCTGAGACCTTACGGCCACTTAGCGGTAAGGTCTCACACGTTAACCAGGCGGTAATCGCCAGCGCATGTACAAAGCCAATTACCACCTGATTAGAACCACGCGGTAAAAAATAACAAATATTTTCTGCATATCGGCCACGTGTAAAAACCGGAGTTACCGCCCGGGGCTTGTGGTAGCCGGGCAGTAGTTCCAAATTGATGTGCGTTGGATGCACGTAGGCGCCTACTTGCCTTAGTGAAAAGGCCCCTAAGTTACAGTGTGTGTAGCAAGGTAGTTCAGGTGCAGAATGAGTGCATAGTCAGTCGCCCTATGTATTAAAGGCGTGGAAGTTTTGAAGAATGTTTGCAGAACACCAAAGTTAGTAGGGGTTAGTAGGGGTGTTGAAGAAACTGCTCTCAGCTTGCTGTTAGTGAATGTTTAACAGCTTTTAAGACTTTCAGGAGTTAGTTCCATCGTGGAAGACATCTTTGAGTTTAGGTGTCAGTTGCTATTTGTAATTTAATATTATTCTCTGGGATAATGTCTAATGATGCATATTTGTGAAGATGGAGTTTTGGGTTTCATTATTTTGTACTACTTGAATGACAATGTATGGTGATTTGTATTGGGATGTTGGATAAGATACCCAGGGGGTGAATTTGAATGTTTTTTTGTTTTTTTTTAAATCTCAACAGGAATTTATGTTTGCAGAACACCAAAGTTATTGGGGTGTTTATGAATACTGAAGAAACTGCTCTCAGTTTGGTGTTAGTGAATGTTCAACAGCTTTTAAGACTTTAAGGAGTTAGTTCCGTTGTGGAAGACTTCTTTGAGTTTAGGTGTCAGTTGCTATTTGTAATTTAATCTGTAATGTAATCTGGGATAATGTCTAATGATGTATATTTGTGAAGATGGAGTTTTGGAGTTAATTATTTTGTACTATTTGAATATGTATGATGATTTGTATTAGGATATTGGATAAGATACCCGGGGGGGGGGGGGGGGGTGATTTTGAATGTTTTCAATCTCAGCAGGGATTATGTGACGAATGTTTTAGAATTCTGATTTAGATATAATAACATTTACATATTTGAGTTTATATTATCAGATTTTTTTTCATTTTTTAAAAATAATTATAGTTTCATATTTTCAACAAAGAATATATTAATATAATTTCAGGGGACAATATTCAGCCAGTGGCAATTAACTATTCTTTAAGCACTGGCTACCATCAGCTAAATTAGCCATGGAAATTTGAGTCAGTCTGCTTTGGGGCAGCTGCCAGGAGCTACCCAATATTCAGCAGTGGAACCCAGAGAGCTATCCATTTACTGTAATTTAGGACAGTCTTAATGCTGTCCTGAGTTAACCGGATAGCTCTTTGTGTTCCACTGCTGAATATCGGTGGTACCCGGGTAACTGGACTCCACCCCAGACTGCCTTGGCACCTACTGGATAGTGCCGTGGCAATCAGACAGCTATTCTAGGTAACTGTCTGGTTATGTGCAGCTGAATATCCTGTTGGGACCTGGTCAGTTCTAGTTAACTGGGTAATAACATTTCCTACGAAATTAACTCGCTCTGAATATTGACTCCTCAGTTTTTAACTTGCATGCTTCTAGTTGTGACTTCCTACAGTCTCTTCCTTCCCTCTTATGTTTCATTGTACTCGGATGGAGGTAATATTCAGCCCATGGCCAGTATGCGGCTTGTAAGCTGCTTCCAGTCGTGGGCTGACCTAACCCCAGATATTTAATGCCAGAGCTTGTGCAGCTCCTGGCACTGAATATTCTGATATGTGCGCTGAACCTGAAGTTAACCAAGAATTGGCCAATATTCAAGCCATTGCCCAGTTAAGTCAAGGGGTCTTTTACAAAGGCACGCTAATGTTTTTAACGCATGCTAATGATCAGTGTGCGCTAAACGCTAGAGATACCCATAGGAACATATGGTCATCTCTAGCATTTAGCGCACTAGCACGCCTTTGTAAAAGGGGCCCTCAGCATATAAAGGGCCCCTTTTACTAAGCAGCGCTAAGCCCAACATGGACTTATTGCTCGCTAAACAGGAAGTACTGCTGGGCTACTGTAGCAGCCCTGCGGTACTTCCCACCCCTAGTGCGCCGTCATATTCGGTATTACAAAAAATATTTATTTTTGTAGCGCCGGACTGTACCCAGTGATAATTGGGCAGTGCCGCATGCTGCCCGGTTACCGCCGGGTTAGCATGGGAGCCCTTACCGCCATCTCAATGGGTGAAGGTAAGGGCTCCTCCCTGAAATGGCTGTGCGGCAAGTGCTTTACTTGCCACACGGCCATTTCCTGCAGGAAAGAGAGACTTCCTTTTTACCCACTGTGGTAAAAGGGGGCCTCAATGTGCATGAAAAACACAAGCCGATGCCAGCAAAGGCCCCCTTTTGCCGCAGCTTGGTAAAAGAGGCCCAAAGTTAGGACAACCTTTTTGCTGTTGTAACTTATTTGCTCACTTAGCCAGTTAGAGAACTGAATATTACTGCTAACCGGCTAAGTTGACGCTCTGCCTTAACTCTGCCCCAGGACTGCCCCTAACCTAACTGGTAAGGGAATGGCTGGTTAGTGGAGATACTCAGTAGGACTACCTTGTTAAGTGCTGCTGAATATTATTATTATTAGCATTTGTATAGCGCTACCTGACGCACGCAGCGCTGAACACCTGATACAAAGAGACAGTCCCTGCTCAAAAGAGCTTACAATCTAAATAATACAGACAGACAAGACAGTTACAGGTGAGGGAAGTAATGGGAGCTAAAAAGCAGTGGTGAAAAGGTGGGTTTTCAGCATAGATTTGAAAACAGATAGAGATGGAGCTAGACGTATAGGTCCAGGAAGTCTATTCCAGGCATAAGGTGCTGCGAGGGAAAAGGAGCGAAGCCTGGAGTTAGCAGTGGAGGAGAAGGGGGATGACAAGAGAGATTTGTCCAGTGAGCGGAGTTCACGGGGAGGAATGTAGGGAGAGATGAGAGTGGAGAGGTAATGGGGGGCTGCAGAGTGGATGCATTTAAAGGTCAGTACGAGAAGTTTAAACTGAATGCGGAAGCAGACAGGGAGCCAGTGAAGTGACTTGAGGAGTGGGCTAGTGTGGGTATAATGATTCTGGCGGAAAATAAGTCGTGCCGCAGAATTCTGGACATATTGGAGAGGAGAGAGATGGCTGAGCGGAAGACCAGTGAGAAGTAAATTGCAATAGTCCAAGCAAGAGGTGACAAGGGTGTGGATAAGGGTTCTGGCAGTGTATTCAGAAAGGAAGGGGCGAATTTTGCTAATATTGTAGTTAAAGAAATGACAGGTTTTGGCGATCTGTTGAATATGTGCAGAGAAGGAGAGAGAGGAATCACAGATGACTCCAAGGTTACGAGCCAAGGAGATAGGGAGGATGTGAGAGCCATTAACAGAATATCTGGGATTTATTTATTTTAAACACTTCTAACCTGCTTATGCCCTAAGTGGTTTCCATAAATTCTTTTTTGTTTTGTTACATTTGTACCCCGTGCTTTCCCACTCATGGCAGGCTTACTGCGGCTTACATGGGGCAATGGAGGGTTAAGTGACTTGCCCAGAGTCACAAGGAGCTGCCTGTGCCTGAAGTGGGAATCAAACTCAGTTCCTCAGTTCCCCAGTACCAAAGTCCACCACCCTAACCACTAGGCCATTCCTTCATTGGCAAGTTCAATGAAATTTAACCAGGCACAGTAAAACCCTTTTATATACTGACCTCTGAGTATCTAATGGGATAGAGGGAAAGCAGCATTCAAAGAGAGAGACTGAGCTACAAGGATGGTGCAGCACTTTATTCAGCAGTATGGACAGGAATTTGATAAGCAAAGCATGTCACATTGACATGAAAAGTGGCCAAAATGTTCTTCAAATACACATTTTTGAAGAAAAGGAAAGTGAAAAAGTTGGAAAGAACAGAATGTTTACATTCATCACGTTGTCTTCTGCAGAATTCCAGCACATCCTGAATGGAAAAAATGAGGGCTTTATTTTCACAGTATTTGATGCCAGTATCCCTCATTGCAGCCCAAAATACAAATGACAGAAATGGATTAGAGATCCTGACTTCATACGGGATGTCCACAACTCCAGATCATGTGCCAGATCATGTGTCGAACAGTTTTTCTATTTCAGCCTTTTAAATGTTTACTTTCCTTGGTTAGAATTATATGCTATCTTAATTTTGATGAATTATGACTTTTTATTGTGCAACTCTCATGCAGAAGGAGTAACCTAATGGCTGCAAGCCAGGATTCACTTCCATTTCTGCTTCTGACAGACTGTGACCTTGGGCAAGTCATATCACCCACCATTGCCTCAGGTACAAAGGTAGAGCATAAGCCCTCTGGAGCAGATAAATACTTCCTGTCCCTGACTCATAGGCGTAGTCTGCCTGATTTGTTTGGGGAAGGGGGGGGGGGCATGAAGTAGGACCTCAGATTAGAGGTGGTGGTGGCAGCACTGACCCCCTCCCCGTAGACTGGCCTCTACTTCCAGGCCTTCTCAGGGTGATAGAATGACATATTTTCAAGCCTTTTGATTTCTTAATATATTTTTATCATCCTCTTTTATGTTTATTTTTATTATTTCATTTATTTATTTTCATTTTCTAGCCTCTCCTTCTGATTTCTTTATCTTGTGTTACTCATTTTATTCTCTCAGCATTTCCTTTAGATTTTTTCATCTTGTGGTCATCTTTCTTTTGCTTACCAGTCATTTGTTTTGTTTTTCCTTTATCCTACCTATACTCTTCCATTCTTCCTCCACCTCCCCTCCTGTTCTCACATACACACATTGCTTGCTACTCGCCTCATCAGTCAGTCACCCTTCCTCAATTCTCCATAAATCCCTCCTTTTCATTTCTTTTTTGCTCCTCCTCCTCCATCTCTCTCTCCTTGCCTCTTTTCTCCACACCATCTTCTCTCTTCTCCCTTTGTTCTCTACTTCTGCCCCTTCACTCATCTCTCCACCTTCTTCCTTTAATCTCTTCCCTCACATCCCTCTCCTGCATTTCCCCATCTTCCGTCTACCTTATCTCTTTCCTTTTTCTCCCCTTTCCAAACCCTCCCCTCTTATCTTTCTCCTTTTTTCCTTCTCTCATCTTTAATTCTCTACCTCCTCCCCACATACGCTCTCATTTTTACTCCTTCCTCCTGAACACAATCTCTCTCCCGCTCTATCCCTCCCATCACTCATTCTCACCTTCCCTGGCACATTCTTTCTCCTCTCTCCCCGTCCCCCGAGCACACTGGCTTTCCTTTTGGCTCCATTTTCCAGCACTCTTCCTATCATGGTCCATTATTGCCTCCCCCCACAAATCAAGTCCAGTACCTCTCCAATAGGTCCACAATCTATCTTTCCCTAGCAGGTCCAACATCTCTCCCATTCCCTTTCCTTCCCCCAGCACATTCATTATCTTACTCTTTCAGTATCCTCCCATCCAGGTTCTGCATCTCTCTCTCTCTCCCTCCCTCCCTCCCTCCCCCACTTACTTCCACTGCTCTGTAGACTCTATGAGACGCATTTCTATTTTTAATTTTTCTGTCACTGGTTCGCTGAGAGGGAGCCCCAGCACAAGGAATGGTTCAAGAAGAGAATATTACCAGGCCATGGGGGTGAATAGGGAAGTAGGGAACAAAGTGTTGGCAACAGCAGATGGAGAGGAACTTAAAATTTTAGACAGGCTGAAGTCCATTGGCTTTCCCCTTACAGGGGCTGGCCAATAGCAGGAGGGGAGGGCAAAGCCCCCATTCGCCCCCACAGACTACTCCCATGACCTGACTAATTCATCTTGAACCCAGATTTAAAAATGTTATCAAACAGTAATCTGCAAAGTCATTTTTCTCTTAATATGAAAACATTTATTGCCATGAATTATTAAAGAATTGTGCAAAATTATCATCAAATGTTTCAAACAAATTTTGTGGAAAAACAAAACCTTTTATAAAAATTTTTAACGTCAGACTACTTTTAAGATAAAATAAGTATGAAAAAATAGAAAAGAAAAAAAAAGTTGAAGTTCTCATAAAATCCAGACTATGGTACAAAGTTAGCATATCAGCGGTTGTGTTCAGTTATTTACTGCATGATATTTTAAAACCATTTAACCAGCCAGTAACGGCTGCAAGTGTTGGACGGTAAGAGTGTGCATTGATGCTTTATTTTCACGGAGAGTGCAACTTTGTGAGTTCTCCCTCTGTCTGATACTGTTCATGCCTGTTTGGGCTAATTTGTCGGGGGCAGGCTGATTAGGCCCTTTTGAATGGAGGGGGGAGCTAATTTGTCAGGGCTTTATTATGGGCAGGCCATTTTGACAGTGGCTATTATGTCGGGAGCTATTATGTCAGGGGCTTTTTTGTTTGTGGGTTTTTTTGTCGGGGCTATTTTGTGTCCGGGCTATTTTGAGCCGGTACCGTATTTGAGGTTATCTCTGTTTCCTTATAATTCTCCTCCCTTTGAGACTAATTGATAATATCCCACTTATCTCAAAAACAGTCCAACTGCACAGGTAAATAAAACACTTGTCAGTGTTTGTAGAGTGCAGCCAGACATGCAAGCACACCACTTCAGGAAATAAACTTGACAGAGATGGTCAGGATGTAGAGACTGCTGCACCCAGAGTCCGACAGTCACAGAGAATATACTGTAGTTAAATGGCAATGACATGTTTCTTAAAGACCCCCCTCCCCCGTGAGAGAGTGGGATGCCAGAATGGAAATGGATGGAGTACTGTGACAGTGTGTGAGCAGTGAGCTGAAGATATTCCTTAGAAGGGACACAGAAGGCCAATGAAATAAGACAGAATTAAAAAATTTTAACACAGGAGCCAAAAAATCATCTTACTATGCTATGTAATAAGCTAATATTTTGCCTGGTCTTTCCCCCTTAGCGCTGAATCTTTATTACAGATTCTAGTGCAGGAATTAAAGGGTCATCTGAGGTGAACTGCAGCATCCTGGCTGAAAAACGTTCCCGGTAGGCCCCAAAGCCTGTCCCTCCCTATGAAAAAAACCATCCATGTTGGGCAAAGGGGGGCAGTGAAGCTCCCCCAATCCCACCCCAAGTCAGGAGGTAGGGGCAATGCCCACTTGCTTCTGCTTCTGGCACTACCATTTTGGAAAGTTGCAGGGTCTGTCCTCCAATGATACTACATTCCAGAGAGTAAAGGAACTCCTACAGTCATTTACTAGGAGAACCTATAGTTGGAGAAAAATAAATGGGTTCCTGAGAGTGTGCTTGTGCATGAAGAGCTATGAAGATAAAGATTCATCTACTATAATGCACCTTGGGGCAGGGGCAAGCTGACCATTCGGGCAACTGGGAGTGCCCGAGGGCCCAGAGGCTCTAAGGGGCCCAGAGGCTCTGCCCAGATGCCCAGCATGCTGCTGGTGATCTAGTGGCCTCAGCAAAGGGGAACATGTTCTTTCCTTTCCGGCCCACTGGGCTGCCGCTATTTCCCCCCGCCTGGCACCACCATATTTTAAAAATGGCGGCTGAGACTCCCTGCAGAAGTCTTGCGAGACTGTCGAGACCCATGAGACTACTGTGGGAAGTCTTGGCCACCATTCTGAAAACACGGTGGCTCCTGCAGGTGGAGGAATAACAGCAGTGCAGTGGGCAGGAAAGAACATGCCCCTCCCTGCAGAGGCCACCAGACTACCAGGAACCCTCAGGTATGACCGGGGCAGCAGGGGTGTTGGCTGCGGCGGCAGGGCAGCAAGGGGGGTTGTCGGGCAGCGGACAGGTGGGGGGCCTAGATGACCCTCAGTGCCCAGGAGCCCAGACCACCTTCAGCCTGCCCCTGACTTGGGGGCAGTTCAACAACAGGGTGTGCAGTAGGATCCTGTTCCGTAACAGAAATTAGGCACCTAAGTTAAGCCAGCCATAGAGCTGGTGTAAGTGCATGCACATAAATGCGGCAACAACCCGCATACATTATACTATTCTGTAAGTTATGGACCTAATTGGGAGCCTGTCCTATGTACTGCCCATGCTCTATTCCCATGTACACCCCTCCTGCAAATATGTGTTATCCCCTGGATTCTATATAAGGCTCAGCAAGTTGCACCCATTAAATTGGAAGTGTGCCTAATTTACACACACACCTTAATTGAGTAACAAGTCAATCACTACTACTACTACTACTACTACTTATCATTTTTATAGCGCTACCGGACGTATGCAGCACTTCACACTTGAACATGGAGAGACAGTCCCATCAGTGATGATAATTGGCTGATAACCAATTATCAGCACTAATTGGCAATAATGGGAATTTACGAGGCAGTTTGAATCTTTGTTGATTAGGGGGGGGGTCTTTTACTAAGCTGCCGTAGTGTTTTTAACTCACAGTAGAAATCAGCTGACGGTAAATGCTGAGACGTCATAGGAGTATAATGAGTGTCTTGGCATTTACCGCCAGCTGATTTCTACCATGAGCTAAAAATGCTACCGCGGCTTAGTAAAAGACCCCTTAAATAAATACTTGGTTTGACTTTTTTCATCTGGTCTGCTTGCTTTTGTCACAATACAAAAATCATAAGAAACTAGTCTTCGCAAAAAAGCAAAATTACAAACCAAAACAGCGAAGATGACTAAAATAAAAAATTGAAAAACACGACGCATCAGATAAAAATCCAGTTAAAAAATACAATTTTAATGGTCAATAAACAAGATGAAAAATACATATACAATCAAAATGTTCGGTGAGCAAGACTCAACACAGCAGTGTTTCAGCCTACAAGGCCTGCATCAGGAGTCTTTCAACATCAGATATTTTGTTTCTTGTATCTTTCACCATCAGATATGATAAAACTTGTATTCATCTTTCAATTGTAGATTTTGTTATGAAGCTGTAGCGTCTCTTGAATCGGACTCTAATAATACTCTTGAAAATGATCTAATCTCGAGTGGGAACCTGGATCGGATAGTGTCACAGCCAGCTAGTATTCTGAACATTTTTGTGTGCAAAGCATGCTTAAAGGTGAACGCCAAGGTTACTGAATTGCCCCTTTTTTGTGTTCCATACTGGAAGAAGTTGAACTTTGCTTAAAGCTTTTTTTATTCGGAGCACCATGTCCAGTGTAAAGAGTTTCTACTTTGGAGTGACTGCTTTAAGGACTCCAAACTAAAGTCTCTCCCCCACTCCCCTGGTTCCAAATGAAACCAGGATTAAGAAGAATTGTTGAGCTTTCAGTTCCCAAGCTGCAAGGACATAGGAGAGGGGCCTACATGGGGAAAACTTTGAAAAAATGTATACAAAGCCTGGTCATATTTGTTAAATGATATGCTTGATTTTTGTTCTGCCTATGGGAGATATTTGAGATGCTTGAAGAGTTTTCTCCTTCACAATTCCTCTGCTCCTGCTGAGTTCTGCAGTGTTAGAACTGTTTATGACAACACTGCCTGTTACCCTGGAGATGACTGTCACAAACTCATCAATATGTTTTTGATAGAATGCCTGTCTTAATTAATAAAACTTAATTCCAAATGTTGATGAAGGATAAATGGGTTTATGCTAATTCCTGCTGCATGTTAAAATTATTCTTTGAATGAGCTGATAAACTGATTTATTGCTGGAATTTATTTTTATATGGCAAAGTTCATATTCTACATGAAAACTCAAGAAAACATTGAGTGGACTGAGGAAATATTTTTCTAAATAAGTTAATCTGTTTTCTTTAAAAACACACACACACAGAAAAAACAAATGACTTTCAGTTCCTTTCTTAAAGATTGCTTCCCAGGTCAGTTGGGTTGGAGTACTCTGTGTGCATGTAGGTCTTGTTGGCCAATACAGCAGCATTCATTCCTGGTGAGTTCTACGTAGTATTCATTCTTCTCATTTTTGGCCTTGCTGTTTTAGCTCCAAAGCTCTTCTTTATCTTTTTGTTGTATGTCCTGTTTGTCTTGACTAAATTGCAAAGAGTAGGGACTACCCATTATGGGAGCAATTCTTAATTTGCCCAAATGTGGGTGCAAAGTGCTGATCGCTAAGTGTGAATTCTATAATGGCATCTGCCCAGATTCCATTATAGAATAGTGTAAGTTGGCATTTGCAACATGCACTATGGGATCCTTTTACTAAGCCACAGTAAAAAGTGGCCTGTGGTAGTGTAGGTGCGTGTATTGGGCGCACGCCAGGCCATTATTTACCGCATCTACAAAAGAGGGCTTTTTTTAATGGGACGGGAAAAAGGCATGTGGTAAAAGTGAAACTGGCGCACGTCCAAAACTGACCTGAGCCCTTAACACCACCCATTGATCTAACGGTAAAGGCTCATGCGCTACACATGCAGTGACTGGTCAGTGCGCATCAACTGCCGATTACCGCCAGAAACAACGCACGTGGGAGGAAATAAATAAATGAATCACCCAGGCATTATGGGCATGTGCTAAATAAAAAATTACCACCAAGGGGGGGGGGGGGGGCACAGTAGTCTGGTGGTAGTCTCATTTAGGCATGTGCTGCACGCATCTTTGTAAAAGGACCTCTTAATGCCATGTAAAGGGCAGGTATAAATTTGAGTGTGTAAATGTTGCATTTTAGTTTGTAACTTATACAATTCTATAAGTTATGCACATAAGTGTGGAACCTGCCCATGACTCACCCATGTGCCCCTCCCTGTGAATCCCCCATGCAGTTACACATTATAGATCGCATTTTATGTAAGACACAGTGAGTACTACACGTTAAATTGTGTGCACAGCCAATTTGCATGCGCTAGTAACCAGCCAAATTGGCAATAATTGAAATTTATGCATGCTTCTTTTTAGATGTATTCAAAAAGTGGTGCACATAAATTCCAACGTACATAGCTGACCAGAGGCATGGCCATGGGAGGAGTGTAGGCGTATCGAAGTGTCAATCACATTTATATACACTGTTATAGAATTCAGAGGAATGTGCATACATTTAGGTGCGGGCATTACACCAGGTTTTCAGTGGGGTAAATGGCCACACCTAAATATATGTGTGTTCCCCCAGCCTATGTGCTATTCTATAACCACATCTTACTGTAGATGTAGTTTATAGAACAGCGCTACACGTGTTATTCCAACACGCCTACATTTTGGACGCCATATACAGAATCTAGTCCTATGCTACTACTACTACTACTACTACTTATCATTTCTAGAGCGCTACTAGACGTACGCAGCACTGTACACTTGAAAAGGAGGGACAGTTCCTGCTCAACAGAGGTTACATTCTAGAATATTGCTAAGCACTTATGCACATGAATGAAACATTCACATGTGTAAGTGCTAGTATTGTGCAATCTTAGCATGCAAATGGCACTTACTTTTATGTGCTAAGATTATAAAATGAGAGAATATGAGGATTTCTACAAGGTACTTGACCATGTACAAGGGCTTTTCCTCCAGGATTCTATACAGCATGACTTAATTTGAACGTGCAAATCTGGTCATATTCTGGAGTTGCATGTGCAATTTAATTAGTTAACAAGCCGATCATTGCCAATTAACAAGCAACTGACACTAATTGACATTATATAGAATTTACACGCATAACTGTCTAAGCGTATTTTATAACATGATGCATGTAAATTCTAAGTAGCATAGTTGAAAAGGGGGTGTGGCCATGGGTGTGGAATGGGTGGGTCATGGGTGTTTCTAAAATCTATTGTGTTGCTACAGAATACACCCAGTCCGCACCTAATTTAGACGTCAGCATTTACACCAAGTTTTACGTGGCATAACTGCCTGCATCTAAATTTAGTTGCACAGACAGGTAGTCGGTGTATTCTAAAAACCACACCAAAATTTAGGCTTATTCTGTAAAGTACTCCTAAATTTAGACATACTTTATAGAATATGCCTAGGCATATTTCCTTTTGGCGCAGATTGTTTAGGCATAATATATAGAATCTAGGCCTTTATGTGATCAAGTAGGCTTTTGTTGTCTGGAAGTATACATTGTGATAGAGTCACATCCGGGATAGTTGGGTTAAGGCAGTTTCAGTCTGAAATACAAGTCCCAGAAGGCATTGCAGGCAAGGAACCAGAGGGTGATATGAAGAACCCGGACTGGACTCCTAGCTGCAATAGGGGAAGACATGGGTGTAAGCTGGCAGGACATGTAGATTGGCTGCCACTAGGGGGAAAGAGAGATAGGAAACCCTGTGTGCAGGAGCTCACCATTTGTCTAATGCTTAACTCAGCTGGTATGGGTGTGGGGGAAGCCAATGGAAGGAGAATGATTGGTTGTTGTAGCAGAAGCCAGGGATTGATTAGGCAGGTGGGAAGGAGTCCCAGGGAAGAGAGAAACAGAGAGGAGAGAAGAGGGTAGAGTGAAGCAGATGCAGGCTGAAAATCCTTGGGTAAGAGAAGTCCCTAAAGTTGTGCAGGCTGAAAACCCTTGGGTAAGAGAGGTCCCTAAAGTATTGAATCTACCAGTGAAGCAGATGCAGGGTGGAATCCCTTGGGTATGAGAAGTCCCTAAAGTATGGAACCCATTATGAAGGTTAAGAGAGTAGAAGGTAGAAACTTCTGCTTTGTGGTTTAACTGTGATGATGAATTGAATGAACTGCTTTTATTTGGAGTTGAACTACTGTTACTGTGCCCTGGATAAAGAGCCCAGACTGGAGCTGACTGTGAGCCTGTATTGAATCCTGATATGTGCTGATAGCCTACTGCTTAAAGGGGACTATTTGCTACACACTTTCAGGTGGCTTACATGTGCTTAAGATTGAAGGTGAATGCTGCTGTTGGAACTGCGTATCAGGTCTACTAGAAACCTTCATGGAATAAAGTCCTTAAGATTGAAGTTGCTGGTGGACATTTATTTCTTGACTGTACCAGGAGCCTGTGGCTGGAGGAGATTGTTCTATCCTTGGCTGCACCTAGAGGACCTTGGTTACAACATGCATGCAAAGCAGACACACAGAAACATAGGGCAGAATTCAGTAAATGGCACCCGAAGTTAGATGGAAGGATGATCTGCATGGAGCGCCCTTTAGAGAAAACTAGCTGGTGCCTATAAAAAGATGACACCAAAGTTTCTGGAGGCCCTCAGTCATCCAGGAAAATAATAGCCTCCACCATATCACAATTATTCCACCAACCTCAGTGGTACCCCTTAGTGGATTTCAACTTTGTACCAGCAAGACTTACGTACCTACCTCCTCATCAGTCACATGGTGTATGTTTTATTTCTTTTCACTAGCTTTCTTTTTTTCTATTTTCTTTTAGTTATTATCATCAATTTCAACAAAACTTTATCTTATGTTTAATCTCTTAAATTTTAAAACATCCATAAATATTCATCTTAAAGATGCATTCTTAATCAGTCGGAAGTTGAAATCCAGCATTTATGCCTGCCAAAACCTGATGTAAGTATTTGTTGGGTACGCAATTGATAGTTTCTATAACATTACATCTATGTTCTGGGAATGCCTTTTGATCTGCCCATGCCTCTCCCATAACCACACCCCTTTAGAGTTGCATTCTATAAAATGTAGGCATGCATGTTATAAAAGAAGGCACAGGGCAGACCTCACATAATTCCTAATTAGTGCCAATCATTAAAGAAACCATGGTGTTAGCCCATGTATTGCTTTACTTGCTGTTTGGGTTTAAGAAGGAGGGTGTGGGGGGAAGGAGTATAGGTGAGGGGCATATATTGTTACCTTCTTCTGGGGATTGCCTTTTGGTGGTTATTGTGGCTTTATATGTGATATATTCCTAATGTTTGGGGTGTGTTAATTGGAAAATTTTTCAAATAAAAATCTATTGATAAAAAAAGGAGGTGCAGGTGACTGTAGGTGCTTTTTCCATTGGCAATTTTCTAAATGAAAATTCATACCTACTTTCATTTTGAAAATTGGTGCAAATCTGCAGATAAAAAGTACTCACAGACTTTACAACTCTGCGAGCACTCTTAAAATTGTCCCCTATGCATCACTATACAGCAGTGTGTATATTTCATATACTCTATGCAAATTATGACAATAATAAAAATAATAATGATAATTAGGGGTCCGTGTACTGAACTGCATTTTTTTTTTGTTACATTTGTACCCCGTGCTTTCCCACTCATGGCAGGCTCAATGCGGCTTACATGGGGCAATGGAGGGTTAAGTGACTTGCCCAGAGTCACAAGGAGCTGCCTGTGCCTGAAGTGGGAATCAAACTCAGTTCCTCAGTTCCCCAGGACCAAAGTCCACCAACCTAACCACTAGGCCACTCCAAATGTCAAACCTAAAATCATCCATGAAGTCAAAAAGAATGCCCAGCCCAATTAACAACTAAAAATTTAGGTCTTATATACCGCTAATATCCGCTGTATAGGGTTCAGTGCAGTTTACAGTATTAGTATAACAGCAGTTACAGATTTATAGGTAAGACATTGTGTGAATAAATTCTTAATGATTAAAAATGGTGTTATAAAGCGTTAGTACGGTTATAGGTTGTGTTAAATTAGATGATTCGAAAGTTCATTGGGGATCATTGATCAGTGTATATTATATTCCAGTCTTTGGGAAGAATTAGGTTTTTTACTTCTTCCGGAAACTGAGGTAGTTGTTCTCTGCTCTGATAGTTAGAGGGAGTGAGTTCCATAATGGGATCCCTGCCACTGAGAAGAGGGGATCCCTGCCACTGAGAAGAGTGAGTTAAAGATCTTCTGAGAACTGACTCCCTTATGAAATGGTGGGGCTAGGATCAATTGTTCTTTTAGTCTTTTGGAGTGTACAAGACAAATAGATGAGATGTTGATCAGGAATGCAGAGGTAGCACCTTGAAGGATCTGGAAGAATAGGCAGGCAGCTTTGAACTTAGTTCTTGCAACTATTGGTAGCTAGTGTAATATTGTTAGGTAAGGTGAGACACTGGTATATCTGTTCAGTTTGAAGATCAATCTTGCCACTGTGTTTGTAAGATCTGTAGGTTTTTTTAGATGTTTGTTCTTAATACCAAGAAAAAGGGCATTGCAGTAATCCAGGTGTGGTAGGATCAGCATTTATACCAGGTTTTTTGATCAAAGAGTGACCTGATTAGACAAAGTTGTCTCATTTTAAATACTGTTTTCTTCCGTAGCTGGTTGATATGGGGTGTGAGTAATTGCGAGGAGTCAAGGAAGACTACCAGCACTCTGGCTTCTGATTAAATTGGGAAAATGGTGTTGTTGGGTAATGTTACTGAAGTTGGGACCTCAGCTCCTTGATTCCAGAACCAGAGAATTGTTGTCTTTTGGGTATTCAGTTTCAGTTTGCTTGCCTGGGCCCAGGTCTGAATGGTTTCCATCCCGATTGTTACCAATCGGGTTGGATCTTGGTGTGAGGATATCAGAGGTAGAAGGAGCATGATGTTTTATGCGTATGATAGTGTAAAGGGTTGGAAAAAAATAAAAAAAATAAGAGTGTGTCCCCTTTAAAAGGGGTTTTACCTGGGTGTGTGTGCTGAGGGTTAGAGCTAGGGAGAGGGTTCTAAAGTGACATCACTGGGAGAACAGCTGAGCAAGCTGGCCTGATTGCCTTGGCAACGGCTTGCTGGGCAGTTGGGAGATAGATTTGATGCTGAATAGATCTGTGTTGATGGTCTCTGGTCAGCTGTGAGGAAAAGTCTGTTTTAAAATGGATTAAGTGATTTTTAAGAGCTGTTGGTGTGTTGAGAGTGTGACTTTAATTAATTAATTAATTTTAAAAGCCTCCCGCGTCTTTTAAGGCTTTTAGAGTTGTGGTTGAGAGCTGTATGGTAAAGGTGCTGTTTTAATAATAAAATAATTTAATTTATCAAACAATATTATTCAGTTTGATAAGCTGGGGTGGCTTGTTCAGCTAATAATTTGTCACACTAAAGTGGGTTCTGTGAGACACTATTAATTGGAAAACTTTTGCAGAACCTCAGAATAAATTACTTTGAAAAGAAAAAGTAATCAAATTGACTTTAAAATACAGTGGATTTAGAATAGCTGTGAGCTGTTCTGATTTGGGAGATTTTAAAAATTTCTGAATTTGTTTAACTATCTCAGTAGTTCTGTTAATGTAAAAAATCTGAGAGCATTGTTGATGGGAGGGAGTAGAACAGGGATAATTAATTATATTTTTATTTACTTGGGAAGTTAGTTAGGGAAATAAGTTGAACAATCATATAGGGAAATGAGTTGGAAATTATAGCAAAAGAGGAATTGATTTGATGAATTAGACAGGGATAGGGTTTTGCCTTTTTGATTTTCTTCAAAGCATAGAGTAGTAGGTACTCAAGTTCCGGGTTCCTGCTCCCTGGCAGCGTTGAACCAAGGTACTGGCAACATCAAAACAACAAGTGCACCAACGTTAAAGAAAGACCAAAGTTAACCCCATACAAGAAAGGTCTACAAAACAGCTAAGTACAAACACCTACAGTGGTTCAGAGACTAAAAATACTTACCTGAAGGTAGAGAAGTGTTTGCATATCCACGTGGAGGAGGTTTGATCTTTAAAGAGAAAAAATTGAGAAAAAGAATCAATTTCTTCATTAAGACTTTCTGTTTAAAGTAAATTTGAAGAATAGAGAACATAAATAACTGTAGTACTTATCTGATTTATTTGGTGAAAGATGTCAGTAGATGTGAGTCAATTTATTGAAGATGTACACATCTTCTGAAAGTGGAAAAACATGTTGCAGGTTATAAATGTTTTACTGTTTGTTCTGAAGTGAAAACAAACCTTTTACATTTGTTATTTTAATATAATTGGACAGCTGTTTTATTAATGAAATTCTTACCATTATATATTGAATTTTTAAAGAAACACTTTGCACAATAAATTATTTTTAATTTCAAGTCCAGTGTGCAATATTGTCATCGCTTTGTAAAATTTGAACCATCACCAAGGGAAATTCATTTATTACCATCTTGAATTGCACACTATACCAAATATAGAATTTCCTTATTTTTCTCTGTATTTCCTCGATTGGTGAGTGTTGAGTGTGGGGCCTGTACACCGTGATTACATACTCTTACCATCTGCTCTAAACCTCACCCATAGGGGATCTACAATAGTAATAGTTCTCCTGAATCCAGATGTATGGAGCTAAGGGAGGACATGAAGAAGTTGAACAGGATGGGGGAGAGTGGGGACATTTGAGGAACCCCACATGTTGGAACCCAGTATTTGGATAGGTTTTTGTTTTATTTCACTGAGTAGCTTCAGTTTGAGAGGAATTTGTTGAACCAATTGAGGACTGGTACAGTTATACCAATCTGATTCAGATGCTCCAGTAGCATTATGTGATCTACTGCTTTGAACGCCGCTGATATATCAAACTGGAGTAGCAGAACCTGATCCCCTTTGCATAGGTGTTGTTTAATGTACATTGTTAGTACTAAGAGCAGTGTTTCAATGCTGTGTATGACTCTTAATCTAAATTGGGACTGGTGTAATGTGGAGAACGTGTCAAGACATTTGGAGAATTGTTTGCTAACATATTATCCGCAAAGGAGTAAATTTGAATTCCAAACTCAATCACAATGTCAATAACAGCTCTCAAATAAAGATTAAAAAGTAATAGTAACAGAAGAGCACCCTGAGGATCCCCAGAGAGCAAGGGCCTTGGTTTGGAAAGTTCACATGATACCCTTACTTTCTGAACAGGGTTGGATCATCTGTAGTCTCAAGAATTAAGTTTTAAGATCCTTATATTGGCCCACATGGGTGCAATATCTTCTCCTCCCCTATCAACCAGTGCGATGCTTGTGATCTATGCAGGCAAATTATTTATTTATTATTTTATTTATTAGGATTTATTTACTGCCTTTTTGAAGGAATTCACTCAAGGCGGTGTACAGTAAGAATAGATCAAACATGAGCACTAGGCAATTAGAGCAGTAAAAATATTCGAACAACAATACAAAGTATGGCATGGTATATTACTTGCAATGACAACACAATGACAACACAATATGTACTAGAACATTATAATTGGTGGTGAAGGGTAAGGCAAAGTTGTAACATATAGATGAGTAAGAAAGTAGGAAGAATTAGAAAGTAAGGTGATTGATTTGAAGAAAGTTGCACATGAGGTCAGAGAGAGGGTTAAATATTATTTCAGCTAGGGTAGGAGTGGATAAACATGTCCCGCTGCAGTATGTGCAGCCCGAATCAATCCTTGCATGTGTGAGTGAGACTAACAAGTTAGTTACTTCTTCCATTAAAGGCTTGGTTGAAGAGCCAAGCTTTCACCTGCTTCCTGAAGTAGAGGTAGTCTTGTGTTAAGTGCAGCCTTTCAGGCAATACATTCCAGAGTGTGGGGGCTACTCCGGAGAAGGCTCGCTTGCGGGTATCACATCGTGTAATGTCTTTTGGAGAGGGTGTAGTTAGTGAAAGTCCTTGGGAGGACCTTAGTGTCCTTGGCGGTGTGTGGAGGATCATCCTATTCTTCAGATACTCGGGGGCCATTTCCTTTCAGGTCCTTGAAGATCAGACATAGAGTTTTAAATTTAGCTCTGTATTGTACTGGTAGCCAATGAAGTTTTTGCAAAAATGGTGTGATGTGGTCACGTCACTTGCAACCTTCTATGAGTCTTGCTGCTACATTCTGAATCAACTGGAGTTCTACATCTATGCGGATGATGTGCAGCTACTCATACCCATTGAACCTGACTTACCTACAGCCTTGAATAAACTGATCACTTGTCTAACATCAATTCAAGAATGGGCTAAAACAACAAACTTTGCCTGAACCCAAGTAAAACTGAGCTTCTCTGGGTCCCTAACACAAGTGGATACATACCTGACATCAAAATCCCTTTTGGGAAGTATGAATTCCCCCTCAAATCACAAGTCAGTAACCTTGGAATACAGTTAGATTCAACACTTACTCTGATTCCCCAAATCCAAGCAATCTTCAAGAGCTGCTTATATTATTTGCGACAGCTACGCTGCCTCTCTCCTTACATCGAGAAGGTAAATCTTATCCCAGTTGTGCATGCCATGGTAACATCAAGACTGGATTACTGCAATGCAGTATACAATGGTCTGACTACAAAGGGCCTGCACCAAGGGAAGTATTCCGCAGCCTAGTGCAATCAATGGTGTTAAGTAATCTAGACTACTGTAATGCCATCTATGCCGGATGCAAAGAGCAAATCATTAAGAAGCTTCAAACAGCTCAAAACACAGCAGCCAGACTCATATTTGGGAAAACGAAATACGAAAGCGCCAAACCCCTAAGAGAAAAACTGCACTGGCTTCCATTAAAAGAACGAATTGCGTTCAAGGTTTGCACCATGGTCCACAAAATCATTTACGGAGAAGCCCCGAACTATATGTCAGACCTCATAGACTTGCCTAGGAGAAACGCAAAGAGATCATCACACACATACCTCAATCTCCACTATCCTAGCTGCAAAGGACTGAAATATAAATCCACATACGCGACCAGCTTCTCATACATCAGCACACAGCTATGAAACGCACTACTGAAGGCTATAAAAACAACGCAAGACCTAACCATCTTCCGAAGACTAATGAAAACAGAGCTTTTCAAGAAGGCATATCATAAACATCCATCTTAAATACTAAATAATAACACTACACACGAACCATACAAAACCGAACTCTTATCACATGACAGACACCACCACCCTAAACCTTATGCAAAACAAGATCTCTCTACAGTCGATGACCTAATATAGATTATAATGCAATGTATCACCCTGAAACCTTCAGGCAATACTATATTTACTCTCCTCTACCATGTATGTACGCACATGGTATATATATATACACCATGATCTGTTCCATATAAGTTATGTTCCATGTATGTTATCATGTATGTAGGCACCATACGCAATAACCTTTGCAATTCTACTACCCGAAATGGCATCCGCCATTATGGCAAATGTAAGCCACATTGAGCCTGCAAATTGGTGGGAAAATGTGGGATACAAATGCTACAAATAATAATAATAATAATATTGGGCTCATTTTCAAAGCACTTAGCCTCCCAAAGTTCCAAAGAAACCTATGGAACTTAGCCTCCCAAAGTGCTTTGAAAATATGCCTCATATATGTGTCTTCCCCTATGACCAATTTAGAGATTTTCTTTGAGTCTTATGGTTCTCTGTTTAGGTATTAGAGATCCAGAGAGCATAGCCACTCTCCTTCCTTTAGAAGGAAAATTATGCTGCTTTGAGAAATCATCTTGACCCTCTATTTTAGAAGATATTTATTCAAATCCCTCGAATCTAGGAGGGACAGAATCCTCTATTCTGCTATGTATGAATGATAGCTCCATAAACATTATTTTCTGGTGAGAAAGGAGAGAAAATGATCCCCTTGGAAGGTGGTTTGGCAGAGTGCTCAATGAATGTATTTCCATCCATCTCTTATGATCCAGCTGTCTGAGGTTATATTGACCTAGGTTTATATAAAACCTTAACTTCCCTTCTACAGGGAATTTGGACCTAGAACATTTTCCCTTAATTACCTTTCCAAACCCAAGCTCAAATGAGTTACATTTCTGATATAGTAGGTACTACCCTGCTTCAGAAGAGCTTTAAGTGTCTACTTATTAAACTACATTATAGCTATAACATATAATGTTTGTTAATTGATAACAATATGCATTGTTTCTCAATAGCACTATTTAACATAATAATGTGGACCATAAAGAATGCTAAATAATCATGAACTGTGATGGCTGGGGATGAGAGAGGGGAGAGAGAGAAAGGGGGAGGGAGAAAGAGGAGATACTGCATGGCAATGGAGAGAGTTAATCTTTCACGTGGTTAGGATTACTATAGAAGTATACTGGAAAATAAAATTGTCTGTGGGCTGGTTTATGCGATTAATCATGTGATTATAAATTTTTAATCGACTTGCAACCCTAATGCAGAAATAGGGCTAGATTCTATATATGGTGCCTGAAAAATCCATGTGGTAAAAAAATATGCCTAGGTGTATTCTCTACATTATGCCTAAATTTTATAGAATAAGCTTAAAAATTCCACATCATGCACAGAAAACACGGAGCGCCTCTCAATGCAACCAAATTTAGTCACTTCTATTTAGGCCATGTTTTACTTGGCGCAAATCCCAACTCCTAAATTAGGTGCAAAGCGGGTATATTCTATAATGATATACATAAATTTTAGAAATGCCCATGACCCACCCATTCCACGCCCATAACCATGTCCCCTATTCAACTATGCAACTTGGAATTTACATGCACCATGTTACAGAATACACTTAGTTGTCCTTTTACAAAGGCGTGCTGAAAAGTGGCTTGTGATAATGCAGGTGCGGGTTTGGGGTACGCGCAGAATAATTTTTCAGCGCGCTTGTAAGAAAGGCCTCTTTTATTTTCCCAAAAATGGATGTGCGGCAAAATCAAAATTCTCATGTGTCCATTTTGGGTCTCTGACCTTACCTCCAGCCATAGACCTAGCAGTAAAGAATTTGGGCGGTAAGGACCTACGCACATCAGATGGCACTTGGCGCACGTCCATTACGTGCGCCAGAAAATAAAAAATATTTTTCTGATGCGTGCAGCGGACATGCACCAAAAATGAAATTACCACAATAGCCACGTGGTAGTCAGGCGGTAAGTCCATTTTGGCGCATGTAGGTGTCTACACGGCATAGTAAAAGGGGCCCAGTATGAATTGTGTGCATACATCTTAGTTAATGCCAATTAGTGCTAATAATTGCTTGTTAACATCCAATTGACAGTGCTGATTAGCTACTTAACCAATTACGTTACATGCATGTCGAATACACTTCAATTTCCATAGAGAAATTAAGGCATGATATATATATAGAATTTGGGGGATATTGTGTAAAATAATAATTCAGCTTGTAGTAAATTTCACAAGCTGCATTATTCATTAAAAGCTATCAGCATTTAAGAGGTGTTGTTAAATTTCCTCTAGGACAGAGGTTCTTAACCCAGTCCTCAGGACACACCAAGTCAATCAGGTTTTCAGGATACCCCAGGCCAAATATATTCCATGTATTAAAAAAAGGAAGAAGGAAGACCAAATGACAGCTAGCATGGTTGAAAAATAAGGTGAAGGAAGTTATTAGAACTAAAAGAAAATCCTTCAGAAAACGGAAGAAGGATCTGACTGAAAATAATAAGAAACAACATAAGGAATGGCAATTCAAATGCAAAGTGATGATAAGGAAGGTAAAGAGGGACTTTGCAAAAAAGATTGCGTGAGAGGCAAAAACAACATAGTAAAATTTTTTTTTAGGTATATTAAAAGGAAGAAGTCAGCAAAAGAGTCAGTTGGACCGCTAGATGACTGAGGGGTAAAAGGGGCACTCAGGGAAGACAAAGCCAAAGCGGAGAGATTAAATGAATTCTTTGCTTCGGTTTTCACCGAGGAAGATTTGGGAGAGGTATCAGTGCCAGAAAAGATATTCAAAGCTGATGAGTCAGAGAAACTGAATGAAATTTCTATAAAACTGGAAGATGTAATGGTGCAATTTGACAAATTGAACAGTAGCAAATCACCTGGACCGGATGATATTCATCCCAGAGTACTGATAGAATTGAAAAATGAACTTATAGAACTATTGTTAGTAATATGTAATTCATGTTTAAAATCAAGCATGGTACTGGAAGATTGGAGGGTGTCCAATGTAACACCAATTTTTTTAAAAAGGTTCCAGAGCTGATTCGGGAAATTATAGACTGGTGAGCCTGACTTTGGTGCCAGGCAAAATGGTAGGGACTATTATAAAGAACAAAATTACAGAGCATATTCAAAAGCATGGATTAATGAGACAAAGCCAACTTAGATTTAGTGAAGGGAAATCTTGCCTCACCGATTCATTATATTTCTTCGAAGGGGTGAACAAACATGTGGATAAAGGTGAGCCAGTCAATATTGTGTATCTGGATTTTCAAAAGGCGTTTGACAAAGTACCTCATGAAAGACTCCAGAGGAAATTGGAGAGTCATGGGATAGGAAGTAGTGTCCTATAGTGGATTAAAAACTGGATAAAAGACAGAAAACAGAGAGTAGGGTTAAATGGTCAGTATTCTCAATGAAGAAGGGAGATAGTGGGGTTGCCCAGGGGTCTGTTGCTTTTAAAGATATTTATAAATGATCTAGAGATGGGAGTAACTAGTGAGGTAATTAAATTTGCTGATGACACAAATTTATTCAAAGTTGTTAAATCTCAAGAGGATTGTGAAAAATTACAAGAGGACCTTACGAAACTGGGAGATTGGGCATCCAAATGGCAGATGACATTTAATGTAAGTAAGTGCAAAGTGATGCATGTGGGAGAGAGGAACCCGAACTATAACTACATAATGCAAGGTTCCACGTTAGAAGTCACTGACCAGGAAAGGGATCTAGGTGTTATTGTTGATGATATGTTGAAACCAGGGGCGTAGCCAGCCTTCCGTGGGAGAGGGGTCCGAGCCCGGGGGGAGGGGGCACATTTTAGCCCTCCCCCCGGCGCCGCCCCCCCCACCGCCGACATTGCCGCCCCCCCTCCCGCCGCGAACCCGCCGCCGCTGCAGCCTACCTTTACTTTTGCTGGCGGGGGATCCCACTCCCCGCCAGCCGACGTCTTCTTCTTAGTCGCTTCCCGCTCTTCAATTTGTTTGCTGACGTCAGACTCAGAGAACAGAACTGTTCTCTGAGTCTGACGTCCTGCTCGTATAATTACGTGCAGGACGTCAGCAAACAAATTGAAGTGCAGGAAGGACTGAGAAGACGTCGGCTGGCGGGGAGTGGGATCCCCCACCAGCAAAAGTAAAGGTAGGCGGGGGCGGGTTCGCCGGGAGGGGGGTCCTGGGGTGAATCTGCGGGGGCCCCGGCCCCCTCAGGCCCCACGTAGCTACGCCACTGGTTGAAACCCTCTGCTCAGTGTGCATTGGTGGCTAAGAAAGCAAATAGAATGATAACTATTATTAGGAAAGGAATGGAAAACAAAAACGAGGACATTATAATGCCTTTGTATCGCACATGGTGCAACCACACCTCGAATATTGTGTGCAGTTCTGGTCACCGCATCTAAAAAAAATATGGTGGAATTAGAAAAGGTACAGAGAAGGGCGACAAAAATGAGGAAAGACTAAAGCAACTAAAGGCTCTTCAGCTTGGAGAAGAGACGACTGAGGGGAGATATCATAGAGGTCTATAAAATAATGAGTGGAATGGTAGACATGAATCGATTGTTTACTCTTTCCAAAAATACTACAACTAGGGGGCATGCATTAAAGCTACAAAGTAGTAAATTTAAAGCGAATTGGAGAAAATATTTTCTTCACTCAATGTGTAAATAAACTCTGGAATTCGTTTCTAGACAATGTAGTAAAAGCAGTTAGCTTAGCAGGGTTTTAAAAAAGGTTTGGCTAGCTTCCTAAAAGAAAACTCCACAAGCCATTATTAAAATGGACTTCGGGAAAATCCACTGCTTACTTCTAGGATATAACAACAAAGAATAAATAATGGCTAAACTTAGTCCAACAAAAATTTGTAAAAAACACACAACAAAAACTGGACAAAGTTCACGTATTGCAATATGACCATAAACGGCTAGGGAGGTTATCTCATAACGTCAGAAGTATCCGTGTGTGCCAACTGTTGTTCTGGCTCACCGGTCTGTATGTATTTGTAATCATTGAACACCTCCAGCCAACCAATGGTACCCGCTAGTACTCATATGTGAAAAAAATTGCCTATATATTGTTCATTAATTTCAGGAAAAAGGCACAACAATGTCCGTGGGTACCATTGTTCAAAAAATTCAAAAATTAAACATTATTGCAATTAATAGGCAAGTAATGCACAAAATCAACTTAAGTAAATGAGCAAGTAATGCACAAAATCAACTTAGCTTGTAAGCTCCCAGCACTGTCTAATAACTTCAACGGCTGGAGCTCATCGGGTTTCAGTTTAGGTTAGTGAAACCTCTTTAGGCAACTCCGGTAATCAGATTACCGGAGTTGCCTAAAGAGGTTTCACTAACCTAAACTGAAACCCGATGAGCTCCAGCCGTTGAAGTTATTAGACAGCGCTGGGAGCTTACAAGCTAAGTTGATTTTGTGCATTACTTGCTCATTTACTTAAGTTGATTTTGTGCATTACTTGCCTATTAATTGCAATAATGTTTAATTTTTGAATTTTTTGAACAATGGTACCCACGGACATTGTTGTGCCTTTTTCCTGAAATTAATGAACAATATATAGGCAATTTTTTTCACATATGAGTACTAGCGGGTACCATTGGTTGGCTGGAGGTGTTCAATGATTACAAATACATACAGACCGGTGAGCCAGAACAACAGTTGGCACACACGGATACTTCTGACGTTATGAGATAACCTCCCTAGCCGTTTATGGTCATATTGCAATACGTGAACTTTGTCCAGTTTTTGTTGTGTACTTCTAGGATAAGCAGCATAAAATGTATTGTATTGTTTTGGAATCTTGCCAGGTACTTGTGACCTGAATTTGCCACTGTTAGAAACAGGATGCTGGGCTTGACAACCTTCTGTCTGTTCCATTATGGCAATACTTATGTACTTAATATGCATGAGATAGATTTGCATATAATAGAGGCAGTGCATGTAAATTTATTTTGGATATCTTGAAAAGCAGACTGGCTTGGTGTGTCCTGAGGACTGGGTTGAGAACCCCTGCTCTAGCAGCACTAGCCAGCTAATGGGAAAGTGGAAAAGAAAAAGAGGCAGGTGCACCACAAGAAGAGCACCCAAAAAGAATGCACACAAAATATTTAAAAAAACAGCAAAACTATAAAACAAAATGCAGAGCTCTGTGTCTGGATAAATAAATCGTTAACATCATAAGGTAGTCACATCAAAACCTGATGTTTTGCCAGCAGGCTGCATCAGGAATTAATGTTGCATAACAAACTATTACAGCCACTATTCCTTGCTGAAAAAATTCAAGAATATTCAACCTTATCAGTATATTGATTATTGCCCGCAGGATTCGTTCCTCGTGTTTTTTGTTTTCTGATATTTTGTAAGTCAGTGCTCCTGGGGATGGTTTTAAAGGAGCAGAGAAAGTACAAAAATTTGTAAGTGTGTTTCCTCCAGATAGACCTCCATCCTCTATCTTTTAAAAAACATGTGTACGCCCCAGTAGTGTAGCCAGAACTTAATTTTTTGGGTGAGCCTGGAAGTGGACTGAGTGGGCATGACCCATACATTTCCTCCCTGCCCACTACTCCCCCCTCCTCCCTAAAGCAGTAAAAATGAATACTTTGGCTGGTGTGGAACCCCGGGTCCTGCTAGCTGAAGAGTCCTATCTGTTGGAAGCCTTCTTTTCAATAAGTTTTGCTTTAGATTGGGTGGTTGTTGGCAGGGGCCCTCCCAGTTTCGCTTTAGGCCCACCCAGTGGTGGCACACATCGTTAGTGTAGCTTGCAGGGATCTCCGGGCTCCACCAGCTGAAGAGTCCTCTCTGGAATTCCCCAGAGCAGTTACATTCCTATGGCAGTCAGCAGTGTGTTTCCAGCCACTGACCCTGGCACCGTCGTTCCCCCCCCCCCCCCCATGTATGCTCAGTTTAACCAGCATCCCCCCAACCCGTACATGCAAGTATGGGGTGCATAGGAAGGGGGAATGCTGGTGTCAGCAGCTTGAAACATGCTGCTGACTGCCCTGGGGATGGGACAGCTCATGGAAACTCCAGAGAGGACTCTTCAGCTGACGGTACCCAGGGATCTCTGCCAGCTCCAATAACAATGTGCACCACCATTGGGTGGGCCTGAAGCGAAACTAGTTGGGTCCCTGCCCACCCAGGCCCACCTGTGGCTATGCCACTGGTATGTATTTGTTTATTCCTCCAACTCCCAATCCCTTTACACATTGAAGGATCCCCTCAATCTTTGATTCTCACTCCTTTTATGTAACTCGAAGTCCTACCATTACCCCTGATTCTCTGATCCTCAATCCTTTAATTTACATAAAAGTCCCAGCAACTCTCAGCACCCACTTCCCTGGTACTTAACCGAAGTATCCCTGTTGGATAATGGGTACAGGAATAATTTCCAGTCTCTCTTGCCCTGGCCACTCCCTCTTTAAATATAGTGTCCATATGCTCCTAGTGGTAGTCTCACAGTATTACATCTAGGGGTTCCCTTATTTGGAAGCCTGATCCCTAGCAGTAGTGCCATGCTGTTTTACAATAGGTTAGTAAATAGGGGCCTAAATTCATACCTAAGGTAACTGAAGGGAATGACTTGCCCAAGTTTAAAAGGAAAGTAAAAGTAGGATTTGAACCCTGGTTTCCCTATTCTCTGTACACGCTGGGCCCTACTTTTCCTTTGGAGAAAAAAGCTGTCCCCTTAACATCAATCCTGTTACCTCTTTGTAGTGGAAGGTGGGTCAAAGGTGACTCCAGAGAGAATCTGAAACACGGTACAGGGGTGTTTTATGAGATCCATTTCTTTGATCATACCTTCAAAAAAGATTTTGTTCCATGTGGGGCGTGTCAGCAAGCTTGTTGTACATATCTTCCCTGAGGCCTTGTCAGATTATCACCTTTTAAATACTTATGAGGCTCAGAGCAGACCCGAGGCCCAGATATAGGTTCTCAGGCTGTGCTCAGTCCTCTGCAAGAGATGGAGAGCACCCAGATGTCAAGAACTACACTCAGGTAGGCAGAGGACTGGTGGTGGAAATTAAAATTAGTAAGAGCTGGAGTGGGAATTTGAGTCAGAGGTTGCAGGGCCCACAGCTGGAACAGGAACTAGAAGCAAACAGTGTAGGCCTATAATGAAAATCAGCAAGTTTGTCTCTGTTTAACCCAGCCCTGCTAATTGTCCTAAAGGTTAGGACTCTTCTCTTAAATATAAGATGAGCCATACTGGGTCAGAGGAAAGGTCCATCAAGCACAACTTCCTGCCTCTGACAAAAGCTAATCCCAGTGTCTTTCCAGCTGAGAATAAAGATTGAAGCAGAGAAGCTTGTTTTCTGTAGATGAATTCATGCATGCATGAATGGTGTCAATGAGAACATTTTGGCTTCCTGGATCATGGGATCATATTTAGGGGCTGCAGGACAATGATGGCTTTTACCTGTTAATGAAGGGGTGAAGCATCTTCCAGAACAGACTGGCTAACCTACTGAGGGCTTTAAAGTAGGATTTTTGGGGGATGATTAGACAAAGCCTTTAGATAAGTAAACATTAAACACCTGTAGAAAACCTGTGAAAGAATTCTTCATATCAAGCACCTAAAATTTGGAGTGATTATGCTTCATATTTTATAAATTGTCCTAGCTATTCTTGTTTTAGGAAGATGGTAAAAACCTCGCTTTTTAAGTTTTTTGTTAATAATTAGTGATGTTCTGGATATGTCTTCTTAACTGTACTTCTCAAGAAACTGTCTTGATATTCTTTTCTTATTGTAAACCGCTTTGAACCTGTGGTATTAGCAGTATATAAATATAAATAAATTGTAAAGATAGAAAACCATAGACTTAATACTTGTTGGAAGCACATTCCAAATCTTTGCAGCTTGATAATAAACCAGACGTTCTTGGTGTAATTTCAATCTCAACACTGTAACTGAAGAAAAAGACAGAACAGATTCTTTTACATTAAAACGAGAATTAGTAGACCCTAAAACTTTGGTAGATGCACAAGATTCTTCAGAATAATAACCTTCCAAACCTTTATAAACCAAAACAGTATGTTTTGAACAACACATAAACATTAAATTGGCGAGCAATGAAGATGTATTAATAATGGAGTCACATGAACAAATCTTGACTTCTTAAAAATTAGCCGAGCATCAGAATTCTGAATCAACTGGATTCTGTGTACCAGTTTTGCTGAAATACTGACATTAAAAGCATTGCAATAGTCAAACTGAGAGAGGATCTGTGATTGTACAACGATAGGAAAATGTTCTTTCAAAAACTAGGAATGAATGAATCGTAACTGCTTAAGTCTAAACATGATTTTTTTTTTTTTGTTTTGTTACATTTGTACCCCGCACTTTCCCACTCATGGCAGACTCAATGCGGCAGGCAATGGAGGGTTAAGTGACTTGCCCAGAGTCACAAGGAGCTGCCTGTGCCGGAAATCGAACTCACGTCCTCAGTTCCCCAGGACCAAAGTCCACCACCCTAACCACTAGGCCACTCCTCCACTCATCAGAGTGCTTATTTGGGGGTTCCATACTCAACAAAGAGTCTAAAAACAGTTCCAAAACCCTGAAGATAATTTCTACTGTCAGCAGAGTTCCCTTATTAAAAATACAATTAGGGATATCCTTCAAATTTACCCCCCACTTTGAATGGGCTGTGTCAGCGTGGCTCAGTCAACAGGGAGGTTAGTTGAAACATTTACTAAGGGGTAAATTCTGAAAAGGACATCAAACTTTAGGCGCCTGAATTCTATAATGGCAGCTTTGCACACAACTGCTATTATAGAATACTACCGAATGTCACCATTTACGTGCCTAAGTTTAGGCGTGAGCACTTATGCCAGCTCAATGGACGTAAATGAGAGTATTCTAACCCACATGCATAACTGCCTGACATGCCCTCAACCTGCTCATGCCCCTCCCAGGTCCCTGCCCCCTTGGAGTTGCGTACTCTGGAATTTGAGTGCAACTTATAGGATAGCGACTAAAGGCAGGGATGTGCATAACTGCAAATTAGTGCCAATTAGCACCAATTAAGCTCAATTTAGCCACTAATTGGCTGATAACTCCAGTTAGCAGACAATTATTGAATTAAGCTATGCACACAACTGACCATATTCTATCATTTGCATGTGCAAATCTGCACGCTTGTCAGAAATTTAGGTGCACAAGTTTAGGGGCCCTTTTACTAAAGGGTTGCCGCATGGCAACCTGGAACTACTACCAACCCAGCATTCGCCATTTCCGCTGCTAGCAGAAATATTGAAAAAATATTTCCACAGGGGGTTATTCAGCGGTAATTGGGCAGCGGCACATGCTGCCCAGTTACCGCCAGGTTAGCAAGGGAGCTCTTACCATCACCTCAATGGGTGGTAAATGCCCCTCCCCCAAAATGGGCAAGCAGCAAGTGCGAACTTACTGCACGGCCATTTCATTTTTAGTTATTTTCACCCACTGCGGTAAAAGTGGCCCTGGCGTGTGGCAAAAATGGCCATCGCCGCTAGCACAGGGCCCCTTTTACCGCAACTTAGTAAAAGGGCCCCTTATAGAATTAGGTGGATAAAGTCATCTAATTTCCTGCCTGCTGAATACTGCCCCTTATGGATATTTGCGAGATTACAAGTCACATGAGTTTTTATGCAGGGAAATACATGTTTTTCATATCAGTGCTTGAATTGCAATAAACTGCAGATAAACTGAGATGTGTATTCTAATACTATTGTTAGGGTCATTTCCTTTTCCATGCATGAGGTGCTGCCTGAGTATAGACAGGCTTCCGCCCTCTTCATGACCACTTTCTCACAGCTGTCAAGTTTATAGTGTGTATGAATCATTTTATTCTTATTCAGTTCATGATTTATAGCCAAATGCCTTGTACACAGTATCTTGGAACTTATACGGTCAATTTTCAAACTACCTGATTTCTTGAAAAGTCTGCGGGGACTTTTTACCTGTGGATTTTGAATCACATTTTAAAAGGAATGTACAAAAGCACATCAAATTGCCTTTGAAAATCACCATGGGTAGTTTGATTTTTCTGTGGGCAAAATATCACTGGGAAATAATGAGGGCAATTCTGTGAAGGGGCGCTTAGATATAGGTACCCTGATGCAGTACGGGAACGACCACTCTATAACAGCATCTACTGTAGGAGCCCAGATTCCATTATATCAATGTCAGTGTATCACTTTTATTGTGTGGTATCCCCTCACAGGTTCACTGTGTTTACAAAGAGAAGAAAATAGACATTGTTATAGAATTAATATAAAATGCATAAAATAAATAAAAACTAATAAGAAATCAATTGTCAAACAAAAATGTTTTCAGCTTCTTTAAAAATCTCAGGTAGGTATTCTCCAATCTAAAAGAAGAGGGTAATGAGTTCCACAAAAATATTACTGCAATCGAAAACCATGTAAACCTGCATTGGTGTACCTAAATGTAGGTGTGCCACTAGGTCTATGGCAGGCATAAATGGGCACACCTAAGCATGTCAAGCAGTGTGTACAACTTACATTATTCTATAAATTGTGTATGTAAGTGGGAGACCTGCCAATTCTGTGCCCATGTGTACACCCCCCTTACAAGTATGCTCAATGCCACTTATGCACCCCCTTATAGGATAGTGCTTAGGGCATGTGCCCCTGTAAGTGGCACTTTTTGCAGCATTTATGTGTGCATGATGTGTGTAACTGCAGGTGTGCATATATTTTATGCTTTAGTTTGCTTTCATAATTTTTGGAACCTGCCCCCAGGAATTCCTCTCCCCAGTCTGGCTAAATGTAGGCAGACTGTGGAAGCCTGCACATTCTTTTAGCCAGATCGAGGAAAGGCAATTTTCAGATTACCAATTTACTTATTTAAAAGCAAATTTATCTGGGTAAAGAGCTCTAAAAATCACCCTCTTAAAATCAAACAAAATCTTGTTTCAGAGTACCAAAACCAATGAGGGTAAATGGTCAGTAGCCATTTGCAAACCTGTCAGTGAAGGAGCTGCAAGAGAAGACAAGAACCACCTTACACTGCCTCCATTAGTTTTGTTTTCTCCAGTTTAAGCTTTCCAAATCATGAAAGAAATATAGCAAAATTATACTTGATTATTGTAAATGTGAAATGTGACAATTATCCAGTTTTACTGCTCTGAAGTTGTGTAATATTCTGTTACATAGTGCTTTCATCTGCGCTGGTTCAAAGCTAGACTGAGCAATTATTATAATTAATTACAATTACGTTTTATGCCTTGGAAGAATAAGAGAGTGAATCAATATGGCAGAATTTGAACTTAGGAACTCATTTAATTAACTGTTACAGGCTGACACCTTTGACTATTGGATATATCCTTTCAGTAGTAATTCTACAGCAGTATTTTACAAGAACTTCATTACTGCCATATAAGCAGTAAACCACCAGTGGACCTATATTCAGTGGCAGTAGCTACTGCATTCATTTTAACACCAGTGTTGGCATTAATATTTATATTCAGCGCTGCTACACGTACAGCCAGCAGTGCCGAATATACATACCTGTATAGGAGGCAGGTCTATAAGTGGGTACCTCCATTTAGGTGCCCCGATTCCTTGTGGTGAAAGTCTATTCTATAGTAGCATCTGGGCACCCAGATTCCATTATAGAATTCTAGAATAATCCTTATATTCACATGCCCATAGCTATTTCAGACATAGATGATATATGTAGAGCTAGTTTTGACCTAAAATGTGATAATGAGGTCTCACATCTGAAGGTAGTGGGCAGGGCATTCCAAACAAATTGGAACCTAGTAGCAGAAGGCAGAGTGCCAAATATATTTGTGTCATATAAATGAAGGGGAGGGGAGGACCAATTGATTAAGATACTTTGATTGGAGCAGATGAGTGGAATATTGAGAAATCATACTGGTCTACAACTTTTTAGAAGTCGTCTGCTTTAGAGATATAATGTGCTATTTATCATAGATTTTGATGGGCTGAATTAAAATATGACAGTTAAAACAACTGATTTGCTACTGTTTCTATGGTATTTAAGTTTTTACATTTTGCATATACCTATACTGTTTAGATAGTATACTTTTAATAAAAAAAATTGTAAACCTAGGTCTTTTCATACATGAAAATATTTCGCCTGTCCTCTTTATGTACAACTTTAAAAACCAGCAAAAGGTTTATATAAATAAAACTTAGTATGAATGAAAAGACAAAAATCTCTTATGTACATATGTACATTATAATTTAGTCCTTGTTCAGTGTCTACCCGGTGCATCTTGGCTTCTCTTGTACTCATGAATAGCGAAGTTACTCACCTGTAGCAGATGTTCTCCAAGGACAGCAGGCCCAATATTTTCACATGTAGGTAACATCATCCAACAGAGCCCGGTGTGGATGCTGCCTAGCACGCATAGCTTTAGAAAGATTCTGGCAGTGCAGATGCCTTCCCGCCCGATGTGCAAGCATGAGTTCCTCAGTCTGATGGTATAGCTGAAAAAAGACAACTCCAAAGGGAGGAGGGAGAGTATGTGAGAATACTGGGCCTGCTGTCCTCAGAGAACACCTGCTACAACTTCTCTTTCTCTGAGGACAAGCAGGCCCAATGTTTTCTCACATGTGGGAGTCCCTAGCTACCAGGGTCACTGA
Organism: Microcaecilia unicolor; assembly: GCF_901765095.1. Lineage (NCBI taxonomy): Eukaryota > Metazoa > Chordata > Amphibia > Gymnophiona > Siphonopidae > Microcaecilia > Microcaecilia unicolor. Next base: position 180,312,037 of record NC_044040.1, on the reverse strand, counting down.
AAACAACAATGCTAGGACAATAAGGACTCGAAATGTCAAGACCTTGAAGTCAATTAACCTGAAACTATATACAAACAGGTTGTGAAGATGCAGCCTGGAACAGAACAAACCCAGGCCTAGGAAGGTGGAGTTGGATTCTAGACACCAAATAAATTCTGCAGGACTGTCTGACTGAACCAGCTGTCACATTGGGTGGCCTTTTCAAGGCTGTAGCGTGATGTGAATGTGTGGACTGGTTTTAAGTTTATTAAAAATTTTCTATCCTGCCCATCCCACATTGCAGCTTTGAAAATCTCAACGGAGGCTGATCTCAAGTAGGCTACCGATGTAGCCATGGCTCTGACATTATCAGCATTGACATGATCCTCAAGAGCCAGCCCAACCTGGGCCTAAGTGAAGAAGATGTAATCTGCTAGTCAATTGGAAGGCGTGTGTTTGCCAATGACTACTCTCATTCTGATTGGGTCAAAAGATACAAAAAGCTGGGTGGACTGTCTATGGCCTTTTATTCTGCTCCAAATAGAAGGCTAAGGTTTGCTTGCTGTCCAAAGTGTGCAGTTCGCTTTCGCCAGATGGGCATGAGGTTTTGGGAAAGATGTTGGCAGAACAACTGACTGGTTAAGATGGAAATCAACACCACCTTAGGAAGGAACTTAGGGTGTGTGCGAAGAACTACTCTGTTGTGATGGGTCCTAGGCTGACGTGGATGGGACTGTTGGGGCCAATTTTTGTACCCCCTCAAAGAACCCCTAATTACCTGAAAAATAAACACCTAGAAATAGGGTTTTCAGCTTTCTGGTTCTCAGCACTGGTTATCACAGTATTAGAACGAGTGGCGTCAATATCAGGAAACAATTTGAATTTATAATTTGTAGTTTATTTTTTTTCTCTCCATTTCCATCAATATGGGAGTTGCACATGAATTATGCATGAGCATATGTTAATAGGCACTTTTTAGCACACAGGATTTGTTCACACTCATTTTTGTAAAGTATGCATTTGGTAAGACTTACATGATTGATTAAATCTGATTTTACACATACTTCGAAGTTTGATACACAATAGCTTTAAAAACGCTTATTTTGCATGTTCATTGGGCAGTATATTATCACTTATAACACTCTGGTCACTATTGTTGGTCACTGTCAGCAGCTTGTTATCACTTTGCATTTGTCCACTTTTGTATACTTCAGTATTCATTAGTTGTAGTCCGTTCATCTATGTTGTTACTTGTGATATTGTATTCTGAAATCCTCCTTACTTGCAGAGTCAGGCATGCAGCTCCTTGTGACTCTGGGCAAGTCACTTAACCCTCCATTGCCCCTGGTACAAAATAAGTACCTGAATATATGTAAACCGCTTTGAATGTAGTTGCAAAAAACCTCAGAAAGGCGGTATATCAAGTCCCATTTCCCATATTGGCAATCTTTTCTGTTTATTGCATTTAAGAGCATCTGCACTTGCAGAGTTATATTTAAATCGCTTTGCTAAGAGTATAAGTATTAAGAACCAGCTATTGATTCATTCTACTGTCATCTATAAACAAGGTATGCAATTTGTCTTTATGTATATAGTGTTTCTTTTATAACACTTACCTGTATAAATATAAGGAGAAATTTGGTCTGTCTGTTATTTTGAGTTGTTTCCTATATAACATGTTTGTATTATTGAGGCAGTGTATGTATAGAGTTATGAATATTCATATTTTACTACTAATTTGTACATATTCATTGTTTATTGCCTACCACATTTATGGTTTCCTACATAGAACTATTGCATTATAGAAAGCCATAATCCCTTGGATTCTAAATAGCCCGCCTAGCATATAGCGCCAAAATCCAAGCACATTCTATAACAATGCATGTAACTTATTGGCTTAACAAACTAATCAGCATTGATAATAGCACTTAACAAGCAATAATGAGCATTAATTGGCAATAATTAAAATTTACATGCACAACTCGGTAAGCATACTCTGTAATGAACTGCGCGTAAATTCTAATGCACACAGTTCAAAGGGGGTGTGACTATAGATGGGGAAATGGGCATTTTGTGGGCATTCCAAAATTTATACACATAGTTATAGAACATGGCCCAGTGCGTGTAAGTCTACGCATAGATTTGCTCCATGTTTTCATTGGTATAAATAGAGATTCATAGTTTTAGGTCCTGGGATATCAACTAAGTGTATTCTATATACTGCACCTAAATCTAGGTGCCACTTATAGAATACACTAGTCAGAAATGTTTACCGCATGGATTTTATAGGCGCCTTATACAGAATCTGGACCTATATGCACACAATATTTGAATACTAGAAAAGAGGCCCGTTTCAGAGCAAATGAAACGGGCGCTAGCAAGGTTTTCGTCGCCAACACCCCCCCCCCCCTCCCTGGCCAACCCCTTCATTGTTCTGCCATTGCTCCGCCCCCAACGTCATGATGTTTGACGCAAGGGCGGGGCCCGGAGCGATTTCCCACCCCCCCGCCTCCCTGCCTCCCTCCCTGCCAACCCCTTCATTGTTCTGCCATTGCTCCACCCTCGAGGGCGGGGCCCGGAGCGATTTTGGTGGCTTCACCACCACGAACCTTCAAACCTTTTTGAAGGAAATCAGGGCTTGGCTTCACTGACGTCAGTGTCCTCAGAACGTTGAGGGTGAGTTTTATTATAGTAGATGTATATTTACATTTGTATGCTGTTATATTTATCATATTTTTGTATAACTGTTTGAGTATCACTGGTATTTTTCATGTAATTTTATGATTTGTATTTTGAGATTTTCTTTTGACCCCTGACGCAGGCATATGTATGTGCCAAAACACAGCTGTATTGGGTTCTTCAAATACTTTTGATGCTGGCAATTAAAGAATTATCTTGTTCCCATATTTGACTGATTGACTCCACTTCTTGTCTTATCTGTGGTTTGTTCCATCCATGGAGGTTTCTTTTTCCCTTCTTTGTTTTGTATTTTTTTACAGCAACATTTTGACAGTATAGGAGGACATTCCCCACTCCCTGACTTTAGCCTTGTTTATTTTAAGGATGTTTACTAATATAAGTCCATTTTCTGAAGTCTTTTCATTGTGTTTTGACTAGGTTGTAAGCAGTGGTGTGCTGGTAAATTTTTAACAACAGGCTCTCTCCCCGGTCCACCTCGTTGCCCCCCCCCCTGTCCACCTCGGCGCCCCCCATCCACCTCTGTGCCCCCCCCCGTCCACCACTGCGCCCCCCCAAAAATTGCAGAGCTGGCTATAGCCAAGGGGGAGGGGGGCAATGCATTACTCTCTCCAGGAAAAAAAAAATTAAATGATCCCCGGTTCCAATCTATTTCATGTTTAATATGGGATAAAATGCCATAAATAAGTAAATAAATATAAATTCCTCCTCCTCATCCCTCTCTCTCGGCCAAATTTCTACTCACTGCGTTCTGAAGATGGCGGCCTGTGCGCTCCTCCGCTCGTTAAACTGACGCATCCCCTTAACAAGTGTTAATTGGGCCCGCAATGTCGCTGTCAGTTCCGTGTTACAAGCTCGGAGCAAGCGTTGTGGCTACTATTTTTCTACCAGCAGCCATCAACCTTCCAAATTTTATTCTGACCCTGTGGAAGCTGTTAAAGACATATCAAATGGAGCAACTCTACTTGTTGGTGGATTTGGCTTATGTGGAATTCCCGAAAACTTAATATCTGCAGTATTGAAAACTGGTGTACATGGAGTCACTGCAGTCAGTAACAATGCTGGTGTTGGCAATTTTGGCCTTGGTCTCTTGCTTCAAACTAAACAGATAAAACGAATGATATCATCATACATTGGAGAGAATGTAGAGTTGGAACGACAGTATCTAATTGGGGAGCTAGAAGTTGAGCTTGTTCATCAGGGAACCCTTGCAGAACGAATTTGTGCTGGTGGAGCTGGGATTCCGGCATTCTTCACACCCACTGGTTATGGAACATTAATACAGGAGGGAGGAGCACCTATTAAGTACAACAAAGATGGTAGTATTGCGATTGGCAGCCAGCCAAAAGAGGTGAGGGAATTTGGTGGTCGTCATTTTGTTATGGAGCAGGCAATTACAGGTGATTTTGCACTTGTGAAAGCATGGAAGCAGACCGTGCTGGGAATATTGTATTTAGGAAGACTGCAAGAAATTTTAATCAAACAATGTGCAAGGCAGCAAAAGTAACAATTATAGAGGTTGAAGAAATTGTTGATATAGGAACATTTGCCCCTGAGGATGTTCACATTCCCAACCGGCTCGCAAGAGCTGTCAAAATTTAACAAGCAGCTCTTGCGAGCCGGAGCGAGCCGGCTCCAGCACACCACTGGTTGTAAGCTGCCTGGAGCAAGGGTTGTCTCTTATGCTACATTTATGATTACTTATTTGTACTGTATGCATTATTAGTATTAGTTTTACTTGAGTGCTTTGACCTTGGATGAGTGAGAGATTCTAGTGAAACAAATACATTGGTACAGCACTGTACATGTTTCAAGCACCACAGAAATCACAGGTGCCAGCTCTGTGGGTTCCCAAGCACTTCCAATATTGAGCAAAATCCTCCACTGTGTCTAGGTTATTTGTGTTGTGTTTAGCATCCCAATTGTTTTGATAAGCTTGCTTCTATGACAGAAATAAACACTACTAATGATACAGCAGAATTACTGTAAGCAGAACTGTAGCGAGCTGTAGGTGCTCCCTATGTGCCTCGCCCACTAGTGCCCTCCACCCTGCCCATTTCACCATCAGCAATGAGAGGAAACCTTTGTGCCCCCCGCCATACTTGAGCTCTGTGTGATCTCACTGCTGCACAGCTTTGTGAGCACACACAGGGGGCAGAGACAGACACCTTAAAAGCCTGACTGCATCCTTCAAAGAGAAAGGCTACAACCCCAAAATAATCTCCAAAACTTTTTGCCTCCTCCCTCAAAACACCCAGGGAGAATCTGCTACAGTACAAGGAGAAAAAAGCCACAGACAGAATCCCCCTTGTAGTGACATACAATCCAGAGCTGGAAAAACTGAGGAAAATCATAAGAGATCTACAACCTATACTCCAGGAGGATAAATTACTGAAAGAGATATTCCCATCCCCACCAGTACTGGCCTTCCGACAGCCACCCAACTTAAAACACAAGCTAATCAGAAGTAAACTTCCATCACAGACTGAAAAGGAACAGAAGGGCACACTTCCCTGTAATTTATCCAGTTGCAAACTATGCCAAAACATTTCACAGGACCCCACAGTCATCCACAAAGGAAAGATATTCAACATAAAGGAATCTTTCACTTGCTCATCTTCCAATGTGGTATATATCATTCAGTGTAAAAAATGTAACAAAGGATGCTATATTGGAGAAACAGGCCAGATGCTTAAGACAAGATTCAATTTACATAGACATCACATGAACAATACTGGTGCCAGTAGGGCTCCCACCCCTGTTGGTCAGCATTTTACAGGACCAGGACACTGTACCAGTGACTTCACAGTGAGAATCCTGAAAGGTAACTTTAAAACCATACAAGAACGTAAGACCTTTGAAGTCAGAATGATTGAATATTTTAACACCCAACAGAAAGGACTTAACAAGGATCTGGGGTTCCTAGCCCATTATAAACCATAAAGCTGTATTTCTCTGTTGATCACCCCACCCCTCACCTATCCACACCCATCCTGTTAGAATATCAATGATATGCTTTGATGTCCCCATGCATACCTCCTACCCACCCCCATCCTCCCACCCTGTCAGACTGTCATAGTAATGCTTGAATGTTTTCACTTATATACACTGTCAGCTAGCACATTTGCTTATTTCCGATCTGACGAAGAAGGGCAACCTTCAAAAGCTAATCAAGAAATGTATTATGTCCAATAAAAAAGGTATCATCTTATTTTCTTTTCCATGTTTTATTTTGTTTGATTTCTATTGATAACCTTAAGAGTGGACTAACATGGCTACCACACTCCTCTACTTGAGCACACACAATAATCCAGTTTCTACAGCACTTTGACCCAGTAACAAAGGACAGATACAGTGAACAGGAGCTGAATGGGGAGGAAAAAGCATTGATCATGGGTCCACCAGCCATTCTTTCAGTTCCTGCTTACTTTAGAGCTAAGCACAGTTATTTTAAGAATGTGATTACTACAGATAACATGGCCCTGGCAGTTTCGATGCTTTACTGCTGTAAGACTTGTCCTACCTGCTGCTAGTTTCACATTGAATGTGAGCAGTGACAGTTTTGCTTTTAGACTGAACAATATGAAAAATGAACATAAAAATGAATGCTTTTAAGTGCAAGATTTAATGTCTAACTGTATTATAACTCTGCTGCTCTTAGCTTTTAAAATTCATCAATGCAGCACTAGATGGCGATCTTTTTTTGTTGTTCGTTTGCTTGTCAGCGTCCCTTAACAACATCAGCATGGGAGCCTAAAGTGTACAAAATTTTATACACTTTAACTCCAGATGCAGTAAACTAACGGTATGCAAATGCACCAGGAGTTTTAAAAAGTGCACTAAAATCAAGGATGCGCTAAGAATGAGAGTAAATTGAAAAGAGGAACTATAAATGGCTGTTTCATTAAAAAAGCACAATACTTCCATTTTTAACTTCAGTGGTTAGACTGAAAGTTAGCTTTGCTCCTCTATCCACTGATGTTAAAAAATATTTTGTGCAAGCACATAGGATCTCTAAGGGATATACTGCTGTCTGGTGGTTACCTGATGAAAGAAGTGCTATATCACCAGACAGCAGTATATCTGACTGCTTAAGAGAGTGGGTAAATCTGAGGGTACTCTGTAAAAAAGTGAAAAAGTAAAGATATAAAAATGAATGGCTATAATACATGATACATTGAAGTATTTTTTTTGTATAGGTAGCAGTGATCCTGGTTTTAGTAGTGGACATAGACAGGGCCATGCCTAGGGTCTCTGGCACCCCCCTGCAGACTATCAGTTGGCGCACCCCCCTGCAGACTATCAATTGGTGGCGCCCCTCCCCTCCCCCTCCCCCCCCCCCCCCCCCCCCCCCCCCGTGAAAATGATCGCTCACCACTTGCCACACTGACAGGAATTGTCAGCAATATTCTTAGAAACAAATTGCTATACATTGCAAAATAAGATAGCAGATGTAAATTCTCAAAGTGGACATATTCCAAACACTAAAATGAAAATAAAATGATTTTTTTTCTACCTTTGTTGTCTGGTGACTTTCTTTTTCTGATCATGCTGGCCCAGTATCTGATTCTGCTGCTATCTGTCCTCTTAACTCCGTTTCCAGGGCTTCCTTTCCATTTATTTCTTTCCTTTCCTCCTTTCTTCTTCATTTCTGGTCCTCAGCTTCTGCCTATTTTCTTCATCCATGTGCAGTTTTTCTCCTCTCTTCCTTTTCCCTCATTTCATCTCCTTCATCTCTCTTCCCTCCCCTCTATGTCCAGCAATTTCTCCTCTCTCCCTGAGCCCTGCCCTCCCATCCATGCTCCTCTGTCCCCTCCATTCATTCCTATCCAGCAATTTCTCCTCTCTCCCTGAGCCCTGCCCTCCCATCCATGCTCCTCTGTCCCCCTCCATTAATCCCTATCCAGCAATTCCCCTCTCTCCCTGAGCCCTGCCCTCCCATCCATGCTCCTCTGTCCCCCTCCATTAATCCCTAACCAGCAATTCCCCTCTCTCCCTGAGCCCTGCCCTCCCATCCATGCTCCTCTGTCCCCTCCATTCATCCCTATTCAGCAATTCCCCTCTCTCCCTGAGCCCTGCCCTCCCATCCATGCTCCTCTGTCCCCTCCATTCATCCCTAATTCCCTATCCAGCAATTCCCCTCTCATCCATGCTCCTCTGTCCCCCTCCATTAATCCCTATCCAGCAATTCCCCTCTCTCCCTTTCATGACCCCCCCTCGCATCCATGCTCCTCTCTCCCCTGCCCTCCCGCTCCTATTGTTCAACTGCCCACCCTCTTCTCCCCCCCCCCAACATCCCTTTTCTTTTTTTTTCTTTTTAAATTTACCTCCGTGGCGGTCCAGCAGCGCAGCGTCATGAAGGAGGCGGCACTCCCGACGTCTCTAGCCTTCCCTTCGCTGTGTTCCGCCTTCTTCTGACGTCAAGGAAATGACATCAGAAGAAGGCGGAACACAGCCATCATTTTAAAGTCAATTACTTTGTTTTTTTACAACATAGTTGCTGGATCTAAGTACTACTAGAACTGGAAATATGACTGTTATACTTATGTTATACTTATGTCACAATCCATTTTATTACTCATCAGCTTATCTTCCTTTCCTCATGCCTTAGTCTCCCCTCCTTCCTCCTTGATTCTAGCTTGTTCTCTCCCCCCCCAACACACAGAAATTTCCTTGCCTTCTTTTTCCTATCTTCCTCTTTGCCTTTGTGTTCCATCAGCTCTTATTTTCCTTTCCTGCCCTTACTCTCCCCTCCTCCTTCGTTCCTCCCTGATTCTAGCTTGTTCCCCCCCCCCCCCCAGAAATTTTCTGCCTTATCTTTCTTTTCTTCCCCAGCTGGCTACTACTACTACTACTACTATTTAGCATTTCTATAGCGCTACAAGGCATACGCAGCGCTGTACAAACATAGAAGAAAGACAGTCCCTGCTCAAAGAGCTTACAATCTAATAGACAAAAAATAAATAAAGTAAGCAAATCAAATCAATTAATGTGAACGGGAAGGAAGAGAGGAGGGGGTAGGTGGAGGCGAGTGGTTACAAGTGGTTACGAGTCAAAAGCAATGTCAAAGAGGTGGGTTTTCAGTCTAGATTTAAAGGTGGCCAAGGATGGGGCAAGACGTAGGGGCTCAGGAAGTTTATTCCAGGCGTAGGGTGCAGCGAGACAGAAGGCGCGAAGTCTGGAGTTGGCAGTAGTGGAGAAGGGAACAGATAAGAAGGATTTATCCATGGAGCGGAGTGCACGGGAAGGGGTGTAGGGAAGGACGAGTGTGGAGAGATACTGGGGAGCAGCAGAGTGAGTACATTTATAGGTTAGTAGAAGAAGTTTGAACAGGATGCGAAAACGGATAGGGAGCCAGTGAAGGGTCTTGAGGAGAGGGGTAGTATGAGTAAAGCGACCCTGGCGGAAGATGAGACGGGCAGCAGAGTTTTGAACTGACTGGAGAGGGGAGAGGTGACTAAGTGGGAGGCCAGCAAGAAGCAGATTGCAGTAGTCTAAACGAGAGGTGACAAGGGTGTGGCCTGATTGGTTCCAGTTCCCGCCCCAATCTGCAGCCTCAAATGTAACTTCACTTTCTTTATCGATAAGTGTAGGCCAGCGCCAGCCTGCCAGCCATTACAATAATGAAAAGTTAACAAGGCGTTGAAGGCGAAACCGTCCTTACCGATGAATGTTGTCCACAGTTCACCAGTCTCTGTCTGACTCAAAAACGAAAAACAAAATTAATGCGGGAGCGGGCAGCAGGCGCAGCAGCTGATCATCCAATGATCCAAGGGCGCCGGCTCTCCTCTCTCCCAGAGGAGAGCACTACTCCAGTCTCCAACGTGGCGTCGGCGTCAGCAAACACTCATCCTTCGGAGTCGGACTGCCTGCGAGGCTCCAGGCACAATGACGTCACGCCGTGCATCACGCTGGGGCAGTGCTAAGCCTAAACTAAACAGACAAACGAGCGCAGGCTGCAGCGCACGGGAAGGCAGCAGCCAGAGCCAGCAAGCGCATGCGCATATAGGCGCCAACGCGACTCGAGAGGTTTGTGTTTTTTAATTTTATTAAATACGGCGGCGGCGGTGCCCTTGAAGGTGAGGCGCCCCCCTGCCATGCTTACCCCGCTTACCGGGTTAGCACGGCCCTGGACATAGAGTTAATACCAGCATGAAAAAGGTGGAGGTTAAAGTTCAGGAGTTAAGTCAACTGTCCCAAATGTTTGTCAGAGATAATTTGTATTTTGAGAGGAAGATGGAATATATTTGTGCTTTCTGAATTTTCCTAGATCGCCTTTGATTGCTCCTGATCAACCGGGTGCTGGCAAGAGAATGACTTGATATGTGATTCACATTGCTATTACAGTGTTTTTTGTATTGTGGCAGCTGCAGCTTCCAATTGTCAATTGATATTGTTTTAGAAGGTTGACCACCTGGTTGATCAGAGACCTTTCTGATCTGAAACCTATATTCTCCTCGTAAGAGTAACCAGGGCCGTGCCAACACGGTAAGCGCGGTAAGCGCCGCAGGGGGGCGCCTGCCTTCAAGGGTGCCGTGCCGTCGAGTTGTATTTTTAAAAAAAAACCTTACTCTTCCGCTCCATCCCTGATACCCCGGCGCTTAAATTTACCTCGCTCCGCCTCTGACGTCTGCGCAGTGTCAGTGAAAGCGCTGCCTGTCTGATGTCTCTCCACCAGCCTTCCCTTCACTCGCTCGTTCCCTCTGTGTCCCACCCTCAAGGAAATGATGTCAGAAGAAGGCGGGACATAGAGGGAACGAACGAGCGAAGGAAAGGTTGGTGGAGAGACGTCAGACAGGCAGCGCTTTCACTGATGCTGCGCAGACGCCAGAGGCGGAGAGAGGTAAATTTAAAGCGCCGGGAAATCAGGATGGAGCGGAGGAGGCTCAGGCTGAATGAGAAGTATTCTCAGAGCCTCCTCTGCAGGCCAAACCCAGCCATTTCCTCCATCGCGCCCCAGACGGCAGTTTGGGGGAGCAGCGCTCAGCTCTTTGGCACCGCCCAGCTCTTCCACGCGCCTTGGAGCCAGGCAGGTCCGGGGGGGGGGGGGGTGCGCGCCAACTGATGGTCTGCAGGGGGGCGCCAGAGACCCTAGGCACGGCCCTGAGAGTAGCAGACTCCTGATGCAGGCAAGGCCCTATCGCCGAAACACGGCCATGTCAAGTCAGATTGATGAATTGTCATTAAAGATCTCCAGTTACCTTCATCACCTTTGCTGTAGTTTTTTTGCCTACTCACTGAGTGCAAAGTGTGGACTCATGTCTGCTTGTTTTTTTCAGGGGCACAAGCTAATCTAATGAACTTTTTAGCAAAGGCTAGCATCAACTTTTTAAATTTAGGACCTGACTTAGTAAGCTCTTCCTCCTAGACATAGACCCCCAAATTTTATAAATGGTGCCCAAAGTTAGGTGTACAATTGGGCGCACATTTATAGAATAGGATCAGTTACGTGCATAAACTAATTTGCTTTATTGGCAATAATTATCAATAATTGGCCTTAACAAACACTATTTGCACAAATTAGCAGTTACACGCATAACTGATCTACGCCCTATTCTATAAACAGTAAGCCCAATTTTTAAAGTGCATTGATGATTTACTAATTATTAATAGCAGTTGCTCACAGTACTGGTGCTAAGTAGTGAGATTTCTAGGAAACACAAGAAATTCCACAGACAAATACGGAAGTATTTCACAAGCACTTAATTCTTTCCAAACATAATGGATGGTTAACCACATCAAATGATTGCAGAAAACTCTGCCCCACAGAATATGTTTGATGTGGCTGGTAACCATTCTAAAAGGAAGGCTAACTTTCTTGTGATACAAACAGGAAATTGTCTCTCAGCATTACATACCTGTAACCTTTCCGTCTCCAGAGCACTGATGTACACATGTAAAACTCATCCCTGAGAACAAAGCCTGAAGGTAAGTTTATCACATCAGATGCCAGATGCTGCAAACAAAAGAGAGTCCAGTAAAAAAAAAAAAAGATTTAATCAACATAAGTGAAATGTGCCATTAAAATGCTTTATACAACAAAAATCCTTCTGTACTGTTCATTTCTTTGTTGTGTTTCTAAAAACAATAAAAATGATTTGAAATTTAAAAGAAATAGACAGTGCATTTCAACAAAGGACTTTCCCCGGCACTAAGCCCATTTAGCTTTTTTTCTTTTTGCTAGCTGCGTGCTATTTTTTCCAGAAGCAACATCTATAAGAATATTAGGAGGTGCTAGGGGTGAATTCTATAAATTGCGCCTAAAAAATTGGTGCCGAAAAATGCTTAAGTGCTATTCTATAAGCAGCACCTAAAGTTAGGCACAGTTTATAGAATAGCCCTTAACCGCTGGGGTTGTGCAGAAATTCAGGTGCATCCATTTGCACCAATAAAAATGTGTTGCAAATTCCCCTGCCTAAATTTACACACGAAATGCCCTTATTCTATAATTGCACACATACCTGGAATCCATACCAACAGTCTGCCCCAAAATGCTCATGACCCTCCCATTTCTGCGTCCTGTTTTCCAGGACATGCATAAAGTTTAGGCACAGATCACATGCCTTAATTTACATGCGTAAATATTGATTCATTTCAATTAGCGCCATTGTTTGTTAAAAATCCACTTATTGGCACTAATTGGCTTGTTATTCAATTAAATTGTATGTGCAAACTAGGTACACGCCCAAATGTCTGAATGCAATTTTTAATGACTTTTACAGAATTAGGGGGTAAGTGCTCCAGTGTTAAGTCTGCATTATCTAGTTATCACACTCTAGTGTGAACACACTCGCTGAATAACGCTTGCATGCCTATTCTCCACCCATGACCTGCTCCCTCCCAAAAAAATAACAAAAGTGTGTGATTAGCACACTCTGGGGGTCTTGCACAAAGTATTGGTAAGCCTAACAAGGGCTTACTGTATGCTAAATTGGGACTACCTCCGGTCCAACGCGGCCACCGGCGATAGTTCCGCCCCGAGAGCATGCCATTTCCAGGAGATAAAGAAAACCCCTGGAAATGGCTTGTGTGGCAATAACCCAGTGGTAATCGGGCATCACCACAAGCTGCCCAGTTACCACCAGGGTACTACAGGAGCCCTTATCGCTTGGTGGTAAGGGCTCCCTGCCGCATGGCCATGCAATAAGAGTTCTCTTACCGCTGGGCCATGTTTGTCTGAAGTTTTTTTTTACCTGCTGTGGTAAAAAGGGACCTGGTGCGCAGGAAAAACGGTCCCTGCTGCTAGCGCAGGGCCCTTTTTCCCGCAACTTGGTAAAAGGACCCCTCTAATAGGTAAATTACCACAAAACGTTTTGACATGTTTTGCAGTAAGTGTTTTTTTCCAGCATTAAGCTTGCATTAGTGCTTAATATGGTTTAGTAAAAGGGCCCTTTAAGTAGCAAAATACAATGAAATAGATGTTCAGCTGGTCATATAACCTCTAGCTGATTAATATTACTACTACTACAAATCATTTCTATAGCGCTACCAGTCATACGCAGCGCTTCACAATTGAACATGAAGAAAAGACAGGCCCTGCTCAAAAGAGCTTAGAATCTAAATCAGGACAGAGAGACCAGACAAATAAGGGATAAGGGTAGGACAGACAGATAGGATACATAGGGAAAAGGGACTATTGAGAGAGGAAGACAAGATAAAGGTTACGAGCAGACCTGGAGGTATTTTTTCAAAAATTGCCAGCCATGATTTTAAAAACATACATATTCAGTACTAGTACACGAATAGTTGGTGCTGCTGAATATTATGTAGAAAGCATTTGCCAGCAGTGACTATACACATAGCAGGGATAGTCAATCACTACAAATACAGTTAAGCTTTTTTACTGACCTAAATTAAACTGAATAGCTATATGTATAGTAGGGGTGTAGCCAAATCTGAAATTACTGCTAGGGGGTGCAGCATGCGCCAAAATGAGACTAGTGCCAGGCTAGTGCACCCCCGGGCAGTAATTTCAGATTTGGCGCACTCATACTGCTGGGACAAATTATTTTTTTATTTCCTACCATGTGCAATGTTTCCGATGTTAATCAGCAGTTAGCACGCGCTGACCGGTCACCATGCATGTAGTGCATGAGCCCTTATTGCTAGATCAATGGGTGATGTTAAGGGCTCAGGCTGTAAATAGGCACGCACTGGTTTCAATTTTACCGCAGGCCCTTTTCCTGGCCTACGGAAAAAAAGCTCTTTTTCCCCAAACGTGATAAAAACTGGCTCAATGTGCACTAAAAACTACCAGTGCACGTCCACACAACCACAGGCCACTTTTTGCTGTGGCTTAGTAAAAGGACCCCTAAGTTACCAACATAAGTGGAAGCCACAGCCATGCTGCACCCGTGTATGTCCTCCTTGCAAATACCCACTATATGTAAATGAAGCAGGAATTTGCAGAATAGTACTTAGGTGCCCTGCTAACATTTACACAGATAAATGCACACATACCTGTGTAAGTGCCAGTATGCAATGGGTGTGTAAATGCAGGTGCCTACATTCATGTATTTTAAATCCTTGCGTTTTAGCCTTTTTTTGCAGTTTTTAAAGACTTTTGGGTTATGTTTCAATTTTAGGCTTTTCTGGATTGTATTCAGCTTTTAGGGGACAGCTTGTTTTATTCCCCTTTCCCTTTTATTTTTAAGCCCAGCAAAGCAGGGCCACTCAAAAATTGAGAAAGCGTTTTATCCTCTTTTAGGTATGTGTCCTTTTCTGTGGTGTTTATGGCTGTGTTGACTGGCTCACTGGTATGAACACATGATTGCTGCTTTGCTCTAGCGCTTGCCTGCTATAATGATAAATACAATTATTAAATCACTACTATGTATCCACATGTCACACAGTGCTTGTACACCTTTTGATGTTCATTTTTATGCTTGTTTTTAAGTATATTATTTTAAAATTTTCTATTTTGAAATTAGAACCAATAGTTGTTATACATTTGTTTATAATGTATGTAATTAGTGCAATTTGGAGGTTTTATGATTGTTTTTTAATTATCTATATGATGTACATTTTCTGAAATTTATATTATTGCTTATACCATAGCTCTAACTCCTGAGGCAGCCTTAAGGCAAAACATGGCTATGTCAGGTGCTTGTATCAATAAATTACATACTCCTACACCTGCTTTGTGCTGTGCTGCTTCACATGGACAGTGCCAGGGGTTTAGAAGAAACTTTGGTGGTACTTATAGTGCTGTTGAAAATCCAGAGAGAATCTACCTTTTAGAGATAGACTGGCTGCAGACAACAACTCTGTCCCTGAGTTTAGGCTTTTGCCTCCCTTCCCCCCACAATTTCAAACTTAGTGGGTGTGACCAGTTTCTCTACTGTGGAGAGCAAACTTCAGCCTCAAAGCTGAACAGATTTTTAGAGATAGACTGGCTGCAGACATGTAAATTTTGAAACACCAATGAAACACCCATTTTCCTGTCCATAGCTATGCCCCTTTTTGACTGCGTGCATTAGAATTTAGGCGCAGTATGTTACAGAATACACTTAGCGAGTTGTGCATATAAATTCTAATTATTGCCAATTAGTGCTCATTATTGCTGATTAAGACCTGTTATCAACGCTGATTAGCTTGATAAGCCAATTAGGTTATGCGTGTTGTTATAGAATATGCCTGGATTTCAGCGTGGAACACTAGGCACGATATGTGGAATCCAGGGGTAAATGTGCATTAGAGCTTAACACCCTTTAGTAAAAAGGCCACCAGGCAAAACTTCACAAGCAGACTGCATTTTTTAGAAGAAGCGGCCGACGTATTTTAACTTGTAATTTATGAGACACTGTTCTGGAGATAAGTGTGTTTGTGTGGAAGTCATTCTTCCCTTGTTGATGTAGTATCTTTGGGTCTTTTCTCAGTAGGGTTGCAGAAATTCCTGAGGGGCCCTTTTACTAAGCTGCGTAGGCACCTACGCACGCCCAACATGTGCCAATTCAGAACTACCGGCCAGCTACCCCCGTGGCCCGGGCAGTAATTTCATTTCTTGCGCGTGTCCACTATTAGGCATATTTTCAAAGCACTTTGGGAGGCTAAGTTCCATAGGTTTCTATGGAACTTTGGGAGGCTAAGTGCTTTGAAAATGAGCTTGTATGTGCGCCGAAAAATATATTTTATTTTCCTGCGCGTGGTGCTAACTGGGCGGTAATCAGCATTGTACATGTGTTGACGAGTACCACCCGGTTAATGCGTGAGACCTTACCGCTAAGTGAATGGGTAAGGTCTCAGGCCCAAAATGGGTGTGCACCAATTTTCATTTTGCCACACGTCCATTTTCG
The DNA here is from genome assembly GCF_901765095.1 of Microcaecilia unicolor. Lineage (NCBI taxonomy): Eukaryota > Metazoa > Chordata > Amphibia > Gymnophiona > Siphonopidae > Microcaecilia > Microcaecilia unicolor. The sequence goes on along the minus strand of NC_044040.1, from coordinate 180,296,066 downwards.
GCCCCCAAAAAAGGCATTTTTTTACACGCGCGCTGAAAAATAGATCTACATCCAAAACATGCGCCTACACTAGCGCAGGCCATTTTTCAGCACACCTTAGTAAAAGGATCCCTGTATCTTTTGTTCCTTCTTCATGGCTGTTTCTCCTAGTACTGAATGATGAGATAGCTGCAGTTACAAATGATGTCAAAGTTTAAGTGGTATTCCTCCAAACAACATTTAACTCTTTTTTTTTTAAATTTCTGGTTGTTATCAGTCAACATAATGCACAACCTTAACTCTTTAAATTAAAATTATGTTTGCCAAGTTTCTATCTCAATTATTTTTTTAAAGAATATCCAAAATATCTAAAAATGAAAAGGCATACATTCCTCAAAATTCTATAAATGGCAATTAAAATTGTGTGCACAAATTTGGGCATGTACCCAATTTCTTGTGCAATTTAATTGAACAAGCCAATTACCACCAAACATTGGGTGCTAATAATCAATTATTGGCACTAATTGGCATTAATTAAAATGTACATGTGTATTTTTAGTCACGAGGATCTATCCGTAAAACTTCAAAAAGTGAGCAAAGCCATGGGAGAGTATGGGCAGATCAGGGGCGCTCTTAAAATTTATGCACGCTGTTATAGAATAAGGAGGGGGGGTCGACGTCTAATTTAGAAGAGAGGATTTACACTAAGATTTACTTGGTGTAAATCCTCATATCTAAAGTTAGGCGCTAACCCTGGATTGTATATATTGTGTCGAGATTTCCACACAGAAATCAAAGCGTATTGTATAACAATGCACTTAATTAACATGCTAATCAGCACTGATAATTGGATGTTAACAAGCAATTATCAGCATTAATTTTCATTAATTAGAATTTTCGTGCACTACCTGCTAGGTGTATTCTGCAAAACAGTGCACATAAATTCTAATGCATGCTGCTGAAAAGGGGGCATGGCTATGGGTGTCTAATGGGCAGGTCGTGGGTGTTCTGGAAAACTACACACATACACCTGCTCTGCATCTAACTTAGGCACTGATATTTACACCAAGTTTTACATAGCGAAATGACCACGCCTAGAGTTAGGCGCTCTCATGGCTGCTCGGCGTATTCTATATACCGTATGGAAATTTAGGTTTATTTTATAAAGTACACCTAAATTAAGGTGTACTTTATAGAATGTGCTTAGGTAAATTTCATTTTGGCACCGAATTTTTAGGTGTGATATATAGAATCTAGTTCTAAGTGTATTCTATAAATGGCACCTATCTTTCAGTGCAATAGAATAGTGCATAGTGTGTTATTTCTTCAGCACCAATTTTTTGGCTCTATTTATAGAATGTGGTACATTATATTTAGGTGATGGCACTGTATAATTGTCACTTATGTTAATATCTAAGGTTCACCTTATCTCTTCCTACATGGTCATCTAAGTCAATCGTGTATGTTTGATTGTCACCAGAATGTCATAGATCATTAGACTCTTACCAGGATTGTGTTATTTTAAAGGATTAACAATTGACCACAGCTGGAACACATCCACCGGTGGATGACTGCAATTATTTTTGTCAATAAATGATTAGACTACATAAAGAAATAGATGTAAAAGTTCTAAGTAACAGCTTGAAAAGTTTTAATTAAATTACATCTTGTTACGTGTGATATACAGCAGCCACAATCAGACACTAGTCTTTTTTCACCATATTGCATTTAAAAAATCCCAACAAACTCCATGCAGAACTATTGGAGCCTATTTTCTGGAACACATCTATATGTGGATGCAAAATAAATAAGGGGTCCTTTTACTAAGGTGTGCTATCAAATCTACCACTCAATAAATGATAAGATGCCCATAGGAATGCAATGGATGTCTTATCATTTAGGGCACGGTAATCATTGGCATGTGCTAAATTCATGAGTGCACCTTAGTAAAAGGACCCCTAAGTAGATAAAAACTCTATCAGAGACCCCTTGCATGTACTGAAAATACAGTGTGAATTTAACATTAAACACAAAAGTTAATAGAGTAGACACACACATATACACACATACCCCCATGGACAATCTCATAAGCTTTATTTCCTTTGCAAAGCAAGCTAAAAAAAAAAAGACTAGTCTTCTTGTTTAACATCGCTGGCAGTTTTTATTTATTTAAAAATAAAATTAAAGCAATAGACCATACACACATGTTCTGCTGTAAATTATTAAGTGCAATAGGTGTGTTCAGGCACACAATTTATAAGTGATGTAAAAGCACCATACATTATTGATTTGCAGAGAAGGCAATTAGCAAAATAAGGCCTTTACTCACAGCTTGCAGTAAATTCTGACTTGATCAATGAGACTTGAGATGTTCATTCTTTATTATTTTTATTGTTTTTCAGTATTTTAATTTCCAATTAGATGAAGTTCCTGTAGTTGCGTACTCATGTTTGCCTTAAAATCAAGTAACTAGCTCAGGAAATTCAGACAGAAAAGAACTTTCATTGGTTCTTGAAGTGCCACAAATTCTTCCTTTGAACAAATTGTACTGATCTAACTAGTGTAGCACCAGCCTTTAATTAGGGGTGAGGGAGCCCCAGGGCTGCATACAAAATAATTTATACTGTGGTGTATGTCACTTTAAACAGAGAAAATGTACAATAAAACACAGCAGAATAGGGGGACACTGAACTTAAGGCCTAAACAATGAGCAAAAAGACAAAAAGGTCAAAAAAGAGCAAAAAGGATGAAAAAAATATTACAATAGGACGCCGATTATCTGGACTAACTTCTGCAGAGAGCAATCCGGATGATTGGGCATTCCTTTTAGAAAAGAGCACACACTTTGAGCGTTACATGTTGAACATTATTTTTTGTTTTCAATAATGAGAAAAAATGCCAAACTATTTGTGATGTTATAAATTTTTTTTTACTGTATAGCAGGTATAATGTGATAACTATAATACAGAGATTACGATTAAAATTTTTATATTTTTTTAAATTTTTATAAACATAGTAGAACAGTGTAAATAAAGAATGTCATCAGTCAGGATAATTGGAATTCGGATAATCGGTATCTTACTGTATTTTAATACCAACCTCACCCCCACGAAGAAAAATAAAAATATACAGTTCATTCGTCAGGCAACAATCAAGACAAAAATACAACTGGTAAATCCTTAAGCTTACTCCTCTGTTTACAAAGCTGTGCTAGCGGCTGCCAGTGCGGTAATACAGCCCACTCACTTTGACTCCCCCATCCAAATAAAGGGAAATGGATCCTCCCAATTAATGCATATGTCTGGAACTGAAAGAACAGCCTGGGACTTGGACATATTCTGTTTGAAACCAGACAGGCTGCCATAATGAGAAGTAAACTCTAGGAGCCTGGGGGGAAAAGTTAATAGTAAATCATCTGCAAAAGTCATTACTTTTAGGGTTTGCTGTCTGATAGTCACTCCCCGAATCTCCTCAGCCCCTCGTAGATGGCATAGGAAAGGTTCCAAGGTGAGAATAAAAAGAAGTGGAGACAAAGGGCTCTCCTGACGCATACCTCTGGAGATTGGCAATGAATCAGTGTGGATCCTGTTCACCAAGAGCGGTCTTTGGATTCTCATAAAGGGCCATAATTGCCTTAGCATGCCAACCTCGGATACCAACGTAGGTTAAAGTCTCAAATAAAAAAGACCAATTTACTCTGTCGAAGGTTTGCTCTGCATCTACACTAGCTACCAAAAGTGGGATATCTTGTTGCTGACAACAGGAAAATGCCATCAAGAGCTTCCACACATTTAATTCTGATTGATGTTGCATCACAAATCCGACCTGGTCAGAGTGAATAAGGCCAGAAAGACAGTCTGCTAGCCTCATGATCAGGACTCAAGACAAATAGGTGTGTTCACACGGATTAGTGAAATTGGACGGAAACCACCAGGTATCTCAGTGTGGTGTCCCGGTTTCGGCAGCAGAGTTATCAGGGCTATATTTTTGTGATGGGGAAATCTACCTGTCTGTACTGCTACCTTGAAGTATGACACCAGGGGACCTAGCAATTGTGTTTGCATCATCATATAATATTCTCCCATGAACCCATCGGAGTCTGGAGCGGAGTGCGATTTAATGTTTTGAATTGCCTGTTGCAACCCTTTGCCCATTATGGGTCACTCTAGGTCAGCTTGCTTTTCCAGTGAGAGTGTAGGCATCCCTGATTGGGTAAAATAATGTCTAATTCTAGTTAATACATCCAACGGCTCCTCTGGTGCAGCATTAAAGTCCCTAAAATGAAAGAACATTACATCCGATATCTCTTCCAATTTAGATGTTAATTGCCCCACAGAGGTGTGAATTACTGGTATGTAACGAGACACCGCCCTCCCCCCCACACGTGGGCCACTTGTGCCAACAAGGCCCCTGCCCTATTACCAAAATGAAAAACTTTATGCTGCCTATATGACTGGGAGCGTAGGTTGCGTTGAGGAATATGGGAGTTTATCGAGATTTTCATGGCCTGCAATGTGTCAAAATTGGCAGGAGTGGGGGCTGTCACATAGCTTCGCTTAGCTGCCCTAAGCTGGCATTCTAATGCAATGATTCACTGAGCCAAATGTTATTTGTAGGTGCTGACATAAGCAATAATGGCCCCTCGCATGACTATCTTGCAAAGTGTGCCAGAAGAGGTCCGGATCATCAATATGCTGAGCATTGTGGAAGACAAATTATTCCCATTGCTTATGCAAATAAGCTAGGAAATCTGGAAATGAGTATAGTGAGGTTGGAAACCTCCAATTCTGATGCTATTGGAATTGGGAATCCATCTCTAAATCAATCCAAATTAGAGCATGAGCCAAGATCTCCTCCGGCCTAATTATGGCCGCCAACACCCGAGGGAAGACCCCTCTTTGAACAAATATGTAATCTAATCAGGAAAGTATACAATGGGCCTGCGAGGTACGAGTCTAGTCTCGCTCGTTGGGGTGTAAGGGGTGCCAAGGATCTACAAGATCCAGCATCTTACAAAAAGCCTTCAGTTCTGTCGTTCCCCCCCCCCCCCCACCAACTGTTTCAATATGCGCAACCCCAAAGAGCAATCCATCTGGAGATCATAAATTAAATTCATGTCTTTTGCCACTATCAATGGAAGACCAGCATGATACTGGCAATCCCTCAGCAACTTACTGTAAAAGGAGCTCTCCCTTGGGACTGGGCCATATACCCACACCATCAAAAACTCTTTGCCCTGCATATTTAATAACAGGCCAATATAATGCCCAGCATCATCCTGAAAAAGCAGACATGATGTACCTAGTAAGGATTTGCTTAGGAGTATTGCTACCCCTCTCTTTCTCCCTGTTGCTGGTGAGTCGAACACCTCCCCCACCCATTGTTGCCTAAGCTTTAAGTGTTCCTCATACGATAATCTTGTTTCCTAGAGGCAGGCAATGTTGGCCAAGTGGTGCTTAAGGGCCCCCAAGACTTTCTTCCACTTTATTGGGGAACCTATTCCACACAGCCATGAGAAGATCCACATCTTTGTTTCCTACTATAAAATGTAGCATATGCATGCAACCGTCTTTGTACATACAGCTTCCAGGTGCCCAGCCTCACCTGGAAAGGACTCTCTTTCCCCTTGCAATGCCCACCTTGCATCTACACAACACAGCCACTATATCCACACCACATCTCATCTGTAACCCCTCCCATCCCCTTTGTCCCCTCTCCCTCCTCACCCCCTTTTTAAGTAACCCACAATGTCTCACTACCTCACTGTGTAGCTGAGACCTCAAAGGATCACTTATGATGTTTGGGGTTCTGTGCCCCATTAAAAAAAAATATAACATATCTGCTATCTTAGGCATTTCAACTCCTCTATCTAAAGAGAGCTAATATTCACATAGTATAAGAGCAGGACATTCATATTAGATAACATTTTGCATTCAGGTTCCTGACTGTGGTTCTATTGAAGTAGAGATGGATTGGAGAAAGTCCTGGGCCCATGTTGGAGTGTCAAAGCTATGTCACTTCCCTTCATATAAAATCTTGAGCAGGGCTGGGCAGAGAAATATGAAGTACACCTGCTTATTGCAAAGTGATGTGCAGATCAGATAAAATTTGTGCCTACAGTCCTGCAGGGTCTGAGAATAATCCTGAAATATTTCTACCGGGGCGCCCTCTTACTTCAAAAAATCTCCAATTTGTGAATGTAATATGAATCTTAATCATAACTATTCGTGGATGACTTGCTCCGTTTTTGGCTTGTCCCACCTGGTGTGCGCGCTCAAGGCACAAAGGGACGATACTATCAGATAACGCAAATTCCTTGCTCAACCATTTTTCCAGCAGCACACCCAAGGAAGTTTCCGATAAGGATTCAGGGAGACCTACTATTCTGAGATTCCTAGAACAATTTTCCAGATAGTCTACTTGTGCATTGACAGCTGTTTCGCATATCCTCTATCTCCAATACTCGCTCTTCTAGGGTGGTGGTCTGGTTCGTTTCAGCCAACAGCAATTCTAAGTTAGCCAGCTGGCTGGTTAACTGTCTCTGGCACGGTTCCAAAGACTGTCCCACTGCTGTTGTTATCTGCTACAACTGCATAAGGGTGAAAGATGGGGGCGCGGATATGCTTTCAGCTGCCATCTTGTCATCTCCACCCCGAAATCTTTCTCTATTTTCATTCCCTTGCCCAGCATTAATCGCATCTTTGGTGATAAGAATTTGTCCATGAAACTTGCCTGTGTAGGGTCCTTTGGATCTCGTTTTTCAATTCAAACAGCGCTTTTAGACGCAGAATGGGGTGCGGGAACCCTGGAGAGCAGTCGGCATGAGACCACTCCATTCAACACATCACATGATCCTCCAATTGTAGTTTTTACTACAAAAGTTCATTTTACTGGCAGTATTTTGAAGTAGCTGCAGTCTATCCAATTGTTTCTTTGTTAACCCAATGTAACCCGAGTTACAGTAATCTAAATGTGACAATATAAATAATTGCACTAAAATAGCCACACAGCTGTCCATATGAAAGAGTAACCTAATGGTTAAAGCAGCCTGCTGAGAACCAGGACAGAGGTTCAAAGGTTGCTGCTGGTTTAAGTCCCACTGTTGCATTTACTAATTTAAAAAAAATGTTGTTTTTTTTAATTGTGAGCCCTCCAGGGACAGGAAAATATCCACTGTGACTTTCTTTACTCCAGTCAGTGAAAACCTGTTCAATCACAGCATCTTTCTGTAATCTGGATGTGCCAAGCACAAGGTCTAATATGTCCATCTTTTTGAACATGGATGAGCCTTCCCCTTCTGCAATTGGAGCTGGACATCCATCTTTTGGCCCCTACCTAGTCCTAGTCTATTCTATATTCAGAATTTATATCCCACTTGTATCAATGAGGAATCTAAGTGGGTTACAATAAGAAATTAAGGGGTCCTTTTACAAAGCCACGGTAAAAAGTGGCCTGCTGTAGTGTGGGTGGGTGTTTTTGGCGCACACTGGGCCATTTCTTTTACCATGGCTGGGAAAAAGGGCATTTTTAAATAGCCGTGCACTAAAAATAAAAGTAGCAAGTAGCTGTTTATGGCCTGAACCCTTACTGCCACTTATTGACCTAGCGGTAAAGGTTCACACACCACATGGGCGGTAATCATGCAGCGCATGTCAATGTGGATGTGCTGCAAATTACCTCCAGGAACACCCCCCGCAGTAGAAAATAGAAAATTACTTTCTACCATGGGAATCAGTGCATGCCAACCTCAGAATTACCTGCTCATAATTACTATCGGGCACCCACGCTACCCCAGCAGTAGTGCCAATTTGGCACGCGCTACCTGTGCATTAGCCCTACCGTAGCTTTGTAAAAGGGCCCCTAAATATACAAAGATCCCACTGTAGAGCCATTACACCACATATTAAAGTATTTGTTAAAAAAATACATTTTTAAAGCTTTTCATAAGGGAATCCCAGTAGCACTATATAATGAAAACAAGAAGATTTTCTTGCAACCGGAAAAGTTATAATTTGAACATGAGAGAATGGACAAAAGCTATGTAAAATTGTAAACACCAAGCAGGCAACTTTGAACTCAACTCACCCAAAACACGCTCAGACCACTTCCCCTTGCCATATGGATGTACAGCAGTTTTAGTCATCCATATTCACAATTTATAAAATCTGTATTTGGATGTCCTTGCGATATGAATGTCTAAATACTGGATGCTGGTTTTCAGATGTCCAAAACATGACTAGAGCTTCTAAAATAAGCACCATAGGGGCCCTTTTACTAAGCTGTAGTAAAAGGGGGCCTGTACTAGTGTCAGCGCATGTTTTTGATGTGACCTGAGGCCCCCTTTTACCTCAGCGGGTAAGAGGCTGTCTTTTTTTGAGGAAAAGAAATGGCCGTGCGGTAAGTGAAACAATTACTGCATGGCCATTTTTTGTGTGTGTGTGGGGAGGGGCCCTTACAGCCACCTATTGAGATGGTGGTAAGGGCTACCGCGCTAACTCCGTGGTAACATGCTGCCCAATTACCACCAGTTAAGTTCCATGGCGGTAGTTCTGGAATGGCGCACAGTAAACCCGCAGTGGGTTTACAGCTGCTTAGCAAGAGGGCCCCATAGTAAGCCAACATGAGGAGAGAGGTCTGAATCACCACAGGACTATGTTGGCATATGGAAAGCATTTCTATCCATAGAAAACAAAATAGTAAATGAAAAAGTCACCACTGTATTTGACTACCTTCTTCAAGAATCTTTAGTTACTTTATCAATAATATTAGCAAACATCACAGTAGAATTATGTTGATTGCAGTTTTATTTGCAACTCCTAAATCTTTAGACTACACAGGTTAGTCCACAGAGAATTTTGCTGAAAATTCAATTTCAGTTGATAAATAATAGATTGAATTTTAAAAGGCACAGATCACTCAAACTCTTTAAAAAACACACACACAAAAAGATTTTGACCTCTGCTTCTGATCCATGATCTTTTGGCTTTCCTTTTAAGGGAAACAAATACATTAATATCTCAGGACTTTAATAAATTATTGTAATGCAGGGGGTAATGAAAACATGGCATAACATTTCTTGATTTGTTGTTGTCTAGTCAGCTAAATTTGCATTGGCATTATGTTATCATTCCTTTATACTTGGATGCTATTATAACAAAGTGAAGCAAAAAGCATGGTTTATGTAAAAGGACTTTTTGATGTTAAAAGTCATTTTACATATATACAGTGGGGGAAATAAGTATTTGATCCCTTGCTGATTTTGTAAGTGTGCCCACTGACAAAGACATGAGCAGCCCATAATTGAAGGGTAGGTTATTGGTAACAGTGAGAGATAGCACATCACAAATTAAATCCGGAAAATCACATTGTGGAAAGTATATGAATTTATTTGCATTCTGCAGAGGGAAATAAGTATTTGATCCCCCACCAACCAGTAAGAGATCTGGCCCCTACAGACCAGGTAGATGCTCCAAATCAACTCGTTACCTGCATGACAGACAGCTGTCGGCAATGGTCACCTGTATGAAAGACACCTGTCCACAGACTCAGTGAATCAGTTAGACTCTAACCTCTACAAAATGGCCAAGAGCAAGGAGCTGTCTAAGGATGTCAGGGACAAGATCATACACCTGCACAAGGCTGGAATGGGCTACAAAACCATCAGTAAGACGCTGGGCGAGAAGGAGACAACTGTTGGTGCCATAGTAAGAAAATGGAAGAAGTACAAAATGACTGTCAATCGACAAAGATCTGGGGCTCCACGCAAAATCTCACCTCGTGGGGTATCCTTGATCATGAGGAAGGTTAGAAATCAGCCTACAACTACAAGGGGGGAACTTGTCAATGATCTCAAGGCAGCTGGGACCACTGTCACCACGAAAACCATTGGTAACACATTACGACATAACGGATTGCAATCCTGCAGTGCCCGCAAGGTCCCCCTGCTCCGGAAGGCACATGTGACGGCCCGTCTGAAGTTTGCCAGTGAACACCTGGATGATGCCGAGAGTGATTGGGAGAAGGTGCTGTGGTCAGATGAGACAAAAATTGAGCTCTTTGGCATGAACTCAACTCGCCGTGTTTGGAGGAAGAGAAATGCTGCCTATGACCCAAAGAACACCGTCCCCACTGTCAAGCATGGAGGTGGAAATGTTATGTTTTGGGGGTGTTTCTCTGCTAAGGGCACAGGACTACTTCACCGCATCAATGGGAGAATGGATGGGGCCATGTACCGTACAATTCTGAGTGACAACCTCCTTCCCTCCGCCAGGGCCTTAAAAATGGGTCGTGGCTGGGTCTTCCAGCACGACAATGACCCAAAACATACAGCCAAGGCAACAAAGGAGTGGCTCAGGAAGAAGCACATTAGGGTCATGGAGTGGCCTAGCCAGTCACCAGACCTTAATCCCATTGAAAACTTATGGAGGGAGCTGAAGCTGCGAGTTGCCAAGCGACAGCCCAGAACTCTTAATGATTTAGAGATGATCTGCAAAGAGGAGTGGACCAAAATTCCTCCTGACATGTGTGCAAACCTCATCATCAACTACAGAAGACGTCTGACCGCTGTGCTTGCCAACAAGGGTTTTGCCACCAAGTATTAGGTCTTGTTTGCCAGAGGGATCAAATACTTATTTCCCTCTGCAGAATGCAAATAAATTCATATACTTTCCACAATGTGATTTTCCGGATTTAATTTGTGATGTGCTATCTCTCACTGTTACCAATAACCTACCCTTCAATTATGGGCTGCTCATGTCTTTGTCAGTGGGCACACTTACAAAATCAGCAAGGGATCAAATACTTATTTCCCCCACTGTAAAAGAGTCTTGGGTTACTTAGATCTGGCTGCTCTGTAGTTTTAATATTTGCTAAATTTTATTACAATTACTTTTTACAGGCACTCTGGTTGATTCACCCATTTGAAAGGAAACAAAGAGTAACTGAAATAGGATGACCAAAAAAAAAAAAAAAAACGTTTTCAATTTACTCCTAGAAAGGAATTTAGGGGAGAAGTTATCAAAGTGGACTACTGTAAAGTCATGTTATTTCAACACAGGTTCTTATTGCATAAAATGGGACCCTGTGCTAAAATAACCAAGACTTGTGGTAAAATAACCTGACTTGTGTCCATCTAGTCTGCCCAACAAGGATGCCACTATTGAATCTTGCACACAGCAAAGGTTCCACTTCTTTCTGATTAAATACTGGTATACTTAATCTCTGCCTCTCCCTGCCAATTTTGGGGCACAAACCATAGAAGTCTGCCTGGCACTGGTTTTACTTCCCAAATACCAGTAATACTTCACCAGTGCCTTATTATACAATAAAGGTTTTGAATATTGTCAGCCTAGATACAGTAGGATATCAAGAATGCAAAAACCCTGGCAGACTGGCAGCAGATACAAATCGAACAATATTCTTATGGCTGATAGAGTAGACCCTTGTGGGGCTCCTGCTTTCAATGACAATTGGGTTGAAAAACAGTCAGATACACTAATTTGCTGATGCCGGCCAGTCAGGTAAAACCAGGCCAGTACATACCTGACTATCAACATAACTTGGTGATCGATAGTATTAAAAACAGTATCAAGCAATATAGTAAGTAGTGATCCAAATCTTGTAGCACTGCATCTATAGTTGAGAGTAAGATTGTCTCAGTACTGTGTGCCTTGCATAAATTCCCCCATCATATGACCTGACTCCTCCCAGGCTTAAAATCCCTTCTTTTTCCTCTTCAGATCTCTCTCTAGAACCAACCGCAGTTTTCTCTACTCAACCCCTCTCTATCCCTCTAATTCCCAGCAACGCCCCTAATTTTCTCTGTCCCCAAGGGGTGCCCTTCTGCACACAAACCCACCTCTCCATCTTCCTTCCCTAGCACATACTCCCACCCTGCCTTCTCTCTCCCTGTGCCAGATAAACAAACCCCACCTCTCCTTCTTCCTTCCCAGTTACATACCCCACCTCACCTTCTTTCTGTTCCCCTTCCCAATGTATACCCTCAAGCTTGCTCTGCCCCACCCCCTCCTGCACAGTGCACTCCTACTAAATCTCCTACCTCCAAGCTTGTTTTGTTCCCATCCCTATGGTACAAACCTAACCATTCCCTCATCTCCTATGGCATCCACCCCATTCCTGGCACTTAATGCAGCCTGGTCTGTCTTCTCTCCCTGTCCTAATTGCACAGTAAGGGGAGGAGGTACACAGTGCACATTGGACCTCATCATCCTCCTCTGCTATCCTAAGTCTCCTGCTCATTTGAACCACACTACTGTATGGTGGCTCACATGCTTCAAATAAGCAGTCGGGCCTAAAATGCACAGGAGGAGGATGTGGCCTAATGTGCACTATTTGTTGACTCCTCTTGCCTCAGGGAAGGGGAAGAAAAATGTAAAAAAGCCACCAGTGCCAGTACTTCTGCATAATTCTGTGTAGGTGGGAGAAGACTGTACATATTCTGCACTGCACAATTGTGAAGAATTCACCTAGGAATAACCACTGGGACGCAGGAAGGAGTTGTGTTTTTGGCGCAGCTGAGGGGCTCCGAGACAGAGTTTAGGAAGCTTCCTTAGGGAGGGGAAGCAAACCTCATGTTTTCTGACACTGATGGGAGGTACCTAAATTGATAAATTTTGTGAAGAGATGGATAGCTATTTTGGAATAGACCCTGCTATGGTAGTGTATGTGATCTGCTGCTGGGAAGGTTCTGCATCAGAAAAAAAGTATATTTCAAGGTTGTCTGAAAGGAGAAGTCACAGGAATAAGTAAAGTAATAAACATAAATAATACAAAAGAAAGAAAAGGAAAATAAGGTTCTCACGAAACACCTAGCCACCCACCTGGGGTTACCCCACAGCCACTTAGAGGGTCTATCCCCAGCACAGCTCAGGTCTGTCTGCACCTGCTCCTTGTGCTCCTCCCACCGACTGGGTCGCAACTGCCTCTGGGCGAGTCTCCCACTCTCCAATTATCCCCAGTGATTTCTAGTTTACTGGAGCCACACTCCCAGTGGTCCCACAATTCCCAAAAAGCACTCACAGACCCAACACACAAACCACCAGGATTCTTTATCAGTCCAGAGCGCCAGAGTCAACAAACTAAACAGGTTTATTGTCACACCGGAACAATGAAGAAAAAGAAATGTGCAATCAATGGATCAATTATAAAGCTAACTAAACAACTATATACTGTCTAAACAGTACCTGGGAAGGTCAGAATATTTAACTGTTCACAGAATCTCAGCAAACAGATCTGTCAAGTCCTGTCTGGTGGGTACCAAAATATTTCATCATTTTAACTTCAAAGATTTAGAAGGACACTGCGAGAGCAAAGGAGCAAAGTTACAAGCAAAGGAGTAGTGTGTTCAGCAAGGCTCTCACATAACAAACTGACCATTCTTTTTTTGGATCGAGTCTTTTTCAAGACTGTTATCCAGAGATTCCTATATCCTTCAGTGATCTTATGTACAAGACCCCTGATGTAGGCTTTATGCTATGTCGGGTACTGAAAAATAAAAGGTTTTATTTATTATATTCCTCGTCCTGCTGAACACACTACTCCTTTGCTGGTAACTTTGAAGGTTTTACATTCCTGGATGGTTTTGAAAGTTCCTTTTAGTATTCTCACCATAAAGATATTAGTACAGTGCTGTGGTCTGGCAAAATGCTGTCCTACAGAAGTGTCACCCTGGTTAGCACTATAGTTTCTGATGTGGTGTCTGTGTAGATTCTATCTTGTGTTAAGCATTTGGCCTGTCTTGAAAGCTTGTCAAAAATGCATTGAACTAGTTAGGTGTTATAGAACATAGTTGCTACATTATAGACCACCACCTGGTGCACATAGGTCCCTCACTGTCAATTAATGTTGCGTTTGATGCACATAAATGGCACCTACCTCTAGGTGCCAGTCTACAGAATTGACTTCAAAGTATTTTTCTGACATAGAAATAGAAGCAGTTCCTGGACTGTGCCAGCACTGAAATGTTAAGGAAATCTCTTCTTGATATGTTTAATGTTTTTAATTTTTTTAAATGTGTTTGCATATATATGTATTTAACATCCAAGCAAACACTCATACTTTACACCTTAACTCTGCAATATTAGAGGGAGGCCACAGGAAAAACAAAACAAATTATACATTAGGAAAACAAATGTTTAACAGGAGTACTAGCACACCACTTAATCCCCAAAACCAGAGCACACACAGTTTATGACAGGCCTAGAACTATTCCAATCCCTTCCTTTACCACGATAAAGTCTAATAGTTGATTAGGCATAAGCAAAATATAATTTCTAGCAGAATACGTGTTTAATGTTTTAATCGCTGAAGTATCTTTCATCGTAGTGACTAAACTTTCAAAGATGGCTGTGCTTTGCTGAAATGGTATCTTCAGTGATTTGTCTGACTTTTTAAATTTTGAACCCAAGGCATCTTTGTCTATCTACAGTCCTTTCTAACATCATTAGAAAATGACCGGATTCTGAACTTAACATTTAATTGCTCTTCAGAGCTTTGTTGAGATTGTAAACCAAAAGAGAGAAGCAGATGCACAAAGTGAAAACAGTAACTTAATCTTATACAAAATAACAAATGTTTCAAGGTTCGACTGAGAATTCAAGCCATAGGTTTACAGTTAGTGATTCAGGGACAACCTTGCCTAAAGAATACAAAAGAGATTTTATACTCAGGAGGAATAGATGCTAATAAACTACTACTACTTATCATTTCTATAGCGCTACAAGGCATACGCAGCGCTGTACACCATACACAAAAAGACAGTCCCTGCTCAAAGAGCTTACAATCTAGATAGATTGTGGTACTTAAATGCCTTTGTGCTGGTGCTTCCACAATTTATATTTAACTGTGACATATACTATAAAGGTTATTTTAGAAATCTTGCACAGTATTTGCAAGTATAAATGCCCTATGCATCTTAGAGGGAAAATTATTAACATGGGCTAGCTACTGTTAAGATGTGTTATTTTACAGTTAACCCCAGTTAATAGTAACTAGATCTCACTGCATACAATAGGAGCTGTGGTAAAATAACATGTCTTAATGGTAGCCCATTTTAATGACTACGTCCTTTAGTAGTGATTTTAGAAAAGACACTATTTACATATGTAGATCGACAGCATACAAAGATTTGAAGGGGGTATGTTGTCAGCATGTTTTGAGTGGGACCATAGAGCATGTATGTATTTCCAATTTTATAATGGCAAAACATGCATACTTTAACTAGACATCAGCATTTATACCACCTCTGAGGCAGGTATAAGTGTTAGCTAACTGCTTATTTGGAACTCGTGTTTACATTGGTAATTGAAAGGGCAGTTGTGCTTACCTCTCTGGTGTTTAAAACCCCCTCAAAAATCAAAAATAGAGGGCTTCTTTTAGTTTGGCTTCTTAATTGGCTCTTCCTAGGCATCCAGTTCTGTAAAATCTGGCAGTTATGCATGTAAGCGCTGGTATAGGTCATAAAATCTACACTTCCATGTTCAAAACCCAGATTGATATTGCTCGTCTTTAAAACATTTCCTTGTAAGATAACTGTTCTTGTACTATGTGCTGCAAACCACAAGTGTAGTTCCTTGTGTTTTTATACATTCAGTGAGTCTTTTGTAAACTACTCTGGAAATTGTGCCTGTCCTGACTTGGACATCCCTTTTCCTACCAACACTACCTTTGCAAAATTAGTTTTCATGTATGACAGAGTCATTTGTTAATACCACATTCATGGGCAGATGATCGAAAGCCCCACACTGTTCCAAACAGCGCTCTACAAATAGTGCTGGAACAGCACGGGGCTTTACTGCCCCTATGATCAGAGATAATAGCATGCAAAATTATGCGCACTATTATCTCTGATCATGTCCCTGGTAGGCTGCGGGTCAAACCTCCCCACCTGGTGCTCTAGCGGCCCTTCCCCACCCCCTACCTTCAGTTGGAAGAGGGAAGTGGCCTCCCTCCTCTTCCATTAGCGCCGCCTCAAAAATGACGGTGCCCAGCCCTGTCCAGTGCATCCTGGGATGCACTGGGCGGGGCTTCACACCAGACATAAAGCAACACCAAAGCAGACACTGTGAAATTCAAAAGAGTCTTTATTCAAACAAGTGGCCATGTTTTGCCAAATTGGCTATATCAGGGGTAAACATAAACAACTAACCGGGGTCACACAAGATTTGCCCTGGCAGTGAGACTGAGCATCCAAGATGACTTGAATGCAGCATGTTATCCACAGAGGGCAGAGCAACAGCTTCACATGTCTATTAAAAAAGGAGGAAGGAAGACCAAACAACAGCTGGCATAGTTAACAAGTGAGGTGAAGGAAACTATTAGAGCTAAAAGAAAATCCTTCAGAAAATGGAAGAAGGAACTGACTGAAAATAATAAGAAACAGCATAAGGAATGTCAAGTCAAATGCAAAGCACTGATAAGGAAGGCAAAGAGGGACTTTGAAAAAAAGATTGTGTTGGAGGCAAAAACACATAGTAAATGTTCTTTCAGGTATATTAACAGCAAGAAGCTGGCAAAAGAATCAGTTGGACCGCTAGATGACCAAGGGGTAAAAGGGGAAGACAAAGCCATAGTGGAGAGATTAAATGAATTCTTTGCTTCAGTCTTCACCTCTTGCTAAGCATGTTCATTTCTGTCTGATATTTCCATGGATAGGGATGGGGGTTGGGGTCATAATTTGATTGATGTACCTGTGAACTGTTTATATAACCGATTTGCTACTAGAATTAATAAACAGATTGAAATATAAGATGAATTTTCAGATGAAAAGCTAAGTTCCTAAGTCTGGCTGAAGCTAGGGCACAAATTTAGGAGGCTAACTTAGGAGCAAAAATGTAGGAGCTCAAGCTTTTTATATTTATATCACATCAATTACTATTCATGGGAACATAATGGAGTTTTGAAATACACTACATTAAAAATAGAATTTTTATAAAAGTACACTAGTATCATACTATGGTTTTATTATTCAGTATATCCCCAAATTTTGACTTAAGGATACTTTCTCTGAAGACAGCACCAATGCCATCTTGTGGAAGCCTTCAGGACACCAGACTTCAGGGACATAATACTATACAAGCAATACTGTATAATTTTAATAAAACTGTAAATTGATGACAGCTTGTATACAAAAACATTTCTTAATGCACTGGCCTATTTTAATGGGGTGGGGGCACATTTTCATATTCCAAGTAGAGTTTGTCAGTTCCCTGTGGGACTGGAAGCTCATAGTCAGAGAAACCTCTTGCAAACAGATTCCCACTGAAAATGAAACTAGTACACACAATACAGGGTTTGAGTATTTTGCACCTGCATTGAAATGTATATAAAGGGTTTGCATGAAAGTAAGCATAAAGATGTGAAAATGAAATCTCCATGTTTAACTTTCATTCTTCTGGTTTTAACTTCACAAGGGGGAGTAGCCTAATGGTTACTGCAGTGATCTGAGAAACAGGGGAACCAGGTTTGTTTCCTACTGCAGCTCCTTGTGACTCTGGACAAGCCACTTAGGGCGTCTTTTACTAAGGTGCGCTCACGTTTTTAGCGCGCGCTAAAATTGTGAGCACGCTAAACATTAGAGACACCCATAGGAATGCACTGGCGGCTCTAACATTTAGTGCGCTAAAAACGTGAGCGCGCCTTAGTAAAAGACGCCCGAAACCCTCCATTGCCCAAGTTACAAAAATAAGTACCTGTATATAATATGTAAACTATTTTGACATACAAAAAGTGGTATATCCAGTCCCATCCTCTTTCCCTTTTTTCTTGCAAGTAAAAGCATGTATGCTGTTTTATTATTATCAGCATAGATGAGGGAGATTTTTGCAAAGTGTTTTTGCATGGGTACTCACACATTTACCTGTATGTAAATTGTGACTATTGTTCCCTAATTTCTTTGTACACAAAGAAACATATTTGACTATTTAGGAGACAGTATGCAGTTGCTGGTTTTATTAATACTGAACTAAAATACTGTACTGTAAATAGGGAGATTAAAATAATAATTAAAGAAAACTAACAATCATGTGTGAGGGGTAATTATGCTGAGGTTACATAACTATATAAGTATTGCCATACTAAGACAGACTGAAGGTCCATCAAACCCAGCATCCTGTTTCCAACAGTGGCCAATCCAGGTAACAAGTACCTGGCAAGATCCAAAAAAAGTACAATACATTTTTGCTGCTTATCCTAGAAATAAGCAGTGGATTTTCCCCAAGTCCATTTTAATAATGGTCTATGGACTTTTCCTTCAGGAAGCCTTTCAAACCTTTTTTAAATCCCACTAAGCTAAATGCTTTTACTACATTCTCCTGCAATGAGTTCCAGTGTTTAATTACATGTTGAGTTAAGAAACCTTTTCTACGATTTGTTTTAAATTTACTACTTTGTAGCTACATTGCGTGCCCCCTAATCCTAGTGTTTTTGGAAAGAGTGTGAAGGGAAGGAGTATTCTTGTAGGGCTGTACTACTGTCTGCCGAGACAGAACAAACAGAAGGATGAAAAATGTTTACAGAGATTAGGAAAGCTGGCAAATGGGGCAAGGCTATAATAATCGGTGATTTCAATTACCCTGATATTGACTGGATGTTACATCAGGGAGTGCAAGGGATATACAATTTCTAGATATAATAAATGACTGCTTCTTGGAGCAGCTGGTCCAGTAACCGACAAGAGGGGGGGCCATTTTGGTCCTTGGTGGAATGCAGGGCATAATGCGAGAGGCAGTGGTGTTGGTTCCCCTGGGAAACAGTGATCATAATATGATCAAGTCTGAGTTACTATCTGGGATGAACGCAAAGGAAATCTACTGTAGCTACATTTAATTTTCAAAAGGGCGACTATAATAAAATAAGGAAAATGGTTAAAAAGAAACTAAAAGGATCAGCTGCAAAGGTCAGTACACTAAATCAGGCATGGATGTTATTCAAAAATACCATCTTGGAAGCCCAGTCCAGATGCATTCTACCTATTTGCAAAGGTGGAAAGAAGAGAATACGTAAGCCAGCATGGTTAAAAGGTGAAGTAAAAGAGGCCTTTACAGCCAAAAGATTGTCCTTCAAAGAATGGAAAAAGGACCCAAATGAACAAGCAACATAAGCACTGGCAAGTTAGATGCAAACCATTAATAAAGAAGGCTAAAAAAAGAATATGAAGAGAAACTTGCTGTAGGCTAAAACTCACAGTAACAACTTTTTCAGGTACATCAGAAGTAGAAAGCCTGCGAGGGAATCTGTGGGACCATTAGATCACGAAGGAGCAAAAGGGGCACTCAGGGAGGACAAGGCCATAGTGGAGAAACTGAATAAATTCTTTGCTTCTGTCTTTACGGATGAAGATGTAAGAGATCTGAATGTACCGGAAATAGTTTTCAAGGGTGATAATGCGGAGGAACTGAACGAAATCTCGGTGAACCTGGAAGATGTACTGAGTCAAATTGACAAATTAAAGAGTAGTAAATCACCAGGACCGCTTGTCCTGGGATTGGTAGCATGGAATGTTGCTACTATTTGGGATTCTGCCAGGTACTTGTGACCTGGATTGGCCACTTTTGGAAACGGGAAAATGTCTGATTTTGATTTATTAAAAGGAATATTTTGTCATTGTGGAAGATCTCATAGCACATATATTCATATTATACTGTATGAAATGAAAATTGTTTATCAAACAAATTTTACAAGTATTTAGATTATTATTATTATTTTTACTGTTTGTAAATGAAGAGAAAGCTGACAAAAAATAAACCTCTTTTAAAGGGTATAATATTTCACTAAGGCAACAGATCACAGGGTAGCTTGCTATGCCAATAGACAATTTGCTAATTATACAAGATGTCCTGAGCCAAAGGCCAGGACATTTAATAGTGGTGCACAGCAATCTGCAATTATCATTAATATGATGACAATATCATGCCATTTAGCAACTTTTAGCCATTTTATTCAAAACCGTTATAAATGACTGTAAGATGCCTTTTCCTTTTAGTGATATTGCTCAAGTATTGATTCCTCTGCCGCAGACTTCATCAGCTCTATGAAAAATAAAGTATGGCTTTTATAATTTAAAAGTTGGGAGGGGGCAGGGGTCATTGAATCAGTGCTTGATTGGCTGACACACACTATTTCTCTAATTCGTACAGTTCACTTTTGAACCTTTCCAGATATACACAGTTTGACTGTTTAATCTGGAGGGAAGGGTGGGGGCATGGGGTAAGGGAGTTAGATTGCCAGAAGGTGGGAGAATGCAAACTTTCTTTCCATAGCACTCAACTCCAACTAGCCTGGATTAGCCAGGGAAGGATGCACTTTTGCTCCCCTCATTCACATTCTATCTTTAACCCTCTCTCTTCCCCTTTCCCAAGCTAAGCACAGCACTCTCCTCAGCCCCCCACCCCAGTCAAATCTTACTAGGCTTTACCCTGCTTCCCACCTGTTACTGTTAATCTACTGCTGCCTTCCTCCTCCTCTGAGCTGAGTGATGAATGAGACAGTATCCTCCTTTTGACCAACAAGAGCTGACACTAACTCTTCTTTCTACAAGCCCATGAGACCCTACACAAATATGGTCTGCCTTCTGACCAGTAAACATAAAAACAGTAAATGATGGCAGAAAAAGGGTTATATGGCCCATCCAGTCTGTTCATTCAAACCAACAATCCAGTTTCTATATCTCTTTCTTCTTCATCAGAGATTCTCGTCTCTCGTCTCATTCTTTCATGAACTTTGATCACTTCAAGGCTACTCCACTAGCCTTTCTGTAAAGAAATACTTAAATTTTTCTTTTCTGACCTCATCCTGTTTCAGAGTCTTATTTCCATTGAAAAAGCCCAAATCCCAAGTATTTATACCTTGGGGACATTTAAATGTCTTTATTGTATCTCCCCTTTCCTGCATTTCCTCCAGGGTATACATGTTTAGATTTTTAAGTCTATCCCATTATGCTTTATGATAAAGACCATCAACCATTTTAGTAGTTGCCCTCTAGTATCAACTATGGAGGTCATATTCAGGCCGCAGTGGTCAGCGTTTTTTAAGCCACTGACAGCTATGGGTAGAATTAAGCCTGAATATTCAATGATGGGCCATGTCTGGGCACTGGACTAAATGTCTGGGTCGGCTACCAACCCAGAAGTTATGCGGGTGTTGGCTGATATTCAGTACCGGTGAACCACAGCTAAGCAAAGATAGGACTAAACAAAAGGCAATAATATCTGCCCGCTTAGCTAAGTGGGGCACATGGCACTGAAAATGGCTGGTGCCCGTATAACTGCAAGGCTAGCTCTTCCCTGATTCCATCCAAGGATAACCCAGACACTAACTGCACAGTGTCAAGGCAGTCAGAGGAGATTTTCAGTGGTACTGTGCAATTAGGTAATGCCGAATATCCAGGGAGCCTCTCCTGTCCACTTAAACCCAATATCTACCACTACATTTATACCCTTAGTCACTCCAAAATTAGTCCCACTCCCAACAGGGCTGAATTAAAGCTGCAATTGTTTTCAAGCCCCTGCACTACTCAAATCTCATTGTTTATGGCTCTGTTCATCTGCAGCTGTTTTCTAGGACAACAAAGCAAAGATTGAAAATAGCTATAAAACAGATGCCAACCAAACATTTCTGTAAGCCTTTTTAAAAAAAACCTTTTCACTGTTGTACTTGTTATTCTAATTTTCTTTTTTTGTTTACCCTGCTTTCGTTGGTTTTCTCCTCCTCTCCCTGCTTCTTTTACTTCTTCCAGGTACTCTCCTCCCCTCCCTTCAGGTACTCTCTGGCAATGGTACAGGGCTGTTTCTCAAGCAACCCAGGCCCCATTTCTTGGCAGCTAGGACCCCTAGATTTGTCCCTGATATTAGCAATGTCATTTCAGCCTGGGCTAAATGTGGCCATCCCTGAGATTATGTCCCCCTTGTGCCAATGAAAACTAAAAGGTGCAGCAGGCTGCCCCTTATATCTGGTGAAAGCCGGGGAGGGGGAAGGTGCTGCTGTCCCCATTCTTTTCCATTGTGGCCAGCCATCCTGCCATTTCCTACCATCGTTTTACTTAAAATTCTATCCAATTATGAAACAGACAATAGATCTATAGACATATTGGTGCTTTACAGACACTCTACAATGTGATTGCCCAGTCTTCTGTGCAAGACTTTACTTGCAAGTTCACAGAGACCTGCAAAATTCTGGTATTGTCTGAGGAAAAGAAATGCATTCTCTAGAACAGTCGGAGTTTATCTCATCGGCCTTCTCGTCTCCTCTTTTTGAACTCTCTTCGGAATTAATCTATATTTCTAATACGAACCGGTGGCATCTGGGACCGAAGTGACAGCTCAGCTGGAGCCTCACCGTTATCCCTGCTCTGCGTTCAATTCTAGGAAGGACTTCCGTTGCCATAACAACATGATGCGCCTCTCACAGGCCCGGCGGCCACAGCCGTCACCGCCGCAGCATCTCCTGTCCTCCGTTTCCCCAAGGGAGCTCTGGTCCCCCAGTCTTCAAACTAATCCTCCTTCACTCATAAAACGTAGAAAAACGCACCAAACAAGGCAGTGGAAATTGTACGTCGGAGAGGAAAGTCCGAAACGCATCCTCATTCCCTTGCTTACGTCCCAGAAACGTCAACAGTAAAAATGTTTTTTTTTTCTGTGTGTTTATTTTTCCTAATTAGTTTGCCTTCCTTTTATCTCCCCCAGACTTACGCTACGTGACGGCTACATCGAGATTTCGCGGGCTCCTGCTGAGAGCCCCTCTGCTTGCTGTACTCTTTTTACTTCTTTCCGTTTGCGGCTTGGAATTTGGATGCGCGTGCCGTAAATGTCTTAAAAAGGAAAAGAAGAAAATGTTCTTAAGGGAACAGTAAAAAAAAAAAAAACTACTATACGCAATGATTTTTTTTCAAAAAAAAAAAAAATGTGAATAGATTTGGAAAGTGCTGAACCCGTCAGACAGAATACAAGAAACCTTACAAGTGACAGCGGATAGCGAAACAGCTATTGTAATCCGTAAATGTTGTGGACGGCTGCTGGGATATAGAGCTCAGTGGACGCACGTGCATAGAGGTGAAGGTGATTGGTATTCTTCCGCTGCAGACCTCATCACTGGGAGCGGAGGGATTCGAGGAGGGTGGTACACCCGGTATTTTTCGGCTTCTAGGTTGCCAGAGCTTAGATTATCCCTGGACGTGACGGAGGCGACCTGTGCTGCTGCGGTGCCATCCGGAAACATCAAACCAGGGGTGGCTTTTTTTTTTTTTTTGGTAATTCTTTCCCCACCCCTCCAAAAGGACTAACTAAGCAAAAGGAAACCAAACCCAAAAGAAAATGTCAGGTTGGCAGAGTTACGTGGATAGCTTGATGGCTGACGGCAGCTGCCAGGAGGCCGCCATTGTCGGTTACGTTGATGCCAAATACGTCTGGGCAACAACACCCGGGGGGATCTTTCAGAGTATTACGGTAAGCGCAGCAAAATTAGGTAAAATAACTGTGTCTTCAATGAAAGAAAAAGGGAGGGTAGAGTAATAGTGTGTGTTTAACAAATTGGCCCTGTGGTGAAATATCAATGATTTAAGAGGAGAGGTGGTAGAGAAAAGTAAGATGTACTGTAGAGTGCATGTTTTAATTTTACCTCTTCCAGTTTTTTCATATGTTCCCTTAATGTAAAGGGAGTAGTAGAAATGTAAATGAAAAATTCAGGGTGTGTGTGTATATATATATATATATATATATATATATATATATATATATACACACACACACACACACACACACCCTGAATTTTGCTGGTTGGGGGTTGAGGGGTTTACATATCTTTGAGAAAGGCAAACATTGCTGGACTGCAACGATCCTAAAGGATGAGTAAAAGGGCCTGTTAACTTCCCGTTAGTCTGAGAATACTGGAGACTGTTTTGTTGAGAATATTTAGGGCACAAATCCTAGGGCACAAATTTAATATACTTATTGTACTGGTGCTCTAGTCCTCCTCCTCCTCGAAACCGTTTAGGGCCCATATGCTGATATGGACCGAATCCGCTATCCTACGGGCAGCTGCCGGCAATGCGGGTGTGTGGGATAAGGGATAAAAGCGAAGCCGGGAACGGCGGCCTGTCGAACAGATCTTGCGTAGGGTATGTTCTGCTGAGCAGGACGTATGGGAGGAGACTTGCGTAATTCACGTAGTTAGCTTCTGTGGATTGTATGCTCGCGCTTTCTCCATATTCTTCGCCAAGATGGCGTGCTCCCATAGAATTTTTCTCTCTCGCTTTCTAGCTACAGTTCTTAGTGTGGGTTTTGGTTCTTATGCACCCAGAAGTGGGAAGTGGCTGTGCAGCCCTTTGGCTGTATATTATATTGCTATATAATTTTCACTTGACGCGTTCTTTTGCTTGCTTCTTGAGAAGTAGAAAGACAAACATCTATAAGGTATCGCTATAGTAAGAGACGTGCTTGTGGCAGGTTTGTTTTTTGTGCAGCTTACAAAGTGTCCTGTCTCACATGTCTTAAGCAGGTTGTAGTCACGTAGCGTGTACTTTGGTATGTTCAGAGGTCAACGCAATCCCTTTTCTTTCCCATTAAACTAGCTGTATCTGCACTGATTTGTCTGTTAGCAGAGATAACACAATAGATTACGTTATTACGAAACTTTCATTTAATATAATGCCTTAAATCACAGGTGCTGCTCAGTTGTTGGTCCTTGGTTGATTAAACTTTCGTTGTGGTGTGTGTATTTAACTTTATTGTGGAGCTGTGGTAGACAATCCTGGTTTTAAGGAATGGCAGGGGCCTGCCATGACTGTGCAGTTCTGAGAGGGAGGGCGACGCCTGCCAGCAGTACTTCTTCCCGATGAATCGCACACATCTGTTTAGGCCAGCCGCTCTCATTGGAACATAGGTAATGTGGCCAAGGCAGGAAAATAGGTTTTTCACACATTGTGTTCGATGCAACACAATCGCATAACTTGATCCTCGAAGCTTTTGCATGTAAGGATGTAGAGTGCTGACCCATCAAAGGAGGCGTTTTCCTAAGCTGTTGCTAAGTAGTAAAAATTAAGATAATTTAAAAAGGCCTAGTAGGTTAACGCATGCTGCCTATAGCAGATGCCGGCTTCACTTAATTGCTGAGAATGTAATCGCACGTTGTTTGAAAAATAAGGATTAGGGTCTCGGTAGCAGTGATTTTTTTTTTTTATTTTAAATCTGTTACACACTACAGCGCAATCAGTATTCTCTTAGTACCTTTCCTTATAGGGGTGGATAATCTAAAAATGTTAAAGATTAATGTTGAGTACTTTGAACATGCTCTTCTACATCCAGGACCAGCTCAGGAACAGGTTTATAGAAAGCTGGTGTAATTAGGTCTCATGGCCAAAATTATGGCATAAAATGAGAACCTGTTCATAAGTAGGACAAAAATTTGGGAATGAGTTAAAGGATGTGAGATGTACTGCAGTGTTTCTTTGAACATTGATGTGAATCTTTCACTAAGTGATGTTTAATATCTAGTAGAAATTCACTCAGTTTTGATTAAACTTGTTTGGATCCTTAACACAAGCAGCCACCTACAGACCAAAATTTCTTTTGGGAGCTACAAACTATCCCCTTGTGTTCCATACTTAACTAGGCTCAACACAAGCTGATCCCTGCCTCAATCTGTGATAAGTACAGTGCGATGTTCTGTATTAGCTGTGTGCACGTGGCTCAGTGAGTACACATACCTAGCAAAAGGGCTTTTTTGGGGGGGAGGGGGTTTGTGAACACAGGCTATACCACCGCACACATTTGAGTTGGCGGAACTTGCACACATAGGCCAACAAAAATTAGAATATTGCTTCTCTATGTTGAGAAGGCAAGTCGTCTTAACCATTGCATGAACTTAACGACATGAAGGTTGGATTACTGTAATGCTCTTCACATTGATTCAGAATACTACAGCATGAGCAATAGGTTGAAAGCAATGTGATGATATCACATTATTTCTGCAAGAACTTCACTGGCTACCAGTATAATACAGGACTAAACATTCAACTATCTTCTCAACATTCTCCATTCATCCCAACTATTCTTAGCACCCCAGAGGTTAAACTTTCCATATCAGACAACTTGAAAATCCTTGGAGTCACGATTGATAGTCATGTATCTTTTGAAAACCATGCTAAAGTCATCAACAAGAGGATGTTTAATATAATGTGGATTTTGAAAAGAGTGAACTCGTATCTTCCATTAGACACCTTCCGGAACCTAGTACATTCCACGGTTCTTACACACATAGATTACTGCTATAGTGTTTTTCTAGGTTGTAAGTCCCTAATATTGAAAAAGCTCCAGACTTCCCAAAACATGGCAGCCAGACTTATTTTTGGTAAGTCAAGATTCGGCAGCGTAACACCTTTTCGAGAGAAACTTCACTGGCTCCCCATCAGAGAGAGAATGAACTTTAAAGTTCACACAATGATTTACAGGATATTACACGGAGAAGCCCCCACCTACATGAATCACCTTATTGATCTCCCAACCAGGAACAGTTTGACGTCTTCCCGTACCTACCTCAATCTACACCTCCCCAACTGCAAAGGTATTAAGTACAAATCCTTCCACGCATCCAATTTTTCATTTTTAGGTAGCCAGCTTTGGAATGCTCTACCAAGATCTATCTGTACCATTAACGGCCTTCTGCCCTTCAGAAAAGCACTGAAGACCCATTTCTTCAAGATAGGTTGGATGGTTAGGGTAGGCTAACCAAATCTTGCCCATACGATTCTTATTGACAATAGTTATATTCTGACCATGTGCTCCATTATCCTTTTTGCTACTCCATATCCATTCCTTTCCATATTTCTACGCCTACCTCCTAACGCTCTTTTCCTTCTGAACCCAATTTCTCCTATGTTTAACTTACTTTCTGTTAACCCCATTAGTTTTGCGTTTACCACAAACTGTATATTCTTCTTATGACTTTGTAATTATTTATATTGTTACTATGTAAGCCGCATTGAGGCTGCCATGTGTGGGAAAGCGCGGGGTACAAATGTAATAAACTGTGTACCTCATCTTCAAGTACTTTGGCCCATTATCTTTAAGAGCCTTGAACAGGATCTACCTCCTAAGCACCTTCAAGATAACTAAAGGTCCTCCAAAGGAATCTCTCTAACCACACACCCATCAATGAGCCTTCTCCAGAAGTAGCCTCACCTCTTTTTCTTTCTTTCTCTTTCTCGTATCTATATGTCTGTATTCCCAGAAAGTCTTCAGACAAGACTCTACTTGGGAGCAGGTGAAAGTTTGACTTTACCAAGACTTTTTATTGGAGGAGGCAACTTGCTAGTCACATACATGACTGACAAGCTGTACATTCTGTACCAGGACTCATAACACTCTTCCTCTTCATAATTGTAGGCACCAAGAAAAGCCATAAGATGAGAGGAGGTAGAAGATGACAAGCTGCAGCCACTGAAGAAAAGAGATGGAGTGCAAGGGGGAGGGAAACTTAACTTTCCTTGAGCTGCTCTCGCGCACTCATTGATAAATAGCCAAACTTGCTCCCTTTTAGAAAAATGTATAATTTACATAGTAACATAGTAAATGACGACAGGTAAAGACCTGAACTGTCCAGTCTGTGTACACAGTTGTGTACACAGGTGCAATTCTCTTGTATCCCCTGGTATGCTGCCATCTTTACCATGGATGTTGACACTGAGTCTTCATGCCTGAGTCAGAATGGAGGAAAAGGGAAGCTTCAGCTTTTTTGATATACCACTAAAGGACTAGCGCTGTCAAAGTGGTTCACAATAACAATGTATAGCACTGAGAGATTATGGAAAAACTGCAATAATCATGAGAGAATTAAAGAGAGCAGTGGTATGGGGAAGGAGAAAGACATCCAAACAGTCAGCAGGAGGAATGGGAAGTGCTTTGTCACTTGAAAGGCTTTATGTTTATAGACTGTACAGACTTGCTCTTTTAGTGACTTGATTTAAAGATCTTTAATGCAGTTTTCAGGTTCTGAAAATGTTTTGTTAGGTGTTGCTTGTTTTGACATCCCTATCTTTCCTGTGTTACATAACCACCTGTATCAAGGGAAGAATGGGGTCCCTTTCAATTACATGATATGCTATCATAATTCAGTATGGTGGTATTAACAGTATTTTTCAGTGTTTAAAGCTTGAGATTAGGTGGTTGCTTGTAGCTATCAGACCAGGGAATGAATCTTCCAGCGGTGACCTAAATACAAGATGAATCCATTAGTGCCCAATGTTCCCATAATAAAATCCCATATGGGAACGTTGGGCACTAATGGGTTAAGACATGAACAAACTTTTATTAGGGTTGCATTTTGATTACAAATTTTTTAATTGTGCAGTTAATAGCACTTCTCTCCCTTCCCTCTATCCCCCCTCCCATGGGTCTGCAGCCCTTCCTTCCAGCTCCACCCCTGCTCCCGTGAGTTCAGCACTTCACCTTACACTATCAATTCACACAAACCTACTCCATGGCCTTTCCTCGCATAAACAGTGAGGAATATGCAGAGATCCCAGACATGGGATGGTGGGAGGGAAGGGAGAGATGTTGGACCTGCAGGATAGAGGGGAGGGAAGAGAAGAGCAAGGGCAGCTGAATTGTGGGTGGCCAGGGTGCACCATTCTGGGTGGGCCTTGGGTGAAAGTGGGGTGGGGCTGGACCTGCTCATTGCTGCACAGTGGTGGTAGCACATGCTCCTCGGCAGTAGGCAAGGGCACAGTAGCATAGGTGGTAGCACAAACTGCTAAACAGTAGCAGGAGGGAGGCAGCTGCTTCAGTGGCAGCACATGCTCCTCAGCAGCAGGCACAGTGGCATCACGGTCCCAGCAGCATCCACAGTAGCAGCCCATTGGCTCCCTGGCGATGACCTGGGCAAACAGCCAATCCCAGAGGCACCTGTGGATGATGGGCTTGGAACACTGAGGCCTGAATCACAGCAAGTAAGTGTTTTTAGGGAGGAGGGGAAGGAACAATATGCCTTTAGTGTGGGCAGGGGGATGCTGTGATTCACAAATCATGATTTTAAAAAATTGTGGCTTTAAATGTGATGTGCACCTTATTATACATAATCGCAAATCAGATTAGCATTGTAATAATTGGGAGCTCTTTTGGAACATGACCACTGCATCAATGATCACTGAAAGGGCAAATCTGTATGATCTGAAATGCACAGGATGTTTTCCTTTGGAGAGACAGGATGTAGCAGCACTGAAAAAAATGTTATTTATGGAACATCTGGTGGCTTGAATTTTCTCTTGGGCAGCACTGCATTGGTTTGTAAGGGTTAATTCAAGACTTGATTGATTTGTAATTTTATGGAGGACTTCATAAATACAGAATATGGCTGAGGGATCACTGGTATGAAATTGTGTGAGCATAGTAGAGTGTCAATAACACAGAATTAATTTCAAATTAAGATTTTTTTCAATGGGGTAGCTTCACCAGATTTGACTTTCATATCGGGTGTTTACAAGCCAGGAAGAACATTAGTTCTTCCAATGCCAGCGGATCTTCAGTTGGCTGATCATACTTTTGTATATGTGGGCCCAGCTTTATGGCATGACCTATCGCTTATGAGCTTAATGCTTGCTGATCACTTTTGTGTGGCTGTTAAAAGCAGCATTGCCCTGATACATGGAAGCAAAAGTGGGCGCTGAAGGCCATTAGCGCCAGAATAGTGCTTGCATTTACTAGTTCACAGTGCTCGGAGGCCCTTAATGTGGGGAAGTACAAGCTCGCCCCAGATCAGTGCAAGTAGCATGCTAATGTAGTCAAAAGGATTTACATGAGGTTTTTCCTTATTCCCTCCAATTCTAGAACAGTGCCCTGAACAATGGCACCCTTACTGCTGGAAACCTTACACCAGCTTGGAGCTGGCGTTGGGGTGTCTAAACAAGCATAAAATAGAGCACCTTCAGCTGCTGCAGTGGTCCATCCCTCCCCCCCCTCATTTAATTGCACACAGGTCTTTCTTTCCTATCATCCTTCTAGGACACTTCAAGGAACAAAACAGTAGCTCGGGGAGTGCTAGAGCATTGGTTGAAGACAGGTGACTCATCATTGCACGGTCCATGCAGAAAATAAACTGGCACTAGGCAGCCAAGGCTGAGCAGATATAGTAATTCATAAGAGTGCAGTCCCTGGAGAATTTTTTCTTTTTTTTTTTTTTTGGCCCCCTCTGCTCTACACTTCACACCAATAACACAGTTACTAGGGGAGTCTCTTGTTGATGCTTTCACGGGGGAGGGAATGGCAGAAGAGCTCTCGTGTGCACATGTGCCAGGCACCGTCCTCCCCCTTAACTTCTAATGCTCAATGCTAACAGTGTGCAGATAACTTACATACTATTAGCGTTGAGCATTAGGAAGTGTGTGGGGTTTTTTTTTTTTTTGTGGCACTATTTTTCCAGCGCTGGAATTTTGAGCATTGCGGCCCATATGAGGTCTGAGTGGCTGGAATAGATAGGCTGTGCAAACATTGACTTTTATTGTAAACCATTTTGAGACTTATGGAACAGGATAAAAGGTGGTAGGTTCCCCTGTTTGCAAGTACCAAGACATGAATGCCTTATGGGTGTTGCCACCTGCATGACAGACACAAGAATAGATCACATACACAGTCCAGCTTAATGAATTCAGTAGTAGTCGTTCAAAACTTGGGTGCTACCATATATAACAGTCTTCTAGACAATGGCAACTAATCATCTGCGATTTGTCTGCTCCCTCATTGGTCACTATTACCATTTATAATCTCTTCATAGCAACTCTTGCTGAGCAAATTTAGCTCTTAAATATGCTTTCTTTACTGTTTTTGAGGGATAATCCCTCATCACAAAATGTGGCTCTGTGATTCATAGACTGTGCTTGTATCTTAAACTCATCCTTGGATGAGGTGATATAAATGGAGGGCTTGTGAAACCATTTTAAATGATGCATCACAGAACAGCCCAAACTAGAAGTTGAGGTACATAAGAACATGAGTAGCCGTACTGGGTCAGACCAATGGTCCAGTATCCTGTTTCCAACAGTGGCCAAACCAGGTTACAAGTACCTGGCAGAAACCCAAATTGTCTACCAAAAAATAAAATACAACTCTCATAAACAAAATAGAACAGCAAAAGGGCGTGTTATTACTGAACATCAATGGTGATAAAACAAATAGGACTACTCGAATAGTAAACAATTATGTATGGTGTGTCAGGTCAATAAAAATGAGTGCAGCATTGAGGCATCATACACCAAAGTAGACCGGCTATGTGATCTCCAGTAGCTTCCAGCTATTTTGGATCTGCAGAACTAAGTGTAGATTAATCATTTTGCCTCTCAAGCTGTCAAAACTGTGTTTTTTTTTTTTTAAATTTAATTTTTAATTTTTGCACCATCTTTAAAGAACACATTTTAAAGATGGTGCAAAAATTAAAAATAGTTTTGACAGTTTGAGAGGCAGATGATCTACACTTAGTTCTGCAGATCCAATAGCTGGAGGCTATTGGAGATCACATAGCCAGTCTACTTTGGTGTATGATGCCTCAATGCTGCACTCATTTTATTGACTTGACACACCATACATAATTGTTTACTATTCGAGTAGTCCTATTTGTTTTTTCACCATTGCTCATTTAATAATACTCCCTTTTTGCTGTTCTAGAAACCCAAATTGTGGCAACATTCCATGCTACGAATCCCAGGTCAAACAGTTGCCTCCCCATGTCTGTCTCAATAGCAGACTATGGACTTTCCTCCAGGAACTTATCCAAACTTTTTTTTTTTTTTTAAACCCAGATAGCTAACTGCTGTTACCACATCCTCCGGCAAAGAGTTCCAGAGCGTTGAGTGAAAAAATATTGTAGTTCCATGTAACTTGTGTCCCCTAGTCTTTGTACTTTTGGAACGAGGTAAGAGATTAGTTATCATGATTTGATATAGCTTTGTGATAAGTTAAGGTTTTAAGTTTGGTTTGTATGATTCTTAATTTTCTGATGACCAATGTTGGCAGCAGGTCCATCAGAAAAGTGGCATTGAGCACGTATATAATTTGAGAGATTTAAAAAAAAAACAACAAAAAAACAACTTTTGATAGTTACTATTTTATAACCCCTTCATAGTACTAAGTGCTGATGAGGAGGCAGGCAAATCGCAGATTGAGTGATAGCGTGAAAACGTTTCCACTGAGGTCTAGAAGACTGTTAACAAGGTATGGGGGATAGGGCTGGTGCTTGGGTCTCTGGCTGCTCCCTACAAACTATCAGCTGATGCCCCCTGGTCCAGTATCTCCTTTCATTCTCTCTCCCACCCTGTACCCTTTTTCAGTCCAGTGCCTTAAAACGTGAAAAAGTGTGTTTTTTTTTAATTTGAAAGCTTCCCATGTGTAGATGTAAATATCATGAAATAAAATTGAATATTGCTAAAACTGTTTAAACATTATTGTAGCAGGTGGAAACGGCACTAAAAGACTATATTTTCTGCTCCTTTTTCAATTTCTATAAATACAATAATATATGGTCAGACTTCAGTGAGGATATCCTGTTTACTGATGGGTTCATCTTATCTGTTGTAATCTGCATTCAGAAGCCTGGTGTTATAAAGATTGGAAGTAAAATTAAACTTCTTTCCGTAGTGTCCCACAGATCAAGCCACTGACTTGTGGGTTATGTCCCTCTACCAGCAGGTGGAGATAGAACTTCAGAGGTTTACTATATGTGGTCATGTGCAGCCACCTTAACTTCAGTATTCACTCTATCTAGCAGGTGGATGGGCATATCTGTGCAGCTCTGGATTGACTGACTCCTGGCCTGGCCCCCTGGGTCTAGTTGAGCTTCTGGGGTCTGAAGTGTCCTGGGACTTGGGTGCACACCTGGTGGTGCCAGGTCCCTCCCTCTCTGCCTGACTTGGGTTTGTGGTTCTCACTCTTCTGACTTTAAACAGTTTGAGGTTTCTTTTGCTCCGGTGTCCTGTCCTGCCTTAACCCCCCCCCCCCCCCCCCCCCCCCCCAAAAAAAAACCCCTCCTCAGTCTGATTTGTCCAGCACAGTGAGCTCATGCTGGTTTGCAATACTGACCGAGGGGTGTGAGGACTGACTTGGCATGTGACAGCGATTCCCAAGGGGGTAAGTATTCATTACCCTATCTGCGCTGGTGGGGAAGAGCAAAAGCGGTTTCCAAGGTGGGAGCCACTACGCTGCTGCCGTTTCCCGTGCCGGAGATCCACTGTACAGCCCAACTCCGTGGAGTGGTGTTCTCCTTCCCGGCTTGTTTTGGCAGCCACAGGGCAGCTATTTTCTTGGTGTGCATGCACACCTGAGGGTGCCATCTTTCTTGCCGTGCCACATGGCAATGCTGACATGCCAGCGCTCCCCTGGGGCCCAAGCTTGGTTGAGATTTGTGCAGTTTTATATGTAGGCCTTTCAAAAGATCTGACTGGGGAACTGGGGTGGATCACCTCCAGTTTCTTCATATTTGATATTTAAGGGCTTCTGAGAAAGGAGACCTGGGGCGGTTTGCAGACTCCTCCTGTGGGAGTCCTCTGGTCTCTCACAGCTTTGGGGCGGTTTGTGAACGCCTGTGGGAGTCTTTGGGTCTCGCACAACTGAGTCTCCTGCTGCTGCCCAAGGATAAGGTTTGAGGCCCAGTAGACCCCTGCGGCTGTTCTGTTTCAGCGAGAGCCTTAAGCTTTCAGTTCCTTGTCATCAAGCAGATGAATCCATTACGAATGGGTTGTCCATCAACCAGCAGGGGGAGATAGCACTGAAAAACCATAGTGCCTCATGGCCAGCTAGCTCCATCTGCCTCTTCAGTATTCTCTATCTCCCCAGCAGGGTGGACGCAGCATATTCAGCTCCTTCAAAAAATCTGCTTGGGGTGGCTCCTGTGCTTTGGCCAGTGGTAGCAGGGGTGTTGGGGGCTATTGCAGCTCCACTTTGAAGGCACATAGGTTCGCCCTTTTCCTGCCTTACCCAGCCCCCGATGTGGATGTAGACACATAGGTTTGCCCTGTCCCTGTCTTTTCCCACGCTCTCCTTTGTGGATGCAGGCACATTGGTTAGTCCTTTCCCACTCTACTGATCCTCCGGAGTTGGAAATTTGCCTCTATTGCTGTTACCTCTAACTTTCCTCACAGTGTTTAAAAAAAAAAAAAAAGTCGCGTCGCGCTGTGGCGCTGAGATTCCAGAAAAGAGGCTTTCTTCTGATTGTGCAGCGTGACCGGAGCTCTGTGGACTCGGTCTGGTGAGGTAAGAGCGTTTTGTAGCTCCTCCGGGGAGGGCCCGCGATCGGGACGTTTTTGGCGCAAATCCACCATTTTGAATCTTCCGCCGTTTTCGGCGATGGCTGCAGAGGTTGTTAAGCGCTGTTCCCGTTGTGGCAAGCGCAGATCCGCAGCAGGGCCCTTTAAATCATGCTCTTCAGACGTCAGGGCCGGCACGAGCATGGTGAATGATGTTTCTTCCCGCTCAGTGGAGCTGGCAGCGGACGCCATTTTGGATGTGCCGCATGGCGCGACCCCCGCAGAAGCGGAGGGGTTTGAAACTGGAAGGGAGCCTCGTGTGGAGGCTAACGGGAGCTTCTATCCCCGGACTGGAACCGGGAGGCCAGGGTGAGTCCTTCTCCCCTGAGTTTGTGTTGCTGCTGCATAAAGCATTCATGTTAAACCGAGCGCTCCCGCAGGGGTCTCATTCTGCCCTGCTAACTGTTCCCCCTCCAGTGGACCCCAGCCTCGGATTGCAGTCAGGCACGTTTTCTCCTGACAGCTGGCCGCAAGACGAGCGCAGAAGGGTTTATTCCCCTTCAGAGAGTGGTGCACCCCCCCCCCACCCCCCCGTGGTCGGGATGTGAGGATTCTGAGGGGTCTGGCAGGCCCTCGTCTGAAGAGCCAGAGGAAGGTGCAGGATTGCCACCGGATCCAGGTGATCTTTCCGCGGTGAGGATTTTCCACTGTGACGAGCTGCCAACGCTTATTTCTGATGCCTTGCAGGTCCTCACTATTGAAGATCCTGGGAGTGGCGAAGCCTCCTCTGGTAATCCAAGGATGGCAAGTACTAAGAAGCCTGCTCGAGCCTTTCCTTTGCATGACTCCATCCAAGAGCTTATTTCGCTCAATGGGCTGACCCCGAGGGGCCTTTGAAAGTTGTCAGGGCAATGGGGCAATTATACCCTCTGAGGAGCATTTGGCGTGCCTAGCAGTGCCTAAAGTGGATGCCCTAGTCACTGCTGTGACAAACAGGACTACCCTCCCAGTTGAAGGAGGAGTCGCCCTGAAGGACATGTAGGACAGACGCCTGGAATCAGCTCTGAAACGGTCCTTTGAAATTTCAGGCCTATCCTTACGGGTGTCTGCATGCAGCTGCTATGCTGCCCGAGCCTGCCTCGCTTGGTTGCAACAGGCAGTGGAACAGCCCGGGGATGGAGCGGAGCCCGAGGAACTCCTTTCGTTCGGACAAGTGTTCCGCAGCGACCGGCTCAAAGCCTGGAGTTCAAGGGCGACCCTCTTATGATGGTGCGCCGGCCCTCTCCTCGATTCCTGCAATAGGGGGACGGCTTTCCCTCTTTCTCGAGGAGTGGGTCAAGATTTCCTCAGATCAGTGGGTTTTGGACCTGATCAGAGATGGCTACAGAATAGAATTCAATGCCCCTGTGAGAGACGCATTTATGGAGTCCCGATGCGGTTCTGCCGTCAAACGGGCGGCGGTAGAGGAGTCCTTTCAAGGCTTGATTCACCTAGGGACAGTGTCCCCGGTGCCTCCCGCCGAACACTGCTCCGGCCGTTACTCCATTTACTTTGCAGTGCCGCGAAAAGGAGGGTCTTTTCGGCCCTAAAGATGTCAACAAGTTAAGAGTGCGGCATTTTCACATGGAAACCCTGCGCTCTGTCATTGCGGTGGTTCAGCCAGGAGAGTTTCTCATGTCTCTGGACCTGAAAGAAGCTTACTTGCACATTCCTATTTGGCCCCCGCACCAATGGTTTCTTCGGTTTGCGGTGATGGGAAAACATTTCCAGTTTCAGGCCTTGCCTTTTGGCCTCGCCACAGATCCCCGAACCTTTTCCAAGGTAATGGTGGTAGTAGCTTCTTTTCTCAGGCGAGAGGGTATTCGGGTTCACCCGTACCTAGATGACTGGCTCATCAGAGTAGACTCGACAGAGGAGAGGTAACAGCCAGAGTGGTCTCAGTACTTCAATCTTTGGGCTGGGTTGTCAATATGGCCAAAAATCACCTGACCCCCTCTTATTCTCTAGAATATTTGGGGGTCCGGTTCGACACAGCTTTGGGGTTTGTTTTTCTTCCCGAGCAAAGGCAGTGCAAGCTTCAGAACCAGGTCCATCTGCTCCTGAGGATGCCTCGCCCCCGTGCTTGGGACATTGTCCAGCTGTTAGGGTCGATGTCAGCCACCTTGGAAGTGGTGCCCTGGGCGAG
Organism: Microcaecilia unicolor; assembly: GCF_901765095.1. NCBI lineage: Eukaryota > Metazoa > Chordata > Amphibia > Gymnophiona > Siphonopidae > Microcaecilia > Microcaecilia unicolor. Next base: position 180,259,668 of record NC_044040.1, on the reverse strand, counting down.
AGCGCACCTGAGACCTCTGCAGTGCTCCCTGCTTCAACGATGGTCTCCAATTTCTCAAGATTATCAGTGCAGACTTACGTGGCTCCCTGTGGCCCGGCTCAGTATGGAGTGGTGGCTCTCAGACAGCATGCTGCGACGAGGAATGCTGCTAGTGCTCCATGATTGGTGCCTAGTGGTAACAGATGCCAGCCTGAAGGGCTGGGGTGCATGTTGCCGGGGAAGGCATGCCCAGGGTCTCTGGACACCCAAGGAGTCGGAGTGGTCCATCAATTGCTTGGAGTTGAAAGCGATTTTCCAGGCTCTTCTGGCTTTTCACTCGACCCTGGAAGGATTGGCTCAGAGTTCTGTTGGACAACACGACAGCAGTGGCCTACATAAATGACCAGGCGGCACTCAGTGCAGAGCACTGGCTGCGCAGGCCACGCAAATTTGCCACTGTGCCGAGCTACATCTGCAGTTTCTGTCAGCAGCTCACATTGCAGGTCAGAGCAACGTGCAAGCCGATTAAGCAGGCATCAAATCTACCCAGCGGAGTGGGAACTGGCAGACGAAGTGTTTGTTCAGATCTGTGCCAAGTGGGGGATGCCCGTAGCGGATCTTATGGCCTCAAGCGCAAATGCCAAAGTCCCGTGCTTTTACAGCAGACGGAGAGATCCTTGCTCGGCGGGGTTGGACGCCTTGGCTCAACCCTGGCCTCAGGGCCTCCTGTATGTGTTCCCTCCTTGGCCCTTGATAGGGCGAGTACTCCTGCGGATTCTGCTACATCAAGGAGAGGTGGTTCTCATTGCCCAGGAGGCCGTGGTATGCGGACCTCCGGCGGATGCTGGTAGAGGCTCCCCTTTCTTTGCCTCTGGTACCGAATCTGTTGTCACAGGGACTGGTGACCATGGAGGACGCCTGCCGCTTTGGTCTTGCGGCATGGCTATTGAGAGGGCGCAATTGAGAGACAAGGTTTATTCCAGTAAAGTAATTTCCACTCTTCTACAGGCCCGCAAGCGTTCCACTTCTGTGGCTTATGCCAGGATTTGGCGCCAATTTGAGGCTTGGTGTGCTGCTAAAGCGATTACACCTATGCGGGCTTCTGTTTCGCCGATACTTGACTTTTTGCAGGATGGTTTACAAAAAGGCCTTGCCTATAATTCCCTGCGTGTTCAAGTGGCAGCCTTAGCATGTTTTCGAGGGAAGGTCGCTGGCCTCTCCCTGGCTGCTTAGCCAGATGTGGTACGGTTTCTTAGATGTGCTTCGGCTCCGTCCTCCCATGCGGACTCCGTGTCCGGCCTGGAACCTGGGGTTAGTTTTAAAGGCCCTTCACTGTTCGCCCTTCGAGCCGCTAAGGCGAGCTTCAGAGAAGGATGTGACCCTAAAGACGGGTCTTTTTGGTGGCCATTACTTCGGCGAGACGGGTGTATGAGCTCCAGGCGCTGTCCTGTCGAGACCCTTTTCTGCAATTCTCAGAGTCCGGAGTTATGGTACGTACGGTGCCTTCCTGCCTGCCTAAGGTGGTTTCAGCGTTTCACCTAAACCAGCCTATGTTCCTGCCTTCCTTTTCCAGAGAGGAGTTTCCAGAAGCATTTGGGCAATTGCACCTCCTAGATGTGCGAAGGGCTCTGTTGCAGTATCTGTGCATGTCCAATGCTTTTAGGACCTCTGATCTTTTTGTCCTGTTATCAGGTCCGCGCAGAGGGTCTCCAGCGTCTAAAGCCACTATAGACCATTGGCTCAAGGAAGCTATTTTTTCAGCCTATCTGCTGTCTGGCCGGCCTCCGCCTGAAGCCTTCAAGGCACATTCCACAAGAGCGATTTCCTCTTCTTGGGCTGAAACTGGAGCACTATCTCTTCGAGAGATGCAGTGCAGCGACATGGGCTTCTAAGCTTTCCTTTGCCCGACATTACAGGCTGGATGTGGCTTCCAGGAGAGACGCGCATTTTGGCGCGTGGTGTGGCTTGTTCCCACCCTATCTAGGGATTGCTTTGATACATCCCATTCATAATGGATTCATCTGCTATGACTAAAGGAAAGAAAATTACCAAGGTAAGAACATAATTTTCCCATCAAGTGTTTTTCAGTACGATTTAGCACAGTATAGCCCCGAATTTGTATTCAAATTTGAATTGGCGTTCAGCCAAGTTCAAATGTATTTGGGGCTCTGTTTGAGACTGAATGCAAATGTTTGGTAAAGCCCTAATATAAACCCTGAAGTTCAGTTCTGTTGTTATAAACTCCATATTCCCCCAGCAATGGAGCTTCCCCCTTACAAATTGCCACACAAACTAATCAAACTATGATTATCACTTCAGGAACAGCAAATGCTTCTTCCACTGCTAGACACTGTTTAAAGCGGATTGGGGGGAGGGGGGGGTTGTTTTGTGTGTTTACCGGATGTAGACCACTAGTCCTGAGCATTCTTAATTTTCAAGCAGGCCAGGCATGGTCTTGAGAGATGCTCAAAACCTATGTAGGAAACTTACTAAAACCATAATGGCCCTAACCCACCTATGAAAAGACAGTGCTGTGTATACTAGACTGGGCCCTAGAGAACCAGTATTCCTGCTACTGGGAAACTGGAACAAGCTGGACTGTTAGATTCCTAGACACTACATGCTAACAGACTCCTTCACCTCTGTTACAGATGCAGAACGTGACTTTCACCCGATACAAAATAGGGGCTACAAAAACATGCAAACTGAAATGGAGACAAACTGCAGCCAGATATGCCAGACTCTGTATGTTGCGCAACACCACAGAAATAGAAAAATGCATGTCCTGTACAGGGCAAAATAAAGCTGACAGATGTAAAATACTAAACTGGAAATACATTTTTTCCTATCTATTTTTTTTCTTAATCATCTTATTCAGTCTCTAGTTTTTCTTTCTGTTTCCAGGGCCGCCTTTCATCACTTCCTGCCCTATGTCTGTTCAGCACTGATCTTGTGTTATTTTTGTTCCATTTTTCCGCCACCTCAAATCTATGTAGTATTATAGCTCTTCATGTGAAGCAATCTCCTTCTCCCATCTTTTAGGTGCAGCAGCATTTTGTCCTCTTGCCCTCTCTGGATTCTGTTTCAGTTTCTTCCCTGGGCTCTAATCAATTTTCTACCTTCCTTTGCCCCTATCCCTTAGGTCCAGTTTTTCTCCCCTCAGCTGTGAGTTTAAAAACTTGTATCATCTGCTGGCAGAGGTTAAATTGGACCTCCCTCTACCGCATCCCGCTCATGCAGCAAAAGGAAATTGTGACAAGAGGGAAGGATCCTGGGGTTGGCCAGAGAAAGGTCTGATCTAATAACTGCTGGTAACCACCACAAGCTTTTAAATTTGTGGCTGAGAGAGAGAGACTGGACCTTAGGGATGGGGTAGGAGGAAGGTAGGGAAGTGCACTGATTTTGGTTAGTTGGGGTGGCACTTGCCACCCTGTAGTGACACCTATGTTGATGAGGCGAGTGCATTCTGAGACTTGCTACTGTTTTTAAGAGGCATATTGGAGCCTCCCCTGAGCACCACCATCCTTATACCAGTGGTGTCACTAGAAAATATCAGTTTCTTTACCTCATCTGCTATTAGATGGGGACAACCAGACCAAAGGAAAGGAAATTTAACAGGTATTACTGAATTCACTGTCTCGTCCATGCTTGATTTCCGTTCTCTAATTTTTCATTTTGTACTGCAGAATGTTCTTGGTTTGTGTGATTGTCATGTGTCCAGACCCTTAATGATTTGATTAGTTTTCCCTGATGAAGTTCATAATCAAAATATGTTTAAAGTTACTGTAACATTAGTTTTGTACTGGACTGATGAGAATTGTACCAGTGGGTATTTAGGGAAAACAAAAACAACAAAAAAAATACTGTTTTGCTAGGGTCTTTTTTTTTTTTTTCTGCTTTAATATATAGTGTGGTTGTATGGGAGCAAGAGGCATTGACTGCAAATATTCCTTTTTAATATCTGCATAACCTTGTATAACAGAGTTCAAAAGGGCATCTAGTTGCCTCCTTATATTCTGTCTAAATGGTCTTCTCTAGGCTAATCTTAACAGTCTGGAGGGAAGAGTTTAAGGTTGTGTCCCAGCTTACAGAATATTGTGATAATAAGCCTTTAAACTAAAAAAACTTGTGTTGCAGCCAATCTCAGCTTGTCTAAGCAACACTGGTTTGCATTTGGTTAGATGGATGGAAGTCTGAGTTGGGCCTTGATAGTCTAAATCTGTTGTAGATACACAATTTAGGTTTAAGAAAGCTACAGTGGGTGGCTAATCCTGTTTGCAACCCCTGGTTACTGATGTCACTGGTTAAGCAACCTCATTAGATACTAGTTCAAATTTTTACCTTTTAAAAATTTTGACTGAGGTTTACACCAGAATCATGTACTTAAATTTCAGCTTGTTCGAATTAGTCTTCGGCATGGTGGTTTGATTTATTCTACCAGGCATAATTGATCTCTCTAAGCTAATGTACTTATTGGGGAATCTTCCTTTCTCTGGAAGTTTTACAATTGCCACTCCAGACTCCAAGCAGGCTGTCTACCCCTCCTTCGAAGAGGCTTTGTTTCCAGTAAAAAAATAAAATTTGGAGGTGGGTCCATGGTGCTGAAGGTGTTCCTCAGCCTCTGGACCTGCAGTCCCAGTGTCTTTCAGCAGGACAGCAGCTATATTTTTCCTGCAGCAGGAGCTTAGTTCAGTCTCCATCTTTTGGGGTGGGGCTGGAGTGGTTGCTTCCTCACCACCCTCAAGACTGGGTCCCTAAGCCCAGAATGGCAACAGCACATAGTCCTGCTCATCTCCTAGCTGCTGAGGCTAGTTATAAGGACATGGTTAACCTTTCAGAGCTCCAGTCATTGCCTTACTCAGGAGGAGAAGCATTCCCCAGCCATTGAGCTTCTCAGCAGGATGAGTTCTCCTGCCTTATTTATTCTGTTTCAGAGGCCCTAGGTTTTGTTTAGTTTCTTAGGTGGTATATCAATGACAACTAAGCAATGGTACATATTTAAAAAATCATACACAACCAAGGGGGACAAGCAAAAGGAAACAAAGGTGGGTCCTACAATTACAATATGTAAACATATTCCGCAGATGAATCCAGGAACTGGTGGGTTGTGTCCATCTATTCAGCAGGTGGAGATAGAGATTACAAAGCTGAAGGTAGTGATACCAGATGGTCAGCTCCTCCTTCACTTCAGTATATCTCTAGCAGGTGGTAGACAGTGTCTCTGCAGCTCCTGGATGTCTCTCTTGGGCCTGCTCCTGGGCCTTTTGGCCATTTGAGCTTAGGGGGTGTTTGGGCTGTGTGCCAACTTTAGGGGCATACCTGGTGGCTTAGGTCCCTGCCTCAATCCATGGTCTCTTTCCTCCCAGAGTTTGGACTGTAGCCTTCCTCACTTAAAAAAAAACAAACCAAAAAAATACCTCTAGTCCACAACAGACCTGTTATCGTATGTTTAAAAAAAAAAAAAGACACATGCTCTGCAGCTGCAACAGGGCAGCAGGTTGATAAGAGGAGCCTTGGGGGCAGCATCTCTGGAGATGCTGTGTGTGTGAAGCCTGTTGAGCTGGTTTGGTGGCAGTCTTGCCTTGGAGGTCCCACTGTGGGCGGGAAGTCTGGCTGCGCATTTCCGGTGAGTGCATTTTTTTCTGCCATTGGGGGATGTGCGATATTGGCACGGAGGCCACCATAGGAGGCTCGTGTTCTGAGCAAGCATTGGCGGCAGCAGGGGATGTGTTGCTGGGTGCACAGAGGCACAGGCAGGCACCAGTGATTTCTTTCTCTCAAATGGGATTCCCACTCATTTTCTTTTGGCGCCTCCCGTTTTCTGGTTGTTGGCGGCTTCGCCTCTGCTGTGGGGACCCCTTCAGACTTTGTACCGACCTCTCCTGATTCAGGGGAATTGTTTTGTGCCCAGATTTCTTCTTCCTGGTTGAAGTGGCTTTTGCCCCCTCAGCATTTGTCTGTAGCCCACCCCTTTTGAAGGTTTCTTCGGGTACAGTTATGGCTTTGCTACCTTCTGCGGTAGATCCAGTGTTCCAGGAGAGGTGGCTTGGTGCAGTGTTGGAGGTGGGGTCTTTGGATCTCCTCTCTGGTTCCCTCTCAATAGCTTCGGGCTCGGGGGATTCTTACGCCCATCTCGGGTGGATGGGTTCTAGATGGCAAGTTTTTCCAGAAGGAATCTGATGGTCCTTCTGTGGTGTACCTTGTTTTTCGGGATATACGTCAGCCAGCCAGTCTGGGGGCTTCTCTGGGGCCTGGGGGCTTCTGACCTTCCCCTGAGTTCATTCTGATGTCTCATTCTCCACTGATGGACGCTTCCCCGAAGAGGGGATGTTTACTGTCCAGCTCAGCAGTAGGTTCAATTGCTCTCTTGTCTTCCTCTATTTGGAGGGAGTCTTCTCAGGGCAGACCCTTTCTGCACAGAGGCAGCAACAATCACCTGAGCTGGAAAGCCATGTTTGCCTAAGTGGTGCATTGATGGCAGCAGTCTCCAGTAGGCCTCACTGTCTATGGCGAGTTAAGATTTTCTTATAGTTCCTGCGTTGACTAAAGGCTGTTCTTGATGTTGGAAACAGTGAACAGCATCAGAGCAGGGGGCTCCTTGTGTATTGGCCCGCTGAAAGGGCCTATTTTGTATTTTTATTTACAGACTTTTCGGTCCCCTCCAGTTTTTTTTTTTTTTTCTCTGAGGGCAGTTTCTTAAACACCCTGAAAGTTACATAAGTATATAAGTATTTCCATACTGGGAAAGACCAAAGGTCCATAAAACCCAGCATCCTGTTTCTAACAGTGGCCAATCCAGGTCACAAATACCTGGCAAGATCCCAAAAAAGTACAAAACATTTTATACTGCTTGTTCTAGAAATAGTGGATTTTCCTCAAGTCCATTTAATAATGGTCTATGAACTTTTCCTTTAGGAAGCCGTCCAAACCTTTTTTTAAACTCCGCTAAGCTTCCAGTGCTTCTTCAGTTTGGCCTCAGGTAGAGAGCTTCGGAGGTAGATCAGATGTCCCGGCTGGACGCTGAGGTGCCTTCTTTCTTTTGTCTTTGGAGAGAAGGCGATTTGGCAGGGCTGGTCGTTCAGCTGCTTCTTTAGCTTGAGGATGTTCTTGGATAATGTTTCCTCCGTGGCCGAGTTCTTTTCGGATCACTCTCCACCGGGGTAGAGTCATTCATTCTGTTAGCTCCAGATTGGCCACAGCGCCCTTTTGGTATGTGGATCTGGTACAGCTCCTGGTGGCAACTCTATTTCAAATTCCGCTCGACTCTGGGCTCGTCCTTCAGAGTCCGTTACAAAGTGGAGGATCCCTCTTGCTTTGGTCTTACGGCCTGAGTTTTTTGAGAGGTTGACTGAGGAATGGAGTTCTTCGGACACAGTGATTACTTCTCTATTGCGAGCTTTTATGTGGTCCACTTCATCCACATATTCTCGGGTGTAGAGGATTTTTTGAGGCATGCTTATGGCCCACACTTGGTTTCCATTGCGGGCGTCCGTTTCTCAGCAATTGATTTCTTTCTGCAGGACAGGTTGCAGAAGAGTCTGGCCTCTAATTTGCTTCGGGTGCAGGTGGTGGTCGCCTGCTTCTGGGAGAGTGTCTGGCTCTTCTCTGGCTTCGCACCCAGATGTGGTGCATTTCTTGCAGAGTGCTTTGCTTCTTGTCTGCTACGACCTTGTTTACCCTGAAACCTCGTTCTTGTTCTCGGAGCCTAGCTTAGGGCTCCTTGTTTACCGAGCATTGCATTGGACTCATTTTGATCCTTTGCAGAAGGCTTCGCTTAAGAGCTTACTCGCAAGCGGTGTTCTTGGTTGCCAATTCTTCGGCACGCAAAGTTGTCTAAAATTTTAGCGCTGTCGAGCTCCTTTTGTGCAATTTGCTAACTCTGGAGTGACCTTGCATTTGGTTCCTCCTGTTCTCTACTGGCTGTGGTTTGACCTTTCTTCATCAATCTCTTTCTTTCTTCCTTTTGGGAGGGGGATATTCATGTGGACTACTTGGAGCTTTGGCTTCTGGATGTTCGGAATGTTATCCTCACGGCATTTGCAGGTGTTGCATGCTTTTTTCAGTGTTCTGAACTTTTGTCCTTCTCGCTGGTTCTTGCCGTGGGACAGCGGCCTCTGATCCAGCTATTTCTCGTTGGAGTGCAGATACTTTGTTTCCATGGATTTTTTGGAAGGTTGTGTCCCGACGGTGGTGTTGCAGGCTCGTTCCATGAGGTTGCTATCTACCTCTTGGGCAGAACAGGTGTGCTTTCGCTATTCGGATGCCACCTTTGCAGCGGTTGTTCTGTCTCGGGGAGTGGCGACTTCCCACCCTAATTAGGGATTGCTTTGGTACATTTCACCAGTTTCTGGATTCATCTGCTGCATATGCTAAGGAAAGTAAAATTATGCCTTACCTGCTGATAATTTTCTTTCCTTTAGTAGCAACAAATCCAGGATCCCGCCCTCTGTCAGCTGTGTTTGTTTTGCCTGCCTGTTCTTGTCCTGGTCTGTTTAAAAAAAAAAAATAAAAAAAACAACAACCCAGAAACCACTGAAGAGGTTAAGTTGGACTGATGAGTTTCTGTTGTGTTTGGTTGGGGAGGAAGGCTTCCTGGTTTCTTGGCTGATTCTGCTTGGTGATGACGACCTATACTGAAGTGAAAGAGGAGCTGACTGTCTGGTATGTCTGCCTTTAGCTTTGTAATCTCTATTTCCACCTGCTGATAGATGAACACAACCCACCAGTTCCTAGATTCATCTGCTGCTACTAAAGGAAAGAATTAATCAGCAGGTATGGCATAATTTTACCTTTCTTAGAGTCTGCGCCACTGTTCATAACAAATGGTTTTCCTTAGTGTCCTTCTGGACCAGCCCAGCTGAACTGATGGGTTGTGCATGCCTTCCAGCAGGTGGAGACTGAAAAATGTTTGTTGAGAGAGCCAACAGGAGCCCAGCTGAGCCCCCTCAAGACTCGGTATTCTTGGTCTCCAGCAGATGGAAGATGTGCCCTTCAGTCTCCTTTTCTTTGATTTACTCTGTATATAAAATCTTTACCTCTTTCATTTTATTGATTTTGTTCATTTTTGTCTTCTCTGCACACCAGTGATGGTGTTTGCTGTCTGAGGCTGAGACCATGAGGGTTTTCCTCTGCCTCTAGAGTGCACCCTCAGGTGGCCGGGTCCCTCCTCTCACCCTGAGCCTTCCTTGGGTGCTTGCTCTGGCAAACTTACTATTTGAAGGCAGGTCTACACCCCTTCAAGGGAAGGGTCCTGTAGCACCGCGGGGAACATCCATGTTGCCTTGATGATAGTGGTTAAAGGGAGAGTTTTGAATTTGCAGCACTGCAGCAGTTTAAAAAAAAAAAAAAAAAAAAAACCAGTGTGATGTCACTTGCCTTTCTCTCCCTGTAAAGAGGCTGTTTCCCCTAGAGTTTTGAGCACTGGGTGCTTGGGGATGTTGCACAAGCTTCAGCAGTGTTCTGTCAACACCGAGGAGTTTCAGCGGACGGCATTTGTAGAATTTGTACCGCGTTGGAATTGGAACTTCAGTTGAGTTTGTTGGCACTGGGTGCGAGCAGCCCTAGTGCTTCCTCCGATTTGACGGGTTCTGTTTTGGCAGGAACTCCACTAACTTGGACGTGCCATCTGCATCTGGTCTGGCACGCAGTGCTAAGCAGGCCCAGCTGACGGCTGAATTGGCAGAGGTACAAGGAGTGCTCCCTGAGTGTAGTTTCCCTCCAGACTTTTGTTTTGGCTGTGTAGAAGGCTTATTTACTGCTCAGTGCCTCTCCTCAGCCCTCTCTAACTGGGACCATTACTTAGCGCTAAAAGACCTCTGGTCTCTTGGGAAGATCAGGAGGTAGCAGCAGCTCTTGATTCTGAGTCCCTGGGGGAAGGAGATACTTTTAGTCTACACAGCGGACTATGAGGGAGAGGAAGACTCCTTGCTACCGGGGGAGGATCCGTCCGTGGATCAAGTCTTCCACAAAGAGGACTTTAAATAATTAATTGCTCTGGTGGCTACTGTTTTAAATTTTGAGGAGGAGCAGGAACCTGTGGTTCGCTGCAAAGTGGATCCTCCAATTAAAGGGGTCCGTAAGTTGGGTAGATATTTCCCTATGCATTAGGATATAAGGGGACATAGTTCAGATGCAGTAGGATGTCCCTGTCGTTCCCTTTAAGCTGGCTCACTCCATGGTTTCTCTATCTGGTTCCAGAACAGGACAGGGATTGGCTCAAGTCTCCGGTGGTTGATGCAGTATTGTCGGCAGTGACCAAGAAGAAAACTGTTCCGGTGGATGGGAGCACTGCCTTAAAGAATCTGCAGGACCGTTGTCTGGAGACGTTCTTGAAGCATGCCTTTGTTTCTGCCTTGGCGGTTCAGACAGCTATCTCTAGAGCACTGGTGGCCTGGGCCTGTTTCTGGTGGTCAAAACAGGTGTTTAGGATAGAGAGGTGGATGATCTTTACCCTCATTGATCAAAAGTTCGCCAAGATTAAGATGGGCTCAGCTTTTCTGTCCAGTGCCCTTTATTCTCTGCTTAGGGCATCGCCTAAATCCATGGCGTTAGGAGTGTTGGCTTGCAGGACTCTTTGGCTTTGAGGTTGGTTGGCAGATTCGGCTTCAGTCAAAGCTGAGGCTTCCCTTTCAGGGGTCTCTCGTGTTTGGAGATGATTTAGATAAGCTGGTCAAGAGTTTAGATACCACTGTGCCTCGACTTCCGGAGGACCGTCGGAGGGCGGTTGTCCAGGGGTATTCTGTAAGAGGTCAAGGGCGTGATACTAGGCATTTCCGGCAGGGCAGAGGTACCCCTTTTCAAAGGTCCTGGTATTTTTAGCATACAGCAGGAAGGCACCTCGCCTAAGGCAAGCTCCCCGCACGCACCTACCATGTCTGCCAGTAGGCACTGCACAGCTCTTGCAGGATCCAGCAGCTGAGTACAGCTGCTGGCTTTGTCCCCAGTATGATGGGCTATTTCTAACTTCAGAAACACCTTTAGGGGGGAGGGAGGGGGCTGGCAGGTCTGACACTACCTCTCCTTCAGCTGAGGCATTGGAACTTGCAGGCACTTTAACTCGAGCTGCTTTTTTCTACTACTTGTTTTTGGTAGCAGTAGGGATCTCCATCCCCCTCAGGAATTGGGAGTGGGTGGTGGGTTCTTCTCTCAACCCCCTTTAGACCCAACTGTAGGGAGGGGTGTCCCTACACAGTTTTTGGTTCCAGAGCTTGGCCCAGGTGGACAGTGAGTCTCTCCTTCCTCCCTCTTTAGCAGTGGCCAGCAAGGGCCCTGCTTTAGGAGCTAAGTGGTGCAAAGCTGAGAGGCCAGTGACCTTTGGGGAGGTGGGGAGGACTTGGTGGTTGCTCCATTCCTTAGCGAAGCATTACAGATCAGATATGTTGGCTGGAGTCCACTTGGACTTGAGCAGAGCCATCATTTGTGGGGGGGGGGGGGGGGGGGAAGAGGCTCTATATTTTCCCCTGCCCAATAGATCTGCTTGGGTATATCCCATTTGTGCAGAACAGTGGAGTTGATGCTAAGAAGAAATTGTCTTAACAGATAATTTTGTTTTTCTTTAGATACTGTTCTGAAATCACACCCTTGGACGACCTTGGCTCAGGGTTCTGTGATTGAGCTGTGCTTCCTTCAGTCCTTCAAAAAAACAAAATTCTGATTGGCTGTTATACAGAGTTCCCATGTTGTGGTGGTTTGCTAGCTTGGCTACCATTGCAGCTACAGTGGTTGGGGCATGGATCCCTTACAAAAGGGACTACCTGCTGCTTGGACAGATACATACTGCGTTGTCAGCACCGTAGCTTATACTGGTGATGTAGAGGAGTAAACTAATGGTTAGCGCAGCGGGCCTTGATCTTGGCAACCTGGGCTCAATTCCCACTGCAGCTCCTTGTGACATTGGGCAAGTCACTTAACCCTCCATTGCCCCAGGTATAAAAAAAAACAGATTGTGAGCCCTCTAGGGACAGAAAGTACCTGCATATAATGTGTACAGCACTGCATACATCTAGTAGTGCTATAGAAATGATTAGTAGTAGTAAGTGATGTTACTGGTAGAATTCATTTTTCTCTGTGGCAGGAAGGGATAACCCCCCTCCCACCCCCATTTGTGCAGAACGGTGTTGCTGTCTAAAGAACATTATCTGGTAAGATGACATTTCTCCTAAAGCAACATTTTAAATAATGTGTAACATTTTTAAAGTTATAAGGGCATTACAGGAAGGCAGGAATTACAACAAAACAGATTAGTAACTTCAATGGAGGCACTTTTTGTGTCCCTAGTGGGCTCGCAATCTGTTCTTGTACCTGGGCAATGGAGGGTTTAGTAACTTGTCCAGGGTCACAAGGAACTGCAATGGGAATTGAACTGGGTCCCCCAGCTCACTGCACTAACCATTTGGCTACTCCTTTACTTCTATTATAATGGTGATAGTTCACTTGTACTGCCAGGTCATTTGAGTTTGTCCTTGGACATTTAGCTGATCTGAGTAGTGTCTGTGGATGCCTCTGCAGTGGCCACCTCTTGGTTCATCCTACACTTGTCTAGACTGTGTGGTGAACTGGGCAAAGAGTTGCCTATCTCCCTGTCTGGTATTAAAATGCTCCCTGAGCTGTAAAGAAGCAGATTCAGGTAGTCCTTCTCACAGAACAGCTTGTGGACAAGTTTGAAGGCTCAGAAGTTGTCTGTGCAGCTTGGTGTCTGGCCTAGGGCTATCTCCTGCATCTATGGCAGCAACCCCTGGTAGTGGTGGTGCCTCTTGTCTCATTGGGCTCTGGTCTCCCAGGATTTCGACTGCATCTTGCCGCTTCTCATGCACAGCACATCTAGACTGGGATAGTCTAGGCACCTCCTTCAGTGAGTTCTGCTGTATCCACCTGACTGGCATCAGTGGTCACAGTTACCCAGTCTCTTAAGTTAGCTTACTGCCTAGGCAGGGTGATACAGGGGTGTGGACCACAAGGCTTCATAGAGACTAATGGTATGGAAACCTAGTCAGTGAGGTGGGCACTGGAGTTGTCTCCCAATGATACAGGGGAGAGCAGCCCAAGTGATGGGACAATGCAATAGCAGTGGCTGACTTCAACAAGCCGGGGAGGCACCAGGAGTCAGGCAAGCACTTTGGAGGTGGCAGCCCTTCACTGGGCAGAAGTGTACCTTTATATTTTCAGCAGTACACATAGCCAGCAAGGACTGCCAGCCTCTGATCTCATAGCCTTGAGCAGCAGTGCTTAGGCACAGTGCTTCATTTGCAGAATTGGAACCAGCCTTGATGGGTGTACCCAGGTCCAGCAGTGACCCAGAGAGGAACCTCCTTTGCATCTTTCCATTGTGGCCTCTGGCCGGGTTTTGCCCAGAATAGCACAGCATCCTTTCTGATTCTTCTGGTAGTTCCAGATTGGCCTTGAAAACCTTGGTACATGGATCTTGTGTGCACAATCCTCTTCTTGTGCATCACTTTGCATTTTCCACATTAAACTTCATCTACCATTTGGATGCCCAGTCTTCCAGTTTTTCTAAGATCTTCCTGCAATTTTTCACAATCTGCATGTGTTGACGACGACTAATAGTCCTGTCATCTGTAAACTTAATCTCACTTGCTGTTCCATTTTCCAGATAATGTATAAATGTTAATAGCGCTGATCCCAGTGGAACTCAAATGTAGCTCAATCTGGTTCTTAACCAGATTGAGCTGTATGTATTCTGGAGGAACTGAGGAAGAAGCTGGAGTTTGTGGCTTGGTTTTGAGGGATGGGTATTTGGGCTGAGTTGGGGTCTAGGAGATAGCATAAGAAGCCTGGTGGGCTATAAGAAAATAGGCCCCATGTTGGACAGAGTAAATGGGGGAGGAGGATATAGAAAATTGGAAGACCTTGTTTGGATACAAAATGGATTTCTTTTTTAGTTCCAATATTTTTATTGTGTTTTATAAATAATAACAAATGGCTAAACTAAAGCAATTAGCCAGCTTAACAGGTCAAAATGGATTTCTGATTGCTGTTGGTTACTGCTTACTACTACTACTACTACTATTTAGCATTTCTATAGCGCTACAAGGCATACGCAGCAGCGCTGCACAAACATAGAAGAAAGACAGTCCCTGCTCAAAGAGCTTACAATCTAATAGACAAAAAATAAATTAATCAAATCAATTAGTGTGAACGGGAAGGAAGAGAGGAGGGTAGGTGGAGGCGAGTGGTACAAGTGGTTAGGAGTCAAAAGCAATGTTAAAGAGGTGGGCTTTCAGTCTAGATTTAAAGGTGGCCAAGGATGGGGCAAGACGTAGGGGCTCAGGAAGTTTATTCCAGGCGTAGGGTGCAGCGAGACAGAAGGCGTGAAGTCTGGAGTTGGCAATAGTGGAGAAGGGAACAGATAAGAAGGATTTATCCAGGGAGCGGAGTGCACGGGAAGGGGTTTAGGGAAGGACGAGTGTGGAGAGATACTGGGGAGCAGCAGAGTGAGTACATTTACAGGTTAGTAGAAGAAGTTTGAACAGGATGCGAAAACGGATAGGGAGCCAGTGAAGGGTCTTGAGGAGAGGGGGGTAGTATGAGTAAAGCGACCCTGGCAGAAGACGAGACGGGCAGCAGAGTTTTGAACCGACTGGAGAGGGGAGAGGTGACTAAGTGGGAGGCCAGCAAGAAGCAGATTGCAGTAGTCTAAACGAGAGGTGACAAGGGTGTGGATGAGGGTTTTGGTAGAGTGCTCGGAAAGAAAGGAGTGGAGTTTACGGATGTTGTAAATAAAGAAACGACAGGTCTTGGCAATCTGCTGGATATGAGCAGAGAAGGAGAGAGAAGTCAAAGATGACCCCAAGGTTTCGAGCTGAGGAGACAGGGAGAATGAGAGAGCCATCAACAAATAAAAAACGGGGGGAGCGGGGGAGGTGGCTTTGGGGGGGGGGGGGGGGAAATGAGAAGCTCGGTTTTGGTCATATTTAATTTCAGGTGGCGTTGAGACATCCAGACAGCAATGTCAGACAAGCATGCTGAAACTTTGGTTTGGATGCAAGGTGAGATATCAGGGGTAGAAAGGTAGATTTGGGAGTCATCAGCATAGAGATGGTAGGAAAAGCCATGGGATGAGATTAATGAACCAAGGGAAGAAGTGTAGGTAGAAAAGAGGAGGGGACCAAGAACAGAACCCTGAGGTACGCCGACAGGCAGAGGGATAGAAGTAGAAGAGGATCCACCAGAGTGAACACTAAAGGTGCGGAGGGAGAGGTAGGAAGAGAACCAGGAAAGGACAGAGCCCTGGAATCAAAGTGAGGACAGGGTATCGAGAAGTATGCTGTGATCGACAGTGTCAAAAGCAGTGGAAAGATCAAGAAGAATGAGGATGGAATATTGACCTCTGGATTTAGCCAGTAATAGGTCATTGGAGACTTTAGTAAGCGCAGTTTCGGTTGAGTGGACAGGGCGAAAACCAGATTGTAGTGGGTCAAGAATAGCATGTGTTAATATATGGCCTGGCTTTAAGGCTACCACTGGAATAGTGATGGCCAAAGCTATGCAGCCTACAACAACTGAAAAAGTACTGACTAGGCCAAACAACAAGTAAATGATTTAATATTTGAGAATCTGCAAAAAGCAGGTCTGAACAATGAGTCCTGACACAAACTGGTACAACTTTTAATTTAAATCAGCATCTGTAATGAAAGAATGATGGATCAGATGAATAAAATGGAGCTTAGTAGTTTTGTATAAAATGATACAGAGGTCATACAGAGTTCATAAGATGGTGTGAAAAGTATTGCAATAGGGAGATGTGAAACTGTTATCTCAACGCTTCCCAAAACATGCTGATAAGACCGCGTGGGAAAGTATCATCTCAGAAATTGAGAGCTAGGTATCTCACCATTCACTTCTATGGAGAGGTTTGTGTATAAAAGAGGGGAGATTTTGCTTTAGTTTCGGAGTCCTCCCCAACGCTTCTCTCAGACGGCAGGGCGCTGTGCAGATAAACCCAGAATCTGATGTCTGTATTTTATCAACTTAAAGACTTGTCTTTGGGTAAGGAATAAAATGTACCTATCTATTTAAACCTATCTCTGTCTCTATTTTTATTGATTCTATCTTCTCTTTACCTAACATTTAGCCTAAGGTAGATCACATACAAGTGATACTCAGTTTTGGACAGAAAGCAGTAGTTATGGGAATTAGTTTTCAATTACGGCTCCTAATGCCACCCCCTTATGATTGGGTGACAATGGAGGTTAGAGAAACTATACAGAACCTGATATATGAACTAAGTACCTTTAGTCCCCCGTGTGACGGAGTCAGAAAGAGGTCTAACAGAGGGGGGATAAAAACACATGTGAGGAGAGACAATCAAGGCAGCACGCTCAAGTAATTTGGAGAGAAAAGGAAGGAGGGAGATGGGTCGGTAATTAGAGGGACAAGTAGGGTCAAGTGAAGGCTTCTTAAGGAGAGGTGTGACCACAGCATATTTAAAGGCAGCAGGGACAGTCGCAGTGGAAAGTGAGAGGTTGAGAATGCTTCTGCATTTTGTCAGGTTTTGAACAAAGATTTTGAAATCTTATCTGTTTAAAAACAAAAAAATTACTGAACATATATAATAGTTTCTACCACTTTTGCCCAGCACTGATGTTACTCTCCAGTCTGTAGTTTCCCAGATCACTTGAGATATTGGACTGCTCTTGTGTCCCTCATGAGAACTGATCCTGAGATTATACTGAAAGAATAGATTTAACATGAGCTGCTAATTTAAGTATTAGCTGTTTGTGGACAAGGAGAGAACGGCAAAAAAAAAAAAATACTCATATCTACTAACTAAACCAGCACTATCCTTATAGCTATATACCAGTATAAAACACCCATGCCCTCCATGTATTCTGGAAGTGCTATAAAGTGGTGGCCCTTCCATAAGGATATCACTTAAACCATTTAAACAAAAATAAAAAAGTGGAGACTGATTAAAGCACGTGTGAAGTGTTCAAATACTTGATATCTTAACTTAGTCTGCCTATGTGAATTGCTAAACCTTTTTTTTTTTTTTTTTAATACAGCCTTCAGAAATAGATGTACTGGTAGGAAAGGATCGGGAAGGTTTCTTCACTGGTGGTTTGACTATTGGTGGAAAGAAGTGCTCTGTGATCCGAGATAGCCTGTTTGTTGAAAATGACTTCACAATGGACATCCGAACAAAAAGTCAAGGTGGTGAGCCAACATACAATATTGCTGTAGGCAGAGCTGGAAGAGGTGAGTCTGAAAGATCTTGTGCTTCTGTATCTGCGAATTTAAATTATAGTATTTTTATTAGTAAGTCAGTGATGCACAGAACTTTTGTATTGAAGTACTTAAATTCATCTACACAAGAAAATTGAAGTTTTTTAATGTGACTGTGTATTACTGAAAATGGCAGAAGGTTCACTTCTTCCCAGTGACAAAGGGCTGGTGCCTTCCTGCTTGTTGAAGTCTGCCACTGTTGTTGCATTGTTAATGCCTAATACACAATTTTATTTTATTTCTTTAAAGGTTTAGAAACCCAGTAATCTTTCAGATGTTTTTTGTTTGTTTTTCCCTTGGGCAGGACTGCAGCTGCTCTCTTCCCAGTGAGGGTATGCCAAGCTCCCCGTTTCTGGTGGGAGGCAGGCTCACTCCTCCGTAACAAGCGGGTCCACATCACCTCAGATCAGGGGGTTCTGGAGGGAACTGCATGGGAGTTTGCCTATCCGGTTCAGGAAGCTTTCATGACATCTCCCTGTGGCTCAGCTCTAAAGTGCCAGGCTGTCGCTCTTACTCTTCAGCATTTCTGTGCTATAGGAGAAGTGGAACCTTCCTGGACCTTGGATGCCTACCTCCTTTCACCCATTGCAGATGATAAGATGTGTTCTTCTGTATGTTGAGGCAGCACTTAAGTTTTAGGCCTTGCATTTTGGCCTGGCTACAGTGTCCCACATGTTTTCCAAGGTGATGGGGGTGATGGCTGTGCACCTCTGGCATCAGGGTATTCAGTTTTATCACTGCATGGATGAATGTCTTATTCAGACCAACCCAGCTTCATAGGCCAGTTTGGCTATGTCATGGTCACTTCCCTCCTGGAATCCCTTAGCTGGGTAGTGATCTGTCCTTATCTCAGTCTCTGGAGTATCCTTGGGGTGTGCCTCAACACAGAGTGATGGTTTTACTTCCAGAGGCACTGGCAGAGAGTTCCAGGCTCAGCTGCACCATTTGTGTGATCTTCCAGAGCCCACGGTTTTGAAATACTTGTAGCTCTTGAGGCTGCATGGCTGCTATGCTGGTGGTGGTGCCTTGGTCAAGGGCTCATATACACCCTCTGCAGCAGGCCCTGTTTCGAAGGGCATTGGCCTCAGAGGATTCCATTCTTCTCTGCCGCCCAAGGTAAGGCTCAGTCAAGCCTGGTGGGACAATCTGGATACCCTGCAGTATGTTCTGGTCAGAACAGTTGCAAGTATCTTCTGTTGGGAGCTCTCAGTGGCAGGAGGTTCAGGGCGTCTGGTCCATCAATCGCTTGGAGTCCTGGGCAGGCTGTCACTCTCTGGGGGTGTGCCAACCTTTCCTCAAGGGGAAAGCTGTTGGTGGTGTCACACTACCACAGCAGTGGCATACATGAACCAGCAGGGTTGTGCCAGGAATCAGGTTTCTGTCCACTGACAGGTAGTGACCCTGGAGGCAGCATGTCTATCTGCAGGCCATTTCAGCGGTCCACATTGTGGACAAGGTGCAGGCAGTCACCATTTCCTCCTGAATCCAGGAGGGTGGGAGCTGGGGTAACAGACATTTTAGCTAATTTCTGGATCACTGGGGCCGTCGACAGTTAACTTTTAGTATCCAGTATCCACGCAAAGGTGGAGCGCTGCTTCAGTTGGCACCCCACGCAAAGGTGGAGCGCTGCTTCAGTTGGCAGAGGGAACCAGCCTCCCAGGGCTAAGACACTGTGGTTCAACCATGGCCATTGGAGGAGCGCCTCTACATCTTCCCTCTGTGGCCTCCCGATGTGCAATCCTGTGCTAGAGAGAGCCTATCATCCTCATCTGGTCCTGTTGGTGGCGCCAGACTGGCCTTGCAGGCTGTGGAATGTGGTTTTATCTGGTACCTCCTGTTGGAGGATCCTTTTCCACTGCCCAGAGGTTTGCCTGCTCCAACAAGGACTGCTAGCCATGGAAGATCAGGATTCCTTTTGGCTTAGTTTGGCCATTTAGATGGAGAAGGGTGGGTTCTCCGCCACGTTGGTCTCTATGGTTTACCACTCCAGGAAGATCTCTAGGTTCTTGACTTTTATATCGGGGTTTGGCAAGTTCTTGAATCCTGGTGTTGGGAGCAGTCCCCCATCTCCCTGGAAGGCTCAGATTCTTGATATTTTAGGGTTTCTACAGCTAGACCTGGATTGGGAGCTGGCTCTGAGTGCCCTTGGGGTCCAGGTGGCTGCTCTGGTCAACTTTTATGGAAAGGTGAAGGATATCTTTCTGGCTTTTCATAGAGAGATGGCTCATCTGCACCCTCTGCTATGCTTTTCCTCCCTTCATTGGACCTCAGTCTGGAGCTCTGGGTGCTGTCAGGCTCCATTGTCTTCTCTGTTTCTGCTAAGGACATTACTATTGGGACAATGTTTTGTTAGCTATCATCTCTGCTTATAGAATCTCTGAACTGGAGGCACTGTTTTGCCAGGACCTGTATTTGTCCTTTATGGAGGACTCTGGGTTCCTGTAAATAGTCCCCTTCTTTCTTCTGAAGATGTCTCCTGGCTCATGTTAATCAGGAGAGCTGCTTGCCCTTTTTTGGCAGAAGGTTCTGCTCCTGTAATCAGAAGCTCCATGAGTTAGATATCCAGAGGATGCTGCTCTGGTACCTGAGGGAGATTTAATTTTGTCTGTCCACCCCTTTGTGCTTTCCATGGCCTTCTGAAGGGCTAGGCAGCCTCTAGGTCTCCATTGCAAGGGGTTCAAGGTGGCTATTGTCTTGCTTGCATTGGCTAGAATTGTCTGGTGCCTCAAGGGCTGAAGGCCCGCTGCCACCTGGATGGAGGCCCAGGTCATATCCCCTTAGGACATTTGCAGGACAGAAACTTGGTCATCGCTGGCTTCATTTGCTAAGCACTACAGGTTGGTTGTGTCGGCCAGAGTCCACTTGGACTTTGGCAGAGCAGTCATTCAGGGGGCCTTGTCTGCTTTGTTTGGGTACATCCCATTTGTGCAGTACAATGGAGCTGACGCAAAAAGGATAAATTTTTGTCTTACCAGATAACTTTTAGTCGGTGATAGTTTAGCAGTCCTGCCCTTGGAAGACTTTGGCCCAGGGTTCTAGGTGTGCTCTATGCTTTCAGTGTTTACTTGATTTATCATTGCAGCTGCAGTGATTGGTGGGGCAAGGGTGTGTTACAAAAGGACCTCCTGCTGCATGGGCAGATGCATACTAGATTGTTCCAGGGAGCAACTCAACTCATGCTGGTGATGCAACTGGCAGCATTCAGTTTCCTCTACCTCCACCTGCTGGTAGGAAGGGATAACACTCATTTTTGCAGAACGGTGTCGCTGACTGACTAAAAAAGTTATGCAATAAGAGATTATTTCTCTTCTTTGTTCTAAAATCAGTCAGATTTGGACTGGGGGTTCCAGAGAAGCTCACCCAAGAAATGTGGGAATCTGCTCCAGCTTTTGTAGCATAGAAACTTTATACATATAGTGAAACATAAGTTTGTGCAGAGGTAAACTGATCAAATTGCTGTTTTCCAACTGCCTCTCCCCTGACATACACCCTCTATACACTTAGTGGGGATTGGGAAGAATTCATGCTTTCTGTACTTGTTTTAATCAATCTGGTCTTTATACATCCTTTCTTTTTCTGCATTGTGACCACTACCTCTTTCAAAAACAAGTTTGTTCCTGAATCAATAGCTAGCACATTCTGTGTTCATTTTCAAGTGGCTGAATAGAAACTTGTAATAGAGGTGTGGGGGGAAGAATATTTATTTTTATCTAGACTGCCCAGTGCCCCTGTCTGTACTGTGTGTACCCCAGCTCATATGAATGTTGATGACCACCTGTAAAATTTCTGGACGGTTCCAAGATGGCGCTCTGACTGGTCGCACCCGAGTTAGCTGCTGAGGTGACTCTGTAGTTTTTTTTGCTGATTTCGCCGCTTCTGCAACCTCTTTGATGGGGAAACGGAGGGGGAAAGTTAAGGAGCGTTCCTCGGCTCCTGAAACGTCCTTGGCGCTACGGCAATCGACTCTTCAGTTCCCGAAGCAACTACCGGGACCTCGGGGAACTTCGACCCCCTCTGCTGCTCTCGACGCATCGGCGTCGATCGAAAGCGCCGACGGGGCTTCTCTGAGCCCTGTAGAACGCATTGCCCCGCCTCAACCCGGAAGGGAATCGCCGGCAGCCCAAGCAGGGAAGGAGAACGTAAACGCTCAGCCAAGCCTGCTCGAGGGAAGGTCTGCGACGATAGAAAATGAAATCCAACTGAAAGAAACACTTCTTCAATCAGCCTCTCAGGTACTTCCTTTGGAAATTGTTTCTAAACTTTCGCAAGTTGGTATTCAGACTCAACCCTTTCCTGGAAATTTAGGCGTGATTAAACCTGCAATTGTGACACTTGAGTCACTATGGGACATGGTGCATAATATTCAGGTCTCTATGCAACCTTCAATAAAAGAAAATACTGAACATATTAAAATTATTTCTCAAGCTGCGCTACTCCAAGCACAGGCATCAGCACAACAGGCCTTGAAACTGGAAAATTTACATATTAAATTACAAGAGAGGGGAACTTTGGAGTCAGCTTTGATTAAGGATAACATTTTTCTTCATAAACGGACAGAATACCTGGAGAATCAGATTCGGAGACTTAATCTTAGGTTTCTCAACTTCCCTAAGTCGCCTTTAATTTCACCGATTGATATGGTTAAGAAATATATCGTGGACATTCTAGGAATGGACAAGGATTCATTGCCCCCCATAACACGGGCCTATTATATCTGGAACCCACAAGGGGGTGATGGACATCTCCCAGGGAAAGGGGATGGAATGAATTTAACTTCATTCCTAGAGAGCTCACTGGAGATTGTTACACAGAGGTCTACTTTGCTTGTTACTTTTGCTTTGGAGCCAGATCGTAATGCAATATTAAGACTTTCCCTAAGACACTTAGAAAATCTGTTTATGGGATCAAAGGTCCGTGTTTTTCCTGACCTCTCAAGACCCACTCAAGTTAGACGCAGGGCCTTTTTGGAAATGCGTCCGAGAGTGTTGGCCATGGGAATAAATTTCACTTTACGATTTCCTTGTATTTGTAATTTAATGCTTGAGGGTAAACAATTTCAATTTGTTGACCCTAAACAGTTAAAAGAATTTCTTGATGCTAGAGTAGATATGAATGTTATATGCCCACCATAATATAGCAGGCTGGGATCAGTAACCCCTAGGTAGCAACTGGTGGGACTTACTTAATTGCTTTTGACATGTATTTCTTTATTCTTGGAACCAATGTTTCTTTATTTTTAGTGGACGAAATGGCTATAAATTTTATTTTTCCTTTTTTTTTCTTTTCCTGATGTTAATGCCTATTACATGATCATAATTTGTTGTGAAATAATGATTTAAACTAATAAATAAATAAAATAAAATAAAAAAAAAAAAAATTTCTTATCCAAGATGGCCCATAACTCTGCGTAAGAGGTCCTTGTATCACATCCAGCTCTCTTACCCCTCTACATACAAGGTCCTAGAATAATTCAAGTTGCTGATACTAAAACAGCTGTTTTGCAACTTGGGTCCTCATGGCTTTGCTAAGTAGCATGCTGAGGCATGTGACTTCAGAACCAAACAATTCTATTGATATATCCTGCCACACAGATCAACGACTTCAGGAGCACCTTTCTTTCCACTAGGACTCCTAGTTATTGGATACTAGTAAAAAAAGGCCCGTTTCTGTTAGAAATGAAACGGGCGCTAGCAAGGTTTTCCTTGGAGTGTATGTTTCAGAAAGAGCGTGTGTGAGAGATGGAGCGTGTGTGTCAGAGAGAGAATGTGAGAGAGAGACAGAGTGTATGTGTTTGTGCGAGAGAGAGAGTGTGTGAGAGAGAGTGTTTGTGTTTCTGTGTGACACTGTGTGAGAGAGAGGGACAAAGACAGTGAGTGTGTGAGTGAGAGTGTATGTGGCAGACAGAGAATGAGTGACTGCGTGTGTGGTGTGAGGAACCCCCTTACCCCCCTCCCTCTCCCCTGCCCCCTTGCAACCAGGCATGTGCAGCGACCCTCCTCTCCCCGTGTTCCTCCTGCAGCCACCCATGTCCAGCATCCCTCCTGTCCCCCTGCAGGCACGCATGTGCAGCGACCCTCCTCTCTCCCCTGTCCCCCCTGTAGCCAGCCATGTCCAGCGACCCTTCTGTCCCCCTGCCCCCCCTGCAGCTACCCATGTCCAGCGACCCTCCTCTCCTGTGCAGCCACCCATGTCTAAGGACACTCCTCTCCTTTTTCCCTGTTCCTCCCCTGTGGCCAGCCATGTCCATCAACCCTCCCCTCCCCTCCCCCTGCTTCCTTCCAGCCACCCATGTCCAGCGAGACCCCCCTTCCCCCCCCCAGCCGGCGCAGCACCCAAAGAAAGCTCCTTGTCCCCCCCCCTTCGCGCATCACCTGACCCCCCCCACCGTGGCACATCACCAAGCCCCTCCCCCCTCATCAACCCCCTCGCCACCCGCAACCGCTAATACAAACTGTGTCCGGTGGCTGCTGCTTCTGCTATTCAGCAGCAGCAGCCCGTACATAAAACAAAACAAAACAAAAAAAAATCCTCCTAAAACACACCTCCGTTGAGAAGCATCTCACATTGGCTGAAGTCTCAGCATGCGCTCCTCCTCTCCCCTCTGACGTCTCAGCGTTTCTCCGGGGTCTTCCGGCAGGGGCACTGACGTTGAGGGGAGAGGAGGAGCGGCTGCAGAGACGTCAGCTAATGTGAGATGGTTCTCTACGGAAGTGCGTTTTAGGAGGTTGTTTTTTTGTTTGTTTTCTTTATGTACGGGCTGCTGCTGCTGAATAGAAGCAGCAGCAGCCGCCGGACAGAGTTTGTATTAGCGGTCGCGGGTGGCGAGGCGGTCTGTGGGGGGGGGAGGGGCTTTGTGAAGCGGAGGGGGAGGGGTTGGGTGATGCGGTGAGGAGGGAAGGGGGGTAGGAGCTTTCTGATGCCCCGTTGCACGGGTTGTTGTGGCGATGCGGCGGGGGGGCACTTAGAGGTGCACCGTCGAGGCTGTGTGTGTGTGTGTGCTTATTTGCGTGGGGGGGGGGTGGGGGTTGCCAGCAGTCTGTCGCGATTCCTAGGCAGGGGGAGGAGTACGGAAACACTCCCCCTGCCTGGGTCGTTGTTTGTTGGAGGGGGTTGCCAGTTGGTAGGGGTGCCTTTATGGATCCCTTTACTCTCTGTGTTCCGCCCTCGAGGGCGGGGCAGAGAGACATGGTGAGTTGGATGGCTTCACCACCATGAACTTACGAACTGTTTAGGGATTTTGCAGATGGCTTCAGCAGGTTGTCTTCAGAATGTTGAGGTAGCGTTTTATGTACAGATGGGGCGTGGCTGAGGGCGGGTCTGTGAGTGAGGGTGACTGGTCCTAGCCTATGAAGACTACAGCATTTTTGTGCTTCTCTGCCTTGGAGTGAGCTTCAGAACGTTCAAGGTGGGATTTATTAATATAGATGCTGCCTGCCAGACACAGCCAGTTGCTTGCATGTCTTGTACCATTTGTGAATAAGGATGCCTGCTTATTCATGACTTCAAAAAGAAGTCAGCTCCCATTTCCTTATCCACCAGACAGCCCAGAACTAATGGGTTATGTCTGTCAGCCAGCAGATGTTTACAGAACAACTTGTGAGCTCTGTCCTTTAAAGAGCACTAGTTATGTTATAGAAGACTTATCACCTGCTAGTACACGCAACTGAGATTCAAGTTGAGCAGCCTCTCACCATAATTGTTTCCATCAGATGGTGATGGACATTCTCTGAGGACAAGCAGGCTGCTTGTTCTCATGACTGGGTTGACGTCCACGGCAGCCCCCACCAACCGTAACAAAATGTTGCGGGCGGTCCCACACGCAGGGCACGCCCACCACGCATGCGCGGCCGTCTTCCCGCCCGTGCGCGACCGTTCCCGCTCAGTTTTTTTCTATTCCGCGCTGGAGAGAGACGTGTTACCGTCTCTCTCTCTCTCTCTGTCAGCCCCGGAAACCGGATTTTTCTCTTTACGAACGCGTTCGCATAATTCTTCTTTCTTCTGTTAAAAAAAAAAAAAAAGTTTGTCCCCTTGTCGTCCTTAAGCGCGGGGGCGCCTCGTTGCGGCCTTGTGGCCGTGCGGTCGTTTTCTTTTTTTCGGGTGTGCTTTTCACCGCCACCATCGACGACTTTGACTTCGCCGACACGATTTTTCCGTCGATGTCCTCGAAGGTCCCGAGCGGATTCAAGAAGTGTGGTCGCTGCGGCCGGCAGATCTTGCAAACCGATACTCACGCTTGGTGCCTCCAGTGCCTTGGGCCGGAGCATAATACCAAGACGTGCATCTTGTGTCTCGGCTTGCGGAAGCGGACACAGGTGGCGAGGCAAGTTCTTCGGGACCGTCTTTTTGGAACTTGCGCCGGCCCCTCGACGGCATCGGTGTCGACGGCCGGATCTTCGGTACCGATGTCGACAATCGGCACCGACGATGGCACCGACCCCAGGAGTACAGGTACTGTTGGCCTGCCGGCGACGGCGGGGGTGAGCGGCCGCGCGGGCAATCGGCCCCGGCCACTCTCTCTACCCAGGGCCATCGGGACTGAACCCTGTCAGACCCGATCCCTCGAGGCCGGGGGGGTTCTACCTCCTCTTCATCTCTGCCGCCGAGCGCCGATGACGGGCACTGAAAGAAAACCAAAAAGCACCGTCGGTCGCCCACGGCGCACGGGACTACCAGCTCCGGCACATCCAGAGATGATTCGACGCCGAGGAAGCGGCAGTACCAAGAGGAGCGTTCCCCCTCGGTTGAAGAGATGTCGCTGCGTCAGTCCATGGGTGCTTCGGTACCGTCTCCTGGACCTGAGCAGCTTCCGGCACCGACACCCACACCAGCCCCCCTGCCTTTCCCGATAGCGGGCCTTGACGAGTGCCTCCGAGCCATCCTTCCAGGGATTCTGGAAGGGCTGATGCGCCAGGCTTTGCCGGCACCGGGGGTGCTTGCGCCCCCGGCGCCGTTGATGGCGGCGCCGGTGTGCTCTAGCCTGATGCCGAGGCCTCTGACACCGACGCCGCTTGCGGCACCGGTGTCGACCGCCACGCAGGTGGAATCCCCGTCGATGTCAATGGAGGGAGCTTCATCCCCGCCGGCGCGGGAGTCCACCGCTCGAAGCCATCATCGAGGACATGGTTCCTCGCAGTTGAGACGGGCCCGGTTCCGGTCTGAGCTGCAAGAGCTCATGTCCGACACCGAGGAAGAGGCCTCGTGGGGGGAGGAGGAGGACCCCAGATATTTCTCCTCAGAGGAGTCTGAGGGCCTTCCCTCCGACCCCACTCCTTCACCGGAGAAGATGCTCTCGCCCCCTGAGAGCCTCTCCTTTGCCTCCTTCGTCAGGGTCATGTCTATTTGCATTCCCTTCCCCATGGTCTCTGTGGATGGGCTGAGATGCTCGAGGTCCTCGACTATCCATCACCACCTAGAGAGTCTTCCACGGTGCCGTTGCACAATGTCCTCAAAGAAACACTGCTTCGGAACTGGCTGAAGCCATTATCTAACCCCACCATCCCCAAGAAAGCGGAGTCCCAATACAGGATCCACTCTGACCCAGAGTTGATGCAGCCCCAATTGCCTCATGACTCGGCGGTTGTGAACTCTGCTCTCGGAGTTCGAGGGATACCGCCTTGGTGCCCCCGGGGCGGGAGTCTCGCACTCTGGACTCGTTTGGGAGGAAGGCCTACCAATCTTCCATGCTCGTGACCCGCATCCAGTCATACCAGCTCTACATGAGCATTCACATGCGGAACAATGTGAAGCAACTGGCGGACCTTGTCGACAAGCTCCCTCTGGAGCAGTCCAGGCCTTTTCAGGAGGTGGTCAGGCAGCTGAAGGCGTGCAGAAAGTTCCTGTCCAGGGGTATCTATGACACCTGTGATGTGGCATCGCGAGCTGCGGCCCAAGGTATAGTGATGCGCAGACTCTCCTGGCTGCGTGCCTCTGACCTGGACAACCACACCCAGCAACGACTGGTGGATGTCCCTTGCCGGGGGGATAACATCTTTGGCGAGAAGGTCGAGCAGTTGGTGGACCCAACTACACCAGCGGGAAACCGCCCTCGACAAGCTCTCCCGGGCGCCTTCAGCATCCACCTCAGCAGGTGGACATTTTTCCCGGGCCAGGCAGGCTGCGCCCTAGCCCTACAACAAGCGTAGGTACACCCAGCCGGCCTGAAGGCCTCCTCAGGCACAGGGACAGTCCCAGCGCGCTTGTTCCCATCAACAGCGTGCGCCCAAGCAGACCCCTGCGCCTCCAGCAGAATACCTGACGCGACAGTCGGTTCGGGCAGTCGGTGCTGCAGAATCTGTTTGGGGTTTGAATCCAACTCCACCCTCCAGGACCCGATTTATTCTGTTCATGCTGCACTCTGTTGTTCTTCGTAGGTCAATTTCTGTTATGCCCTCGCCGTTGCAAGGTTCAATTGACCTGGGTTCTTGTTTTGAGTGAGCCTGAGAGCTAGGGATACCCCAGTCGTGAGAACAAGCAGCTTGCTTGTCCTCGGAGAAAGCGAATGATACATACCTGTAGCAGGTGTTCTCCGAGGACAGCAGGCTGATTGTTCTCACCTACCCTCCCTCCTTCCCTTTGGAGTTGCGTTTTACTCATTCCTTTGCTTGTCATTCAACTGAGCGGGAAAGATCGCGCACGGGCGGGAAGACGGCCGCGCATGCACGGTGGGCGCGCCCTGTGTGCGGGACCGCCCGCGAAGTTTTGTTCCGGTTGGTGGGGGCTGCCGTGGACATCAACCCAGTCGTGAGAACAATCAGCCTGCTGTCCTCGGAGAACACCTCCTACAGGTATGTATCATTCGTTTTCTGTGTAGCTGGCTTTAAACTGGTATGGTTGGTGCTGCTCCTGGGCCCAGCTTGAGAGGTGTTACATCCAATTTCCTATTGGGGCGGACTACAGGCTTGGATACCTGAAGGCAGCCAGGTCTTCCTCTGCTGATTCAACTTAAGGAATTGGGGGATCAGAAGAGGTATGATTTCCTTAGCGTAGCACAAATCAATCCAGGACTTGTGGGTTGACACTGCCAGCAGCTGAAGATGGGGGCAGTGAAATTCAGTGCCCTCTAAGAGCCAGTGCTCAGTGAAAGCCTCTCAGTAGCCTCTATCTCCAGCAGGTGGAAGATGTTTGGAGTTTTTTTTTTCCCCCCACATCTCCTATGTTGGGGGTGTCTTAGCTGACTTTGGGTGCTGCTTCTCCTGCACTAGAGCTCTGGTGCAGTTGAGTGGGGTTGGTAGGAGTACCTGGTGGTACTGCCCTCCCTCTCCCCTCCTGCTGCGCCTATTTTGGATAGTCTCCTTCTGAGTGCTTGAAGGGAACTTTCTGCTGTCAGCATCGCAGGAGGGATCTTTACGTTGTCTGAGTATGGGGCTGGTGAGTACCGTGGTTCCTCTGGTTTGAGGGATGGTGGCGCCGGTCAGAGGCGGTGAAGGGCTGCTTGCTAGATGTGAGTCTCCCTCGAGACAGTGTCCCGCTTGTACTCCTTTATTGCGGTGGCAGGCTGGTACAGAGAGGGGCAGAACGTGTTTGCCAAGGCTGAGTGGAAATCACAGGGTTGACGTGGATGGAGAGTTGGATTTCCCACCCAATTGTGCAGTTTGTTCTGGCACGACAGGGTCGGCCTTCTTGGATTCCTGTGCTAATACCTCACTGCTCTGAATCTCAAGACGACGTATTTTCACATCCCCCTTTGGCCTCATCAGCGTTCGTTCCTTGTCGTCAGCAGCAGATGAATCCATTAACTGATGGGTTGTATCTGTCTACCAGCAAGTGGAGATAGAGAACACTGAAAGACCATAGTGCCTCTAGGACAGCTAGCCCCAACTGCCTTCAGTATTTCTCTATCTCCCAGCAGGTGTGGATGTAGCTTGATCAGCTCCTGGATTTCAGACTGCCTGGGGTGGCTCCTGTGCTTTGCCAGTTGGGCAGGGGTGTTGTGGCTGGTGGTGCCCACTTTAAAGGCATACAGGCTCACCTTTTCCCTGCCTTACCTGTTCCTTCCCGCCTCCCGGAGTCCCTCTGTTGCTGCCTGCCTCCAACTTTCCTCACAGCGTAAAAAAAAAAAAAGCACGCTTTTTTTTTCCAGTGATTCTGGTTCTGTGCAGCTTGACCGGAGCTCGTTGACTTGGTCTGAGGTGAGAGTGGTGCCCAGCTCCTCCGGGGAGGTCCCGCGGACGCCGTTCCGATCGGGGTAAGTTTTGGCACAAAGCCACCATTTTATTGCTATATTCCCGTCCTGTGAAAAAAAAACGGACGATGGCTGCTGAAGGAGTTAAGCGCTACTCCCGTTGTGGTAAACACAGATCAGCAGCGGGGCTGTGTAAAACTTGCTCCTTAGACGCTCACGCTAGTTTGAGCATGCCGAGCGATGTTTCTTGCTGCTCGATGGAGCTGGCAGCGGGCGCCATTTTGGAAGCGCCGCATGCCTCGATCCTCACAGTTGCAGAGGAGTCTGAGTGAAGGGGGACGCCTCGTTTAGAGGCTACCAGAGGAGCTCCTACATCCGTTTCTCCTAATTCGGAGGCGGAGGGTCAGGGTGAGGTCCCCCTCCCCCCCCCCCCCCCCCCCCGAGTTTGTGCTTTTAATGCATAAGGCTTTTATGCTGAAAAGAGCTCTGCCGCAGGTGTATGACACTGCGTTGCCTCCTGGCTTCTCTTCGGGTGTTGATGCCCTGGGGATGACTTCAGAGGTTATTTCCTCCCCCGAGCGTTGGAAACACGCTAAACATAGACTGGTAAATTCCCCGTCTGAAAGTGGCGCATATCCTCTCCCCCCCCCCCCCCCCCCCCCGTGGTCGGGCTGTGGAGAGTCTGAGGGATCTGGCAGACCGTCAGGGACGGATGATCCAGAGGAGGGTGCCTGTTTGCCACTGGAGTTGGATGATCCCAATGCGGTCCGAATTTTTCACTGCGACAAGCTGCCAGCTCTCATTACTGACGCCTTGCAGGCCCTCTCGATTGATCCTGCTGAAGGCGACTCCTCCTCTGTTAATCTTAGAATGGCGAGTACTAAGAAGCCTACACGGGCCTTTCCTGTGCATGTTTCCATCCAAGAGCTTATTTCTGCTCAATGGTCTGACCCCGATTGGCCTTTGAAAGTGGCTAGGGCTATGAGTCAGCTTTACCCTCTGCCTGAGGAGCACTTGGCCCCCTTGGAGATGCCTAAAGTGGATGCATTGGTCATGGCGGTGACAAAAAAGACCACTCTCCCAGTAGAGGGAGGAGTTGCTTTGAGAGACATGTAGGACCGGTGGCTGGAGTCCGTGCTGAAGCGGTCCTTTGAAATTGCGGGCCTTGCCTTGAGGGTGTCTTATTTGCAGTTCCTATGCAGCCCGGGCATGTCTTTCCTGGCTACAGCAGGCGGTGGAACAGCCCGCCGATGGTGTGGGCCCCCTTTCGGAGGTTGCTCCGCGGATGGAGTCGACCCTGTCATTTTTGGCTGACGCCCTGTATGCTCTGGTCAGAGCTTCGGCTAAACAGCTGTCTGTGGTGGTGTCCACCCGCCGCCTTCTTTGGCTGCGGCTGACATGGCTTCTAAGCAAGGCTGGTGAGGCTACCATTTCGGGGCCTCCTGTTATTTGGAGAGGAATTGGAGAAGATTGTGAAAGACCTGGGTGAATCTAAACCCCAGAGGTTACCTGAGGATAGGCCGAGGCCTTCTTTCAAGGGTTCTGTGTTTCCCTCCTCTTCCAGACCTAGCTTCCGTGAAGCTCGCAGGTGTCGCCCGGGGCGCTCTGCTGGGTTTTCTCAATGTGCCCGTTTTCAGCAGAGGAACTCCTTTCGCTCGGACAAACATTCCGCAGGGACCGGTTCAAGGCCAGGAGTTCATGGGCGTCCTCCACAATGATGAGACGCCGGTTCACTCCTTCTTGCCTGCAATAGGAGGACGTCTTTCCCTCTTTCTAGAGGAGTGGACCAAGATTACCTCAGATCAGTAGGTCCTGGACCTGATCAGAGAAGGTTACCGACTGGAATTCGGTGCCCCGATGAGAGACGTGTTTGTGGAGTCCCGATGTGGCACTGCCGTAAAACGGGCGGCGGTAGAGTAGACCTTACAAGTCTTGCTGCACCTCGGAGCAGTGATCCCGGTGCCTGCTGCCGAACGCGGCTGCGGCCGCTATTCCATTAATTTTGTCGTGCCTCAAAGGCGGGTCTTTCAGGCCGATCCTCGACTTACGAAGAGTAAGCGAGGCTTTCAGAGTACGACATTTTCGCATGGAAACCCTGTGCTCCGTCATTGCGGCAGTACAGCCAGGAGAGTTTCTCACATCTCTGGACCTAAAAGAAGCTTATTTGCACATTCCTATCTGGCCTCCACACCAGCGGTTCCTCCGCTTTGCAGTGTTGGGAAAGCATTTCCAGTTTCAGGCCTTGCCTTTCGGCCTAGCCACAGCTCCCCATACCTTTTCCAAGGTAATGGTGGTAGTAGCTGCTTGTCTCAGGCAAGAGGGTATCAGAGTTCACCCTTATCTCGACGACTGGCTCATCAGAGCGGACTCGGCAACAGAGAGTCGTCTTGCCACAGCCAGAGTGGTGGCAGTCTTGCAGGCGCTAGGCTGGGTGGTCCATATACCCAAAAGTCACCTGACCCCCCCCCCCTTCTCAGTCCCTCGAGTATTGGGGTCCAGTTCGACATGGCATCGGGGTTGGTCTTTCTCCATTTTAACCATGCAAGCTTCAGAATCGGGTCCGTCTGCTCCTGCTGATGCCTCACCCGCGAGCTTGGGACTTTTGTCTAGCTGCTGGGGTCGATGACGGCCACCTTGGAGGTGGTGCCTTGGGCGAGAGCACATATGAGGCCTCTGCAGATTGCCCTGCTTCAACAATGGTCTCCGATGTCCCAGGAATATCAATGCAGACTAACATTGCTCCCCGCGCCCTGGCTCAGTTTGGAGTGGTGGCTCTCTGAAAGGATTCTGTGCCAAGGACTGCCTCTGGCGCTTCCTTCCTGGTGCCTGGTGATAACAGATGCCAGCCTTCTAGGCTGGGGAGCGCATTGCCAAGGAAGCTATGCTCAGGGTCTGTGGACACCTGTGGAAGCGGAGTGGTCCATCAGTCGTTTGGAACTGAGAGCGATATTCCAGGCTCTTATGGCCTTTCAAAAGACTCTGAAGAGGCTTGCTGTCTGGGTTATGTCAGAAAACACGACAGCGGTGGCATACATAAATCGTCAGGGCGGCACTCAGTGCAGGGCCCTGGCCGCGAAGGCCGCTCAGATTTGCCACTGGGCCGAGCTCCACCTGCAGCTTCTGTCAGCAGCTCACTCACATAGCAGGTCAGAACAATGTGCAAGCCGATTTTCTCAGTAGGCATCAAATCGACCCGGCGGAATGGGAACTGGCATAGTTTTTCTTCAGATTTGTGCCAAATGGGGGACTCCCGGAATGGATCTAATGGCTTCATGTGCAAACGCCAAAGTACCTCGCTTTTTCAGCAGGAGGAGAGATCCTCACTCAGCGGGGTTGGATGCTCTGGCTCAACCCTGACCCTCGGAGCTCCTGTATGTGTTCCCTTCTTGGCCCTTGATAGGACGAATCCTACTGCGGATTCGACAGCACCAAGGTCTGGTGATTCTCATCGCTCCAGATTAGCCAAGGCGTCCGTGGTATGCGGATCTCCGCCGGATGTTGTTGGATGCTCCGGTGCATTTGTCCCTGGTGCCGAACCTGTTGGTTCAGGGTCCGGTGTCTATGGAGGATCCCTGCCGATTTGGTCTTACGGCCTGGCTATTGAGAGGGCGCAATTGAGAGACAAGGGCTACTCTAACAAGGTCATCTCCACTCTCTTGCAGGCCTGCAAGCGGTCCACCTCTGCAGCTTATGCTCGGATCTGGCACAAATTTGAGGCGTGGGGTGTTTCAAAGGTGATCACACCCACGCGGGTTACAGTCTCAACAGTGCTGGATTTTTTGCAGGAGGGCTTACAAAAAGGCCTGGCTTACAATTCCCTGTGGGTGCAAGTGGCAGCATTATCATGCTGTTGAGGGAAAGTCGCTGGCTTGTCCCTTGCTGCTCATCCGGACAATCCCGATTTCTCAGAGGGGTGCTTAGGCTCCGTCCTCCTCTCCGGTTGCCCTGTCCGGCCTGGGGCTGGTGTTGAAGGCTCTTCAGTGTTCACCCTTCGAGCCGCTTAAGCGAGCTTCGGAGAAGGATATGACTCAAGACAGTCTTTTTGGTGGCCATTACATCGGCTAGACGAGTGTCTGAGCTGCAGGCGCTGTCCTGTTGGGACCCTTTTCTGCAATTCTCGGAGTCCGGAGTAAAGGTACGTACAGTGCCTTCCTTCCTGCCTAAGGTGGTTTCAGCGTTTCACCTGAACCAGCCCATTTTTCTTCCTTCCTTTTCTAGGGAAGAGTTCCCGGACTCCTTTGGGCAGTTACATTTTCTGGATGTCCGCAGGGCGCTGTTGCAGTATCTACAGATGTCAAATGACTTCGGGACTTCTGATCGCCTTTTTTGTCGTCTTGTCAGGTCCTCGGCGTGGAGGCCCGGCGTCTAAGGCCACTATAACCCGTTGGCTCAAGGAAGTCATTGTTTCTGCGTATCTGCTTTCAGCTCGGTCTCCGCATGAAGTGTTTAAAGGTGCATTCCACGAGAGCGATTTCCTCCTCGTGGGCTGAAACGGGTGCACTCTCTCTTCAAAAGATCTGTAGTGCTGCTACTTGGGCTTCTCAGCTCTCATTTGTCCGGCATTATAGGCTGGATGTTGCATCGAAGCAGGATGCTATTTTTGGAGCACAAGTGCTTGCTCGCGGTGTGGCCTGTTCCCACCCTAAGTAGGGATTGCTTTTGTACATCCCATCAGTTAATGGATTCATCTGCTGCTGATGACAAGGAAGGGAAAATTAGGTTCTTACCTTGGTAATTTTCTTTCCTTTAGTCACAGCAGATGAATCCATGATCCCTCCCTGTCTGACTTGTTTTTTGTTCAGATCTTTCATGCAGATATAGATCTCATTGGGAGAAATTGGATACCAGTTCTCAATTTCTACATGATGTTCTACTACAGGAGGTTTTCATCCCTCCTTTGTGTATGGTTATTGCTCCTGTTCTGGGGCGTTTGTTCGTTGTGAGGAAAGTTTTGTTATTCTACCTTTATGGTTCACTGTGCTTTGGAAATCTCAAATACTGAAGGCAGTTGGGGCTAGCCGTGGCACTATGGTTTTTCAGTGTTCTCTATCTCCACCTGCTGGTAGGCGGATACAACCCATCAGTTAATGGATTCATCTGCTGTGACTAAAGGAAAGAAAATTACCAAGGTAAGAACCTAATTTTCCCTTTTCTCAGGAGTCTCTCTTGAGCTTTTGCAAAAAGCTTTCTGAAAATCTAGATACACTCTACATCAACAGCTCACCTTTAGCCACATGTTTGTTCACACCTTCAAAGAAATGATGGAAATTGGTGAGGCAAGATTTCTTTCGGCTGAACCCATGCTGACTGTCCCATTAAACCATGTTTGTGTTCTGTAATTTTATTTTTCTTGATTACTTTCACTGTTTTGCCTTGCACTGATGTCAGGCTTACCAGTCTGTAATTTCCCGGATCATCCCATGAACCGTAAAAAAATCATCTTGTCAATTTGGTTCAGTACATCTTCCAGGTTCGCAGAGATTTTTCAGTACCTCCGCATCATCACCCTTGAAAACCATTTCCGGTACAGGCAGATGATATCTGTTACGTCTTCAAGAATTCATTCAGTTTCTCAGCTATGGCCTTGTCCGCCCTGAGTGCCCCTTTTGCTCCTTTGTGATCTAATGGTCTTGCCGATTCCCTTGCATGCTCTCTGCTTCTGATGTACCTGAAAAAGTTGATACTGTGAGTTTTAGCCTATGGCAAGTTTCTCTTCATATTCTGTCTTGGCCTTCTTTGTTAATACTTTGCATCTGACTTACCAGGGCTTATGTTGTTGCGTTTCTTCATTTGGGGCCTTTTTCTGTTCTTTGAAGGACAATCTTTTGGTATAGCCTCTTTTTTTACTTCACCTTTTAACCATGCCAGCTGTCATTTTCTCTTCTTTCCATCACCTTCTGCAGATGCATAGAATGCATCTGGTTTATGCTTCCAAGATGGTATTTTTGAATAGCCTCCGCGCCTGATTTTAGTGTCCTAATCTTAGGAACCGATCCTTTTAGTTTTTTAACCAGTTTCTTCATTTTATTATAGTTGCCCTTTCAAAAACTAAATGCAGCTACAGTAGATTACGTTTGTGGGTTCATCCCAGATAGTAGCTCAAACTTGATTGTTGTTATCACCGTTTCCCAGGGAACCCAACACCAACCCTCGCACTAAGCCATGCATGCCACCAAGGACGAGATCCAAAATAGCTCCCCCTCTTGTTGGTTCCTGGACCAGTTGCTCCAAGAAGCAGTCGTTTATTACATCTAGAAATGTTTGTCCCTGGCAGTCCCTGATGTTACATTTATCCAGTCAATATTGGGGTAATTGAAATCAAACTTAATGTTAGAATCTGTAGAATTCAGTACCAAAAATTATAACTAATAATTCTATACAAATATGCCTGGTATTCGAAGGGGTGTCTTGTAAGTTTCAATGAAGAGCTGGTGGAGGAAAAAAAAAAAAAAAAATGACGACTTCAGAATTCACGGAGATGCCTCAATTTGAAGGAAACACACTTCTTGAATAGAGAGGACTCATTAATCATGTCTCCAAAAAAAAAAAAAAAACCTCCACATCCAATTTTATATTCATGAAACAGCTACATAACCACCTTTCAACAATACCTGAAGGGATGAGACTGTTTTATAGTGAAAGTATATGTGAAAATGTTACTTATCTTGGATGACAAAATAATATTCTTCTCCAGTGTACTATTCGCATTATTGAGAGCATTATTAATGTGAATAGTACACTGGAGAAGAAGAATATTCCGTCATCCAAGATAAGTAACATTTTCACATATACTTTCACTATAAAATTGAGTCTTGTCCCTTCAGGTATTGTTGAAAGGTGGTTATGTAGCTGTTTCATGAATATAAAATTGGATGTGGAGTTTTTTGGGAGACTTATGATAGTGATGAGTCCTCTCTGTTCAAGAAGTGTGTTTCCTTCAAATTGAGGCATCTACGTGAATTCTGAAGTCGTCGTCTATTTTTTTTTTTTTTTCCTCCACCAGCTCTTCATTGAAACTTACAAGACACACCTTCGAATACCAGGCATATATTTTGTAGAATTAGATATAATTTTTGGTAATTGAAATCACCCACTATTATAGCGTCTTAATTTGCCAGCTTTCCTAATCTCTGTAAACATTACTTCATTTGTCTGACCCGGCAGACGGTAGTACAGGCCTATAAGAATACTCGTTCCCTTAATCCATAATGATTCCACACTATCTGTTTCATGTGGAATGTTTTTTTATTTGACTCAATTCATTCTTTAACATATAGCGTGTTCCCCCCCCCCCCCCCCCCCCAGTTTGATCCTCCTATCATTGCGATAACCCTGTTAACTGTGTCCATTGACTTGTCCTTTTCCCACAAAGTCTCTGAGATGCTTATTATATGTAAGTCATCATTTAGTGCTATGTACTCTTAATTCTCCCATCTTATTTTTTAGGCTGCTTCTACCATTTGTATACAGGCACTTCAAATTGTGTTTTCCTTGGCTCTACAAGCTGCTTAGAAGTTGAAGGGGATAATGTACATCCTTTATTCTCCGAGGACAAGCAGGCTGCTTGTTCTGACTGATGGGTGACGTCCACGGCAGCCCCTCCAATCGGAAACTTCACTAGCAAAGGCCTTTGCTAGACCTCGCGCGCCGATGCGCATGCGTGGCAGTCTTCCCGCCGAACCGGCTCGTGTTCGTCAGTCTTCTTTTGTCCGCGCTCGGTACGGTCGTGTTTGCGCTGTTCGCGCCCCTAAAGTTGACCCTCGCGTGTCTTTTGACTTTCGTTTAACAAAAAAAAAAAAGGGATTTCGGAGAAGGGCCTTTCGGTCTTTTTCCCCTTCCCGTATTTCCAGCTTTTGACCCTGTTGTAAGTTTTCTTTCGTGTTCGGGGTAGGCCCTTTTGAGGCCTCGGGTCGAGTTTTTTCTCCCCCCTCTTTTTGGTGCCTTACCGCAATAACGAGTTTTGATTTCGCCGGTGTGATTTTTCCGCCCATGTCATCGAAGTCTCCCAGCGGCTTCAAGAAGTGCACCCAGTGCGCTCGGGTAATCTCGCTCACTAATAGGCACGCGTCGTGTCTTCAGTGTCTGGGGGCTGGGCACCGCCTGCAGGCCTGTAGTCTTAGCGCCGTTTTACAGAAAAGGACTCAGGTAGCGAGATTGGTCCAGTGGAACATTTTGTTCTCGGGCTCTTCGTCGGCATCGGCACCGGTAGTATCGAGTGCGTCTACGTTGACAGCGTCAAGACCTCCGCCCTCGGCTGCAACTGTATCGATTGCATCGAGGCATCGACCCTCTGCATTGTCGGGGCCGAGACATTGGAAGGCTGCGTCTGCGTCGGTGGTACCGGGACCTCCACTAGTGCTGATGTCGTCGGACGGTGGTGCTTCGACTGGAGTGCAGGTGAGGGCTGTCCATTCCCCTGCTGGTGGCGGTGAGCCTTCGGGTGGGTCTCCCCCTACCCTGAGGGCTCCTGTGGTACAGCCCCCCCGAGACCGACCTTCTTCGGCCTCGGCCCCAAGGAAGCAACGGCTGGATTCTACGTCCTCCTCGTTGGTACCGGGAAACTCCGGTGACGTGCTTCATTTGAAAAAGTCAAAGAAGCATCGACAGCGGTCTCCTTCCCGCGTCGGTACCGAGAGCTCCGGGTCGCCGAGGGAGTCGGCACCCAGTAGGCATCGGCACCGGGAGGACCGCTCACCCTCTGTTCAGGAGGTGTCGATGCGCTCCACCTTGGACAGCCCGGAACAGCCTCCACGCCCGGAACAGACTCTGACTTTGACACCTGCATCGGCTTCCATGTCTTTTTCCACAGCCGCCCTGCACGAGAGTCTCCGGGCCGTTCTCCCAGAGATCCTGGGAGAGCTGTTGCGCCCTTCCCCTCTGGTACCGGGAGTGCTTGCGCCACCGGTACCGTCGAGTGAGGCGCCGGCTGGCCCCTTACCCGGGGTGAGGTCTCAGACATCGGTGCCGCTTGCGGTACCGACTGCGGTCGCCTCCCAGGAAGGCTCCCCGACGACGTCGGCGGAGGGAGCTTCGCCGGTGAGGGAGTCTACCTCTCGACACTCACACCCTGGCCGTGTTTCCACGGAGTCGAGCCGGGCACGGCTTCAGACACAGGTTCATGAACTTGTGTCTGATACCGATGGTGAGGCCTCGTGGGAGGAGGAGGAGGACATCGGATATTTCTCTGACGAGGAGTCTGATGGCCTTCCTTCTGATCCCACTCCCTCCCCTGAAAGGCAGCTTTCTCCTCCCGAGAGTCTCTTTTGCGGCCTTTGTACGGGAGATGTCTACGGCCATCCCCTTCCCGGTGGTTGTGGAGGATGAGCCCAGGGCTGAAATGTTTGAGCTCCTGGACTATCCTTCTCCACCTAAGGAAGCGTCCACAGTACCCATGCATCATGTCCTCAAAAAGACATTGCTGGCGAACTGGACCAAGCCTCTAAGTAATCCCCACATTCCCAAGAAGATCGAGTCCCAGTACCGGATCCATGGGGACCCAGAGCTGATGCGCACTCAGTTGCCTCATGACTCTGGAGTTGTGGATTTGGCCCTAAAGAAGGCTAAGAGTTCTAGGGAGCATGCTTCGGCGCCCCCGGGCAAGGACTCTAGAACCTTAGACTCCTTTGGGAGGAAGGCCTACCATTCTTCTATGCTCGTGGCCAAAATCCAGTCTTACCAGCTCTACACGAGCATACACGTGAGGAATAATGTGCGGCAGTTGGCGGGCTTGGTGGACAAGCTCCCTCCTGAGCAAGCCAAGCCATTTCAGGAGGTGGTCAGGCAGCTGAAGGCGTGCAGAAAATTCCTGGCCAGAGGGGTGTATGACACCTTTGATGTTGCGTCCAGGGCCGCTGTTCAAGGTGTGGTGATGCGCAGACTCTCATGGCTGCGTGCCTCCGACCTGGAGAATAGGATCCAGCAGCGGATTGCGGACTCGCCTTGCCGTGCGGACAATATTTTTGGAGAGAAGGTCGAACAGGTGGTAGAGCAGCTCCACCAGTGGGATACCGCTTTCGACAAGTTCTCCCGCCGGCAGCCTTCAGCTTCTACCTCCACAGGTAGATGTTTTTATGGGGGAAGGAAGACTGTTCCCTACTCTTCTGGTAAGCGTAGGTACAATCCTCCTCCTCGACAGCCTGCGGCCCAGGCTAAGCCCCAGCGCGCTCGCTCTCGTCAGCAGCGTGCGCCTCAGCAAGGCCCCTCGGCTCCCCAGCAAAAGCAAGGGACGAGCTTTTGACTGGCTCCAGCAGAGCATAGCCGACATCAATGTGTCAGTGCCGGGCGATCTGCCGGTCGGGGGGAGGTTGAAAGTTTTTCACCAAAGGTGGCCTCTCATAACCTCCGACCAGTGGGTTCTCCAAATAGTCTGGCAAGGATACACCCTCAATTTGGTTTCCAAACCTCCAAATTGCCCACCGGGAGCTCAATCTTACAGCTTCCAGCACAAGCAGGTACTTGCAGAGGAACTCTCTGCCCTTCTCAGCGCCAATGCGGTCGAGCCCGTGCCATCCGGGCAAGAAGGGCTGGGATTCTATTCCAGGTACTTCCTTGTGGAAAAGAAAACAGGGGGGATGCGTCCCATCCTAGACCTAAGGGCCCTGAACAAATATCTGGTCAAAGAAAAGTTCAGGATGCTTTCCCTGGGCACCCTTCTTCCCATGATTCAGGAAAACGACTGGCTATGCTCTCTGGACTTGAAGGACGCCTACACGCACATCCCGATACTGCCAGCTCACAGACAGTATCTGCGATTTCAGCTGGGCACACGTCACTTCCAGTACTGTATGCTACCCTTTGGGCTCGCCTCTGTGCCCAGAGTGTTCACGAAGTGCCTGGCTGTAGTAGCAGCGGCGCTTCGCAGGCTGGGAGTACACGTGTTCCCCTATCTCGACGATTGGCTGGTGAAGAACACATCCGAGGCAGGAGCTCTACAGTCCATGCAGATGACTATTCGCCTCCTTGGAGCTACTGGGGTTTGTGATAAATTATCCAAAGTCCCATCTTCTCCCAGTACAGAGACTCGAATTAATAGGAGCTCTGCTGGATTCTCGGACGGCTCGTGCCTATCTCCCAGAGACGAGCCAACAACTTGTTGTCCCTCGTCTCGCGGGTGCGAGCGTCCCAGCAGATCACAGCTCGGCAGATGTTGAGATTGCTGGGCCACATGGCCTCCACAGTTCATGTGACTCCCATGGCCCGCCTTCACATGCGATCTGCTCAATGAACCCTAGCTTCCCAGTGGTTTCAGGCTGCTGGGGATCTAGAAGATCCACCTGTCCACGAGTTTTCTCAAATCCCTGTATTGGTGGACGATTTGGTCCAATTTGACTCTGGGACGCCCTTTCCAAATTCCTCAGCCACAAAAAGTGCTGACTACGGATGCGTCTCTTCTGGGGTGGGGGGCTCATGTCAATGGGCTTCACACCCAGGGAAGCTGGTCCCTCCAGGAACGCGATCTGCAGATCAATCTCCTGGAGTTACGAGCGGTCTGGAACGCTCTGAAGGCTTTCAGAGATCGGCTGTCCCACCAAATTATCCAAATTCAGACAGACAACCAGGTTGCCATGTATTACATCAACAAGCAGGGGGGCACCGGATCTCGCCCCCTGTGTCAGGAAGCCGTCAGCATGTGGCTCTGGGCTCGTTGTCACGGCATGTTGCTCCAAGCCACATATCTGGCAGGCGTAAACAACAGTCTGGCCGACAGGTTGAGCAGGATTATGCAACCTCACGAGTGGTCGCTCAATTCCCGAGTAGTGCGCCAGATCTTCCAGGTGTGGGGCACCCCCTTGGTAGATCTCTTTGCATCTCGAGCCAACCACAAGGTCCCTCAGTTCTGTTCCAGACTTCAGGCCCCCGGCAGACTGGCATTGGATGCCTTCCTACTGGACTGGGGGGAAGGTCTGCTGTATGCTTATCCTCCCATACCTCTGGTGGGGAAGACTTTGTTGAAACTCAAGCAAGACCGAGGCACCATGATTCTGATTTGCTCCCTTTTGGCCGCGTCAGATCTGGTTCCCTCTCCTTCTGGAGTTGTCCTCCGAAGAACCGTGGAGATTGGAGTGTTTTCCGACCCTCATCACACAGGACGAAGGGGCGCTTCTGCATCCCAACCTCCAGTCTCTGGCTCTCATGGCCTGGATGTTGAGAGCGTAGACTTTGCCTCTTTGGGTCTGTCAGAGGGTGTCTCCCGCATCTTGCTTGCTTCCAGGAAAGATTCCACTAAGAGGAGTTAATTCTTTCTATGGAGGAGGTTTGCCGTCTGGTGTGACAGCAAGGCCCTAGATCCTCGCTCTTGTCCTACAGACCCTGCTTGAATACCTTCTGCACTTGTCTGAGTCTGGTCTCAAGACCAACTCTGTAAGGGTTCACCTTAGCGCAATTAGTGCATACCATTACTGTGTGGAAGGTAAGCCGATCTCAGGACAGCCTTTAGTTGTTCGCTTCATGAGAGGTTTGCTTTTGTCAAAGCCCCCCGTCAAACCTCCTACAGTGTCATGGGATCTCAATGTCGTTCTCACCCAGCTGATGAAACCTCCTTTTGAGCCACTGAACTCCTGCCATCTGAAGTACTTGACCTGGAAGGTCATTTTCTTGGTGGCAGTTACTTCAGCTCGTAGAGTCAGTGAGCTTCAGGCCCTGGTAGCCCAGGCCCCTTACACCAAATTTCATCATAACAGAGTAGTTCTCCGCACTCACCCTAAGTTCTTGCCAAAGGTTGTGTCGGAGTTCCATCTGAACCAGTCAATTGTCTTGCCAACATTCTTTCCCCGTCCTCATTCCTGCCCTGCTGAACACATTGTACACATTGGACTGCAAAAGAGCATTGGCCTTCTATCTGGAGCGGACACAGCCCAACAGTCCGCCCAATTGTTTGTTTCTTTTGATCCCAACAGGAGGGGAGTGGCTGTAGGGAAACGCACCATATCCAATTGGCTAGCAGATTGCATTTCCTTCACTTACGCCCAGGCTGGGCTGGCTTTTGAGGGTCATGTCACGGCTCATAATGTTAGAGCCATGGCTGCGTCAGTGGCCCACTTGAAGTCAGCCACTATTGAAGAGATTTGCAAAGCTGCGACGTGGTCATCTGTCCACACATTCACATCTCATTACTGCCTGCAGCAGGATACCCGACACGACAGTCGGTTCGGGCAGTCAGTGCTTCAGAATCTGTTCGGGGTTTAGAATCCAGTGAGAACAAGCAGCCTGCTTGTCCTCGGAGAAAGCGAATGCTACATACCTGTAGAAGGTATTCTCCGAGGACAGCAGGCTGATTGTTCTCACAAACCCGCCCGCCTCCCCTTTGGAGTTGTCTCCCCTTGTCTTTGTCTTGCTACATATGGGACTGACGAACACGAGCCGGTTCGGGCGGGAAGACGGCCGCGCATGCGCGGTGCGCATGGGCGCGCGAGGACTAGCAAAGGCCTTTGCTAGTGAAGTTTCCGATTGGAGGGGCTGCCGTGGACGTCACCCATCAGTGAGAACAATCAGCCTGCTGTCCTCGGAGAATACCTTCTACAGGTATGTAGCATTCGCTTTCTGCTCTCTCTTTAAACACATCTGGCTTACTTTTAACATTGTTGAAACCTCTCTACTGGGATTCCCTAAATGTATCCGAACCATGCACTCATAGGTGATGGTCTGCTTTAAACCCCCCCCCCCCCCCCCAAAAAAAAAAAAAGAAGAAATTCTACTTTTAGCATTGTTGAAACCTGTCTACTGGGATTTCCTAAGTGTCCTGCTTCAATAGTATTCTTCAAGAATACTCCTGGGCGACTGTCCGCTACCGCCCCCCCCTCCCCCCCCCCCCCCCCCCCCCCCCACCAAAAAAAAAAAAATTCTAATTTGAAAGCTGCTCTATTTTTCCTTTTTGAAAGTTAATGCCAACAGCCTAGTTTCATCCCAGTTAAGGGTGCAGTCCATCCTTTCGGAATAGTCTCCCCCTTTCCCAGAATGTTGCCCAGTTCCTAACACATCTAAATCCCTCATCCCTGCACCATCGTCTCAACCATGCATTGAGACTTTGGAGCTCTACCTGCCTTTTGGTTCCTGCACATGGAACAGGGGGCATCTCTGAAAATGCTACCATGGAAGATCTGGACTTCAGCTTTCTACCTAAGAGCCTAAATTTGGCTTTTAGAACCTCCCTCCTACATTTTCCTATGTTGTTGGTAGCAGAGGTGGCCAGTTCAAATCCCACTGCTGCTGTTTGTGATTTGGGCAAGTTACAACGCTCCATTGTTTCAGGTACAAACTTAGATTGTGAGCTGTCCAGGGACCCCTGTTGAAGTCTAGTATGCTGAAACATGGCCTGTGTCAGGTTCTGCCTGTATTGACTATTGGAAAATAATCAGTTTGGAACATTTTTACTGTTTGTCTTTGGGACTTGTGGCTTTGGTGCCTTCCACCTCTTTTGATTTGTAAGACTTACTACTATTCAGCTTTCTATAAAAGCAATTGGAGTGGCATAGGCTTATAAACAAATATTCCTTAAATGAGAAACTGTACATAATCTACCTGCCTTCTGGATTGGATATAGATCTGTACCTCCAGGGACCAATCACTTATGTACATATACCTCTTCTCCCCTTCTTCCCCCAGCCTTTTAGTTATAAGTATATACTTTAATCCACTACTTGCATAGTTTGTTCAGACTTTGAAAGATGTTTCCTGTAGGGGTACCAGGTGAGCCTTATGCTTTTTTTTGTGCCAGTTGTAAAGCACTTATGTTCATAACACTTTTCTTAATCAGTACCATCGCTGTGCCTTGTACTTGATCTTGCACACATTATGCGTTTAACCACATGTGGGGCACATCCTTAAGGTAAACACCTTACTCATGGCCTAATCAAATCCTAGTTAACATCCTGGATACAGCAAACCTTCAAGGGCAACTAACCCCCCCCCCCCCCAACCAACTGAACCCTATGCTTGAGGAAAATAAACTAAGAATACGGGTGGGGGGAGGACAACTCAAAACCCTCAACCCTCTTGTCAGACCCCACAATATTTAGCCCAAAACATCCAGTCCAACCTCAATGATTTTAGTAAATGATTGTGCAAAATGCCCAGCAGTCAGAGTGTTCTGGATAACTGTCTGGGACAACACAAGTGGCTGACTTTCAGGTTTCATGCACCAGTCTCTCTCTGATGATCAGAACGTAGGATACTGCCTGGTCTCGTATTCATTGTGGATATCCTGAAAACATTACTGGCTGGGGGGGGGGGGGGGGGGGGTTACCTGCGGGACCAGGTTGGGAACCACTG
Source organism: Microcaecilia unicolor (assembly GCF_901765095.1). Lineage (NCBI taxonomy): Eukaryota > Metazoa > Chordata > Amphibia > Gymnophiona > Siphonopidae > Microcaecilia > Microcaecilia unicolor. The sequence goes on along the minus strand of NC_044040.1, from coordinate 180,215,060 downwards.
GCTATGACACAGCACACACCATGGTGCTGCAGCTGACTTTTCTCTCCGCAGCCTACTGCTTTATGCCATTACAGCTCAGTAGTCTTGGAAGAAAGATCTGGCTGGTACTGAGTTGCTGCAGTATTTTATCTGCAGCTCCCAGATTACAATGCATGGCGTCCTATAAGTATACACACAGCCCAACATCCTATGAGGCCAAGCCACCATTCTTAACACCTTTCGCCACACCATTCTTAACACAAACTGCAGAATTGATCCCCCCCCTCCCTCAGGAATACCAAGCGGCCTGAGACTGTTCCTGCACACGTTTTCAATATTTAACTAGTTTACACCAAACTTGTGGTCTGTTCTAGCAAATTTTCTGTCTAGTAGCCATAAGCAAACCTTGTGTCAATACAGTTCTCATGCACATCATTAGCTGTGTGACCTTAAGCCCCAAACAAGTATCTAATTTCTTTGTAATTCTGATGTGACCACCTTCCTTTAGTTCTATACTGTACACGCTACATTCTGCTATACCACTGTTATCCTCATTCTCTTCCTCAGTGTATTTTAGGAGTCTGAGTTCCTAGTCACCTAAGTGACCACTGGGCCTTACATCCTGCAGGGGTACCCACAAATAACTCCTAAAATGCTTCATTTGGGCGGACCCCAATGCCTAAAAGAGAAATGCAGAAGTTCTCCACCTCATAAAAGTTTATTTTTTTGTTGATGCATTGTGAGCCCTTGGTAAACTTTGAGGAGAGAAAAAAATAAGGTATATACATAAAAGGAGGGCTGAATTGGAAATTAAGGGGTGGGGGAAGCCATGACTCTGGCGAGGGAGGCTTTTTTGGACTTATTTGCAGAAGTCAGGCTTATCTTTATGTGCAGCCTTCCCCCTCGTAGGTCTTTCCTTACACCACCACAAAACTAAAGCAGTAGACATTGCAGGCCCTGCTTATTTGTAGTATACCAGAATGCTAATGAACTTGTTAAAATTTTAAAACAAAATTGTAGGGCTTGTATGCCTCTCTTTGAGGCAGTTGGAAATGGATTCAGAACACAGGCGTGAAAGTGATTTGGGATGCGAGTATTCACACAGTGTTGGCTGAAGTGTGGGAGCAGGTTCAGTTTACACTTTTGGTAATGCATTTTTTACGGTGCTTCATACAGGGAAAATATCCCTACCTATTTTAGTATATTTTGCCATATGCAGAAATCAATTACAAAATTATCAAATTATATTATCCATTAAATGCATAAATCTGAAAAACAGTCCTGCTTTGAGTATGTCTCTAAAGCTATATCATATGGCTCTTGCTATCAATCCATTTGTTCAGTTATATAAGGAGATACTTGTAATGTGGGGTACAAATGCAATTAATAATAATAATAAACATGAACTACTACATGTAAAAGCACAATATATTGAGAGCATTTTATAAATGATTTTTGCCAACATATGTTCCGATAGTCGCTGTTAACTATACATTCATTATTGTCCATGCTGTGATAGTTAAACCAAAATATGTTGGAGATTCTTGTTTGTGGATTTGATAGCTCCATCCTAGCCAACCATAAAGAACAACTCAGCCTCTAATAGCAAAGGACAAAAATTTTCAATCCAGCCACTCCAGTTTTCAATTAGATGGTTACTTGATTTATAGTCTTGCGACGTGCTGCATGTTTCGCCGTGAGGTGTCCTTCTGAGACTATACTGAAACAATTACATAAACACATCAATTATATGTATTAACCTTTTATAACAAAACATCTATTTCCATATCATCAAGCTGATCAATCCATAGACTGGTGGGTTGTGTCCATCTACCAGCAGGTGGAGATAGAGAGCAAACTTTTGCCTCCCTATATGTGGTCATGTGCTGCCGGAAACTCCTCAGTATGTTCTCTATCTCAGCAGGTGGTGGTCACACACAGCAGCAGCAGCTCTGGCTAGGCCTCCAAGCCTAATTTTTAGGTTTTGTTGAGTGCCTGGGGTTGAGGGCTCTTTTGAGCAAGTGCAAACCTGGTGGTGCCAGGTCCCTCCTTTTCTCCCCCCTCCCGCTGGCTCCGTTAAAAAAAAAAAAAAAAAAAAAAATTTTAAACGTCTTTAAAGGCGTTTATTTCGACGTTTATTTAAGCGTCTATTGCAGCTACTCACTGAGACACCAGGTCGTTACAACTCGGAGCGGACAGCAGGTAATTTTACCTTTTTATAGCGGGCGGGGGTTCCCCGATTCTTCTCCTCGTGGCACATGGCGTCGGAGGGCGAGGGCGCAAAGGGTCGCTCCCCGGGTCGCTTGAGCGCTTCTAGAGGGGATGCGGGGGTCTTAAAGCCTGATTCGCCCTTGTTGGGTGGCAGTTTCGTGACCGATGAATGTCCCGGTCCTTCCTCCGGCGTGGCGGTTTTTCCCGCCATAAACGCCCATCCCCCGCTCCTCGCCTCCGCCATTTTGGCCGGCCACGCGGCTCGGACGGCTTCTTCTTGGGCCGCCCTTGAGGTTGGAGACATTAATGCCATGAACGCCCTTAATTTGGGCGACGGCACAGAAGCGGCTAAAGTTAAGAGCCGTTCTTCCCGCGCGGCTCCTTCGCGGAGTTTCGCGCCGGACGCCATTTTGGATGCGCAGCAGGCCTCTCCCCCGCTGTTGCGAGCGCCGGTTGAGAGTGCGCCTAGGGCTGTTGCCCAGGCTGCGGAAGTGCACAGTCTGGGGGGTTTCTCCCCCGAGTTTGTTTTGCTGCTGCATCAGGCCTTCCTCATGCACAACGCTGCCCCCGCTCCCTCGTCTGGTAAAGAGGTTGAGGTTCCCAGAGGTAAACGCCCTCGGGTTGATTCCCAGGCCTTGGAGGAATTTGTCTCCTCCGATGTAGATGAGGGCAGCGTGTCTGAGGTCTCCCAACGGTCCTTTGCGGATTCCTTGGAGGGGACGGATCCCCGCTCGGATGGAGCGGATGACCCCTCTGCAGCGCGGCTTTTTCGCCCAGAGGATTTGCCCAACCTGTTGTTACAGGCCATGGACACTTTGAAGATTTCCTCTCCGGAGGACGTCTCTCCCTCAGCCCCTGTTGGCTCTGCCATTATGCTGGGGACGAAGCGCCCGCCTAGAACCTTCCACGTGCATGATGCCATGCACACCTTAATTTCGGCTCAATGGGATGTCCCAGAAGCGAGCCTTAAAGTGGCTAGGGCTATGTCCCGCCTCTATCCTTTGGCTGTGAGTGAACGTGAGGCCTATCTGTGGCCTACCGTGGATTCTTTAATCACTGCGGTGACTAAGAAAACGGCATTGCCGGTGGAAGGTGGCACGGCCCTAAAGGACGCCCAAGACAGGAGATTGGAGGCGGCCTTAAGGTCGTCCTTTGAGGCGGCTGCTTTAAGTTTGCAGGCCTCAGTTTGCGGCTCCTATGTGGCCAGGGCGTGCCTGACTATGGTGCAGCGGGCTTCCCCCTCGGATCATTCCTTGAGGGATGATTGGCCAGCCCTGGAATCGGGCTTAGCCTATTTGGCAGACTTGCTGTATGATGTCTTGAGAGCCTCAGCTAAAGGCATGGCTCAGACAGTCTCTGCGCGGCGGTGGCTTTGGCTGAAACATTGGTCTGCTGACCACGCCTCTAAATCCCGCCTGGCTAGGTTGCCTTTTAAAGGCAAGCTGCTCTTTGGGGTCGAGCTGGACAAAATCGTGACCGATCTCGGCACGTCTAAGGGCAAGAAGTTACCAGAGGTCAGGGCTCGGGCTAGTGCTCGTCCCGGTACCTCCAGAGGACGGTTTCAGGAAGCCCGTCGGTACCGCCCGGGCAGGTCGGGTTCTTCTGCCCCCTCTTCCTTTAAGAGGCATTTCTCCCCCAAGCAGCGTTCCTTTCGCAGAGACCGCCGTCCCGGAGGTGCTCCCTCCGGTCCTCCCCCAGGGTCTCGTACCCAATGACGGGGTCTTGGTCCACGCCCCAGTGCAGATTGGAGGACGGCTGTCCTCGTTTCTGGGCGAATGGACCACAATAACTTCAGACGCTTGGGTGCTGGAAGTCATCAGAGACGGCTACAAGCTAGAGTTCTGCCGACCCTTAAGAGACGGGTTTGTACTCTCTCCCTGCAAGTCTCCGGTCAAAGCTGTGGCAGTGCAGCAGACTTTGGACAATCTGATCCGCCTGGGTGCGGTCGTTCCGGTGCCAGAAAGTCAGCTTGGCAAGGGGCGTTACTCCATTTACTTTGTGGTACCAAAGAAAGGAGGTTCTGTCCGGCCTATCCTCGACCTCAAAGGGGTCAATCGGGCCTTGAAAGTGCGGCACTTTCGCATGGAGACTCTCCGCTCTGTTATAGCGGCAGTGAAGGCAGGGGAGTACCTGGCTTCCTTGGACATCAAGGAAGCGTACCTGCATATTCCCATCTGGCCTCCTCATCAACGCTTTCTGCGTTTTGCAGTCCTGGGCCGACACTTCCAGTTCAGAGCCCTCCCGTTCGGGTTGGCTACTGCTCCGCGGACCTTTTCCAAAGTAATGGTGGTCATAGCGGCCTTCCTGCGAAAGGAAGGAGTACAAGTCCATCCTTATCTGGACGACTGGTTGATCCGAGCCCCCTCTTATGCAGAGTGCGGCAAAGCTGTGGACCGGGTAGTTGCTCTTTTGAGCTCCCTGGGATGGATCATCAACTGGGAGAAGAGCCAGCTGCGCCCGACTCAGTCCCTGGAGTATCTGGGAGTTCGATTCGACACCCAAGTGGGCAGAGTGTTCCTGCCAGACAATCGGATTGTCAAGCTTCAGGCTCAGGTGGACCAGTTCCTGGTAGCCTCTCCTCTTCGGGCTTGGGACTATGTGCAGCTGTTGGGCTCTATGACGGCCACGATGGAAGTAGTGCCCTGGGCCAGGGCTCATATGAGACCACTACAACACTCTCTGCTGCAGCGCTGGACTCCGATGTCGGAGGATTATGCGGTGCGTCTTCCCTTGGATCCAGCAGTGCGCAAGGCGCTGAGCTGGTGGATGCAGACAGACAAGTTGTCTGCAGGAATGCCTCTGGTGACCCCAGAGTGGATTGTCGTCACGACGGACGCCTCATTGTCGGGCTGGGGAGCCCACTGCTTGGGAAGGACAGCGCAGGGGCTCTGGTCTCCTGCAGAGGCGAAGTGGTCTATCAACCTCCTGGAACTCAGAGCCATTCGGTTGGCGCTTTTGGAGTTCATCCCGGTACTGGTGCTGAAGCCTGTACGGGTACTGTCGGACAATGCCACGGCTGTGGCCTATGTCAACCGCCAGGGAGGTACCAAGAGCGCCCCTCTAGCCAAGGAGGCTATGAGTCTATGCCAGTGGGCGGAAGCGAACCTGGAACAGCTGTCAGCGGCCCACATTGCCGGAGTCATGAATGTCAAGGCGGACTTTCTCAGTCGCCATACCTTGGAGCCCGGAGAGTGGCAGCTATCTGCTCAGGCGTTCTTGGACATCACGAAGCGCTGGGGCCAGCCGAGCCTAGATCTGATGGCGTCATCGGCCAATTGCCAAGTGCCGCGCTTCTTCAGCAGAGGACGGGACCCTCGATCCCTGGGAGTAGATGCTCTTCTCCAACAATGGCCGACACAAGAGCTTCTCTATGTGTTCCCACCCTGGCCCATGTTGGGCAGGGTCCTAGACCGGGTGGCAAGACATCCCGGCAGGATAATCCTGGTGGGTCCGGATTGGCCCAGACGTCCCTGGTATGCGGACTTGATCAGGCTCTCAATCGACGATCCTCTGCGGCTGCCAGTGGAGCAGGGCCTGTTACATCAGGGTCCCGTGGTGATGGAGGATCCCTCCCCCTTTGGTCTTACGGCCTGGCTATTGAGCGGCAGCGTCTGAGGAAGAAGGGCTTCTCAGACAAGGTCATCGCCACTATGCTGAGAGCGAGGAAACGCTCTACTTCTACTGCTTACGCCAGGGTTTGGCGTATCTTTGCAGCGTGGTGTGAAGCAGGCTCACTTTCTCCCTTCACTGCTCCAATTTCTTCAGTGTTGGCGTTCCTGCAAGAAGGTCTGGACAAAGGCCTGTCGCTCAGTTCCCTTAAGGTCCAGGTAGCGGCTCTGGCTTGCTTCAGGGGCCGCCTGAAGGGTGCTTCCCTGGCTTCCCAGCCAGATGTGGTGCGCTTTCTCAAGGGAGTTAATCACCTGCGCCCTCCTCTGCACTCAGTGGTGCCTGCGTGGAATCTCAACCTGGTGCTAAGAGCATTGCAGAAGCCGCCGTTTGAACCCTTGTCGAGGGCATCTCTGAAAGACCTGACGTTGAAAGCAGTCTTTTTGGTGGCTATCACTTCAGCCAGAAGAGTTTCCGAGCTCCAGGCGCTCTCATGTCGAGAGCCTTTTCTGCAGTTCACTGAGGCAGGAGTGACTATTCGCACAGTGCCTTCCTTTCTGCCCAAGATTGTTTCTCGCTTCCATGTGAATCAGCAGCTCTGTCTCCCTTCCTTTCGTAGGGAGGACTACCCAGAGGAGTACTCTGCTCTTAAATATCTGGATGTGAGACGAGTCATCATCAGATACTTGGAAGTGACCAATGATTTCCGGAAATCGGATCATCTGTTTGTCCTGTTTGCAGGTCCTCGTAGGGGTCTGCAGGCTGCTAAGCCTACAGTGGCAAGATGGGTCAAGGAAGCCATTGCAGCGGCTTACGTGGCCGCAGGGAAGGTGCCGCCTATCCAGCTGAAGGCTCACTCCACAAGAGCTCAGGCGGCCTCGATGGCAGAGGCCGGTTCCGTCTCCTTGGAAGAGATATGCAAGGCGGCAACTTGGGCTTCGGCCCATACATTCTCCAAGCATTACCGCTTGACTGTGGCTGCTCGGGCGGAGGCCCGGTTTGGAGCTTCAGTGTTGCGGTCAGGGATTTCTATGTCCCGCCCTGGGTGAGTACTGCTTCGGTACATCCCACCAGTCTATGGATTGATCAGCTTGATGATATGGAAGGTAAAATTATGTATAATCATACCTGATAATTTTCTTTCCATTAATCATAGCTGATCAATCCATAGCCCCTCCCAGATATCTGTATTGTTTTATTCTGGTTGCATTTCAGGTTCAAGTTTACTCTTCAGTTACTTCAGAAAGACTTCGTGTTCAAGTTTTTTCACTTGGATTCTTCAAGAGTTAAGACGAGTTTGTGTTACAGTGAGCTGCTGCATTCCTCTCCCCTCCGTTTTACGGGGCTGGATTGAGACTTATAATTCTGCCGGCACTCCCTCCCGCTTCGTGCGGCTGTAGGGCAGTTTTGTACCCCTCCCGCTTCGGCGGTGTTCGGGTCAGTCAGCTCCTCCCGCGGTTGCAGGATAAGCCAGATCCCCCCGCATCGGCGGGTGTGGTGTCCCTCCCCCGCTCCGCGGGGATGAGCTGGACGGATTCCCCTCCCCCACTTGTGTGGGGATGAGCTGGGTTAATTCCCCTCCCCCGTTTCGGCGGTGGTGAGCTGGGCAGAGTGTCCCTTCGTGGGTGTAATTCTCTAAGTGCTGAGTCCTGCGGATGGAGCTTTGATATCGACATACTGAGGAGTTTCCGGCAGCACATGACCACATATAGGGAGGCAAAAGTTTGCTCTCTATCTCCACCTGCTGGTAGATGGACACAACCCACCAGTCTATGGATTGATCAGCTATGATTAATGGAAAGAAAATTATCAGGTATGATTATACATAATTTTACCTTCTTCCATCTATAATTTCTAAATAAAAATGACCTTATCTAATCAAAGATTTTTGTAAAACTTTACCTGGATAAGGCAGTACTCCAGCAGGTCAAACACTGAAGACCTGCTTGTGTTGAATACTGATGCCAGCCTCAGGCTGATAGGCTAGTTTTTGTTGGCTAGGCAGCTAATATTCTCATGCCTCACAGCAAACAAGGCCTCTGGTAGTAATGTGGCTTAATCTATAATCTTTCACAAGAACCTAAGTATACTTACAGTGCAGGAAGTGGTGATCTAGAGCTTATATTTCAACTGGTCTCATTACAGGGATAGTTATGTTGAACTCTGTGTATTGTCTGGTTTTATATTTTAACAATTAATTCCTTATCTTGCCAGACCAGTCTAGAGGGAGTGTCAATGTCCTGCCAGGAGATGGAGCCAGAGGAAAAAAACGCTCTGTGCCAACTTCATTCCACTTCCCTTTATAGGGGACTGGTGTTGCCTTCAGCTCACAAGTATTTATCTGGCTCTAGCAGATAGAGTTGAAGCCTGGTAAAGTAGGCTGTTTCCAGGAAGGCTGTAGGTCCAGATTATTGGTGGAGCACAGATGATCTGGGGCACTGGTGTGCTGGTAAATGTTTAACAGGCTCTCTCCACCGTCCCCCTCTGCGCCCCCCCCCCCCCATATTGCAGAGCTGGCTATAGCCGGGGAGAGAGCCTGGGGGGGGGGGGGGGGGTGGCGGCAATGCATTACTCCAGGAAAAAAAATTAAATGATCCCAGGTTTCAATCTAATTCATATTTAATGGGTGATAAAATGCCATAAATATAAACTTTTAATGTTGAGCACCTGATTCTCAAAGTGAACATATTCCAAACACTATAATGAAAATAAAATGATTTTTTTCTACCTTTGTTGTCTGGTGGTGACTGTTTTTCTGATCATGCTGGCCCAGTATCCGATTCTGCTGCTATCTGTCCTCTTAACTCTGTTTCCAGGGCTTTCTTTCCATTTATTTCTTTCCTTTCCTCCTGTCTTCATTTCTGGTCCTCAGCTTCTGCCTATTTTCTTCATCCACCAAGTGCAGTTTTTCTCCTCTCTTCCTTTCCCCTCAACTCATCTCCTTCCTCCTCTCCCCTGCCCTGCATGCACCCATGCCCAGCGACTCCCTTCTCTCCCCTGCCACCCCCTCCCGAGTTGTCAGCGAATTCTCCTCCCTGCCTCCTCCCTCACCGACTCCTTGTTCTTCTTATTCTTTGGGGCAGGCAGTCTTGCCTGCCCGCTGACTCTCCCCCGCTGCCGATTCGCGTTTCAAAATGGCCACCGAGACTTCAGCAGAAGTCTCGGCGGCCATTTTTAAAGCGCGAATCGGCAGCAGGGGAGAGTCAGCGGGCAGGCAAGACTGCCTGCCCCGAAGAATTAGAAGAACAAGGAATCAGTGAGCGGGACCAGATCCGGAGGGAGGGAGGAGAGCCAGAGCCGTCTCGCGATATTTAACAACCGGCTCGCAAGTCCGGTAGAAAGATTAACAACCGGCTGCTGCGAGCCGGCTCAGCACACCACTGATCTGGGGGATGCTGCCGGCAACAGTCCTTGGGGCTGTTTTGTTCTCTCCCTCCCCTATCCCACCTGGAAATGGAGGGCTAGGGATGCTAACCCAATGGTGCAGGGTCCCTCCCCTTGTTCCCATACTTGTTGGGGGTTTGACTGCAGTGTCTCTCTTTGCCCTACTCTTACAAGAGACCAGAGGTATGTTGAGTGCCAAACAACTTACCAAATTTTAGGAAGAGGAAAGTAAGCCTTCAATGCAGTCTCTTCTGAGCCTGTCTCACCACTTGGTCTGCAGGGTGGGACTCTGCCAGGTCCAAAGTGATCACCTTCTCCCATCTTCCCTCCCCTTATTTCCATTATGGTGGTGCGGGGTGCCAGGGAGGTGACAACTATATGTAAGCCAAGGCAGTTGTTTTTTGGTGCAGTTGGCCAGGTTTGGGAGGAGGCAGGCACTAGCTTGGTGAATACAATCTGCTTTCCCTCTACTTGCTTCCCATGTCTGGAAATAAAGGGAGGTGGCATGCTACAGGTTATAGTTATGTGAAAAAAAAAAAAAACCTCCCCGTTCCTGAACCTCTCATTACATATGTCAACACTGGTTTCTGTGTGTTGGGGGGGGGGGGGGGGGGGGGGGGGGGTTTGTCTAAATAAAAAAAAAAAATCTAATATTGGACAAAGGGAATCTGAGAAGTAAACTTTAAACTTGTGTTCATTTATTTAAGGAGCATAATTATCCAACACCCACATCACACATGTGAAAAAATAACTGCCTCTTATCCAATAAACCGAATTTAATTATTCGTTTTCAAGCTTGATGTTGCAATAGCATTGCCTTCATGGTGGTTTATAATGGTAATATCAGTAGTGGTATACGGGGAAAATTAACTTCAATTATAACAGAGTAAGAGAAAAAAAGAATGAGTATGCCTTCCAGTCTGACGTCAACCACATTGTTCACTGTTTTAAGGGATTGTGTAATTTTCCAAATGCATCGGTAAATGTTCTGAGCCCCTCTTTAAATTGATATAACTCTAATTATAGATAAGAGGGTAGTAAGTTCAAGAGCTAGGCCAGTGATACTACAAATAGAATTTCCGATAATAAGCAAATATAATGGGAGGAATATATGACCAAACACTCTTGTTTAGAAGAGCATGGGGAGCAGAATAAGTTATCAAAAGTAGGATCAGGTAAGCTGGAATAGTACATTAAACAATGTAATCTTAAAGGTGATACAATATGTGACAAGGATCCAGTGTTCTTTCTGCAGTAGTGGTGTTTCATGATCACAATTCAGCTGATTAAACACAGCCTGGTTGAATCTAAATCTCGCTAACATATCGAACTTTATCATGAGAGTTAAGTAACCACAAACCTTTTACAGTATTATCCAGAAAAGATGAAAGGTAAAATGTTCTCCATGGATAGAGGATAATGCAGCCACACTTGGTTTTTGCTGGCTGCTGAATCTGGCCCTTTCAAGTTTGCTGAACAAGTTGTTGACCAATTAAATTCAAGTAGGCTTCCCACCCATGTGACATCAGCCTTGAATCTCCGTCTTTTTCCCCCCCCCCCCCCCCCTTCTCCTTGCTACAAAAACAGATGCTTGCCCTCAACTCCTTACAGAAGTTGCACTTATTTTTTTTTCTTGTCAACTGGCATGCAAAGTGCCAATCCAAAGAGCTTGTCTCAGGTACTGGTGGGCATCAAGGACACTAGCGCTAAACTTACTATGGACCCTATGGGCTCAGGCAGATAGATACCTGTGGGTCTGGGCACTACTGTCTCCAAAAATGTTATCTTCGGCAGATAGACTCAGTAAAAAAAACAAAACTAAAAAAGCAATCTCAAAAGCATGCTGCAGAAATGCGAATTTGCAGTACATATCTAAAGTGCCTAAACTTTCATGATTCCACTGCCATAAGACCACCCTCTGACTTCCTCTCAGGGGTCAGTTTACCAAATAGCTAGCTTGTGCAAAAGAGAGTTTGGATGCAGAGGTTGCAATTTCTAGAGTAAGCACACCACCATCTATTGCTATACAGAATTTATTAATTCCTGAGTTCCCAGCTTAAGAAAAGAACTTCCAAGGAAAACTTTAAGGGAGACGTATCTCAAACGGCAGGCTTACTAGTAATGTTGCTGTCCTGAGTCTCCTGTTTTCTCCTTCGCTTCTGCACCACAGTCCACTTCTGTTCCCAATGCTATCCTTTTTTGCCAAACTTCTGAAGCCATACAGGACACTGCTATATTTTTGGTGCAGTGTTTTCTTGTTGTCAAGTTTCTACAGCAACATATACCTCAAACTGCACGTATGTATCTGCAAGCGTACACTACACCTGACTTACCTCGGTCTAAAAAATTTACCTCTACCCCATAGCCCATCTTCAGTTCCTCCTCCGGCATCTCTATAAAGTCCTCCTTTCCATTCACATTGTCAAGATGTTTCTCCACCACAAAACAGGTTTTTCCTTTTTCTATCGTGAAAGCCATAGATGCCCCAAAAAGACCCACTGCAGTACCTGTTTGTTCCTGTATTTCAGGGCTTACAGGCAAAGATTTGGAAAAATCCTCAATCTATTCAGTGTATTTCTAAAAGATGCAAAATACAACTAGCACCAGGTCTATGATAAAACTGCAGTTGCCACATCAATTTGTAGTCCTCAAATCTGCTTTAAAGAAAGCAAGCCCTACAAAAAGAGGTTTTGGCCATATCTTCAACATACCAAACTAATCAGGGTTCCAGGCCCAGGGAAAGGAAACCTTAACCTTCCACTTCTTAGCCCCTGCAAAATCAGCACCTAGCTTTTGACAGTTTACCTATGGGAGGCTGCCTTTCTGCTTTTATTTTTTTTTTTCAGGAGACATGGCAGTGAATTACTTCAGATTCGTGGGTTCTCAAAAATACAGCATGATTTACAAAATTTCTTTTGATGTCCTGATCCAGCATCCCCGTTCCCAATCCAAACTATTGGAAGAGGAAGTTCATGCACTATTACAAGCCCATGCCATAGAAAAGGTCAATCCTCAACATTATGGTCAAGAGTTTATTCCAATTACTTTCTGATTCCCAAGAAGGCGGGAGGATTATGCTCTATACATCAAGAATATTAAAATGCTCTTGCAGCTAATTCTACAACTTATAGCTTGGAACAGCTGGCTGGTCTCCTTAGACCTGAAGGATGCATACTCTCTCATCCTTATTCACCAGAGTCTTGTCAGATGTCCTCTGGTATGCTGCTACTACTGCAAGACATCCTGTATCTCTTTCGATATTTAGACTGGCTTATCTCTGCTCCATTAAAAGAAGTTGTGCTGCAGTCCCTAGCAACTATAATCACACTAAAGTCCCTGGGATTGAAATCTCATCTCCATACCAACTCAAACTATTCAATTAATTGGTGCTCTCCTGGACACAGTACAAAGCAGAGCATTCTTACCTTCCCCCCCTAGAGCTGCAGTTGTACAAAACCTTGCCATTCACCTATCAAAACACAAATGCATCAAAATTCATTCTAAAAATCCTCGGTCACATGGCAGCTTCATCTTCAGTTCTTTCTACAGTCAAGCTGCGAATGAAACCAATTCAGTGTCAGCTAAGTTTCAATGGTATCAGTTCAAACAACCTTTTTCCATGAAAGTTCATATTTACACCACCAATAAAGCTTTGCTTTGGACAGATCCAAACTATCTCCTAGTCAGCGCCCCTTTCAGGCCTCCCAACCCCGACATCACTCACAACAGATACTCCAATTCCTTGTCATCAAGCAGATGAATCCATTACGAGTGGATTGTGTCCATCAACCAGCAGGGGGAGATAGCACTGAAAAACCATAGTGCCTCATGGCCAGCTAGCTCCATCTGCCTCTTCAGTATTCTCCATCTCCCCAGCAGGGTAGTTGCAGCTTGTTCAAGCTCCTTCAGAAAATCTGCCTGGGGTGGCTCCTGTGCTTTTGCCAGTTGTAGCAGGGGTGTTGTGGCTGATGGTGCCCACTTTAAAAGCAAATAGATTAGCCCTTTCCCTGCCTTACCCGGCCCCCCGATGTGAAAGTAGACAAATAGGCAAGCCCTGTCCCTGTCTTTGCCCACGCTGTGGATGCAGGCACATAGATTCACCCTTTCCCTTCCGTTCCCACGCTACTGATCCTCCGGAGTTGGAAATTTGCCTCTTTCACTGTTGCCTCAAACTTTCCTCACAGCGTTTAAAAAAAAAAAGTTGCGTCGCGCTTTGGCGCTGCGATCCCAGAAAAGAGGCTTTCTTCTGATTGTGCAGCGTGACCGGAGCTCGGAGACTTGGTCCGGTGAGGTAAGAGCATTTTGTAGCTCCTCCGGGGAGGGCCCGCGTTTGGGACGATTTTGGCGCGAATCCGCCATTTTGAATTTCCGCCATTTTCGGCGATGGTTGCTGAGAAAGTTAAGCGCTGCTCCGTTTGTGGCAAGCACACATCTGCAGCGGGGCTCTGTAAGGCGTGCTTTTCAGACGGTAGAGCCGGCCTGAGCATGGCGAGCGATGAGCTGGCAGCGGGCGCCATTTTTGAACACCATGGCGCGACCCCCGCTGAGGCGGAGGGGTTTGAGCCTGGAGGGGCGCCTCCTGTAGAGGCTAATAAAAGAGCTGTTTCCCCCGGACTGGAACCGGGAGGCCAGGGTGAGCCATTTTTCCCTGAATTTGTTTTATTGCTGCATAATGCATACATGTTAAAAAGAGCTCTTCCGCAGGGGTCCTCTGTGGCCCTGCTTTCTGTATCACCTCCAGTGGAGTCTGGCCTTGGATTACCGTCAGGCGCGTTTTCCCCTGAGAGATGGCCACAAGACAAGCGCAGAAGGGTGGATTCCCCTTCAAAGAGTGGCGCACCCCCTTCCCCTCCCCCCCCCCCGGGTGGTCAGGATGTGAGGGGTCTGACAGGCCTTCGTGGTCTGGAGAGCCAGAAGAAGGTGCAGGATTGCCACAGGATCCAGATGATCCTTCCGCGGTGAGGATTTTCCACCGCGATGAGCTGCCAGCGCTTATTACTGATGCCTTGCAGGTCCTCTCTATAGAAGACCCTGGGAGTACTGAGACCACCTCCGGTATCCGAGGATGGCAAGTATTAAGAAGCCTGCTCGAGCTTTTCCTTTTCATGACTCCATCCAAGAGCTTATCACGGCTCAATGGGCTGACCCCGAGGGGCCTTTGAAAGTCGCCAGGGCTATGGGGCAATTATACCCTTTAAGTGAGTAGCATGTGGCGCGCCTAGCAGTGCCTAAAGTGGATACCCTAGTCATGGCTGTGACAAAGAAAACTACCCTCCCAGTGGAAGGTGGAGTTGCCCTGAAGGACATGCAGGACTGTCGCTTGGAGGCAGCTATGAAACGGTCCTTTGAAATTTCAGGCCTATCCTTACGGGCGTCTGCATACAGCTGCTACGCTGCCCGAGCCTGCCTCGCTTGGTTACAACAGGCAGTGGAACAGCCTGGAGATAGAGCGGAGCCCCTTCCGGAGGTGGCACCGTGGATGGAGTCGGCCTTGTCATTTTTGGATCTGGTCAGAGCTTCGGCTAAACAGATGGCCGTAGCAGTGGCGGCTCGCCGTCTTTTGTGGCTACGGCATTGGGCAGCTGACATGGAGGCATATTTTCAAAGCACTTTGGGAGGCTAAGTTCCATATGTTTCTATGGAACTTTGGGAGGCTAAGTGCTTTGAAAATAAGCCTCATGGCCTCTAAGCAAAGGTTGGTGAAGTTGCCCTTTCAAGGCCTTCTGTTTGGTGAGGAGTTGGAGAAAATTGTGAAAGGCCTAGGGGATGCCAAACCCCAGTGCTTACCCGAGGATAGGCCGCGGCCTTCTTCCAAGGGCCAGGCGGTCCCCTCCTCTTACAGACCTTGCTTCCTGTGACAGGAGGACGACTTTCCCTCTTTCTCGAGGAGTGGGCCAAGATTACCTCAGATCAGTGGGTCTTGGACCTGATCAGAGAAGGCTACAGAATAGAATTCAATGTCCCGATAAGAGACGTGTTTGTGGAGTCCCGATGTGGTTCTGCCGCCAAAAAGGCAGTGGTACAGGAGACCTTGCAAGGCTTGGTTTACATAGGGGCGGTTTCCCCCGTGCCTCCCGCCGAATGTGGCTCTGGCCGTTACTCCATTTACTTCATGGTGCCGCGAAAAGGAGGGTCTTTTCGGCCTATTCTAGACTTAAAAGAAGTCAAGAAGTCTCTACACTTGCGGCATTTTCACATGGAAACCCTGCGCTCCGTCATGGCGGTACACCCAGGATAGTTTCTCACATCTCTGGACCTGAAAGAAGCTTGCTTGCACATACCAATTTGGCCCCCGCACCAGAGGTTTCTGTGTTTTGCGGTGATGGGAAAACATTTCCAGTTTCGGGCCTTGCCTTTTGGTCTCGCCACAGCTCCCCGAACCTTTTCCAAGGTAATGGTGGTATTAGCTGCTTTTCTCAGGCGAGAGGGTATCTGGGTTCACCCGTACTTAGACGACTGGCTCATCAGAGTAGACTCTGCAGAAGAGTCATCATACATAGTAACATAGTAGATGACGGCAGAAAAAGACCTGCATGGTCCATCCAGTCTGCCCAACAAGATAAATTCATATGTGTATACCTTACCTTGATTTGTACCTGTCATTTTCAGGGCACAGACCGTATAAGTCTGCCCAGCAGGATTCCCCGCCTCCCAACCACCAGTCCCGCCTCCCATCACCAGCTCTGGCACAGACCATATAAGTCTGCCCTCCACTATCCTCTCCTCCCAACCCCTCTTCCCCCCACCTGCTCCGCCACCCAATTTCGGCTAAGCTTCTGAGGATCCATTCCTTCCGCACAGTTGTAAGTGTCCATGTTAGACACTGTCCTTGCTACCCACACATCTTGAAGATGAGGTGCCTCCATTTATGGAACACTGAGGAAAAATAGCTACAGTGAAATCAAATGACTGATAGAAAGTCAACTCATGTTGCTTGATGCACCAGGATTACTGTAGATTGCAGGAGTACCAAAAACCTATCTGGGATTTTCAAAAGGGGAAAATTGAGGTGATAACTATAAATCTATATTAGGAAGGCAACTCTACCTTGTCATCAGTATCATCAAGCAGTACAGAGGGGCTTCTCCTTTGGTGAGCAGTGTTATGTCATCACAAGGCACTGTATTGGTGTGGATAATAAATAAATAAAAGCTGCAGGAAGGGCATGCCAAAAGAGCAATGCCCCTTGGAAGTCCTGCAGGAGCTGCGAGGTGTTTTGGAGAGCCAACAGGGGATAGGAGAAATGATTGTGTTAAATTGAGTTGATACTTTTAATTTGGAAAAGTCATTATAGGGTAAGGGAAGGCCAAGTCTAAACTTAAAATTTAATCTCCTAATGATGTAAAACTGTTCAGTCTGGGATTATTGGGCTTCCAGGGCCTGTGGAATCTAATTCTCTTTCCCCAGAGCTGGGTTTTTCTTTTGAGTCCTAGTGGTGGGATCCCTCTGCCACAACCTATGGCCTCCTTAGGAAGTCAGGGTTTAGGGTCATCTGTGTGTGTGTGTGTGTGGGGGGGGGGGGGGGGGGGGGGTGGAGGTTTTGTTAATATCACAGACAGTCCTATTTCAAATTCTGAGCTTTTGACTATTATTGTGGATTTTCCCCAAGACAATTTTTTCCCACTCTGAGCTCACATCAGCTGACATTTTCACTTCTGGAACATTGTCAGGTTACAGCCAGAGTGGTCTCAGTACTGCAATCTCTGGGCTGGGTCGTCAATATAGCCAAAAGTCGCCCTCTCAATCTCTAGAATATTTGGGGGCCCGGTTCGACACAGCCTTAGGGATGGTCTTCCTACCCGAGCAAAAGCGGTGCAAGCTTCAGAACCAGGTCCGTCTGCTCCTGAGGATGCCTCGCCCGCAAGCTTGGGACATAGTCCAGCGGTTGGGGTCGATGACGGCCACTTTGGAAGTGGTGCCTTGGGCGAGAGCGCACCTGAGACCTCTGCAGTTTTCCCTGCTTCAGTGGTGGTCTCCTATATCTCAGGATTATCAGTGCAGACTCACGTGGCTCCCTGTGGCCCGGCTCAGTATGGAGTGGTGGCTCTGACAGCATGCTGCGGCGAGGAATGCCGCTAGTGCTCCCCGATTGGTGCCTGGTGGTAACAGATGCCAGCCTGAAGGGCTGGGGTGCACGTTGCCAGGGAAGGCATGCCCAGGGTCTTCGGACACCCGAGGAGTCTGAGTGGTCTATCAATCGCTTGGAGTTGAAAGCGATTTTCCAGGCGCTTCTGGCCTTTCAATTGACCCTGGAAGGATTCGCTGTCCGAGTTCTGTCGGACAGCAGTGGCCTACATAAATCGCCAAGGAGGCACTCAGTGCATTGCACTAGCAGCGCAGGCCACGCAGATTTGTCACTGGGCCGAGCTTCATTTGCAGTTTCTGTCAGCAGCTCATTGCAGGTCAGAGCAACGTGCAAGCCGATTATCTGAGCAGGAATCAAATTGACCCAGCGGAGTGGGAACTTGCAGACGAAGTATTCCTGCAGATATGTGCCACATGGGGAAAGCCCGTAATTTATGGCGTCAAGCACAAATGCCAAAGTCCCGTGCTTCTACAGCAGACTGAGATCCTCGCTCGGCAGGGTTGGATGCCTTGGCTCAACCCTGGCCTCAGGGCCTCCTGTATGTGTTCCCTCCGTGGCCCTTGATAGGGCGAGTACTCCTGCGGATTCGGCTACATCAAGGAGAGGTGCTTCTCATTGCCCCGGATTGGCCCAGGAGGCCGTGGTATGCGGACCTCTGGCGGATGCTGGTGGAGGCTCCCCTGCCGTTACCTCTGGTACCGAACCTGTTGTCACAGGGCCCGGTGACCATGGAGGATGCCTGCCACTTTGGTCTTACGGCATGGCTATTGAGAGGGAGCAATTGAGAGACAAGGGATATTCCAGTAAAGTCATTTCCACTCTCCTTCAGGCCCGCAAGCGTTCCACTTCTGTGGCTTATGCCAGGATTTGGCGCCAATTTGAGGCTTGATGTGCTTCTAAAGCGATCACACCCATGTGGGCTACTGTTTCGCAGATACTTGACTTTTTGCAGGATGGTGTACAAAAAGGCTTGGCCTATAATTCCCTGCGTGTTCAAGTGGCAGCCTTAGCATGTTTTCGAGGGAAGGTCTCTGGCTGCTTGCCCGGATGTGACAGGTTTCTCAGAGGGTGCTTCGGCTCTGTCCTCCCGTGCGGGCTCCGTGTCCAGCCTGGAACCAGGGGTTATTTTTAAAGGCCCTTCAGTGTTCGCCCTTCGAGCCGCTTAGGCGAGCTTCGGAGAAGGATGTGACCTTAGACTGTCTTTTTGGTGGCCATGACATCGGCGAGACAGGTATCTGAGCTCCAGGCGCTGTCCTGTCGAGACCCATTTCTGCAATTCTCAGAGTCCGGCGTAATGGTACGTATGGTGCCTTCCTTCATGCCTGAGGTGGTTTCAGCGTCTCACCTAAACCAGCCTATTTTCCTGCCCTCCTTTTCTAAAGAGGAGTTTCCAGAAGCCTATGGGCAGTTGCACCTTCTGGATGTACGAAGGGCTCTGTTGCAATATCTGCGCATGTCAAATGCCTTCAGGACCTCTGACCATCTTTTTGTTCTTTTGTCATTTCCGCGCAGGGGGTCTCCAGCGTCTAAGGCCACTATAGCCCATGGCTCAAGCTATCTTTTCAGCATATCTGCTATCTGGCCGGCCTCCGCCTGAAGCCTTTAAGGCACATTCCACAAGAGCGATTTCCTCTTCTTGGGCTGAAACTGGAGCACTCTCTCTTCAAGAGATATGTAGTGCAGCTACTTGGTCTTAGAAGCTCTCTTTTGCCCGACAGTACAGGCTGGATGTGGCTGCCAGGAGAGACGCGCATTTTGGCGCGTGGTGTGGCTTTTCCCCACCCTATCTAGGGATTGTTTTGATACATCCCACTCATAATGGATTCATCTGCTTGATGACAAGGAAGGGAAAATTAAGTTCTTACCTTGGTAATTTTCTTTCCTTTAGTCATAGCAGATGAATCCATGAGCCCTCCCTCAGTGGTTCATTGTGTGATTCATGTTACTTTTATGTTCAGTTTTTCCTGTAGATATGTTCCCTCATTGGGAGAAGTTGGAAAACAGTCTTCAGGATTTCTGTTCAGTTACAGGAGGATGAGTTCATTCCCTCCTTTGAATTATAGCTCCAGTTTTGGGGCGTTCATCCGCTGTGAGGAAAGTTCATGTTATTATGCTGTGCGGTGTTACACTGCTTTGGAAGTCTTCAAATACTGAAGAGGCAGATGGAGCTAGCTGGCCATGAGGCACTATGGTTTTTCAGTGCTCACTATCTCCCCCTGCTGCTTGATGGACACAACCCACTTGTAATGGATTCATCTGCTATGACTAAAGGAAAGAAAATTACCAAGGTAAGAACCTAAGTTTCCCATGTGGGTTGTGACATTACTTCTATCCTTCTAGATCCAAGGACATTGGTCCTTCAAGGAGAACCTCCATATAAACATTTTAGAGCTTTGAGCAGTACTATATGCCATCCTCATTTTTCAGAAATGGTTAAAATACAACCTTAAATACACACAAGTAGCAATGTTTTATTTTTAAACAGGAAAGCATGGATCTTTACTCCTCTGGAAAGAAGCTTGCTGAATTTGGAACCTAGGGATGTTCCTGAGAGCCACATACCTTCCAGGTCCAGCAAACAAGTTAACGGACTCGGTCACATTCTTCAACTTTACAAATGGTCCCTTTCTTTCTTTCTTTCAAGCAGCAGCTCAAGCCATTTATTTACCTATGGGGTACTCCAGTTATAGATCTGTTTGCAACAAAGTGCCTATTTTGCTCCAGAATTTTATCTCCTCACAATATTTAAGATGCTTTCACTATTTCATGGACATCAGGCCTCCTCTATGCTTTCCTCCCATTCTGTTAATTTCTGAAGTGCTACAGGACATTGCAAGACTGGCAGATCTAATTCTAGTGGTCCCATACTGGCCTAGTCAGCCATAGTTCCTGTGGATCACAGGTCTCTCCATAGACATGCTTCTAATATTGAGATCTCGGCCGACACTTCTTATTTAGCAAACCGGTTCTGTCCTCTATCCCAGGATCAAGAACCTGGCACTCATGGTTTGGAGACTCAAGAGCTCAAAATAGACCTTCCAGTTTGTTTGTGATGTTATAATTGTAGCAAGGAAACCATCTATTCTTTCTCATTCGAGTGGGAACCATTGTCTTTATGGTATAATTCACAACTTGGTCCCTTTCACATGCTGTTTCTGATCTCCTAAAAGCTCATACGTCTTTCTGATCTGGGCTTCAAGACCACATTGGTAAGGGTCCATTTGGCAGCTATTGTCACATCCCTGTTCGGTTGCAAGGGAAACCAGTTTCCTGTCATCTTGCTGTGACAGTTCATGAAAAGTTTAATGAATGTATAACCCCCTGCCTGCCAAAACTACTCCAAGGGCATGCACCAACTCATCCAGGAAGTTAAAGTTCCAGAAGAACGCCCAAAAAACTGTAGGTCTCTCCAGCCTCAGCTAAGTTCTGTGTTCCAGACTCCACAATAAGAGACTGGGCCAAATGGGATTCATAGGAGTGTAGCAAGGTAGAAACTGCTGCTATCCAAGAGTGACATCAATGGTGGTCTCACATTTGCCAAAACACCTGATTGTTTCCCAAGCCTTTGGAATAATGTTCTTGGACAGGCAAGGCTAAAGTGGAACTCTTTGGCCAACAGGCCCCATTTTGTCTAGTATAAAGCAAATTCAGCATTCCACAATAAGAACATAACAATGGTCAAACATTGGTGATAAGGTAATGGAGATGCTTTGTTATCTCAGGTCTTGGGGAAAACTTGCCATTGTTGAAGAAACAATGAATTCTGTGTTGACCAAATATTCTTAAAGAATTTTCTAGTACCTCTTCATAAGTTGAAGCAGATTTAAATTATGCAACAGGACAATGATCCAAAACACACAAAGTGTACATCTGAATGGCTTCAGAAATCCAATTTTGGATTGGTCTAGTAAAGTTCTGACTTGAACCCAATCCAGATGCCGTGGCAGGACCTAAAATAAGTAGTCCATGCACGAAAACCTACAGGTGTCTGCATTAATGCAGCACTGTAATGAGTGGGCTAAAATTCAACAGTGATGTGAGTCACCAAATTAAAGCAAGTTTAGTTACAAATTATTGCTACTAAACGTGGTGCAACTAGTTAAGTTTTAGGAGGTAGTTACTTTTTAAATTGACATGGGTGTTGAATAACTTTTGAAAATATACTTTGTTTAAGGAACAAATTGTGCTGACTCAAATTCCCTTTAATTACATTTTGTTTAAAGGTCAGAAACTATTCAGTGTGATAAATGTAATAGGAGAAATCAGGAATGTGGGGGGTGGGTAGAGAACTGTCACATAGCTGCATGTCAAGCTGGTGTGTGTGTGTTGTTTTTTATTTTTATTTATTTTGGTAACTTTTCACTTGGTACCTGCCTGCTCCCAAGCCAGGCCAGTTCTTGGAGGTTTAGCAACACAGTTGAAAACAAAGCTGGGGAATTTTCCCTAGGTTGAGCTGTAGCCTGTGTGGTGCATGGAATAAAACCTGGTCAGTGCTCGCTAAGCTAATGATCCTTTCCAAATCACTTTACACGAAAATACATAGTACAGCATGCCAGGGCCTCTTGTTTATTTAAAACTTGCTATACTGCTAATTCTGACTTACAGGTTTGAGTGGTTTACAATCTAAAAGTACAAATATAAGAAAAGGAACTCGTTGATCTTCCTCTTCCCCCCCCCCCCCCCCCCCAATAGAGAAATAGGAAAGGTCATGAAGGCTACATATCAATCCTCAAGTGTGACAGAGCCTGCACAGCTCCAGTTGTGTGTTAATATTTCAGCATGTGACATTACATGCATAGCAGAGCCAGGGGAGCAGTAGTGGGGGAAAAGCCTACAGATCCAGCTCTTTCCCTCTAAGTGAAGCTTCCCAGAATGCATCTAAGGCCAGATTTAGGCTTGATGCATGAAAACTTTGCAACCTGAGGAGAGAAAATCCTGGGTGACCTGGTAGTACCTTCAGGTTCATCTTTGAGCCCTTCCTGATAGTAATCTGTCACTGAAGTAAAGGATAGTGTCTCAGTAGGGAGGTTGTTTACAAGAGAGAAGCCAATGACCAATTTCCTTATCGTCCCTCCAGACCGGCCCAGAATGTGACTGATAGGTTGTGTACGCTTTCCAGCAGGTGGAGACTGAGAAAAAAAAAACTGTAACCAGCTAGCCAATAAGAACCCTTGTAAGCTAGGGAAAGATCCAGTAATCTCAGTCTCCAGCAGGTGGAAGGTGGTGAGCCTTGTTGTCTTATTCCTTTCTTTGATTATTTAATTCTTTATGCTTTAATTCTGGTTATCTTTCTGTTTTGTCTGTGGTTTGTAGCATTTCTTGTGGTTTCCTCTGCCTTAAAAAAAACAAAAAAAAAACCTGCTGTCAGGCAGAGGTCCGTGGGGGCTTCTCTGTGCCTCGGGGGGTGCTACACTCGGGAGGCCGGGTCCCTCCCCCCATTTCCTCCTTGATATCTCTTAGTGCCTGGCTCTTTTAATCTGTAATATACTCCTGGCACTTAAGAGCAAAGCTTTTAAAAGTAAAGCTTTAAGTGAAGTTTTTCCTCAAGCTCCTCGAGGGAAGAGCTTTAGAGGTAGGGAGAGGCAGCTGCTTGTCTAAAAAGAAAAAAGAATTTGACCCTCCCGGTCTGCTTTTTAAGGCAGAGCCTTTTTTGGGGCTATTTATTTGAGAAAATCGAGCAGGGCAGCTCCGTCACCTCTGTTTTGTGATCAGCTGTTTTCTTCTGCGATGTCAGAGAAGCTCCGCCGCTGCTCCATCTGTCAGCGGCGGGGTCTTGGTTCTTCCGGGGTTTGTAAGTACTGCACCGCTATGGAGGATCAAGGTGCAGTTCCGGCGAAATCATCGGTATCTTCTTTGGGGGGGGGGGGGGGTCCGATGTCGGTTTTGGGTCGATGGTTGCTTCCCCCTTCCCCCCCCCCCAAGCGGCGATTTCGGCGGGGAAATGTTGCCATCTTGGCTGCATCGCCATTTGCTGCTCCTTTACGTGCTGGGCCTGTTTTGGTTGCCCAGACACCCGTTTTGTCAGCGGGGGAAGGAGGTTTTCCTCCCGAATTTGTTTTACAGATGTACCAGGCCTTTCTTCTTCATAAAGCAGCACCTGCAGGTCCTTCTGAGGGTACTGTTAGAGAAGGTAATGCTGTGTCTTTAAAACGTTTGAGGTTTGCTGCAGAGGAGCCAGATTTTTCTTTTGCTCCAGATCAGGAGATGCCTGCCTTTGATGAGGAGGTTTGTTCTCAGGAAGAGCAATTTGCTGAGGGGCTAGAGCACACGGCTGATGGTGAGGAGTTGCTCCCTATAGGAGAGGATCTTTCAGTGGTACGGATTTTCCATAAAGATGATCTTCAAGAGCTTATCTCGCAGGTTTCCTGTACTTTGCGCTTCGATGATCCGGATCTCCAGGTATCTGAGCCCAGAAAGGTGGATTTGCTGGTCAAAGGGATTCGCAGAGCTGGTAAGTCCTTTCCTATGCATCAGGATATTAGGGACATTATTCAGGCGCAGTGGGAGAGTCCGGATTCTGCTTTTAGCTTGCTCGTTCTATGGTCAGACTTTATCTGGTTCCTGACTCAGATACTAAGACATGTTGCGCCCTCCGGTTGTGGATGCTGTAGTTTCTGCGGTTATTAAGCGAAACACTGTTCCAGTAGATGGGGGTACGGCGTTGAGAGATCCCTAGGACCGTCGTATTGAGATTTTGCTGAAGAATTCTTTTGATGTTTTTGCCCTGGCAGTGCAGGCGGCAATTTGTGGGTCCCTGGTAGTGAGAGCTTGTTTTCGCTGGTCAGAGTGAGTGTGAGTGTTGGACCGTTCTTCTGATGATCTTTCAGCTATTGATAATGAGGTGGCTAAGTTAAAAATGGGGTCAGCTTTTTTGGCCGATACTCTGTATGATTTGCTTAGGGCTTCTTCTAAGTCTATGGCTCTTTCTGTTGCAGCCCGCCGTACGCTTTGGCAACGTGGGTGGTCGGCAGATGCAACCTCTAAGTCCAAGCTTAGTAAATTTCCCTTTCAGGGTTCTTGTCTGTTTGGAGAAGAATTGGACAAGTTGGTGGATATAGCCTAGGTGAAGCTAAGGTTCCCAGGTTGCCGGAGGATCGTCCGAGGGGATCCGGTCATGGTTCTTTCTCTGGTCGTGCTAGAGGCCGTGATTTTCGTTGTTTTCGACCAGGCAGAGTTTTTTCCAGGGGCAGCGCTCCAGAATTCTTCAAAGAACTCAGTCCTTTCGAGCAGGTCGTAGGGGAGGGCTGTTCCTTTTCTTCCCATCCTCAACAATGAAGGTTTGCGGGTCCAGCCTCTAGTTCCTGTGGGTGCTCGGTTGGTGCACTTTCAGGAGAGCTGGGCCCAGATTACTTTGGATCAATGGGTCTTAGAGGTTATTTGGGAAGGTTACGCATTAGAATTTGTTCATCCTTTGTCGGATGCTTTCATAGAGTCCCCTTGCCGGTCTCATTCCAAGGCCAGTGCCGTCAGATACTGTCGACAGACTCCTCAAGCTTCGGGCCATTTGTCCAGTTCCTCGGGTGGAGCAGTGTCAAGGCCGTTATTCCATTTACTTTCTTGTGCCCAAAAAGGAGGGTTCCTTCAGACCAATTTTAGATCTCGGTGGTGAATTAAGCTCTCAAACTTTCCTCTTCGCATGGAAACATTGCAGTCCGTCATTGTGGCGGTGCGGTCTGGGGAGTTTCTGACTTCGCTAGATCTTACGGAAGCCTATTTCCACATTCCTATTCGTCCGGCGCATCAGCGTTTCCTTCGTTTTGCCGTGCTGGGTCACCATTTTCAGTTCAGAGCTCTTCCTTTCGGTCTAGCGACTGCTCCATGTACATTCACCAAGGTCATGGTAATTGTGGCGGCGGCTCTCAGAAAGGAGGGCATTTTGCGACCAGTTCCTTCCTTTCTTCCCAAGGTTGTGACTCTGTTTCATGTTTCTCAGCCAGTAGTTTTGCCTGTTCTTGGTTCCTTTTCCAGTTCTACGGAGCAGCGTCTTTTGAAGTATTTGGATGTGAAGCGGGTGTTGAAACACTATATTAAATTTACTGTTGACCTGCAGCGATCTGACTGTTTGTTTATTCTGATTGGCGGCTCGCGCAAAGGGTTCATGGCCTCTAAGCCCACTATTTCTCGTTGGCTTAATGTTTGCATCAGCTTATCTTCTTTCTGGGAAATCCGTTCCAGAACATGTGAAGGCTCTCTCTACAAGAGGTCAGGCTGCCTCTTGGGCAGAGCATTGTCTGGTGCCTCCAGAAGTCATTTGTAGGGCGGCGACCTGGTTGTCTTTGCATTCTTTTTCTAAGCACTATCGTTTGGATGTTCTCAGTCATCGGCAGGTTGCGTTCGGGGAGTGTGTCTTGTCGGCGGGGCTGTTTAGGGTCCCTCCCATAATTTTACTGCTTTGATACTTCCCATCCCTTATGTACTTATGTACATCAGTCACATTCTGGGCCGGTCTGGAGGGATGATAAAGGGTAAATTAGGCCTTACCTGCTCATTGGCATTCCTTTAGTCCCTCCGGACCGGCCCAGATACCTCCCTTCAGATATATGTATGTTTAGATGTTCGGAGAGTTGTTTCTTTGTTTGGAGCTGTGTTGCTCGTTAGTAGTTTGAATAAAGAAATATATACACTAACTGTCCTGTTGGCAGGAGCAAGTTGTGTTGAGGCACTCACCCTATGTTGGCAAGGTGCCAGTGGCTGCTCAGGTTTTTGGGGGCACAGGTTATATGTTTCTTCTATGCTTTGGTACTTTTATTACTGGATCTTTCTCTAGCTGGCAAGGGCTCTTATTGGCTAGCTGGAGTTGCAGGTTTTTTTTTTTCTCAGTCTCAACCAGCTGGAAGGCGTACACAACCCATCAGTCACATTCTGGGCCGGTCCGGAGGGACTAAAGGAAAGCAAATTAGTAGGTAAGGCCTAATTTACCCTTTTCTAAGGCTTGATCTGAGTAGCGCTAATGTAGGTCTGTCCCCCCTCCCCCACACCTAGTGTATGATGGTAGATCCTTGGGCTGTGATTACTTTATTCTAGTCTTAGTGGTCAAGGGTTTTTATGTTCTCCTCCTGGAGAAGAGGAGAATAAGAAGTTGGATTTACCTGAGGGATTGTCCTTAATCATCATTAAAGGGAAGCATTCAAGGACCTTCATGGTGGAATGATTCAGATCATACTTTTTTTTTTCTCTTTCTATAGTCATTCTTGTTCCAGGCAGCTAATATACAGTGGCTCCAGATTGTCATCCCCATATTGGGTCCAGCATTCCCTGGGAGGGGCCAAGATGACCGCCTACAGGTAACAGTATGCAGAGAAGAGGTCTTGAACATTCCTATGCGAGACTAATAGCTCCTGGGCATGTTAATGGAGAATCAAACCAAAAGAGCTAGCATCACTTACCTCTATCATGCAAGATTAACCAGCTATGTTGCTTGGTCAGGGCTAGTTCAAGATGGGGCCACAATGTAGAATGGCAGACAGACAATGATCTCAAGCAGTTGTGCAGTTAACTGGGTCTTCTGGAGAAGTCCTAGAACTTTAGGGATCATACTTCAGAGGATGACTAGAAGTACTTATAGTAGTTCTTCCTCACCTCAGGCCTCTCCCAAAACTGTTGGTCCAAATTCAGAAGCCAAGAGCAGTACTGTTCTGGGAGTTTTCTCCTTTCCTCAGTGTTGTTGTAGACAAGGTTTGACTGAGGGTAGACCCTCCCTATTATAAGTAGTTCTGGCTGTGCTCCTTCACAACTGTGGAATAGTCTTGCTGAGTAGCTAACCATGGCCCAGTTACCCGTTAATCAAGAGGTAGTAAATTCAAATGTCTGGCTATTTAGGATTGAGTTGTCACAGGAGAGTGACACAACCAAGATTCTGCAGTGTGCAATCCTTGTCCTGTTAATGGGGGAAAAAAAACAAAACCATTTTTGTCCTTGCTAATCCTAAAGCATAAGGAATCCCTCTTCTCTTAAAACATGGTCTTGTATCCTTGGCTAGTGCCCAGATCTGTTTCCATGCCTTCCCTGAGAATGATCCTTTCTGCAGGCCAGGATAATGGACCTGTATGTATGTAATCTTGATTAGACCCATATATGTTTCTCATGGAAGTCATCCTAAAAAGTATGAACAGTTAGCCCAGTGTCACAAGGCCACTTTGTATGGGGAGACTAGAAGGAGTCTCCAGCAGGGAATGGATTTGGAGTCCCCTTCATAGTTTGCATTATAGAGATGAACCCTGATGGGGAGGGGAACTGTGGTCTGGGACAGATCAAATGCTAGAGTCTGATTATCTAGCACTCCAGTAATCCTGCTTAGGAGAAGTCTTGCCTGCAACCACCTAGACTGCCAACACTGTGCTGATGGGAATAAGGCTGAGAAGAACATAGTAGACCTTGGGTGCCCAGGTATAAGTCATATTTGGTCTAGGATGGAGTTCTCATTCAGGACCTGACGACAACACTTATGACTGACAGTTGTCAGAAGAACTTTCTGAGCCAACTGTGTTTGGGACCCTGAAGTGTAAGGACTGGAAATGGCTGCAGCTGTATCACAGGTTAAGTAGGGAACCTATGTGAGTAGATCTGATGATGGCAAAAATGTTAAGACAAGTTCTTCAGCCAAAGAAAAGCAGGAGTGGGGCAAGGGGAGACTGGTGGCTGGATATCCACATGTTCCTACTGGGAGCCTGGATACCTAGATATGCACTGATTATTTTTTTTTAAGATGGGTATTTCACCTTTTTCCCCAATTAGATTATTCCTTTCTAGAAGATCCTTTCCATTCTTTGATTGGCTTTTGGGTGGATAGGGCAACATAGCAAGGATATTTATTATCTGCTGATCTACCTTTTGGTGAAAAAAAGTACTGCCTAGACTGTTTAAAGCTTTGAAGTCTCTGCAAGTTCAGTTTCTGGGGGACTATTCTCCTTGAAGGATTTTTCTTCAGCTGCCTCATCTGAGTGCAGAAACTGGCTCAGGGACACGAGGAGTATAGCATGCTTAATAATTTGGAGCATGGTTTAGTTTTTGGTGGCTCAAGTTACAGCGTTGAGGATATGGTCAACACTTGTTGATATGAACCATGGTGATCAAGGTCCAGAGGGTCAGCAAGGGAAAGGGGATGTTGATATACTACCTTTCTGTACTTGAGTTACACTGTCTTTTAAAGGATACTACTAGTATGGTGCCCTCGCCTCTGTTGTACTCCTCTGAGTGCTTGAGCACTGGTATGCAGGTCTGGTGGTTCAGCACATTAGGTGTAGGGGCTCTGAACTGTCATGGAATCCTCCTACCCTGTCTTGGTAAAACATGGGTGCATTCCAGTTGTTTGGCCTGGTCTGGCATGGACAGTAAGGGGACATATGGATGGACTTAAGCCATGGTGGTCAAGGGTACTTAGGCTACAACAGTCAGATTCTGACTTTTTCAGGCAATTTTGCAAGTAGTTTCCTTGGTGTATGGAATTAATTCCTGAGTTAGGGACATGAACTGACTTTTGACTGCAGCAGGTATGGCTTTGGGAGTGAATTGGAAATCCAGAACATAAGAATTGCCTAAGGTCCTCAGCTTTGATTTATGGAATACAGAGGAGCTGAAGGCAGCATTACAGGTAGGGGGACATAACCTACTGGTCTGGCAGGATTGAAGGAAAAAAAATTAACAGGTAAGTCCAAAATATTCCTATATTCTGAGGAATGACTTTATAATTTATGATCTGCTCTGCCCAGTTACTTCCTGTTTAAAATGCTATAGGCCCAAGTTTCTCAGCTTGCTTTTCACCTTGCAGCTAGATGGTTTTTTTTTTTTTTTTGGGGGGGTGGGGTGGGGGGTTAAGAATTTGGAACCATGGCAAACCTGAACAAGTATCTGAGATTTTTATTTTTCAAATATATTGAACCTGTAAGTTTGCCTGTCACTTTTCTATCTTTTAAGCTATGTGTTTTATAATTTTCTCCAAGTTTACCATGCTCAAAGTAACTAATGCTGCTTCTGTAACTTACACCATTTGTCTTCTTGCATGTTTAAATCCTTTTTTTTTTCCCTTTTTCTTTCAGTCTTGGTCTTTGCAATGGGCAAAGAAGGGGTCCATGGAGGTGGATTGAATAAGAAGTCATTCTCGATGGCAAAGTACTTGAGAGACTCTGGGTTCTAGTTAGGCAGAATTAAGTATTAGGGAAAAATTGCTACTAAACTTTCCTGGTGGTGAACATAATGCCTGTATCTTGGAAACTTTATTAGCAATGCAGGACAATGGGCTATAAACCGGTGTCTCCTTTGTATCCCTTGGTTGGTGGGGAAAGGTATGTTTTTGTTCATCATTGTTCATCTTTATTCATCTTTTTTTATTTTTATTTTTTTCCTTTGTGTACTCCAGCATTGATTTTTATCATGGCAAAAGAAGGTATCCATGGAGGGCAGCTCAACAAGAAAGCATATGAAATGTCTGCATACCTGGGCAAACTTGGATGCTAAGCAGCCTTTCCCCATCTTGCTGTCAACTGTTATCACATCCAGTTTTGTTCACAAGGCTACCAGACCGTGGATGGTAGTTACATTTTTTTTATTTACCCATTTTTCTGATGTCATGATCCTGATACCCTTTTGTTAATTTGTTAACCACTATATATTATATAATTCCATGTTTTCACACTATCGCAGTACACAAAGATGATATGCATGAGATGTTGGGTAGGGGATATGCCAAGTTTGAGAAATGCTTTTCTTAGCAATTAATGTTATACTGACAACTAAGACTTCAAATTTTAAATAACAAAGTGCCGATTGTACAATCTAATTTGATCAATGCCTTTTCAGCACTTTGAGCAAATACATAGCTCATTTAGTCTTCCTTTTTTTGTAGAGCATGGTTAGGAGGAAAGTGCATGCATATCTATCTTTCTCTCCCTGCCTTTTTTCATGTCATAATTTGTTCACATCTCCTGACGTTTTCATATCCTTTAAGTACCATAATTTAATTTTGAGCTGCAGTGTCTTGAATTAGTTTTAGTATTGCACTTAGGTATGATCTTAACTTGCAGGTGAAATGCTTGCTGCTTAATAGTGCAATTGTAAAACTGCTTCAGAAGGTGCAAATGTATTTCTTCCTGTGATCTTAGCACAATCATCCAGGCTTAAGGATCAAGTACCAAACCATTCCAAAGTGCAAGATTGCAACAGAATAACTTCAGTTATTACTCCTTGGAGTTTCAGAAAACACCAAAGCAGCCTTTCTAGGTATCAGCATTCATAATAAATTATTCTTCAGTTGAAGAGGTGGTTCATAATACTTCAGTCATTACCTGATGCAAACAGATTTCAAACCTTTAAGGTTTTAATTTCCAAAGGCTAAAAATATAGCAATCAAGTGGTACTGGGTTTTTTTTTTGTTTTTTGTCTCAGATAATTCTGACTGAATTTGTACACACAGATCCACTGAATTTAATCCAAAAAAACTCAAGGCTAAAATCTGGTACCTTTTTTCTGAAACTAAAAGGTATGGGCAAATTCACATGTAACAAGCACTTCAGAACACACAGGCTTGGTATGTTTGATCTTTAAGGGGAAGAGATATTCTGTCAGTAGCTAGGCTGCTTTTTTCCCCCAACTCTTGTTCTGTAGTTGAATTGTACAAGGCTGTCATAGACATAATCCCAATGTAATCATGCTAAGTATGTCCAGTTCAGGTTTTCATAGGACCAATTGTATTTGCAGCTTGGGATTTCCAATTTTCCTCATAGAAAAGATAACTTACCACTTTGTTAGTGGTAATCAAGACATCTGACCAAATGTTGGATCACTAGTTGGTAACATGCTTTAATACCCATATTGGATAAATGTGGTTTTCATAATCTTGCAAAACTATCTAAAATGTTTGACCTGAGCCCCACGCTGCAAAAACTGGAGTAAAATTTCCATGTGCTCTTGTCACCTGATGTGTATTAACTGTCCGTTTTTAAGCACGGACTAATGTCCATTTTAAAGAAATTGCATTCTGTATACAAAAGAACAAATGAGATGGTATTGTTTAGAATAACTGACTTGGCTGTGTTGTGGTAATTTGTACTCTGTGCCATATTCAACAAATGAACTGTTAACGGCTTGGAGTTGGATTTGAGGGCATCTTGAATGACACTGCTATGGGGACATTATTGCTTCTATTGTCTGGGCCTTGTGGATTATGTACAAATTAAAACATCTTTTGTTAATTTCTTTTCCCTGCACTTTTTGTTACATCTGGGATACAGTAACTCATTTTTTAAATATGCATTTCAAAAAATGCCATAACACTTCGTTTACAGACAGATAAAATAAATTTATTCCAACCAAATATACAGTTTATTATTGTGTGGTTCTTCTGTGTGATACGACTGCTTTTGAAATAGATTTAATGGGACATTAAGAGGTAGGAGGCTTAAGCAGTCCATTACGCTAGAAATGATTTGTTAATAGCATTAACCGTGAACTAGATAGCGTCAACACATTATGCCATATTTATCAGTGGAACTCAAGCCATTTAGGACTGACTATATGCCAGTTTTAACTATATATGAAATGTCCTATATTCTATACATACCTGTAGATTTTATTTATTTGAATTTTGCTCATACCTTTTTCAGTAGTAGCTCAAGGTGAGTTACATTCAGGTACACTGGATATTTTCTCTGTCCCCCAGGAGGGCTCACAATCTAAGTTTGTACCTGAGGCAATGGAGGGTTAAGTGACTTGCCCAAGATCACAAGGAGCAAATTACAACATGTACATAAAATTATTCATTTTACTGACTTCTGTACAAATATACAGGAAAATGACTATTCTGTGGTCCTGCCTGCTGTCACTTATTGCTATATAATTCAGCTGGTGTTGAGCAAATCCCAGGGGTTTTCTGGCTAAGTTAAGACCAATCAAAGAATGAGACCAAATATTCCATTATCAACTGTTTTCACTTCAGTGTCCATTTGAGAATGTACTAAGGAGTCCACTTTAGGAGAAATGAACAAAACAGTTTTTAACGGATGTTTAACCATTATACCGTTGATGCCCACGCCAGCTGGCAAACTTGCTGCAGACAATCTGCCTAACTTTCATTTGTTGGTGGTCTACATTTGTTGTATTAGAAGAACAATAACTGCAACATACAAGACAGCATTTCCTTGTAAAACTTCAAACTACATCGTTGTTCAGATCCATTTCAGCAGTGTACTGTAGCTGAACCACAATGCTATCTTCCTGTTCTTCTGCATCACTACTGTCAGTAGGTCCAGTGTCATCCTCATATTCTGAAGATTCTGCCGTATTGTGCTGGGAGTGAGAATCGGACAAAGCTCCAAAGGACTGAGTGGCAACAGATGCTAAAGACCTAAGTAAAGGGGTGTGTTCTGACACTTCATTTTCTTCTTGACCACTGTCTGAATCAGAATCGGAATCCTCTTGTGATAGAACAACCTTCTGTTTACACACTGGACAGGTCTTTTTGTTTTTTGTTAGCCATGGGTCCACACACTTAGAGTGATAAGCTGTATGTTGGGGGTGGGGGAGTGGAGGGGAATAAAAAAAAAAATGCTCTATTACTACTAGGTCAGTTAAAGCCAGACTAAATATACAATCAGTTTTGATGTGCTCCAGAGGTAAATTCCAAAGCCACCTGATTACAATAGTTCCCTGTGGAACTATAAGCAGTAGGCCTGGTAGACTTTCTTTACCTACTTCCTTTGGTGTAAAATGTGATTCACCATTTTGTTCTGAAACCGTATCTGAAGCCTATAAACAGATTAGCTTCACTTTGCATATTCATTTTATTTCAATTGAATAAGGAACACTAGCTTTAAATGCACATAATTGAGGCTTCTATTTATTCAGTGGTCAAGACTCCATAAAATAGACCAGCAGTTAACCGCACTGGGAGGGGACAAGTCCTCTAGCTGTTTTTTTTTTGGCTAGGGCTGATATGTCAATTTCCTTAGCGTCAGCAGCAGCTGAATCTAGAGATGTGGGTTGTGATGTCTACCAGCAGGAGGAGATAAGAGCACTGATTTGCATTGTGCATATAGGATGTGATGCTGCCTGGCCACTCAAGTATTCTTGATTTCCAGCAGGCGGCCAGATGTTTCACAGGCTCCTGGCTTCCATGTTGGCTCCTGTTCTGGCTTGGCTAGTTCAGTAGAGCTGGGGATGTTCTGGCTGAATGGCAACAGCTTTTTTTTTTTGGGGGGGGGGGGGGGTGCACCTGGTCACCCTAGGTCCCTCCCCCACCCCATACTCCTCTCCCTGAATTACTTTCTGCCAACTCTCCCTTCCTCATAGTTCTGCCTCTACTTAAAAAGACAAACAACCCCCCACCCCCGGGCTGTTTGGGGAGAGTAAGCTTGCTGCAGCCTTGTTCCTGTCTCTGAGAGATCCCTTTTACTTCTATGCTACTGGGGTTAGTTGCTCTTACTTTGCCTCTCTGTATTTATATATATAAAAAAAAAAGCAGGGAAACGAAGGCAGTCTGGCATTTGTTTATGGCTGCAGAATTAGTCAAGCGCTGCTGCAAATGGCGTCAGGTCTGTGCTCTGTGGGGTGTTCGTGCCCAGAGGCCTTGGATGGGTCCGGCAGTGAAGTTGAGGCTGGGTTTCCTGCGTGTGGGAGATGCGCTCTTCCCCTCGCTCTGACATGGTGGCCATTTTGTTCCCCCAGAGTACAATTTACTGCGGACCTGCAGTGTTCAGTGTCTGCTGTTCTTCCTACTTTACTCCAGTGGGGTGGGGGGGGGCTCCTCCATGGGAGGGACACACCTTCCTTTCCCTCTGGAGTTTGTTTTACTTATGCACCGTGCTTTCTTACTAAAGTAGGCTGCTTCTGGGACTGACAGCCAGGTACCACTCACGGACCCTGTTGATCCAGTCTCTAAGGATTTAGTGGCCCCTGTGTCAAAGTGAGGGGTATTGGAGATCTGAGTCTGAAGGGGATTTGGATGCCTGTGGTTTTTTCCCCTTCTGATAGGGGAGGGGTTTTGGTGTCTTTTGTAGCAGCTGACCTAGAAGGCCTGGAGGATTCAGACCTTCAGGTGTTACAGGCAAATGACCCCTTGGCTGTATGGGTATTTCATAGAGAGGAGTTGCCCTCCTTATTTCCAGAGCTTCAGCTAAACAGATTCTTTGGCAATTTCAGGCTGTCTGTTGTGGTTATGTCACTGGGCCGCAGATGTAGCGTTGGCTTAAGTTAGCTTTTAAGTGTAAGCTCCTCTTTGGTGAGGACTTGGAGAAACTGGTCAATGATCTAGGAGATTATAAGACACAGTGCCTGCCTGATGACAAAACACATCCTTGGTTCTGTAGGGGCAGTTCCGATTTTATTCGGAATGGGCCAAGTTGACTACGTTACAAGCTCAAGTTTTCCTGTCCTGTCAAGATTTTTTTTTTTCTTGGCATACCTGTGAACTGCTCCTCTGAAAAGACACGCCATTTCTTCTACTCTAGTGCAACTTCTGCATCTGGGGCAGCGACCCGTTCCTCTGCAAGAATCTGGGGGGGGGGGGCATTACTCCATCGATTTGTGGTCCCCAGGAAGGGCAGAGATCCTTTTGTTCAACCTTAGACCTCCGTTGTGTGAATCGGTCTTTTCGGGTGCATCATTTTCGCATGGAGACGGTGCGCTCAATCATTGCAGTGGTTCAGCCTTGGGAATTTCTGACCACTTTGGACTCAAGGTGGCCTACTTGCGCATCCCCATTTGGCTGCCTCATAAGTGATTTCTCCACTTTGCTGGATCAGCACTTCCAGTTTCAGGCCCTCCCTTTTGGCCTGGCCTCTGCTCCACACACCTTTTCAGAGGTAATGGTAGTAGTGGCAGCTGTGTTGTGGCAAAGGCATTTGAGTTCATCCCTATTTTGACTGGTTCATTTGTGCAACCTCATTCTAAGATAGTTTGCGAGCCATGTCTCAAGTAGTGTCCCTGGCCTGGTTCATGTCTCCAGTGGTATCCTTCGCTGACTGGCTGATTTGTGCAACCTCATTTGTGAGGTTTGCGAAACATGTCTCAAGTGCTGTCCCTGGGCTGGTTGATGTCTCGAGTGGTATCCCAACAGTCATTGAGTTGTTGGTCTCTGGTGTCAGAGCACTATGAGAGGTGGCTGACTTGGAAACTGTTAGCTTGTCACAGCCTGCAGTAGTGGCTGCAATCCAGCAATTTGGTTCCCGATGGGTTGGTGCTAATCACCGCTGCCAGCATCTCGGCATGGGAAGCGCATCCTCTCTCATTATAGACAAGGTCTTTAGACGAGGTGGTATGGTCCATTAATCGATTGGAGCCTCAAGTGATTCGCAAGGCACTCCTAGTCTTTCAGGACCTCCTTTGGGGAGAAACCAGTACGGGTTCTCTCAGACATAAAGGTATCAACCAACAGGGAGGCTCTTGCAGCTCTCTGGAGGTGTGGT
Organism: Microcaecilia unicolor; assembly: GCF_901765095.1. NCBI lineage: Eukaryota > Metazoa > Chordata > Amphibia > Gymnophiona > Siphonopidae > Microcaecilia > Microcaecilia unicolor. The sequence continues at coordinate 180,179,399 of NC_044040.1, read as the reverse complement.
ACATATCGCTAGAGTGGACAACGTACAGGCTTTCTCAGTCACACAACTCTGGAGCCAGGCAAAGGGGAACTTTCCCTGATGGCTTTTCAGTTGAACATTTAATGTTAGAGGATCCTGGCCTTGGATTTAATGGCATTGAGTGCCAATGCCAAGGCTCCTTGGTTCTTCAGCAGAAGATAGGAATGCAGCTTGCAAGGGCTGGATGCTCTCCTTCAGCCCTGGCCAGATGATGATGTACTACATCTTTGCCCCTTGGCCACTGATTGGCAGGGTCCTCTAAGTTCAGGCTCATCACTGCTGAGTGGTCCTAATGGCTTGTGATTAGCAGAACTGGTCTGTTCATGGACAAGCTGTTCTAATGCCCCCTAATGCCCAATCTGCTGTGGCAGAGTCCGGTCCACATCGAGAATACCTCCTGCTTTGGTTTTATGGCCTGGCTGTTGAGTGGGCAAAGCTGAAGGAAGAGAGGTTATTCTGAGATGGTTTTCACTATTCTTTAAGCCAAGAAATGGTCTGCCTTGGCAGCTTATGCACGGGTCTGGTGTGACGAGCAGGCCATCTCACCCTTTCAGGCTTTGTTACTGCATGTCAGTCTGCAGAAAGGTTTGGCTGTCAGCTCATTGAGAGTCCAGGTTACTGCTCTAGCCTGCTATTGGGGTTGCATTTCTCATCTTCTCCTGGCTTCACATCCTTATATGGTGCGCTTCCTTAAGGGGGCAACTTATCTTAGTCCTCTGCTTATCTGGCCTTGTCACAATTGAAGGTGCTTCAGGCGCCTCCCTTTGAGCTGCTACATTCAGCCACAGTGAAGGATATCGCACTTCTGCTGATGCTAAGGAATGAAAAATTCTCTTACCTGATAACTTCTTTCCTTTAGTTATGGCAGATGAATCAAAGTCCTGCCCTATCTGCTTTATTTTGGTAAAAGGTTTTGCTGCATGGGAGGTGGAAGGGTTTTGGTCTTTTGTTTCTTCTTTCTCTTTTGTTTTAGCTGTTCAAAGCTGATGTGTGAGAGGCATGGCTGTGAGGAAGGAGCATGTTGCCTCTGTCCTTGCTTTCTTACGTGATATACTGAGTGGCCCAGCAGCATCATGTCCTATATGCACAATGCAAATTAGTGCTCTCTATGTCCACCTGCTGGTAGGTAGACACAACCATCTGCTGCAACTAAAGGAAAGAAAATTATCAGGTAAGACACTTTGTTACTAGACTTATTGGAGCTAGTTTAGAACACACCTATGACTGAACAACAGTGCCATATCTGCAACAGGCCTTTCTCTAATTAAGCCTTTCCTTTAGGGATTAATAGAATTTGAATCATGTAAGTTACAAATTTCTATAGTTAAATATTTATGCATTAAAAATTCAGAACCACAGCATACCATGAGAGCAAGGAAGTAGTCTGAGTTTATCACCCTCTTCATATTCATCCAGGCAAATAGGACAGACATCATACTCATCACCTGCAATAAAAAAAGCAATACAAAATTACTACATTTATAGGCACGCCAACCTCCCACTTTCAGCATATCCACACAACATATGTATGTATGGGTAAATATCCTGAGAACCTGGCTGACCGGGGGTGCCCTCAGCAGATTGGAAAGCACAAGTATTAAAATGCCTGATTTAGGCTCTCTGGCACTTAAACTGGGAAAGAGAATCGTCAAAGCAGCAGCTAAGTTGATTAAAGTATTAAACTTTATCTCCACAGATGCCCCTAAGATGCTGACATTTCAAGGGAGTTCTTGGGTGGGATGAAATTTTGTAGGTGGTCCAGTTTACATTGAGAATACACAACCTGTAAACAAGTACCAGTTACTTGCTTCTTTGAGGTGAGCTAGATATGGCAGAACCCAAGGTCCAAAATTTCATTTTTTTTTTTATTCCATAACTAGTCTTAGACAGTATGTCTAAGCTTCAGTATATAGTACATGCATCAGTGATTGCCCAACTTTTACTAGGGTGGAACTCCTAAAATACTTCCCTCCCCCCCCCCCCCCCCCCCCCCCCCCCCCATAACCAAGGAACTATGGGTTTGTATCAACATTCTACAATCACAATTTTTTTCTTCAGGAACCCTAAGCCTCAGCAGAACAAGTTTGGGAATCACGGGTGTATACTGTCTAAAAGCATAAAGCCATGTGTGATGCTGCTTCCCTGTTTGTATATTTGAGACTTTTTTGTAAAATACATGAGCATACCAGTGGTCAGGTAAGCCTGGTAAAATATTGGGGCAAGTGTGAATGTTACTATATTTTAAATTTGATATACAGCCCATGGGAATAACCTGAGCAGGGGATATGGGATTTGTAATGCATAAACATAATCTAGCTCATTAATCCTGTATGGTGTTAAAGCAGTCTTACTTTTCCAATTTGGATGGTCTTAAGGACAAGTGTGCTAAACCTCAATTTTGCCATTTGTGGCTCTGGATTCTAGTGCATCAACATATGGACTAAACTAAAAGCCAGTGAATTTTGAAGATTTTTGCATGTGATTGAATGGGATATCCCCACTTGCCTGATGGATTACTAGGCCAACGATCTTGGGTATGAAAAATGAGTTAGCCCACAGGTCTGTAAGACCATCCAGATTTCTTCTAGAACCATCTTACTCTGGTCTTGTATACGTGTGCCTATTCCTACTTTTGGATTACAATATGGGGTTTTAAAGTAGTGCAGTGAATGTCTTTTGAAGATTGTCAATTATCATGTGGTGATATCGATAACAATTTGAACATTTCCAGAAGTCAGACTTCTTGCAAGAACTTCTAAGTTTAAACTTTGTTTTTATTATTCTATACTCATACTTTGTCTTTATAAACAGATTTTTTTTGCGGGCATTATTTTTTAATTAATGGTTGCAATGCTTTAAAACTTTTTTTTTTTTTTTTAATTATGAAGCTTAACCATGTGGCTTTTCTTCATTATCCAGGTGTGTGAGGATAGTATTTTGATATTTCATTATTTTCTGAGAGTTTAGAAAGGTATAATTTAGGTACAAGAGATGGGGCCCTGGTTCAGTAAGGACTTAGCACCAGGTACCAGTTTAGATTTTAACAGTGGGCAAGTGCTGCATACAATACTACCTACCCCAAACAAGTATTTATGCATTTGCAGATTTTAGTTGGAGGGTGTGAAAAATAATACTCTAAGGAGAAGCAGGCCATAATTCTCACAATTAGGTAATGCAATTCCACATTGCCCAGTCGGGAGCTTCTAACAAGCTTAAACAGAGCTTTGTGGCGCATGAGTCACTCTACGGCGCATGCGCAAGTGCCTTCCCACCCACCCAAGAGCATAGTTACCGCAGTTATTTTTCTACTGTGGTACAAGGAGAAGCTACTTTGCTGGTCTCTTCACTTCGGGTCCAAAAAAGAGCTTTTTTGGGGCTGTTTAGCTTATTTTTTGGCCTTATTTCAGTGTACCCATGCTCAGGTCTCTTTCCCCCCCCCCCCCCCGTATATTTTTAGTTTTAATTTTTTCCAAGAGGTTTCCTTTATTTTCCAAGTCTTTAGGCCACAGTTAGGCCTTGACTTCAGCTGGGGGGGGGGGGGGGGTTTCTTTTTGTTGATGCCTTGCCTCTTTTTTTCAGGCACCATCAGTGGGATTTGACTGAAAAGGTTTTTCCATCCATGCCAACTCAAGTTCCCAGTGGCTTAAAGGGCTGTACCCACGGCAATCGGACCATCTCTAGCAAGGACACTCTTGGTGCCTTCGTTGTTTAGGGCCTGACCATAGCCTTGCTAACTCTGTCTTCGGATAAAGAAGCGGAGCCAGGTTGCCAGAGAGGCTCAACAGCAGAGGAGTTTTGGAGCCTGGTCCAATTCTGCAATGTCTGCATCGGTCCACATGGCTGCTACTGAGTCTCTTGCCACTGAGAGCAGTAGTGCATCGAGTGGGTCTCCCACCTGTCTCAACGCCGACTGCTTTGCAGAGCTCCCAGAACTGTCCAGCGGCGGACCCAACCCCAAGGCAAAATGAGGATTTGACGTCATCCGCATCGGCATAGAGCAGCCTCTATGCTGAGCTTCAGCTGAAGGAAAATAAGCATTGGCATCGGTCATCCTCGACACATGGGGCTAGGAGCTCAGACGTCAAGGGATTCAGACCTGAGAAGCAGCGCCTAGAGGACCACTCCCCCCCCCCTCCCCCCTCCAGAAGCTGCCGATGCATCAGTCCCCTAGCAGTCAGGACCCAGCTCCCGTCTCGGCCCCATCAGTTCTGAGGTCTTTGTCAGAGCTGGCGCACCAGCCTTTCCTGGTGTTGGCCCTCATTGAGCGTATCCAGGCATTGATTCCTGAGCTGCTGGCTGGCTTCAATGGTGTGCATTAGTGGTGACTGCGCCTACCCTGCCACCCGTTGCGGCCCCTCTTGGCCCTCAGCCTGCCATACAACCGCCAACGCCCGTGTCGCATGTGGCTCTGGTGTCTACTGCCACCCAGTGGCACTAGGCTTGCTGACATGGCATGTTCCTTCAAGCCACTTATCTGGTGGGCAAAAACAATCTGGTCGACAGGCTAAGCAGGGTTATGCATGAGATTTTCCAAGCATGGGGCACCCACTCAATAGATCTCTTTGCCACTCATGTGACTCACAAGGTCCCTGGGTTCTGTTCCAGGCTTCAGGCCCACAACAGACTAGCATGAAATGCCTTCTTCCTTCATTGGGGACATGTGTTCTGTATGTGTATCCTCCCATTCTTCTTATGGAGAAGAATTTGTTGAAGGTCAGGCAAGAACCACCAGATCATGAGCTTGATCATGCTGTACTGGCCTCTGCAGATCTGGTTCCCTCTTCTTCTGGAGTTATCCTCTAAAAGCCATAGAGATTGGAGAGTTTTCCGACCCTCATCATGTGGAATGAGGGATCTCTTCTGCATCCCAGCCTTCAGTCTCTGGCCCTTACAGCCTGGATGGTGAGAGCCTAGAATTTACTTTCTTGGGTCTTTCAAAGGGGGTCTTCACAGGTCCTGATGGCTTCCAGGACAGATTCCACCAAGAGCTGTTACTTTTATTTAAATGGAAGTTTGCCATCTGGTATGAGGCCCTAGATCCCTCTTATCCTACACAGACTCTGCTCATATACCTTCTACATGTTTCCGAGTCTGATTTTAAGACCAATCCATAAGGGTTCACCTTAAGCACTAATTGCACTACCTTCAACATGTAGAGGGTAAGCCCATCTCTGGACAGCCTTTAGTTTGCTTCATGAGAGATTTGCTTTTCTCAAAGACCCCTACCAAACCTGCGCCTGTGTCACGGGACCTCAACGGCATTCTTACCTAGGTGATGAAAGCTCCTTTTGAGCCACTGAATTCCTGCCAGCTGAAGTACTTCAGCTATAAGGTCATTTTCTTGGTGGCTGTTACTTCAGTTTGTAGGGTCATTGAGCTTCAGGCTCTAATAGTAGTCCATGTACCCTAAGTTCTTGCCAAAAATGGTGTCAGAGTTCCATCTGAACCAGTCTATTATCTTGCCAACATTCTTCCGCTGACCTCATGCCCATCCTGGTGAGGCACTTTGCACACCTTGGACTGCAAGCAAGCACTGGTCTACTAAAAGGGGCGGAGTAGGCCCTACAGAAAGTCCGCCCATCGCTTTGTTTCTTTTGATCCCAACAGGATGGAGGTTGTGGTCGGGAAATGCACCATCTCTGATTGGCTGTCAGATTGCATTTCCTTCACTTATGCCCAGGCTGGGCTGACTCTGGAGGGTCACGTCAAGGCTCACAATGTCAGAGCCATAGCTGTGTCAGTAGCCCACTTATAGTCAGCCTCTATTGAAGAAATTTGCAAGGCTGCGATGTGGGCTTCAGTACACACAGCAGTCTGTTTGGGCAGTGTTGCAGAATCGATTTGGGGTCTAGAATCCAACTCCACGCCCTAGGCCTGTTTTATTCTGTTCTAGGCTGCACTCACTCAGTTTGTGTACATAATTTCAAGTTAATCTGAATTATGTCCTTGCCATTGTGAGGCCCAACTGACCAATGTTTGTTGTTTTCAGTGAGCCTGGATTCTAGAGATACCCCACTTGTGAGAATTATGGCTTGCTTGTCATCAGAGAAAGCAAAGATACTTACCTGTAGTATGTATTCTCCGATGACAGCCGGTCTTATGTTATTACAAACCCACCTGCCTTCCCCTTGGAGTTGTCTCGTATTTTTCCTTTTTTTTTTAATGCTGTATCTAAGGAGCCCTTTTACTAAGCTGTGTACAAGTGTCCTGTGCACATCAATTTTGAACTACCGCAAGGCCTGGGCTGTAATTTCATTTTTTACACGCATCCACTAAGAGGTGCTAACCGGGCAGTAATAGTCTGCGCTCATACAATGCCGATTAATGCCTCGTTAACCCGTGAGCCCTTACTGGTAAGTCAATGGGTGGCAGTAAAGTCTTGGGCCCAAAATGGTCACACGTCAAATTTTATTTTGCCGCACATCCATTTTCAGCCCACTGAAAAACAGACCTGCGCGCATCCAATACGTGCATCTACACCAGCACCATTTTTCGGTGCACCTTACTGCAGGGTGGAGTGACTCTTGTTCTCCACAACTGTTTACGCTTGTTAGAAGCTCCAGACCGGGCAACGCAGGATCATTTTACCCAATTGTGAGAATGTAAGGCCTGTTGTCCTCAAAGAATACCTGCTACAGCTAAGTATCTTTGCTTGATCATAATCTATATATTTGTGTTTGACAAGTTGTCACTTTTATTGCTCCCCCACAGGTCTTATGTCCCATGAACAATTTCCTATATAATAAAATGCACCTCCAACATTCTGAAGCTGACTGCATGGCTGAGGCATTCCTGCTCTCTGTATCCATCTCCTGAATTGACATCACATACTTCCGGGTTCGTCACAAGCAGAAGTGACCAACCACACGAGGTTTCTCGGCTTCAGAATGTTGGAGGTGCATTCTACTAAATAGGATTGGTCAGTTCCTTGAAGCACAGCCAAAGCTCAGCGTCCTGCACAGTAACGCTCAGACACCAGCGAGAGAGAGGGGGGCCTGATACCAGAGAGAGGGAGGGTAGGTGCTGACACAAGAGAGAGGGGGGGGGGGGGGGGGGAGGTATCTCTGTCACACACACACACTCTCACAGTCAATGTCTTTCTCTCACACACTGTCTCACATTCTTGGTCTCATACACTCAGTCTCACAGAGAGTCTGTGTCTCACACACACACTCTCTCTCTCACACTGTGCCTCACATACGCACTTGCACACACTCGCACCCAGACTCACTCTCTCTCACACACACTCGCACCCAGACTCACTCTCTTTCTCTCACACACACTCGCACAGTCACTCTCACATACACTCTCTCAAACATACACACTCCAAGGAAAACCTTGCTAGCGCACATTTCATTTGTGTCAGAAACGGGTCTTTTTTACTAGTATGTTTAAGACATATTATGGTGGGCTGTAACTTGTATTGAGGGTATGTTAAGAGGGACTGTATATCAACTATGTTAAATCTTTCTCTGATGCTGTCACCAAGTTCCCAGAGTTAGACTTGCAGGGGCCAATGCAGAAATTTACTCACCCAGTAGACAGCACACAGCATAATAAAATGTAAGCTAAGGATGTCATTAGTTTAAACTGCTGCACTGCAGAAACATTTGTGAGGGTACACAATGAAGAATTACTACCAGGTCTGAGGTACCATAGAAGGGTTAGCTGCCCTAATAAATCTAGCAGCCCCCTGACTGATACCCCCACCCCAACATTAAAAACAAATCCTTGTAGTTTTGTGTACCCTCAAACCCTCCCCACCCACAGCACTGCGTACGTCTAGTAGCGCTATAGAAATGATAAGTAGTAGTATTTCCAAAGAGGAAATAGAATACGCTATGCCTATTCCTGCCACCAGCATCACCTGACCTCTCTCATGCATGAGCAAACAAAATGTTGCTTTCTAGAAAATATAAATATTAAATCTGGAAACAAAGACTGACAAACTTTACTAGGCTGTAGTCTGGATCTAGATGTATACCAATTTTGAGAAATAAGGCAGAAGCCCTTGCCAATACTTCTGGAGAGAAATGCCAGGGGTCTTACATTTTATTGCAGATGTATGTTTCAGAAGCAACATTCCAGCTGCATTTGAGGTGGATATATCTCAATAGTGCAGATACACCAAAATCATTAGTGGTGATTAAGTTAAATGCTCCTAGTTAATGGCAGGAAATTCAAAATGTCCTGAATTTTATAAAATCCTTCAGCATAACCAATGGGGCCCATTATGCCACAGCTGTGAAACAGGGCTCCAACACTTTAACCCTTTAGTGGCCAATGTTCCCATCTGGCTTATTACAGGAACATTAAACACTAAAGGTTAATAACCTTAAATCAAAAACTTAGCAAGGATCCCTAGAAGCCAGCATACTATCATCCAATTTCTCTAATTAATGTTGACATTGATTTTGTCAAAAATCTTGGTGGAGAGATTGGTGACCTCTTACAAAACCAACCTGTTCTCCCAGTTCAGCTAATCAGTTTTGAATGTCCAGAAAGTTTTAGCTCATCATCACAGATAGCATTCCAGCTTTGTTGGTGGGGCTCAACACATAGAAGGCATTTGATAAGATAAATTAGTCTTTTCTATTGTATTGCATCATGGCTTGGGTAGTTGGCTTCTGCCAGCCAGACATGCATTATATTTGAATCCCTGTTCAAAAATACCAGTTAATCGTACCATGATACTCCACTTTTTTTTTTTTACCAAATCAGAGGGGGCATCACACAGGGCTGTCCACTCTCCCTCCTAATTCTGGAGCGATTAATGTAAACATTTAACTGGACAAAGAGATGACAATTTGGTCATTTGCAGATCAAACCTTTGGCTGTGGCAGCTATCACTACATTGGTTTTGTCCTACACCGTATGTTTATGTAGTGCCTTCACTGTTTTAAACAAAATTTAACCAAATTGCTGGTGCGTCCAGTATAGCAGATAGTGCAGGATAAGTGGGAGGGTGATTTTTCCTTTAAATTTGGACTGAAGGTTCACTAAACTATTTGAGAGTACATATACCTAGAAACTCATTTTCAAAATAGAAAGCATTTAAAAAGCAGCAGATGGGCATTTTTCTCACCAAAATATCCAAATGTGTATTTTCAAAACCTATTATCCAGATTTGTTTCTATGGTGTTTGTTTGCAGTGTTCAAATCTCAAGGGCATGTGTTTAAGGCGGGATTTGGACATTTATCAGCCATAATGGAACAAAACAAAAAATGTCTAGGCCTAAAACTAAGACATTTTGAGCCACACCTGTTTTTAGAACAAATAAGTCACAAAAAGTACCCTAAATGACCATATGACAACTAGACAAATAAAGACACCTCCTTACTACTTAGTGGTCACAGACCCCCTTCCCACCCCCAAAGCTGTGAAAGAAACGGTACATGCCAGCCTCAGCTGTTATAGCCAGTCCTATTACAGTAGCAAGCATGTCCCTGGAGTAGCCCAGTGGTCAGTGTAGTGCACTTTGGAGAAGGGGATGCAGGACAATAATCCACTCTACTACACTTAATTGTGAGCCCTCCAGAACCTACTATACCCCATTCTAAGTGACACTGACCCCCCCCCCCCCCCCAAAAAAAAAAAAAAAAGTCAAAATAAATATACTGAGTATAGTAATGTGTAGAAAAGGCCATTTTCAATAGAAAAATATTAATGTTTTGCTGGTTTGAAAATGGTGAAGTTTGCCATTTGATTTTTGGACATTTTGAGCAAAACATCCAAAGTTGGATTTAAATGTCATTAAAAAAATGCCCCCCCCCCCCCCCCCCCCCACTGACTTGAACTTTATGTTCTTTAAAATATTCACACTTTTACATCAGTAGTGGACTACAATGAATATGCTAAGATCTATTTGCCTACTATAGAAGCAGTACATGCAGATCAATCTGCCACAGTGACTATAGAAGAATCTTGAAAACCCAACTGGTTTGTAGCCCTTGGACTGTGGCTATCTACCCCTGCTCTACAGGGAGATACACAACTACCTATTAATTTGGGGAACATATTCTATTTCCTTACTGGGTAGGATTCATTTTAATAGCATGAGTGGAGGAGTGGCCTAGTGGTTAGGGTGGTGGACTTTGGTCCTGGGGAACTGAGGAACTGAGTTCGATTCCCGGCACAGGCAGCTCCTTGTGAACTCTGGGCAAGTCAGTCACTTAACCCTCCATTGCCTGCCGCATACAGCCTGCCATGAGTGGGGAAAGCGCGGGGTACAAATGTAACAAAAATAAAAATGATGAGGTGCCAAAGTGGCGTTATGCTTTTTCCAAATGCTTCCACATTTTCTTGAAAAGATGAAAAGGCTACTTAAAATGAGACAAGGGGAAAAAAAGCTACACTGCCAATTTTAATATACAACTCCTCAGACCTAAAGGAGGTTTAGGCCTTAAATTTTAGATGTCACAAGACAATCTATGAAATGCACCATCTCAATGGCTGGTATAGGAGACCATCTTGTTTTCTAGAAATTAACCTAGCCTCTCCAATTCATTTTAGTTATAGTCTACAAGAAACTTCCTGTATGGCTTGAAAACCACATATTGTTTCAGCCAGAATGTGTTGCCTGGAACTGGATAACTAAGCAACGAGGGGTCTTTTTACTAAGGTGCACTAACAGATTTAGTGTGTGCTAAATGATAAGATGCCCACAGGAATATAATGGGTGTCTTATCATTTAGTACACTTTAGTAAAAGGACCCCTGAATATTTCTGCCCAGATTGACAATATCAAATACCAAACTTGATCTCTGAGAAAGTTTCAGGATGTATTATCATAATGGTTCAACCTACTTTAATGCAGAAGTCCTACAGCTAATGTTCCTATATTTAATTTTTCTATTACTGAAAAAAAAATCACTTCAACTCATGCCATGGCTCATTTCCCTTTAAGCTAGTTATTGAGCCGCCTCCTTAGACAATACAGATGAACAAAAAGTAATTACTTTTCAATGAAATAGCAGCAATCACCAGTTTGTTGCCAAAATTACCCAATTACTTACCATAGATCAAAGGAAGCAGTATTAGTGGAAAGTATAGCCCACTGTTTAAGAAAGTTCTTTCAGGATAAACAAAATAAGGATCAAACAGATACTACAGAAGACAGTAAAGTTTAGTTGCCTTTTTAGGATAACACTTCCCATAGAAAAATGTAGAATTACTGTAAATTAGCTTAACAAGTATATCTTTTCACTAATAACTTGGGATACAGCCTTGGCCAAACAGCAGAAACAAACCTTAAGATGTAGCAGGGGGACTCTGGTATAAGATCAAATGATCTTCAGGGGGTGATTTCCATCTACTATCCTACCAAAAACAATCCTATCAAGAATATAAAAACATAATAGAATACAGCAGTACAAACTAAAGATGACAGAGAAATAATTCTCTTGAAAGGATTTTAGGGAAGAGTCTTATTCGTTGATGTAGATGACTGAAATGAGACCCGTGGCTTCAAAAGATTACAAAAACATTATTTAGGATCTGAGGCCAGTGATCAAAACCTTTTCTGAAGCTAGTAGTAATGCATACAAAAATCTCCAAAGGAAGGGAAGTTCTGGGATCCGGGACTAGAGAAAGAAGGAAGGAAGGGTTCCTTTCCCAGTTCCAACTCTCTCCCATCCTAGTCTCATTTCTTGCCCTTCCTCTCTCCACTTCCACACAATCATCTACCCTCCTTGTTTATACAGTGCCTGGAGTCTGTCTATTTACATTCCCCCAAGCTCTCTGTCAACCTCCCAAATTGCTCTATTCAAACAATCCTCCCCAACCCCCCAGGTTTTCTATCACAACTCTTATCAGCCCTTTTGGGGGAGCAGGTTGAGAGGAATACATCTGCTATACTATAGTGGGCCAAGGTCCTTTTCCTCTGCTATTTGGTGTCCAACTGTTGCTTTTGAACAGCTGTGTAGCTCAAAACAGTCACTGGGCCCCAGGCAACCCATCATAACCATACAGCCCTCTCTGTTTCTCACCTAACCCACCCCTCCCTCATCCCTTCAGACTGTCACTGAAATACTTTGATGTTTCACTTATATATGCTGTTACTTATCAAAATTTGCTTATTTCTGATGTGACAAAGAAGGGTCATCTTTGAAAGCTAAAAAAAAAAATGTATTGTTAGTCCAATAAAAAAGGTATCATCTTATTTTCTTTTCTCTGTTTTATTTTATTCTAGTTCTATTGAGTACCTAAAAACAGTAGAAATCTGAGGTTCTAATAATAATTCATCATCTATTTCTATCTCTAAGCTACACCCTTGACCCTTTAGCCACCATCACAGAATGGTGAATAAAGAATTTGCTTTCCAGATCCATGAAATCTAATTGCAATTTCAACTTGTTAATGTGCATCCACTTTATTACTTCACTAAACAAATGCTTGCTTTTCAATCACTTCATTATTATGGTTGAAAGCAAGTGAAGTATAAAGATATATATCATGAGCAAAAACATACAGGAAGAGATTTCAAATTTAGCAATGATTCTTATAGCCTGAAAACTAGAGAGTTGCACGGGGACAGAAATCTTGCGTATCCCTGCTGGAATCTTAATGATCCCTACTGGAATCTTACCCATCCCTGCAAGAATATAATGGTACATTTTAAAAAATTACGGTCGGCTCTCAGTCTCTGTCTAGGTTTGAGTTGCAGAACTGCAGGCAAGAAGGAATGGAAGCTGGAACTTGGAACACTCTAGTGCACACATGTAAGACTTGTCTCTGATTCACTGGCACTGTGTGCTGAGAGGTCGCCACATGTACACATCAGTAGGTCAGGTGACATCTGATGCTCTTGCCTGTGTCAGAGCTGAGGTCTGCGAATCAGACCGGGAGCAGAAAGGATCAATAGTAACATAGTAAATGACAGCAGATAAAGACCTGAACAGTCCATCCAGTCTGCCCAATAGTCACACTCATCAATTCATGATTAAATCAACAATGAACATTATATTATATACTTGATTATGCTCTTTCTTTGGTGTTTCTGGGACATAGACCACAGAAGTCCGCCTCGTCCTATCCTTAATTTCCAACTGCTGGAGTTGCAAAAACCACTCCAGCCTGTTTGTCTTCTCATTTGCAGGACCCAGACCTTAAAAGTCTGTCCAGCACTGTCCTCATGTTCCAGCCACTGAAGTTGCTGTCTAAGCCCTTTCCAGCCCATCCTAAACCAGACTTCCATATATGAGACACAGACCATACAAGTCTGCCCAGTATTGGCCCCAGTTCATCACAGCCAGAGTTGACATTTAAGCGTCACTCGATACATTCACACACATGCAGCCATTTAAGTTTAGGTTTTTTTTTTTATAACTTCCACTGTGTAGAGATCCTCTGTGTTCATCCTACACCTTTTTGAATTCCATCACCATTTGTGTCTTTACCGCCTCCTTAATTGAAGACTTTCTGCTTCTGTGCTGTTAAAGTAAGGAGGAGGAGGAGACAGCACTCAAAGAACTTGGTATTCGGTAGGTGAGAGGCTGGCACAGGTGCAGCTTACACTTCCAAAGGAACCCCACAGGAATTGCTTCCATCCCCATGGGAACCCTGCAGAACTGCTTCCAAACCCGGGGGACCACACAGATTCTGTGGGATTCCCATGCAGATCTCTACTGAAAACCCGACTGGCTGGGTGTACCTGAGGACTGGGTTGAGAAACACTGCTTTAACCTGTAGCTGATCAGTGGTATTCACTTCCAGAACATGAGGGCCACCAACAAGTCAGGTTTTCAGGAAGTCCCTAATGAATATGCCTGGAATGTATTTACATATATACTACCGCCACTGAATGCAAATATCTCATGCATATTCATTAGAAATATCCTGAAAACCTAACCCATTTGTAGCCCTCAAAGACTGGGAATGACCACCGCTGATCTATGGTATCAAAAGTCACACTCAAATCTAGTTTCATTCCAAACATTGACTTGCCTTTTTTATACTTATGTATGGGAAGCTTTTTAAGCTGATCTTTGCAGAGCCGATTTCTTCTTGCTCTGTGTCTGTCCTGAACAAATTTTGTGATCTGTAAAGCAGAGAGAGACAAAGAAGGTAATGGTATACACACAGTGACAGTGCAGGAAAATATTTGTTTTGTCTACCAAAATCATTGTTTTCCCCCCCCCCCCCCCCTTATCATTCTGATTTTGATTTCTGGAGATATCAGTACTCAGTTTTTGAAAGCGCTTCCCAAACAACCTGAGGCTCAATGAACCAGCAACCTCAGGATCCCATGTAGGTATCACACCAATGATTGAAATCATAAAATGCAACCAATAAGGGAAGATATGCTAGAACATATGATTACAATGAAAGGTGCATAGCTTTTACTCCCAAGGAGGGAAGGGAAGCCTTAATATAGAACAGCTGGAGCTCAGCTAGGCTAGTAAAATCCAGAAGAACATGAAGGTGGCATCATTATTTCCCAATTTCATCATTTTAAGAAGCTAAAACCAATTTTTCTCACATGAAATTTCAAAACTTAAATCCAGTATGTGTGAGAGTGAAAAATATCTATGCTCAGACTATAGACAGTTTTCCTGGACAAAAAGGCCTTTTAACTGCTACCAGCAATAATGAGGCTGGATCATCCTGAGGTTCTGGAGTCTTCACATCCCATAATCCCAAAATACAGAAAACATATTCTCTGCAGCTTCCTATGAACTCCCAAAATGAGTCAAACACACTGTACAGAAATACACTTTGAAAACATTTCTGTTTATCACAATGATCCTTGGATAAGGGATTCATTTTATGGGGAAAAGTACTTGCATACTTTTTTTTTTTGTTACATTTGTACCCCGCACTTTCCCACTCATAGCAGGTTCAATGCGGCTTACATATTATATATACAGGTACTTATTTGTACCTGGGGCAATGAAGGGTTAAGTGACTTGCCTGCAGTGGGAATCGAACCCAGTTCCCCAGGACCAAAGTCCACCACACTAACCACTAGGCCACTCCTCCACTCCACTCTGTGGGCTTTCAGACTAAAAATATGTACGCATTTAAGCTTGAAAATTAGCCCAGGATAATTAAAGCACACATTTACAACTTCTAAAGTGTGCTGATGCATTTTCTACCTTAAAAACAAAACAAAACACAAAAAAACACATACAAAGTTCTCTGAGAGGCCAATATAATAAGATGTGCTAAGCTTTTTTTTCACCTTATTAATACTACTTTAGCACACTTTTTGTACATAATAATAACTTCTAATGTAGGAAAGACTTTAACACAACAAAAAGGTATCCTAAAAATGTACTATTTTAATGTAATTTTCAAGTTAATGTATGGACATGATCTGTAGGTGCACTAAAATGAACACTTAAAAATTTCACCTTTAGTACAGCAGCCCTGGAGGTGAAACAGTTTTAACATCCATTTACTGCTAATGGAACTTAAAAATTGGGGAAACCTTAGATACAAAAGTTACCAAATTAAGACCTTCCACAACTGGGAGATCTGAGTCCAGGACCCTAATACTCAGAAGACCCAAATACATGGTCAGCATGTAAGTAGGTGGACTGGTGGGGGGGGGGGGGGGGGGGAGGAGGTTGGATGGGTACAGTAGGCAAATAGGTGGGTTACTAAATGGATGGATATTAGGCAAGTGGGTGGGGAGTAGTAAAGTGTGTGGTCAATGAGTGGATGGGGCGGGGGAAGAGGATCTCTAGTCCCAGGGGATTCTGGACTACACCACAAAGCCTTCAATATTTTTCTAAGTATCAGTTACAGTTAACTCCTACCTTTAACCACTTACATTATAAACAGTAATAAAGTAGCTTTTTTTTTAACATTGCTACTTATTAGCACTTTTTTTAATACTTTTTTTTGCATATAATTAGCTTATTACATCAGTAAAATGCTTAATGGCTTGATGTGCCCCCTTATATCATAATATCAAAACAGCTTACAATAAAGTAAAAATACATAAAAGTAAAAAAATAAAAAAAGAAGAAGAGGGACAGTAAAGAGCTTAAGGAAAAAAAAAACAAAAACAAGTGGTAAAGAAAATGTGTGCTAAATTTTAGTGCAATTCTTACTGTATTGGCCTCATTGCCGACAGAATGCAACCAGAAGGAAGGGCTGGGGTAGAAGACAACCCCAAACCAGTTCCTGTTTCAGGAATGACTATAGCGGGCAAGTTAGAAAGCTCTTGCACCTTGTTAACATTAACAATCACAGCCATATTTCCCATTAGAGATGCCTTTTTTTTTTTCTCCTGTAGAGCACTGTATGCTTTAAGGAATGGTGTAGCCTAGTTGCCTCAGGTACTAACTTAATTGTAAACTCTCTGGTGCAGTGGCCTACCTAGCTAGAGTGCCTAAAATATAAGACACCTTGAGCTCAGTTTGGAAAATGCAAGTAACTAAATCCATCAGGCAGATCTGGGGTGGGGGTGGAGAGAGAGCGAGCACATTGCCTAGAGGAAGCAACAACCCATTTTTATACTGTATAATCAGAGGGATTCCCCTCCTACACTCAGTGGTACATAAGAGATAAATCTGGCCTGGTGGTATAAAGGCTCTCAAGGTCTTATAGACAGCCAATCTAGTGAAAAATGAGTATTTCATCCAGTAATGCTACCAAAGTCTCTTGAGAAGTTTTAGAGCAGCAATAAATCACAATTCACAGGATATTCAAGCTATCCTTCTTTACATTTCTCTCTTGCTCTTTCAGTAAACGTCAAATAAAAAGAGAATCTCTGTGATGCTGCCTTTTGTTACACATCCTGTTCCCTTCTTTTTAAATCAGCTTCTCCTATCTTTTCCTTATTACAGTGAATTGGGGAGGGAGAGAAGGTGGGGCAACAGCAGGGAACACTAAAAATGTGTGGGGGCTGATAATAAAGTTATGATTGTGGTTCTGGAATCAGAGATGAGAAATCTAACTGGAAGAAGTATATCTATATCTATGTATTACTTGGCTGTAAGATCTTCTGGGTTTTATTTGGCATTCTGTATGTTGTATACATGTTCCAACCTGAAGATATCATACGTTTCTTTGAACAGTACGACAATTCAGTAAATTATAGGGCTCATAAAAGGAAAAACAATGTGCAAAAAATGGCATACGGGGCAGATGGGCATGTTTCTCACATGAAAATGTTTAAACCGTATAATCAAACAAAAATAAAACATACAAGTCCAATATTCACCTTACAAAAATGTTTTCAGAGTGGGCGTGTCATGGGCGTCAGATGGGCAGTGTTACTGACGTTGAGCTTCCTGCTCGGCCTTCATTTGGGACGCATTGCAAGTATGGGAAGCGGAGGTTTGATAATCCCGAATGCACATTTTTATAGAGCACTTTTAATACTTATGAAGTGCGGGCATTTAGACATTTTGGAAATAAACAGGGGGTTGGTTTTTTTGGATTATGGCTCATACATGAAAACATTTTGGGGAGCAATGTAGATACCATTTTCAAACCTCACCATTGCCTTAATGTTGCCAAGGGGGAGGTGGCTTATCAGCCTGGAATCCTCAACACCTGGAAAACTAACTCCATTCTGTCCCCACAGCAGGGGTGGGCAGACTGACAGTGGTCAGGGGCCCCCAGGCAGTAAAGGACATTGGGCCCCACCCCTAGCCAGCCGCCACCCTCCTCCCACTCTACCTTCCCCAGTCCTACCTTGAAGGGCCCTGGTGCTCTAGTGGCTTCTTCGGGGGCAGGAAAGAATCCCACTCTTTCCTGCCCGCTATTGCTACTCATCGTGTTTTTAAAAATGGCTGCTGAGACTTACTACAGTAGTCTCACGGGTCTCGGCTCCATGAAGAGTAGCAGCAGCCGGCAGGAAAGAGAGAGATTCTTTTCTGTTCCCACACAGGCCACTAGACAACCAGGGCCCTTCAAGGTAGGACACAGGAGGGCTGTAATGTGCAGCCTCTGGGCCCTCGGGCACTGCCCAGTTGCCTAAATGGTCAGTCCTCCCCTGCCCCACAGATCAGGCAGCTGGAGTCCCCAGTTGCCACTGTCTCCAGGTAGGCAGAGACCTCAGAACCTGCCCTTCTGGTAGGGAGAAGAGCTGAGATCTAGTCTTGTCTCATGTTTCTGCTAACAAAGGACTCCTTGCCTTTTTGCAGGACCTGGATGCATTCCTTGGGAATGGGTCTCTGCAGCATGTGAAGTTCACACAGTCCACATCTGGCGGGATCTCTCCAGCTTTGCACTTCACATTCCTCTTCAGCTGGCTCCTTTTTTGGGGCACTCCTCCACATCTCCATTTGTGTGGTAGACAGCATTTAGCTTGGGGCATATGGCCACTCATTCCCAGCGTAGGGGTTTAACATGTCCAGCGTCCTGTACCTGAATCCCTGTCCTGGCCCTCATGTTCAGTTGGCCCTGAGGCCAAGGCCCCTGTCCTAGCTGGATTCTGTGGTGGCAGTTGCCTCTGGGGGCCTCAACAGTTCCAATAGGAGGGTAGTAGGCTGCACAAGGCTCGAATGTGCACAGCCTGCATAGACTATTCCCCTGCCCTCTGGCCAGCTAAACACAGATTAAACTGTGCAATGGCAAAGGACACCTGCTGGTTTGTACCTGACTGGTCACTATTGCAAGACAACAGATGTGTATAATAGTTCCTTTCCCTCCTCATGCATACATCCCCTATTTTTGTATTCAGAATTTCTCCCTTTCCTCACCTCTAATTTTAGAAGTTGGTTGAAATATATAAATATGTACACAGGAAGTAGTTGTTTGCTCATCATCCTAAGCCCTCAGTCATGCTGGTTGTTGGCAAGGCAGCAAACTGAACACAGAGTAGACTGGGCACCGCCTAGGAACACCTTTTTTCAATTACTTTTCAATATACGGCAGCACATGTTTGGAATTCTCTTCCAGCTGAGATTCGGATTATCTGGCTTTTAGGAAAAAGTTAAAAGCGTAATTTAAGAATATACCTTTTATCTGCTTAGAACTTGTTTTAGAAATTAATTATTAATTCTTCAGGTTTGTCTCAACTCTTGATTATGTGTAATCCGCACTGCAGGGTTTTAGAGTAATGTAAGAATGTATCAGTATCAATACCATGCCTATGTGGTCTATAGCTGGCTGGGAGATGGCAGGGGACCCTGATGGATGCTTAGGGTTACCATTCGTCCGGATTTCCCCGGACATGTCCTCTTTTTGAGGGCGCCGTGGGGAGTCTGGGCGGATTTCAGCTTTTCGTTGATTTGTCCGGGTTTCTCGGGTCAACATCACATGACTGCTCCGAGTCCGACCTATCACCTGACTCCTCTGATGCACAACGCAGGCAGGCTACAGGCAGCGTATGTGCGTGTGCGTGCCAGCCAGCGCCTGCATCAGCTGATTTGTGATGTCGATCCTGCTCTGCTGCCGCCTGCCGCCTTTTTCACCACCTATAAAACGAGTTGACGACGAGGCTCAGCTGCAGCGTCTGGAGTGGACGGTGGTCTGTCTGTATGTGCCCTTGCTGGCCTGCTTAGCCGGCGCCATAACCGAAGTAGTGAGGTCCGGAGGACAAGGTAAGAAGAAGATTAAGAATAAGATCGAGTCACAGGGAAGATGATTAAAATAATTTATGTGTGCGTCCGGGGACTGGGGGGAGCCTAAGATTAAAAGGCTACTTCTGTTCTGTTCTTCTGTTTGAACTTTGAAGCAGGGGAAGGAAGGGTCGAAGGGAGGGTACTATTTGATAATATAGAGGCACTCAGGGACAAGGTCAGGAGGTGTGCGTGTGCAAAATTCCTTTTCAATCAAAAACCATGTGCGAGTTGTGAGCGGAATGGAAAGATTTATTTACTGGGAGGATTTATTAATGCCTTAATGAAGAGATTATTAACCCAATTTGAAGTAAACAACCGACCTTTGCTTTGTTTAAGATAAAGGCTGGCTGAGTGATAATGTAGTACTAGTAGGTCATTTGGGAAATTAACACCTCCACAAGTTTAAGGTAATTTAAGAATTCTTTAAGCAATACTAGGTGGTTTAAAGATTATGCCCCTGGCCCCCGCATTAAGGAGTTTGCAAAAAAAAAAAAAAAGTGGAGGGTGCTGCTGCTGCAGCCTGCATCAACAGAACGGGGAGGGGGAGGGGAGGAACTGAAAACACATGGTGAATTTCTGCAAAACCAAAAACCAGCTAACATTTTAAAAATATCCTAAACCAAAATGAAAACCACTCCAAAACTGAATTTGGGCCACTTTCAGTGCCAAACCTGAACCTGAAACCAAATTTTGGTTGTCTCTAGCAGTGATTTTTGTATTACATATGCTGATTTTTAAAAAAGGTTCCAGGGTGATCTGGGAAATTATGCCACTGTCTTCAAGACAGTCTAATCCAAGTTCTTTCCTACGTATGTTTAAATTCATTGCCTGCCAGAGCTGGCAGTTCAAGCGGCAGCTTTGCGAGACTTCCATTGAAGTCTTGCATAGGGGGCGGGGCAAGGGGTGGGGCATGGGCGGGGAAGATGTATGCCATGGGGCGGGGCATGTGTCCTCTTTTTTCTTAGGGCAAATATGGTAACCCTATGGATGCTCCCATCCTTCTAGCCACCTCTGCTGGGACCCCTTGAGAAAAGCAATTTACATACTGCAAAGGTGGGAAACCTAGGGCTGGGGGCATCTATCTGTGATGTAATCAAAGAAACTGGCTTTGGGCCTTCACACCGACTCCTGGGCATGCTCTTGGGGGAAGTGTTACGCTTAGGTGGTGGTTTCCCTAAGGAGGGAGTTGTGTATCTTGTACAGGTTTGAAGGTCCCCCAGATTGGGCCTTGAGGGATGTTTCAAAGGGCTGCATACCTAACTTTGCACCTCACAATGCTATATTCAATCAATGTGGGATCTGGCCCATGCGAGGCCATCCATTTGAGTGGCAACTTGTGCTCTCGCTGTCCTCTTTGTTCAGTGTACTGTCCTCCTTGCACACTCCTTTGTCAGGTATGTGTGTTGTGAAGGGATTAGAGCTGTGGCCCCTCAACACAGGGGATGTGTGTGGGGGGGGGGAGGGTGCTGAGGGGGTGGGTATGCAGTATACAGGCACTGTGTGAGCGGAGGTGGTCATGGGGACAGAGGGTGGAATCTGTGGAGCATGTGCACTGTTGCTGGGAGGTGGGGATGGGCAGTGGGGTAAACCAGGTGTGCCTTGGGGTGGTTCAATGTACTTTAGTGAGCTGCTGCCAACATTCCCATCAGTATGTAGGCATGAGACAGCATGCTGGCATCTGGGAGGGGGTCCAGATATGTGTAGCCCCTCAACATTATAGGGTTAGTGGACAGCACCCCGTAATTACTTGTCATTGTATATTCTGATGTCACCTGTGCTTTGTTATTCATTCTTATGAAAATTTAATAACATGTATTGCAACAAAGGGAACTCACTGTATGGGACCCTGCCTACATATGGTGCTTGCACTTGAGTGGTGCTGTGATCCTGGGGGCAGGGGCATAGCCATGGGTGGGCCTGGGCCCACCCAGAGGCTCTGCACTCTTGCAAGCGCCAGAATAGGAGGAGGAGGCTGGGCTACGGAGGCTCCTGCAGTCCTGCATCTCCCCCCCTCCCTTCACAAACATTTCTGTCAAAGGGTTACCACCGGCAGTGGCAGTGATTCCTACACATTGCCTGCGACTAACCTGGAAGCCTCCCCTTTGCTGCATACCGCCCCAACTTGACACAACTTCCTGGATTTTTGCCTGGGCAGAACACAACAGAGGGGAGGCTTCTGGATTGGCCAAACATTTGTGAAGGTAGATGGGTGCAGGGGAGAGATTCACACTGGCATAGAAATACACGGGGGTGCAGGGGAGAAAAAGAAAGGAAAGAGGTGCTACAGAGAAATGCATGGGGATGGAGGGCAGGGAAGGAAAGAGGTGCTGCATATGGGGGAAGGGTTTATTGTTGGATATGAAGGGAGGGATACTGCATGAGTTAGGGGAGGGAGGACTGTTGGATATTTTTAATTTTTATTTTTGTTACATTTGTACCCCGCGCTTTCCCACTCATGGCAGGCTCAATGCAGCTTACATGGGGCAATGGAGGGTTAAGTGACTTGCCCAGAGTCACAAAGAGCTGCCTGTGCCGGGAATCGAACTCAGTTCCTCAGTTCCCCAGGACCAAAGTCCACCACCCTAACCACTAGGCCACTCCTCCACTCCAGGGAGAGGGAGATCCTGCATGGGTTAGGGGAGGGAGGATTGTTGGAGATGGGATGGGTTGGGGTGGGAGGGAGAGAGGGGAGAAATGCTGGACATGAGGATGATGGGGAGGGAGAAGTGTTAGCCATGGAGATGAAAGGGAGGGAGAGATGCTGCATGGGGAGAGGGGAGGAAGAAAGATGTTGGACCTGGGACACAAGAAAGAGAGAGGTAGACAGTGGAAGAAAGAGAAGAGGGAAAAGAGGTGGGTATGGGGGTGGAGGAGAGGAAGGGAGAGATATGCACAGGAGATATTTTGGGGTGGTGGTGGTGCTTGAAAATCAACCAGGAGCTCTGCCTCTGAAACAGAAAGTTAGGCTCTCTGGAGCAGAGACATGACTGGGCACACTGAGGAACGTTCTTCCGTGTGCAGGATGTGTATATGCACGTTTTGCATGTGAAGGGAACATGCTGCCATTGCCACATTTTCTTGACACAGGAAACAGTGCTGCCATTGCACGTTTTGCCTAGTATATTTCTGATTGGCGGTGACATTATCTCAAAATATCTATGATGTTTGTAGTGCATCCTCTTTCTAAACTTTTTTTGGTGTGTTTTCAAATACAACAGAAAAGAAGCTGGTACACAATGTTGTACACAAACTGATGTAGCACCTTAATACCTGCTCCCTTCATCCCAGATACACAGCGGTGATAGATGTGATCAGAAATCCTGTTCTGCCTAACCATATTGTTTGATTTAGCTGTGAGATTGCTTTTTATCAAGGAGCATAGATGAGGCGCATTTTCAAAGCACTTAGACTTACAAAGTTGCATAGTAACCTATGGAACTTTGTAAGTCTAAGTGCTTTGAAAATGAGCCCCCTTATCGCACTGTTAATGCTGATATGCTATCTCAGGGGCAATATCTCCAAATACACAAAAGTTATGAATCTCACTCCTAATCCATGGAAAGGTACTGATGTAATGACATAAACAAATAATTCACAATGTTCCTTTCCAAATATATAAAATGCCCGCATACATCAAAGACTATATATATCAGGAAGGAAGGAGCTCAAGAGAAAAAAGAAAGAGGTAAAAGGTGGGTCCAACAATGGAGAAAATGTTCAATAAAAGCATTGTTGAAAAATTTAGTCCTGTTTAACCAGAAAAAGAGAAGAAAAGGAAATATTATAATTTAAAGATACCTACCATAAAGATGACAATTAGTACAAGACAGATTCCCACTATAATTAGGAAAGGGATTAAGTAGTATTCCAATGGCAGACTGACCTCGGGAAGTAACACAATATGGCCACTGTGAAAAATCAGTATGAGAGAGACCAGTTGGAATGGATTACAATTTACAAAGCAGAGATGTTCACGAAACACAACCCAAACATGAAAACATCACCAAAACAAAAATTGTGTTTAAGCATATAAAAATGAGCAAATGGTACCCAATAAAATTACGAATGGAATACAATACTTAAAAAAAAAAAAAAAAAAAAAGAGTCATCAACAATGTCTGATGAGGTACAAACACAATGCACTACACTACAATGCCACTAGTCTAATTTACTGGCCTTTTCATACACTTTAATAAAAAAAAAAATAATATGAAAAGGTATTAAATCAGCACACTAGTTTACAAATTAATGGTAGTCCTGGTTTGCTAATCAATAAATAAAACAGGTATTGGTACACAATTTCATCTGAAGACCGATATGAAATTGGAGAAAAATCATTTTAAACAAAGCCAGTTCTGGAGCTTTTGCTAAAGATGAAAATATATTCAATGTGAGATGGTCTTTCTACATGAAATACTGAAGTGACAGAATGTGTAATATAAGAGGTTCCAAGGATAAACAAAATGTCAGCTGCAGATTCCTCTCTCATGCTTCTGCCTGTCAAAGGATATTAGAGATTTATAACCACATGATAAAACATTGAGGCAAGCAAACCACAAAACTAGAACCAAAAGACATCATATATTATAAAGCCACAAAACTAGGCAGTCACTTAGGGGGTCTTTTACTAAAGGTTAGCTCGAGTTATCTGCAGCAGGGCCCATTTTATTCCTATGGGCCCTGCTGCAGATAACTCACGCTAACCTTTAGTAAAAGACCCCCGGGGCCTAAGGCGGAAAAGGGCAGTTGCAATCAAAGAAAAACAACAGGTCCTGAGAACCATCAGTGCATGCTTGTATATGAGAGAAGAGTAGGCAATTTTCAAATATTCCATTTACCTGGTACAAAATTTGTGGAAATTTACTTCAATATATATATTTTAAAATATAGTGTTCAATTAAGCATTTCTACCAGATTGCTCTGGGAGGAAAAGGGTTGGAATAGTCCATATTGCTGAGTTTAATTTTCAGAATCTCAGGGGAGAGGATCAAGGGTGTTTGGGCCTAAAAATCAATGGAGAGAGTCCAAAGTTGAAGGTTCGCCTGGGGTGCCTAATCCCCTTGCATTGGTTCTACTGGTGCACAGTTGGAAGACGAAACCATTTTTTAAATTGCCTATATACACTAGACAGGACTGCGGCCCTGCAATACCAATCTTTTGGTGACATCACCAAGAGATATAATATTAGTGCCATCCAATATCTCATAATGGTGTGCTTTTCTACATTACTGCATGCATTGACCTCTAAATGCAAGCCCTCAAGGAACTCCACTTCATAGCAGTGATCAACATTTAGTATACAGAAGCCCAGAACTAGCTATGGACCCTTTCCTTTCAAAAAGGGATGTTCATTTGTTAGTGCATATTCAGGGGCCCTTTTACAAAGGCACGCTGAAAAATGGCCTGCGGTAGTGTAGACGCGTGTTTTGGGTGCGTGCAGAATCATTTTTCAGCGCACCTGTAAAAAGTGCCTTTAAAAAATTTTTATCAAAAATGGATGTACGGCAAAATGAAAATTGCCGCGTGTCCATTCTGGGTCTGAGACCTTACCACCAGTCATTGACCTAGCAGTAAGGTCTCACGACGTAACCATGCGGTAATGGTCCACATGCGTAAAATATCAATTACCACCCAATGTATCGGACGCATGTCAAAAATGAAATTACCGCAAGGGCCACGCGGTAGCCGAGCGAAAACTCAAAACTGACGCGCGTTGGGCACACATAGGCAGGCTTAGTAAAAGGCCCCCCCCCCCCCCCGTTCTTTAGGATCCCTTATTTAGAAGGCCTTAAATCAATTTATTATTATTTGTTACATTAGCGTGCATTAAGTCAATTAGTGCGCATTAAAAAAAATTTCTTAAATCAAAACACATGAAGTGAACCAAAAAAGTCTTAAGGGGTGGGGGGAACAAACTACAATTTTTGCACTGTGCATTTCCCTAGTGACAGAGTTGATATTGAGTAATAACGACCATGTAACCTACCCAGTCTGCCCGGAGTCCCTACCTAAGAGTAATCTTGTTGCAGCTCACCTTGCCTGTTTCTTGGAAAGTTGACCCAGCCATATCAAAGTTCTCTGCCTGTTGGCCTGGACCGCTTTTTTTTTTGGCACTCTAATTTCCATGTGACTAAGCAAGTAAGATCTAACACTATTCCCCAACACTCAGGCCTCTGCTCCTCTTCTTTTACCATTACCCCCCCCCCCCCCCCCTCATCTGTCCTTACAACTAATCCTCTAATGATGAGAATGCTAGAAGATTTTATTTATATATATATATATATATATATATATATATATATATATATATATATATATAGATAGAGAGAGAGAGAGAGAGAGAGAGAGAGAGAGAGAGAAAGAAATATATAGATATATATGTATGAGAGAGAGCGAGCACAACCATGAAAGCAAGCAGTGTGAAGAACTGCTAGCATCTGGTATGAACTGCTGCCCTGCTGTGGTGTGCCGTGCGTAGGATGAAGTGGGGGGAATGCAGGTAAAAGGGTGGTAATGTCAAATATGAATCCTTACACAATGGTAACACAAAACACTGCCACACAAAAGAATAAAAGCAGCATGTTGGGGCGTTGGCAGGCCGTTCCAATAAAAACAAAGCCTTCACAAAAGCAGAGTGTGGTGAAACAAAGGACTGCAACAATGTTCTTTTCAGGCTGTTTCAAAACTATAAGAGGGAAAATTGAGTTTTCTGAATATCCTCTTCAGTTCTAGTGGAAGACTATTCTGATACCTTATAGATTTTGTCTTAAATAAACTCTTTTGCCTTTCCGTCCCCACCCCTTCTGTAGTTCTTCTGCTCTATTTTTTTTTTGTTTCATTTTGGCCTTCTAATGTCATCGCCAGCTCTGATCTCCAATACCTCCTCCTCATCTTTCTTAGTCAGTTTTTCTGAAATCTAGGCTGTAGCTACACAGAACAGAAACTCTCTTCCAGCAACATTTGCAAGAACCGATGTCATACAGAAATGTGCTCGCGTTTGAGTATTAAAACCACGCTTTCGTTCTGCTCAAATGTGGATAAGATTCCCTCCCTCACCAAGCCTAGATACCCTTCAGAACAAAGAGTACTGAAAAATAAATTTCAATTCATACCGTAGTTTTCACAAAGAAATATGAGGTTTGAATATAAGAACATAATAGTAGCCATACTGGGTCAGACCAATGGTCAGTGCGTTTTTTCTAGCAAAAAAAGGTGCTGGTACTCAAATGCTAGGCCACCCTTCAGGGGTGGGGTGATCACTTAGGGATCCACCCCAGAATAGCCAGGCCCCCTGCAACCAGTCATAGAATCTATGGCAAGACAGAATTGGTGTGTAGAGCCTGAGCTTTTTCATTAGAACTTGGGGTCCATGGGTCAGTTTTAACAGACAATGGAAAAGGTGCCAGTACTCAGTACCCTCAAGTACCCCCTCAAAAAAAGCCCTGCCAATGGTCCATTTAACCCAGTATCCTGTTTTCCAAACAGTGGCCAAGCCAGGTCACAAGTACCTGGCAGAAACACAAATCATGGCAAAGCTCCATACTACAAATTTCAGGGCAAGCAGTTGCTTCCCATGTCTGTTTGTCCACACCTTTTTTAAACCCAGATACACTAACCGCTGTTACCACATCCTCAAGCAAAGAGTTCCAGAGCTTAACTATTCGTTGAATGAAAAAATATTTCCGCCTATTTATTTTAAAAGTATTTCCATGTAACTTCCTCAAGTGTCCCCTAGTCTTTGTACTTTTGGAACGAGTAAAAAATAGATTTACTTCTACTACACCACTCAGGATTTTGTAGACCTCATCCATCTCTTTCCCAAGCTATAGGGCCCTAACCTCTTTAGCCTTTCCTCATATGAAAGGAGTTCCATCTCCTTTATCATTTTGGTTGCTCTTCTTTAAACCTTTTCTAATTCCGCTATATCTTTTTTTGAGATACGGCGACCAGAACTGAACACAATATTCAAGGTGCGGACGCACCATGGAGCGATACAAAAGCATTATAGTATTTCACCATCCCTTTCCTAATAATTCCTAGCATCCTGTTTGCTTTTTGGTCTCCGCCACACACTCAGCAGAAGATTTCAGTGTATTATCTACGACGACACCCAGATCTTTTTCTTGAGCACTGACCCCCAAGGTGGACCATAGCATCAGGTAACTATGATTTGGATTATTCTTTCCAATGTGCATCACCTTGCATTTGTCCACATTAAATTTCATCTGCCATTTGGATGCCCAGTCTTCCAATTTCCTAAGGTCTTCCTGCAATATTTCACAGTCCACACGTATTTTAACAACTTTGAATAGTTTTGTATCATCTGCAAATTTGATCACCTCACCCATCGTTCCGATTTCCATATCATTTATAAATATGTTAAATAGTACCGGTCCCAGTACAGATCTCTTTGGCACTCCATTGTTCACCCTCCTCCATTGAGAGAAATGACCATTTAACCCTACCCTCTGTTTTCTGTCCAATAATCAATTCCTAATCCACACCAAAACCTTGCCTCCTATCTCATCACTCTTTAGTCTTCTCAGGAGTCTCTCATGAGGAACTTTATCAAAAGCTTTCAGAAAATCTAGATACACTACATCAACCAGCTCACCTTTATCCAAGTTTATTTACGCCTTCAAAGAAATGAAACAAATTGGTGAGGCAAAGACTTCCCTCGGCTAAACCCATGCTGACTCTGTCCCATTAAACCATGTTTGTCTATGTGTTCTGTAATTTTTTTCTTTATAATAGTTTCCACTATTTTGACCAGCACTGACGTCAGTCTTACCGGTCTATAATTTGCCAGATCACCCCTAGAACCCTTTTTTAAAAATCAGTGTCACATTGGCCACCCTCCAATCTTCAGGTACTACGGACGATTTTAACGACAGGTTACATATTACTAATGGGAGATCAGCAATATCATGCTTGAGTGCCCCTGGATGTATGCCAGCCAGGTGATTTACTACTCTTTAGTTTGTCAATTTGGATCAGTACATCCTCTAGGTTCACCGCGATTTCTTTCAGTTCCTCCGCATCATCACCCTTGAAAACCAATTCCGGTACAGGCAGATCTCTTACATCTTCTTCTGTAAAGACAGAAGCAAAGAATTCATTCAATTTCTCCGATATGGCCTTGTCCTCCCTAAGTGCCCCTTTTGCTCCTCTGTGATCTGTCCCACGGATTCCCTCACAGGCTTTCTGCTTCTGAAGTGTTTGAAAAAGTTGTTACTGTGAGTTTTAGTCTCTACGGCAAGTTTCTCTTCATATTCTCTTTTAGACTTCTTTATTAATGCTTTGCATCTGACTTTCTAGTGCTTATGTTGTGTCTTATCCTCTTCATTGGGGTCCTTTTTCCATTCTTTGAATGCAATGGTCTGTTTCACTTCACCTTTTAACCATGCTGGCTGACGTCTTTTCTTCTTTCCACCTTTGTAGAATGCATCTGGACTGGGCTTCCAAGATGGCATTTCTGAATAATATCCATGCCTGATTTAGGGGCTCAATTTCAAAGCACTTAGACTTACAAAGTTCCATAGGTTACTATGAAATTTTGTAAGGCTAAGTGCTTTGAAAATATGCCTCTTAGTGTTCTAACCTTTGCAGGCGATCCTTTTAGTTTCTTTTTAACCATTTTCCTCATTTTATTATAGTCGCCCTTTCGAAAATTAAATGCAGCTAAAGTAGATTTCTTTTGCGGGTTCATCCCAGATAGTAGCTCAAACTTGTTCTAGTTATGATCACTGTTTCTCAGGGGACCCAACACTGCCACCTCTCGCACTATGCCCTGCACACCACCAAGAAACAGATCAAAAATGGCTCCCCCTCTTGTCGGTTCCTGGACCAAATGCTCCAAGAAGCAGTCATTTATTACATCTAGAAATTTTATCTCCCTGGCACTCCCTGATGTAACATTTATCCAGTCAATATCGGGGTAATTGAAATCACCCATTAGCGTTGCCCAATTTGCCAGCTTTCCTAATCTCTGTAAACATTTCTTCATCCATCTGTTCGTTCTGTCCAAGAAGACGGTAGTACAGCCCTACAAGAATACTTCCTCCCTTCACACACGGAATTTCTATCCATAATGATTCCACGCTGCTATCTGTGTCAATTTGATCCTTCCTATCATTGCGATACAATTTGTACCCTGTTAACACAGTATCCCATTGATTGTCTTCTTTCCACCAAGTCTCTGAGATGCCTATTATATCTACCTCATCATTTAGTGCTATATATTCTATCTCTCCCATCTTATTTTTTAGGCTTCTAGCATTTGTAAACAGGCACTTCAAGTTGTGTTTTTTTCCTTTGATCTAAGTTGAAGGGGATGATGTGCATCCTTTATCCTGTTCTCTCATTAAGCATACCTGGCTTTTTTTCAGCATTTTTTTCAGGCTTCTAGAATTTGTAAACAGGCACTTCAAATTGTGTTTTTTCCATTGATCTACAAGCTGCTTAGAAGCTGAAGGGGATAATGTACAGCCTTTATCCTGTTCTCTCATTAAGCATACCTCACTTACTTTCAGCATTGTTGAAACCTCTCTACTCGAATTCCTTAAAAGTCCTGTTTCAATAGTATCCTTCAAGGATACTCCAGAGTGAACCATGTGCTCCTGGGTGACTGTCGGCTTCCCCCCCTCCCCATTCTAGTTTAAAAGCTGCTCTATCTTCTTTTTAAAAGTTAGCACCTGCAGTCTGGTTCCATCTCAGTTAAGGTGGAGCCCATCCTTTCAGAACAGTCTCCCCCTTTCCCAGAAGGTTGCCCAGTAATTCCTTTATCTCTTATTTGTCCTGTTTGTCTGCCCTAATTAGATTGTAAGCTCTGTCGAGCAGGGACTGTCTCTTCATGTTCAAGTGTACAGCGCTGCGTACATCTAGTGGCGCTATAGAAATTTTAAGTAGTAGTAATAAATTTAAATCCCTCATCCCTGCACCATCATCTCAACCACACATTGAGACTTCAGAGCTCTGCCTGCCTTTTGGGTCCTGCGCATGGAAAGGGGAGCATCTCTGAAAATGAGACCATGGAGGATCTGGACTTCAGCTTTCTACCTAAGAGCATCAATTTGGCTTCCAGAACCTCCCTCCCACATTTTCCTATGTCATTGGTACCCACATGTACCAAGACAGCCAGCTCCTCCCCAGCACTATCTAAGATCCTGTCTAGGTGACGCGTGAGGTCTGCCAGCTTTGCACCAGACAGGCAAGTCACTAGGCGATCCTCATGTCCACCAGCCACCCAGATATCTATATGCCTAATGATCGAATCACCAACCAAAACAGCTGTCCTAACCCTTCCCTCCTAGGCAGAAGTTCTTGGAGACTTATCCTCGGTATCCTACATCCCCTGGTGGGCAGGTCCTGGCTACAGGAGTACTTTCTACTTCACCAGGGTGATGCTCTCCTTCTAGGACACCTCCCTCGTCCAAGGCAGCACAGGGACTGCCAGACTGGAGGTGGAACGTTTCTACAACGTCCCTGTAGGTCTCCTCAATATACCTCGCCATCTCCCTCAGCTACACCAAGTCTGCTACTCTAGCCTCAACAGGACGGACCTGTTCTCCGAGAGCTATGAGCTCTTTGCATCAGGCAAACACATATAACCGTTCACCAACTGGGAGATAATCATATGTGTGACACTCAATGCAAAAGACTGGATAGCACCCCTCTCGCTGCTGGACTGCTGACTCCATCTTAGTATTTTTGACTTTTTCAATAATTTAAAACTTGCAAAGGTATTAAGGATATTAGCCAAATATAAAAATGCCACCAGACACATTGGAACAATTCATGTGTCACAACAGCATTTCCATTATACAAGTGTTGTATCAGAATATACAATTCTAATATATTTATTTTTTAATTACAATACCGTTAAACTACTTAAAAGAAAACCAGTTGGTTAGGATCAATATCTTTATAAGCTAACAAGTTTTAAAGACACAAAATTTTAGAAGTGATAACATCTAACGATTTAGCCAACAGGAATAAAATTAAAGATTAACTAGCAAACACTGCTGAGCTGAAGCTTCAATGCTAATTCCAAACATATGCCTTTATATACTTGACATCCCTATCACTCAGCCTTTAGCCTTAAACCTACACAAGTTGAACAAGGTATACTAATGAATCTGAGCAGTTAAAATACTACATCTTGAATGAAAAAGCAAAAAACTTACCCTTTTTCAAAGGTAAACTCATTTTTTAGGGAATTAGCTGAAGTCTCACCAATAAAAACCGATGGGATGTCTATCTTCTTCAGAAGTTCAGCTACAAAGCATAAGAAAATGAGTTCAAAAGCAAGTCACCCATATTCAGAGCCCCAATATCCCACTACTGACATATCTATGAAAGTGTTCAATATACTTTTCCACCAGACAGATAAACAATTGCCAAAAAGAAGCTGCTTACGGGTTTATACTTCAAGTCTTCTAATGTGAAGAACCGGAGGGGTGCACACCAGGCTCAGGGTTATAATTTAGAAAGATGAGAAGTCTACAATAGGTTTATCATGTGCCCTTTGGGTGGGCCTGGGTCCAAGATGGATGGCCAGAAGAGCCCCACCCAGTCCCACAGGTGATTTGGTCTCTCCTTCTCTCACCTGCATGCCATATGGTCTCTCAAACATCCCCCCTCTCCCGCATACCTTTTCAATAGCAGATTTCCACCAGCAGCGAGCAGAAACTTATACACACTGCTCATGTTGGCCGCATAGGCTTCCCATGATGCAACGTCTTGTTTTTGCATAGGCAGGAACACGTCAGAGGGAAGGCTGTGGGGTTGGTGCGAGAAGTATGTATCGGTCACTGCTTGCTGCAGGCGAAGATCTGCTATTTACAAGGTATGCAGGAGGGACAGTTGTTGGGAGATTTTGGCTGGTGGGGCTTGGGGATCCCTGCCACCCACATCACAGGTGTGCTGCTATTGGATGGGCCTGGGCCCACCCTTGGCTACGCCACTGCTACTGCCAGTGTGTAAGAATCTTTACAGTATTTTTGCCCATATGAATCAACTACAGACAATATATGCCATATTATTGTGACTCTTTCCAATTTGAAGGCCAGCACATACAGGGGGAACAGTTATTTTATAAGGAGACACATTTTAAAAAAAAGAAGGGGGGGGGGGGGGGGGGGGAAGCAGGCAGAACATGGCTCATAACATTCCTACCAGTGTGTGTGTTTCACATATCTGGTCTGTACAAGAACTTCCTTTCTTATGATAAGAATAGTCTTTCAGTGCTGGAGTCAACCCTCAGTCTGCTGCCAGTTACACTGGAAGCTGGCAGTGCAGGCTCACTCACACAGGAGGGAAGATTAGAAAACTGCAGATAGAGGTCTAAACTCCGAAAAATGTCCAGAAATATTAACCATCCTTCAACCTTCTGGACATCAATACAAAATTCTGAGTCCTGCACACATTTCACAAGGGCCCCCCTAACAAAAGCGTAGCCAGGTTTTGATGTCAGGGGGAGCAGACCTTATTGTAAAATAGATTTCAGTGTGAAGCCGAAGAGCTGATCTGCACAGGTGACATTTTATTCAAAATCGAATAGTTGCTCCCCACCTAGCTACACCTCTGCCCCCTAAACATGTAAATGCAAAATATGTGCAGAGTTTGCCAATGCCTTAATCTGGCTCTGCCCACTGCAACAGATACACATAACAGCCAATAAGAAAACTGTTTTCACAATAGAATTAACAACAAAAATTAAATATAGGGCTAAATTATTTATAATTTCTGTGAGCATATCTATGTTTGTGCTGGACATGTATTATGTCTATGAGGGAGGAAGCAGGGTTGGGAATTTGCAGAGGGTAGATTTGGGGATTAAGGTAGATTGTGGGGTAGTGGGCAGTTGCAGTGGGTAGTTTTTGGGATGGTAGGGCAGTTACTCAGAAGCAGTTTTTGATGGTGGGGACACTTTGCAGCTTAGGTGCACAAAGGGGGATAGTTTTGGGGAGGTCTGGACAGTACAGAATGAGGAGAAGCAGTTTGAAAGCAGGCATTCCTTAATTGTTCTGTTTCGCTGTATGCAAGTTTCCATGCTACAGAAGCTGGAATTTCATCTCCACAGAAATACATTGAGCCCATTTTCATCTTCTTTTCTTACCCATTTTTCCGATTTGCCAAGTTTCATCCCATTCTGTTAAACCTTTTGAGAGTTATTTTACTCCCAGACAGATGGCGGACATTTGATCTCTTCTATATATTTTTAAACTTCCATTGGATTGGACAGAATAAGAATTAAAAAAAAAAGTGGCTAACTGCTGGATTTTACAAAAGTCTCTATATAAAACAGTCACCAATTAAGAAGCCAAGCTCTTAAAGTTCAATTTTTACATTTCTTGTGTTATTTGAAAAACCAGATGGTTAAATACAGGTTCCCCCTCAATCACTCCTATAAAGCCCTGTGTCAGGCCTCTTAATATCTGTAAAGACTTAATATCTTGAAGTATAACCGCAGTACACCAACACACACCTGAAGCCTCTTTATTTTCTGAAATTTCCTTTATTGGATAAATATAGATAATTTACTCACAGTCAGATGTTCAGAAGTATTGCTCCAAGGCAAAAAGAGACTCCATACTTCTGAGAGGTTGGAGATAGAAATCTAAAGAAAGGCAGCTTTATTGCAACGGTAGGAAAATAGTTAAACGGATGAAGGTAGTTCAGAGCTGGGTGGCTGGAATGTGCAATATCTTATTAGAGAGATATTAATGAGTTCATTACAAGGGGTTTAGCAGGGCAAGTGCTGTCTGAAGCAACATGGAGAATGCCTCATGGAGCAGAAGAGGCCAAGAAGGGGCTCACACAGGCCCAGTCAGGAGGACGTAAAGGGATCAATAGGAACAAAGCCTGCCATCAGATAGCAGGGGTGATCCCGGAGGGCAGCCCTCGATTGGAGGGAAAGGTCATACCTGGCTGACATCTCAGGAGACAGTAAGAATGACCAGGAATTGATAGCAGGTAGACAAAAGAGCCAAGCTTGGCTGAGAAAGAGAAGAGGTCTTTGCAGCAGAATAGACCAATAGTAACAGTCCTTATATAGACAGGCAGGGGTGACTGCATTACATGTGAGACTACATTACATACAATGCATTGCTCATCTCTCCGCCATCCTGCCTTATGTCTTCTTCAAGGGCCTTTACTTGGGCCTCTTAAGATAGCTGCTTCTTTCTCTTGCTAGGGCAGCTTCAAGGCAATGTCTAGCCGAGCCCAGTTCCTGGGTGGCACCAGAGTCTGCAGTTGAAATGAAGCGTTTCCACTGGCGCGTTTTTCTGGAGCAAGTGCCAGTAGTAGAGCATCCATATACGTACATACGTGTAGATCACTGTGATGGCAACCTGCCTCCATAACACGCTTTGCCTTGGGCTTCCTTCTTTCAGGTAGATTAGACTCTGATGAAAACAGATTTGGTTCCTCAGGATCTGAGGGCTCTTCTGATTCAAATTGCTTCAATGCGCTAGCAAGTGGTTGAGTGTGTGCTTCGTTTATCGTTTATTCATTTTACTATACCGTTTCAAATTGTGGTTACAAAACAAAAACGGTTTACATGATGATATAAAATCAAATAAAAACTAACATAAAAGAACTCCATCGAATTTATAGGAAAGCAAGCTTTTGTTTGTAGAGTCTTCAGAGGCAAAGTGATTAAGTCAATTCTTTCCGTCATTCCGACCCACAGCAGTTTTGAAGACCTCGGCTTTTGCCTTAAGTGCAGCTATTTCTTTCTGTTGCTGGAGCACCTCTATCAATGTTCAGCTCAGCTTTTTCATGTGCAGCCTCAGCCTCCATCTCAGCCCGTTTTAGCTTCTGGGTGGTTTCTTGTTCAATGTGGCAACGGCAAGATTTGGCCACCTCTGCCATAGCCCACGCGTGACCTGGAGGATCTTGAGGTTTTGGACGTATGCCTAGAAGTGTGAGAGCACAGGGAGATGCTTGTGGATGGCACATAAGGGCCAGATGGCCCATCCAGTCTGCCCTTCCTCAGTAATGTTCTAGGCTGCAGTAACCACTAACTCCTCTTTTTCCTAAGGGATACCAGATGCCTGTCCCATGCTTCCTTAAAATTTTGACACAGCCTTGGTCTCCACTACCTCCACTGGGAGGCCATTCCACGCATCCACCACCCTTTCTGTGAAGGAGTATTTTCTTAGATTCTTCCTAAGCGTATTTTCATCTCAACTTCTTCCTATGCCCTCTCATTCCAGAGTTTTTCTTCATTTGATAAAGGCTCACCTCCTGTACATTGATGCCACTGAGGTATTTAAACGTCTCTATTATATCTCCTCCCTCCCTCCTCTTTTCCAGTGTATACATGTTGAGGTTCATAAGCCTGTCCCTATATGTTTTATGATGGAGACAACTTATCAGTTTTGTAGCCGTCCCCTGGACCGACTCCATCCTGTTTATATCTTTCCATAGGTGCATGTCAGGGATGGTCTTTATTTGCCTTCATTTTTCTCTATTTCTCCCATCTTCACAGCAAGTTTTTTCCTCCTTGTCCTTTAACTTCAATATCTCCATTTGCAGAGTTCTTTGTTGAGCTTAAGAGCCAGTAATTTACCAACTTTACTATGCTGTTTCAAAATATAGCTGTTTCACCTTTTTTAAGCAAAATCAGCTGTATCCAGACCCTCAGCTCCACCCTCTCCGCCTCTAGTACTATGTAGGACGTTTGTGATAGAGAATGTTTGTGCTCCTGTTCGAGGGATTTTATCCTCTATAGTAACTCTTGCTCCCTTTTAACTATCTCCTTTTAAATGACACCAGAACCTCTCTTCTAACTACCCTTCATCCCATCCCATAAGTTGCTTTCAACACTGGCCCATTATTTTTCAAGTCAAATACTCCACTAATATACTCTCAACCTTCTAGCCAGTCTCCTTAAATCTAGAAAGCTATCATTAAGCTTCCAAAATTAGAGCCCACTCTGATTTCCATCCTTCACTGGATCCACACTGGAGAATGGTCAAAGTAATAGGTTCTATTTGAGCTCCTTCAACCCTTGCACTACTTGTTGGTACACAAAAAGGGAGGGGAACTCTAGATATGGAAACTAAAGCTGCATGTGCAAATTTAGCAGTGTGGCCAAATTGCACATGCAACTTGATTAACAAGCCAATCAGCGCTGACAATAGGGCGATAACAAGCAACTATCAGCACTATTTATTGGTTCTTATATTCTACATTATCCAAAAACAATTCTGTAAAGTAGTGCACATAAATGCTAAAGCATGGATCTAAAAGGGGGCGTGGCCATGGGAGGGGCATAGCCAGACCATGGGCGTTTCTAAAAATTACACACTGTGTTACAGAATATGCCCGATCCACGCCTAAGTTAGGCATGGGCATTTATACCAGGTTTTACTTGGTGTAAATAGTAGTAGTAGTAGTAGTGTAAATGGCCACACCTAGATTTTAGTCACTGGGACGGCCATACGCTTATTCTATAAATGCGCCTAACTAGGCAAGGTTTATAGAATAGTGCTGAGCGTGGCTTTTTCGGTACCATATATAGAATTCCCACTAATATGTCTATCCTACAATATAAATTGTCCGGGTGTGAGTAAAGTATAGTCATACTTCTTAGAATATCTAAATCTCCATGCATGAGTAAGTTATAGCCTTCCCAACAATTTTCTCAATTGTACTCTATAATTTCTCTTGGATGTGTCACTTGCACCTGTATTAACTGTCTGTGCATCCAAATTTAAATTGAAATCCTCCCCATAACAACGGCATCCTCCTAGCCCAGTCTCGCTTCCAAATTTTCCTAGAAATGCCCTTGGCTACTACTGGGTACAGAGAGACAAACTAAGGTCATCTTAATCCCATCTAGTAATATTTTTACTATCAAATATCTCCCCTTCCACCTCATATGGCTCAATTTTGTGTTGTTTTGCAATAAAGATATCCCCCTTTTTTCAACACCAACAAATTTTACTTTTAGTGTGGATATCAAAAATGGGAAAGAAAGGGAGATGTATAGTGTTGTGCTGAATTATTGATTACACTGGATTCAAAGATATAAAAATTGCTACTGGATGTAATTGGCCAGTGAAAACTTTCCAAGTTCTGAGAAGCAATATTGCACTCCTCCTACATTTAATGATCAAGCCAGCTTGGACAAAAGATATGTTAATTTATCAATCACCTCCTAGCAGAAATGCAGAGCTGATACAAAGGAAGGTCATTACGAACTGATAAAGGCTGGCACTGTGATACAAAAGAGTACAACCAAGAAAAAGGCATAACAATTACAACAATTCTGCAAGTACAGAATGCCTCTTCAATAGTCCTCAATAGAGTGATTTGGGTGTTCAGCTCTCTGCATGTTGTCAGTTTAAAAAAAAAAAAAAAAAATCATGGCCAGTCCTTAAAATAGATCTTTCATTCTGAAATTCCCGGACTCAAGCATTGGATAGATTCTTATCTAAGAGTAATACATAATTCTGAACATTCCTGAATGTGTATCTGAGCACCTGGCCAACCCAGAAACATGTGTCCAGCTTCCTAACATCTCCAGAACCGAAAAGAACCAGTTTCAACTTTTCCTGCACTATGATTAGATTACTGCCCCAACATAACCTCAGTTCCTGCAGGCTAAGAATTATAAGGGAAACCTCAACTTCACTCTCTGACTCTTCACTAGCATAGAGGGCAAGAAAACGGAGAGGGTCTCCGCTCTCACACCAATCCACTCTACAAGCAAAAAAAAAAAAAAACCAACCTTCTTAACAGCCACTATTTACTTCCCATCTAGAAGCAAGAAAGCAGAACTGCAGAATCATCTTCAGAAATTCTAGAGAAATCAAGCACACTGACCAGCAACAGACAAAATGAGAATATCTGGACCCAGCGCCTGCCACAACTGCCATTCACAGTGACTTCACACTGCACTAGTATAATTAATGATTCAGGATTTCAAGCAATATTTATATCTTGATATACATTCTCCTTGCATAAGATCTCAAAGCTGAGTGTTGTAATGAATGCCTAGTCTGTAAAGATCTGTAAACAAACTGCACTGCATTTACAGAAAAAGAAACTAATCCTTCCTTACCTTTGAGTGTATTTACTTAAATATTTTGCAGTGCAATGATGGTTAGTGCTGTTCCCCAACACATATAATTAAATTCCTCTTGCATAAACAAAAAAAACCCTCTTAATATCTGGGTGGATTTATTTTTATTTTAAAAATGGGAGGTGCAAATAATGAATGTAATTTTGCACTCATACAGCAGGAACTGCATTTTGTAAAAGTTGTAGCAGAAATGCAGGTATCTCCACCCTACACAGCATACAAGTAAAGGCAAAAATGTGTGCATGCTCTGCACAGGCACAGATTTTATGCGTGAATGTATTCCATTTTAACTGAACAGAGACATCAATGACATGATTCTGTGGATGAGAAAGGCCAATTTCTCTACCTGAGATGTGGTCCTCCTTGTGGAACTGACCCACGTAAGAGGTCCATCTCCTTCTTATTCCTGGCACCTGAAAGAGGTAGGGCAGAATGTGTTGAACTTGGCAGGCCCTCACCTGCAAGTTCAACTGCTGCAACTCATATCCATATGAGATAAGAACCTGGAAGGTGGCTGACTGAAGAGATACTGAGTAAGCTTTGAGGATGGATGAGAGAGGATGCAGTATAGTGAATGAGCAGAGAAACTCAAGATGCTGCAGTACTAAGCTGGAAGCCAAACAGCTGTTTTGAATAAGGATTTATCTGGCAGACAGCCACACAGACTGGAAAAGAAGTTCCAGGAACGAGAGGTATGTGCATATATAGAAATCTCAAGGGACGCTCAAAAGGCAGAAGTGGTCAGAGTGACTCACAGAAGGCATTAGCAAAGTTCAGAGGAGTATACCTGCAAAGAAGGGAAAGGGAGCCAGAAAGCAATAGGGGTTTTATGGCTGCCACAATAAGAGAACAGGGCAAACACAAACCATTAATCTAACCACTAGATCCCAAACAACATACTTAGGCAGCTTTAGAAAAAATAGAAACCACTTCAATGTATATTGTATGGGAAGCAGTACACTCAGATTTTATTAAAAATCAAAAAATTCTAGCAGCTGCAAGAGTGTGTAAGCATGTTTGATCAATGTATGCACATAATGGTGTTATAATTAGGGCTTACCCTTTGTTAGATTTTAATAAGCAACCTGATGAAAAAAGTCAAAATAGGTTTTCACTGGATAAACATTGGGGAAAACATCACTTTCCTAGTTCTTCCTCACCCCTCCCCCTGGTTTGTCTTGTGTTTTGCACTCAGTTTGATGCCTTTTCTGCACAGATGACACAAATATAGATATTCTATTGCACTACATGTCGCATGAAAATGACCACACACAGATTTTTTGTACGTTTATTAGTTATACCGTGCTTCTGTACATAACCCTCAAAGAAACCTTATTTTGTACTTGGAAATCAACACCTAAAGTTGCAATTCATAAACAAACAATCAAGAACCAAGTCTCTAATTATAATGTAAGTAGTATACACATACTTTGGAATCATGCTCTTAAATGCAACAGTTACGCAGAAACCTTTACATGTGCATATTGTTTTTTTCCTTTTAAAAATGAATCATGCATGTAACCTCTCGTCTGTACCTATACCTGTAATAGGTCTTTTAAAATTACTCCCGAGATGAGATACTCACCGTCAGTGGATCCCATGCTAAGTAAGTCATCTGACGCAACATTGTGAATGATAGCTGCTTTGTATCCAGCGTTCTGTGCGTTTAAAACCTAAAATAGCAAAAGCATGAATAAATATAACATAAAAGCAAAAAGTACACTAAATGAATAAGCAATGATGCATAATAGGATAACAATGTTAACATTTTCTGTAGTTTAGTATTAGACCTCCTCTACACTTTCCTGGGGCATATTCTACTTTTTCCAGACCCTCTCATGTTCCTTTTGCCCTTTGAAGCTCTGTCCTCTGAAGTATACAATGTGAGCTCATTTACAAAGAGCCTGGGGCTAGTGGATACATTTTCTGTGGCAAATACTACCATGCTGTTAGTTTATTTCAGGGCCATAACTAATGAGGTCATTAACATGCCATTTGCATGTTTACCAGATGTGGATGTCTTTAATTTTAATATGCATGCAAATGTGTAAAATACCACCCATTTTGCCCCACATCTGGTACATAATAAACGCTGCCTTACTCGAGACATGTAATATGGTTATCACTCGCACTAAAACCTCTTAGTGAGCTGATATGACTTAAGATGAGATCCCATAACAAGGAACTGTCTAAATAAATTTACACTATATTCTATTTGCTATAGAAACTGTAATCGCTGTATGTTACCACATTAATAGCTGAAAGAAAAAGCATGAAATATGATTTATATTATAAACAATTATTACATATTAAGCTAGAAATGCTGAGACTCAAAGGGTTTTGTTTAGGCATACAGTTTCATAAACTTTCATGTTCTCGCATGAACAAGTTGGAGAAGTGTTTCAAAACAGAAGTTAGAGAAAAATGGGACACTGGAAACCTGCGTCTTTGCTTTTTACAAAGAAGCAAAAATGCTATGAACAGCTTCTTCATGCATGTCAACAAATTGCAAATATTGTTAAAGGGGTACCTTCTGTTCGGAAGGGTAAGTTCTACAAAAGTTTAAGCCTGGGAAATCTTAACTTTTACATACAATTGGAGGACATATACTAGGATTTCAAGCATCAGAACCAGAGATATAGCCAGGTACTTAAAAGATTTGGGACAGTGGCCCATCTGGAAGCCTGATGCCTGCAACCTGCTCCTCCTGCCACCTATGGACACTGGGATCACTAAGAGGCAGGCTCTCTCTCCAATCTGGAGCTGAATCCAGTTCATAGGAGCCAACTTTTCAAAATGATTGGGGTGCTGAAAAAGTTTTTTTTTTTTTTACAGGTGATGCATTCCCGCTCCATCTCTCCCCAACCCCCTCCCTCCGAATTTTAAAAGTCATCTTACCTTGTCTGGGTTACGCCAATAGCAGCAGTGAAAAGCGTGCAGACTCGGCACTTCAGCCCTTCCCTTCGCTCAGCTCTGGTCCTGTTTTTGCGGAAACAGGAAATGAGGGCAGGACCAGAGCTGAGAGAGGGGAAGGGGTGAAGTGCCAAGCCTGCACGCTTTTCACTGCTGCTGCCAGTGTAACCCCGACAAGGTAAGATGACTTTTAAAATTCAGATGGGGGGGGGGGGGGGGGGCCCTGGAACTCGGAGGGAGGGAGGGGGGAGGGACCTGGAACTCGGAGGGAGGGAGGGACTTTTAAAATTCTGGCCTGGTGAAGGGAACTTCCGGTGGATGAAATATTGGCGGTGCTCGAGCACTCACAGCACCCACGGAGTCGGCACCTATGATCCAGTTCACAGGAGTAACGCAGAGAGAGGCATGGCAGATTACCTAAATAAGACTTAGCGCAGATCCCGTCCCTTATTCACTATTCCCCCTCATCACTAAATTACTTTTCCCCCAAGGGGCCAAATATACTGGGCACAGAAGAAATAATGGGGGTCTTTTATTAAAACTTAGCTCAAGTTATCTACAGCAGGGCCCATTTTATTCCTATGGGCCCTGCTGCAGATAACTCAAGCTAAGCTTTAGTAAAAGCCCCCCTCAAACAATATTTGTACATACAAATATATATATTTTGTTCAATACAAAAACATATGAAAACATGCCACAAAATTGCCACAGAATCTTGAAAAATCTGTCATAGGAAACCACAGCCAATGACAGTATCTAGAAAGGGTGCAGCATAGTAACATAGTAGATGACGGCAGAAAAAGACCTGCATGATCCATCCAGTCTGCCCAACAAGATAAACTCATATGTGCTACTTCTTGTGTATACCTTACCTTGATTTGTATCTGCCATTTTCAGGACACAGACCGTAGAAGTCTTGCCCAGAACTAGCCCCATTTTCAGGACACAGACCGTAGAAGTCTTGCCCAGAACTAGCCCCACCACCCAAACACCAGTCCCGTCTCCCAATCTCGGCTAAGCTTCTGAGGATCCATTCATTCTGCACAGGATTCCTTTTACGTTTATCCCACGCATGCTTGAATTCCGCTACCGTTTTCATCTCCACCACCTCAGTAAGCAATATTTTAAAC
The DNA here is from genome assembly GCF_901765095.1 of Microcaecilia unicolor. Classification (NCBI taxonomy): domain Eukaryota; kingdom Metazoa; phylum Chordata; class Amphibia; order Gymnophiona; family Siphonopidae; genus Microcaecilia; species Microcaecilia unicolor. The sequence goes on along the minus strand of NC_044040.1, from coordinate 180,136,718 downwards.
TGAAGCTCATATTTCCATATTCTCACCCTTACCACCGACTGATCATGTCTCCTCCATGCTGGACATAGTTTGGTCAAGCTGAGTAAAGCAGTGAGAAAACTACACAGAACGTGGAACATGGCACCGAGGAATAACATAGTAACATAGTAGATGACGGCAGAAAAAGACCTGCACGGTCCATCCAGTCTGCCCAACAAGATAACTCATATTTGCTGCTTTTTGTGTATACCCTACTTTGATTTGTACCTGTGCTCTTCAGGGCACAGACCGTATAAGTTTGCCCAGCACTATCCCCGCCTCCCAACCACCCGCCCCTCCTCCCAACCACCGGCTCCGGCACAGACCGCACAAGTCTGCCCAGCACCATCCCCACCTCCCAACCACCAGCCCCGCCTCTGGCACAGACCGTACAAGTCTGTCCAGCACTATCCCCGCCTCTCAACCACCAGTCCCGCTGCCCACCACCGGCCCTGGCACAGACCGTACAAGTCTGTCCAGCACTATCCCCGCCTCCCAACCACCAGCCCCGCCTCCCGATCCTGACTAAGCTCCTGAGGATCCATTCCTTCGGCACAGGATTCCTTTATGCTTATCCCACGCATGTTTGAATTCCGTTACCGTTTTCATTTCCACCACCTCCCGCGGGAGGGCATTCCAAGCATCCACTACTCTCTCTGTGAAAAAATACTTCCTGACATTTTTCTTGAGTCTGCCCCCCTTCAATCTCATTTCATGTCCTCTCGTTCTACCAGAGGACATGAAATGAGATCTGATGTATTAAAGGGTTTTTCCTATTTGTGTCTGGGGAATAATGCTTAGTACATAAGCTCCTTTGGTGGCAGAAGCCCATGTAAGTATAAGTCTTATCAATGGGATTTCTAAAATAACTCACATTATAGAGGCTCCTTCAGGCTGACATTGGTGGTGTTCAAAGTGCCTTCCCCACTTGCTCCCTAGTACTGAAGGGTCTGTTTCCTTTACATATTGTTCTCATGAGAAAATATTTCTGCCTGCATGATAAATGTATCTTACACGTTCTGCCTTCTAATTAGCAACATGGCTCAGTCAAGAGTTTTCAAACGTGTCCTTGAAAATGGAGCCTGTACCAGAAAATTTCTGCAGCTCCAACAAAGCTGATACTTTCCAGAGTGAAATTGGAATGATATTCAGGGCCTATGCCAACAACAACATGAACTAACCAACAAACAGAACCCACTCTAGTTTTACAAGTGCCCGGAGCTTGAGCAACACAAATAAGAGGTGATCAGTTTGGTGCGTCAGCTGCTCATTGTAACCGGTACGTAATTAATCCTAAATTACAGCCTCATAATATATTCTGTTGTACATTTAGCTCCTATGCAGTCCTTCTGCACTGTTCATCTCAGTATCAAATAGAAATTCCTTATGAAGAAGATTATATATATATATATATATATATATATATATATATATATATATATATATATATATATATATATATATATATATAAGCCATATATATATATAAGCCAGGAGTCAAGATATGTAAGAAAAGAAAGTCTTAGAGAAGCATTAATTTTCCCATGCACTACTGGCTTCTGGCCTAGCTCTGTCTAGCAGTTTGGCCTGAGGAACAAGAGTCACACAAGAAAACCAACAGAGTACTCCTGAAAGAGGTAAATAAACCTCAGTGAGAAAGATGCCAAGTAATTTATAAACTGCCTTTATCTGAAACATAAGCTTGACCTTGAACTTATGAGAGACAATGTGTTAAATCAACTCAACAGCTGGATAACCCCCCTTTTATTAATATATTCTACGATCTACCCCCCCCCCCCAATCTCACTTGCAGGACACTAGTTCCCCCAAGGTGAAATAGCATACACAGATGGTTCAGTCAGCACCCGATTTAATCCATTAATTAAGAACGGGGGGGGGGGGGGGGGGGGAGATGCATAAACAAAACGTAAAAGAACCGAAAACGTCTGTTTTACAGGTCTGTTTATTTATTTTATTACACCCACCAATGTCAATTCCTACTTTTATCCTGATATTAAATACAATTTCTACTTCTGTGTACAATGAAAACAAATAGCACATTTACTTTTCTTTTAACACAAGCAGATGGAAGGTGAATAGGTATTCGGGATCAAAAGGTACTAAAAAGTCCATTGATTACCATCTGAGGCCAAATGACAGCAAATAGGGTGATAACAGCATATCAAGTGCAGTGTTGCAGGCCTTCAGGGCTCAGAACCACAGAACGCATTATCAGCTTCATTACAATATTCATGGACTATAAAAAGTCTAGGCTCCAAGTATGGTATTTTATTTCCTTTGTGTTTTCTTTAGAATTAATAGTTGTACTTGAGCGCTTTGTCCAACGTTTCTGTTTGGAAATGTAAAAATTTATAATTAAAAAATCTGTGCTTACCTTTTGCTGCCCTAAAGCCTAGAAATAAAATGCATTAAAACAGAATTTGTTCTATGTATCCACACATCTAAGTCTACAATATATATATTTCAGAAAGACACAAAAGTAGGAAAAACACTTGGACCACCTTGGTTGAATGTATGTCCAAGTCCTTATATTTCTGTAGCAAGCTTAAGTACTTGAAGCTATGGTGTAAACTAATAGGCTTCAGAAATTTCACATTTGTGAATTGGCCCCACCTGTGTTAAATTGTACCAATTCAGATGGTAGGATAAGCTCAGCAGGTCCTGCTTAGTCCCTCTGCTGCCTAGTGCATTTCAAAGCAAATACCCAGACATCTGCACCCAAGGAGATGGTAAAAGAATTCCAGGAAAAGAATTCACCCGTGTAATTAAACTCTGGAATTCATTGCCGGAAAATGTGGTGAAGGCGGTTAGCTTGGCAGAGTTTAAAAAGGGGTTAGACGGTTTCCTAAAGGTCAAGTCCATAAACCGCTACTAAACGGACTTGGAAAAATCCAAAATCCCAGGAATAACATGTATAGAATGTTTGTACGTTTGGGAAGCTTGCCAGGTGCCCTTGGCCTGGATTGGCCGCTGTCGTGGACAAGATGCTGGGCTCGATGGACCCTTGGTCTTTTCCCAGTATGGCATTACTTATGTACTTATGCACAGATCAGGGGATGGGTATACTTGAATATCCCTTGGCACACACAGTCAGGATGATTATTATGAAGCAGAAAGCATACATTTCCAAAACCCTACACAGCAGGGAGACTAATCAGGGAGGTAACCAAGAGGCCAGTGCAAAGGTAACTTTGAAAGAGCTACAGGTTTCTGTGTCCTGGACCGGTCTGAGTATGTGATCATAATATCCTAAGAACTCTATAAATATGGCCTTTATGGTAGGCTGACATTGACTCAGAGAAGAGGGATAGAGACTCATGTAACTGTTGCGTTTCAGTTTGTTTTTCATTTTTGGATATATGCTTTATCTCTAAATAAAGCAGTATGGTATGTGGACAAGTGGAAAAATCCTCATCGCTAAATGCATGCAAGCCTGATGCACTGACAGAACAAAATATGACAAAACATTCAAGCAATGGCCCACCATTTTGGGTTCAGGCCCATCCAGCAGTAGCACACCTAGTTAGTGTTGCTGTTGGGGATCCCCAAGCCCTGCTAGCTCAAAATGTCCATGTTGTTTTAATCATTCCCATATCTCAAAAAAGATATAGTGAAATTAGAAAAGATTCAAAGAAGAGCGACCAAAATGATAAAGGGGATGGAACATCTCTCATATGAGGAAAGGCTAGGGCTCTTCAGCTTGGAAAAGAGATGGCTGAGGGGAGATATGATTGAGGTCTACAAAATCCTAAGTGGTGTAGAACAGATAAAAGTGTTTTTTTTTTTACTCTTTCAAAAAGTGACAAGGGGACACTCAATGAAGTCACATGGCAAATAGGAGGAAATATTTTTATACTCGATGAATAGTTATGCTCTGGAACTCTTTGTCGGATGAATTAGTAACAGTGGTTTGTGTATCTGGGTTTAAAAAAAAGGTTTGGACAAGTTTTTGGAGGAAACGTTCATAGTCTGCTATTGAGACGGACATGGGGAAGCCACTGCTTGCCCTGGGATTGGTAGCATAGAACGGTGCTACTATCTGTGTTTCTGCCAGGTACCTGGATTGGCCACTGTTGGAAACAGGATACTGGGCTAGATGGACCATTGGTCTGATCCAGTACGGATATTCATATGTTTTATTTTCCAATTTAAAGTTTTATTCAACACTTCAAGAGTAATACAATACATAGAATCTCGTAGCTTACAAGCTACCAGTTCTCATCTGGTTCAATAACCCTCAACAACAACAAATAACCCAAAATTATATTGTTTCCCACCCCCTTCCCCCCTCCCCATTCTTTTTACCTTGGCTAACCCTCCTGTTTATCAGTATCAGTGGTTTACAGTTTTTCTAGATGTGTCCATTCTGTAGCATCAGATCGGAATCTCCCATTTCTCCAATCTGTCAGCTTTTCCAGTTCTGCAACAGTCCGGATCCTAATTTTCCAATCCTGAAGAGAAGGACCCACTTGTCGTTTTCCAGTGTGCTGCAATCTCCAGTTTAGCTGACGCCAAACATATTCTTTTCAATCTCCTCTGCCACTTTTGGCCTCTTTTGTTTCCCCAGCCTAAAAGGCACCATTTCGCGTCTTTCGGAAACTGGGAGTCTAAGAGGAGTGTCAGTTGTGTAACTACTGCCTCCCAGAAGGGCTGCAGAGTTGGACAAGACCACCATACATGTATAAAGCTACCCAGCTCAGTTGCACATCTCCAACAACGGTCAGACGCGCCTGGGAACATACGTTTATATTCATATGTTTTTATGTAATAAATGAAACCTCCTAATTTCTTATTTGTCCTGTTTGTCTGTCTTGAATAGATTGCAAGCACTGCATATGTCTAATAGTGCTATAGAAATGATAAGTACAGGCAGTAGTAGTAAAGGACATCTGTGACTCCCATTTTAGTAGTTAATGGCACATTCATATTTTTCGTGTATATTACAGAAACAAAAAAATATTAAACATAGTATACAGGGAAAATGGGTAAGTCCCGATTCTTTTTAGCTAACCAAGGCAAAAATGGTCACCGTAAAATAGAATTACTGCAGAAGATATCTGAGAGGAATCCAGCACATATCATCAGGTTACTGCAAACAAACCTCCTTTCCCAGAACAATTTTAAAATTATGTCACTGTTTGCAATCTATAAAGATCTTTACGCGCGCTAGTTATGCAAAAATGCCCCGGTCTAAACTGATCAAATTTGCTGTATTGGTGTTTATAGACTAATTTAACTTATAGCTAAAGCTGTTTTGCAAACAGGATACTGAAAGCACAAAGTTTGTCAGTCAATAAAAGCTCATTGTGAGTCAGGGCACATCTTCTAGTCTGTGCCTTTTATGTGAATGTACGACAACAATATCACAATACAAATCCAAGCAATTCCACTCTCCTGCAGAGCACATCCAACTCAATTAAGCTTCGATTGTAGCTCTAATCATGTGAAATTGACTGTAGTTATATCTTTGAAATACCAGCATCTTCACTCACCAGGCAACTGGTTTGTGCTCATAGCTTCTGAGTGCATTAAGTGATTTAGTGCAGGGTCAGAAATAATTTATGTTTCTGTAAACAGACTCTGGTCTACATGGCTTAACAATTAACAGACTGCCAAGGAATGCAGTCACAGGACCGCAAAACTTCACTTAAAGTGCTTTAGGCACAGAAACCAAGGCTGGACTTTTGATAAAAAGGGCAGGCTTAGAAGAATCCATAAAGCATTGCTTCACGTGTACTGATAGAAGTACAGAATAAAAAAGGTAGGGGAATTAGCTTCCTTGATCTTAAAACATTTATGGCTTCATTTATCAGGACAGCTATGCCATGATGGTCCTGGAATGCAGAATCCTCCCAAACTCCAACACCCATTTCATGTTAACACAGCTAATGAGCACTAACTTGCCTTAGCAGTGGGCTGCTGGGAGCTTTATGTAGGAGGCTCCTTGTCCAAGGGAAAAAAAATGATGAAATAAAGAATTTAGATAAAGATTAGAGCAGGTGTAATCTTGTTATAAGTACAAATACATGGGCAATATTCAAAAGCTTACATGCAGGTAAATGCGTATCTACTCGAACAATGCCAAAGGTTTGAAAACTGCCTCCCATTAGTGAGGGGTGAGAAACTTAAGTGGAATAAGGCTGGGGGAGGGGAAGCAAGAATAAGGATTGCATTTTGAATCCCTGTATCCACTTTAACATGTGTACGTTGCAGAAAAGCGAATGCTACATACCTGTAGAAGGTATTCTCCGAGGACAGCAGGCTGATTGTTCTCACTGATGGGTGACGTCCACGGCAGCCCCTCCAATCGGAATCTTCACTAGCAAAGTCCTTTGCTAGCCCTCGCGCGCCCGCGCGCACAGCGCAAGCGCAGCCGTCTTCCCGCCCGAAACCGGCTCGAGCCGGCCAGTCTCATATGTAGCAAGACAAAGACAAGGGAAGACACAACTCCAAAGGGGAGGCGGGCGGGTTTGTGAGAACAATCAGCCTGCTGTCCTCGGAGAATACCTTCTACAGGTATGTAGCATTCGCTTTCTCCGAGGACAAGCAGGCTGCTTGTTCTCACTGATGGGGTATCCCTAGCCCCCAGGCTCACTCAAAACAACAACCATGGTCAATTGGGCCTCGCAACGGCGAGGACATAACTGAGATTGACCTAAAAAATTTACCAACTAACTGAGAGTGCAGCCTGGAACAGAACAAACAGGGCCCTCGGGGGGTGGAGTTGGATCCTAAAGCCCAAACAGGTTCTGAAGAACTGACTGCCCGAACCGACTGTCGCGTCGGGTATCCTGCTGCAGGCAGTAATGAGATGTGAATGTGTGGACAGATGACCACGTCGCAGCTTTGCAAATTTCTTCAATGGAGGCTGACTTCAAGTGGGCTACCGACGCAGCCATGGCTCTAACATTATGAGCCGTGACATGACCCTCAAGAGCCAGCCCCGCCTGGGTGTAAGTGAAGGAAATGCAATCTGCTAGCCAATTGGATATGGTGCGTTTCCCCACAGCCACTCCCCTCCTATTGGGATCAAAAGAAACAAACAATTGGGCGGACTGTCTGTTGGGCTGTGTCCGCTCCAGATAGAAGGCCAATGCTCTCTTGCAGTCCAATGTGTGCAGCTGATGTTCAGCAGGGCAGGAATGAGGACGGGGAAAGAATGTTGGCAAGACAATTGACTGGTTCAGATGGAACTCCGACACGACCTTTGGCAAGAACTTAGGGTGAGTGCGGAGGACTACTCTGTTATGATGAAATTTGGTGTAAGGGGCCTGGGCTACCAGGGCATGAAGCTCACTGACTCTACGAGCTGAAGTAACTGCCACCAAGAAAATGACCTTCCAGGTCAAGTACTTCAGATGGCAGGAGTTCAGTGGCTCAAAAGGAGGTTTCATCAGCTGGGTGAGAACGACATTGAGATCCCATGACACTGTAGGAGGCTTGACAGGGGGCTTTGACAAAAGCAAACCTCTCATGAAGCGAACAACTAAAGGCTGTCCCGAGATCGGCTTACCTTCCACATGGTAATGGTATGCACTGATTGCACTAAGGTGAACCCTTACAGAGTTGGTCTTGAGGCCAGACTCAGCCAAGTGCAGAAGGTATTCAAGCAGGGTCTGTGTAGGACAAGAGCGAGGATCTAGGGCCTTGCTGTCACACCAGACGGCAAACCTCCTCCATAGAAAGAAGTAACTCCTCTTGGTGGAATCTTTCCTGGAAGCAAGCAAGATGCGGGAGACACCCTCTGACAGACCCAAAGAGGCAAAGTCTACGCTCTCAACATCCAGGCCGTGAGAGCCAGGGACCGGAGGCTGGGATGCAGAAGAGCCCCTTCGTCCTGCGTGATGAGGGTCGGAAAACACTCCAATCTCCACGGTTCTTCGGAGGATAACTCCAGAAGAAGAGGGAACCAGATCTGACGCGGCCAAAAGGGAGCAATCAGAATCATGGTGCCTCGGTCTTGCTTGAGTTTCAACAAAGTCTTCCCCACCAGAGGAATGGTAGGATAAGCATACAGCAGGCCCTCCCCCCAATGCAGGAGGAAGGCATCCGATGCCAGTCTGCCGTGGGCCTGAAGCCTGGAACAGAACTGAGGGACTTTGTGGTTTGCTCGAGATGCGAAGAGATCCACCAAGGGGGTGCCCCACGCTTGGAAGATCTGGCGCACCACTCAGGAATTGAGCGACCACTCGTGAGGTTGCATAATCCTGCTCAACCTGTCGGCCAGACTGTTTACGCCTGCCAGATATGTGGCTTGGAGCACCATGCCGTGACGGCGAGCCCAGAGCCACATGCTGACGGCTTCCTGACACAGGGGGGGAGATCCGGTGCCCCCCTGCTTGTTGACGTAGTACATGGCAACCTGGTTGTCTGTCTGAATTTGGATAATTTGGTGGGACAGCCGATCTCTGAAAGCCTTCAGAGCGTTCCAGATCGCTCGCAACTCCAGGAGATTGATCTGTAGATCGCGTTCCTGGAGGGACCAGCTTCCTTGGGTGTGAAGCCCATCGACATGAGCTCCCCATCCCAGGAGAGATGCATCCGTGGTCAGCACTTTTTGTGGCTGAGGAATTTGGAAAGGACGTCCCAGAGTCAAATTGGAGCAAATCGTCCACCAATACAGGGATTTGAGAAAACTCGTGGACAGGTGGATCACGTCTTCTAGATCCCCAGCAGCCTGAAACCACTGGGAAGCTAGGGTCCATTGAGCAGATCTCATGTGAAGGCGGGCCATGGGAGTCACATGAACTGTGGAGGCCATGTGGCCCAGCAATCTCAACATCTGCCGAGCTGTGATCTGCTGGGACGCTTGCACCCGCGAGACGAGGGACAACAAGTTGTTGGCCCTCGCCTCTGGGAGATAGGCGCGAGCCGTCCGAGAATCCAGCAGAGCTCCTATGAATTCGAGTCTCTGCGCCGGGAGAAGATGGGACTTTGGGTAATTTATCACAAACCCCAGTAGCTCCAGGAGGCGAATAGTCATCTGCATGGACTGCAGGGCTCCTGCCTCAGACGTGTTCTTCACCAGCCAATCGTTGAGATATGGGAACACGTGCACCCCCAGCCTGCGAAGTGCTGCTGCTACTACAGCCAAGCACTTTGTGAACACCCTGGGCGCAGAGGCGAGCCCAAAGGGTAGCACACAGTACTGGAAGTGACGTGTGCCCAGCTGAAATCGCAGATACTGTCTGTGAGCTGGCAGTATCGGGATGTGTGTGTAGGCATCCTTCAAGTCCAGAGAGCATAGCCAATCGTTTTCCTGAATCATGGGAAGTAGGGTGCCCAGGGAAAGCATCCTGAACTTTTCTTTGACCAGATATTTGTTCAGGGCCCTTAGGTCTAGGATGGGACGCATCCCCCCTGTTTTCTTTTCCACAAGGAAGTACCTGGAATAGAATCCCAGCCCTTCTTGCCCGGATGGCACGGGCTCGACCGCATTGGCGCTGAGAAGGGCGGAGAGTTCCTCTGCAAGTACCTGCTTGTGCTGGAAGCTGTAAGACTGAGCTCCCGGTGGACAATTTGGAGGTTTTCAGGCCAAATTGAGGGTGTATCCTTGCCGGACTATTTGGAGAACCCACTGATCGGAGGTTATGAGAGGCCACCTTTGGTGAAAAGCTTTCAACCTCCCTCCGACTGGCAGGTCACCCGGCACTGACACTTGGATGGCGGCTATGCTCTGCTGGAGCCAGTCAAAAGCTCGCCCCTTGCTTTTGCTGGGGAGCCGAGGGGCCTTGCTGAGTCGCACGCTGCTGACGAGAGCGAGCGCGCTGGGGCTTAGCCTGGGCCGCAGGCTGTCGAGAAGGAGGATTGTACCTACGCTTGCCAGAAGAGTAGGGAACAGTCTTCCTTCCCCCGAAAAATCGTCTACCTGTAGAGGTAGAAGCTGAAGGCTGCCGGCGGGAGAACTTGTCGAATGCGGTGTCCCGCTGGTGGAGCTGCTCTACCACCTGTTCGACTTTCTCTCCAAAAATATTATCCGCACGGCAAGGCAAGTCCGCAATCCGCTGCTGGATTCTATTCTCCAGGTCGGAGGCACGCAGCCATGAGAGCCTGCGCATCACCACACCTTGAACAGCGGCCCTGGACGCAACATCAAAGGTGTCATACACCCCTCTGGCCAGGAATTTTCTGCACGCCTTCAGCTGCCTGACCACCTCCTGAAAAGGCTTGGCTTGCTCAGGGGGGAGAGCATCAACCAAGCCCGCCAACTGCCGCACATTGTTCCGCATGTGTATGCTCGTGTAGAGCTGGTAAGACTGAATTTTGGCCACGAGCATAGAAGAATGGTAGGCCTTCCTCCCAAAGGAGTCTAAGGTTCTAGAGTCCTTGCCCGGGGGCGCCGAAGCATGCTCCCTAGAACTCTTAGCCTTCTTTAGGGCCAGATCCACAACTCCAGAATCATGAGGCAACTGGTTGCGCATCAGATCTGGGTCCCCATGGATCCGGTACTGGGACTCGATCTTCTTGGGGATGTGGGGATTAGTTAAAGGCTTGGTCCAGTTTGCCAGCAATGTCTTTTTGAGGACATGGTGCAGGGGAACAGTGGACGCTTCCTTAGGTGGAGAAGGATAGTCCAGGAGCTCAAACATTTCAGCCCTCCACAACCACCGGGAAGGGGATGGCCGTAGACATCTCCCGGACAAAGGAAGCGAAAGACAGACTCTCAGGAGGGGAAAGCTGTCTTTCAGGAGAGGGAGTGGGATCGGAAGGAAGACACTCAGACTCCTCGTCAGAGAAATATCTGGGGTCTTCTTCCTCTTCCCACGAGGCCTCACCCTCGGTGTCAGACACAAGTTCACGGACCTGTGTCTGCAACCGTGCCCGACTCGACTCTGTGGAGCCACGTCCACGATGGGGGCGTCGAGAGGTAGACTCCCTCGCCCGCATCGGCGAAGCTCCCTCCGCCGACGTAGTCGGGGAGCCTTCCTGGGAGGCGACGGCAGCCGGTACCGCACGCGGCACCGACGCCGGAGACCTCACCTCGGGCGATGGACCTGCCGGCGCCACGCTCGACGGTACCGGTGGCGCAAGCACCACCGGTACCGGAGGGGTAGGGCGCAACAGCTCTCCCAGAATCTCTGGGAGAACGGCCCGGAGGCTCTCGTTCAGAGCGGCTGCAGAGAAAGGCATGGAAGTCGATGCAGGCGTCGACGTCAGAACCTGTTCCGGGCGTGGAGGCTGTTCCGGGCTGTCCAGAGTGGAGCGCATCGACACCTCCTGAACAGAGGGTGAGCGGTCCTCTCGGTGCCGATGCCTGCTGGGTGCCGACTCCCTCGGCGACCCAGAACTCTCGGTACAGACACGGGAAGGGGACCGGTGACGATGCTTCTTCGACTTCTTGGAATGAAGCATGTCACCGGAGCTTCCCGGTACCGACGAGGAGGACGTAGAATCCAGCCGTCGCTTCCTCGGGGCCGAGGCCGAAGGAGGTCGGTCTCGGGGGGGCTGTACCGCAGGAGCCCTCAGGGTAGGGGGAGACCCACCCGAAGGCTCACTGCCACCAGCAGGGGAATGGACAGCCCTCACCTGCACTCCAGACGATGCACCACCGTCCGACAACATCAGCAGACGAGGTCCCGGTACCACCGACGTCGATGCAGCTATCCGATGTCTCGGCGCCGATGCAGAGGTCCGATGCCTCGATGCACTCGATGCACTGGCGGCCGAGGATGAAGCTCTGGACGCTGAAGACGCCGATGCACACGATACCCCCGGTGCCGATGCCGACGAAGAGCCCGAGAACAAAACGTTCCACTGGGCCAATCTCGCTACCTGAGTCCGCCTTTGCAAAAGGGAACACAGACTACAGGCCTGAGGGCGGTGCTCGGCCCCCAGACACTGAAGACACGACGCGTGCCTGTCAGTGAGCGAGATTACCCGGGCGCACTGGGTGCACTTCTTGAAGCCGCTGGAAGGCTTCGATGTCATGGGCGGAAAAATCACGCCGGCGAAATCAAAATCCGAAATGACGAAAGTGAGCACCAAAACTTTGAGGGAGAAAAATCTCGACCGAGGCCGAAAAGAGGCCTACCCCGACGACGAAAGAAAACTTACCGGGGCAAAGTCTGAAAATACGGGAATATACCCAAAGCTGGGTATATAAATGAACCCCACTGGTGACTGTTGTAATCATTGACAACCCCCCCCCCCCCCCTCCTCCTACCTATAACTGTGTTTGCATATTTTTAATCATTTTTCAAAATTTTCTAAACTCAATAGTGACACTAAAAAATCCTATAAAGAGTGACTGGCAATTGGCACGAAGCTCACAGTATATAGTAGCACTTATCTTAAAGCTCGTTGGACCCCGACAGGCACCCGTTTGCTTTTGTGCTTAACGCTTATGCTGATAGATGATTACAAGTGTCACCAGTGGAGTTAATTTATATACCCGGCTTTGAAGACCAGGGAAATATGAGACTTTTCCTCCTACACATTTATATTCAAGTGAACATTATGTCTATTTGTTGAGTTAGTCTTACTGAGGAAGTAGACTGAGAGCCACCATATTTATTAAGTGCTCTTAGCTAGATTAGGTGGTTGACGGAAATCTAGAACTAGTGAAACAGGGTATATTTCATTCAGCAATTCATCTTCCAGCAGCCTTGGGTGTAGGTCTTTCAGGATTTTTCTTACGTTTGTGTGTTACCATGAGGAGTACCATTCCATGTTCATCTATAATTTGCTTGTTGACCAAATGGTAACTGCTGCGCTTTGTTCATATTAGACCACAACATTCTTGTGTATGTATTTTGTTTCCTCATTTATATACATAAGAATTCTTAAATCCCACCAAATCACCAAGGTTCAAGGAAAGGTACAAGAAACAATAAGAACAAACCAAATCTTAAAATACAAAATGCACCATCCAAAATTGATAATACATCTCAAAATCAAAAGCTTGAGTAAACAACGTTTTTCAATATCTTCCTAAAAGTATTCAAATCCAAAAGACCCTGCAACTCATTTGGTAATTGATTCCAAAACAAAGGAGCTCTATATTAGTACTGTGTGAAGTTTTGATTCATTTAATCTATATAAAAGCTTTTATTGCGTCTACTCATTCCCTCAGACTGTTGGGGGTTGGGGGAGGGGCAAATTCTATGTCCCTTCTCCCCTAAGCTCATGGCACTTATTGGTTAATTTTCTTGTTGCTTCAGTTTATCTTTATGGCTCATCTCATTATCATAGGTCAGAGATCAAGTTTTAAACAAGGTATTGTAAATAACAGCCTTGTCCCCAAGGCTGTATGTTCATGGTACTTGCAATTCTTCCACAGCAAATATTTTGATTGTAAAGTGATTTTTGCTTCACAGCTTCCACTTCTCTTACATATACAAAGTTTTGTGCAATTTCACACAGTTTTAGAGTCCTTCTGTGTTGATGCTGTCAACCCTATCTGCTGCCTGTTTCTGATATACTTCAGGGTTCCCTCTGCTTATTCATTTTATCCACTTCAGGAGCATAATATGTACTCAATACTTCATTTAAATTCTCCTATTGGGTACATTCATTTAAAAACATACCAAGCTGCATATATGAGTTTATCTTGTTGGGCATACTGAATGGACCATACAGGTCTTTCTCTGCTGTCATCTACTATGTTACTAGGTAAGACTACCCTGTAACTCTGCAGATTTAGCCATGGTAGAATTAAGACAACAGCTCCTCACTGGCTACTTCTCCTGAGTTGTAGCTTTTTGCTCCATCTTGTTTCAATATCACTAACTTGGAGACTTAACATTCCATATCGCAAAATCAATTTAGTTCAAAATTTCTATGCACACATTTGTTTATACACAATCTGTGCCAACTGTGCATATAAAATATCATGTAAAACCATGCATATAAAATATCTCCCCCTCCACACTTACGTGCCACCAGTCCCTCGACATACCAGTTAAATTTTGTGGTTGACAATCCCACACCCCTTACAAAATTCCTTCAACTGAAAGATACATTACTGTCAAGCTACGGTAGACTCTCTCTTGCTGCTTATACTATAACTTATTCCTTCACGATTCAATTTTCCCTTCTATTCATTCACTCAATGTTCACACATCTTCTTTAGGAGAGTGAATTTGGTGTGAGCTATGAATTTCTCACTTCCTGCTGCTTCCCCTCTCATATCACACAGCTTGTCATTATTACCCTGCTGCCCCCTGCATGTGATATCAGTGATATTCTCTAACTAGTTTTTGCACACAAAACTATGTTAAAGTCTTCAGCATGTAAATTCAGGTCTATCACCTATTACAAATCAGGTAGTTAACACTGAAGAAGACTTCCTGAATGACAACTTGTAGCCCAGTGTGCTATATATAGTTTTGGGAGTTGACGTTATCATGTACTAAACCCATTCATTCCTAACTCAAGTTATCTAAAAACCTTTTAAAAGTTCTTGTATGTTGTACATACCCCATGTCTGCTTTTAAAAGTTACCTTTAATTTGGATGAAACTGAAGCACAAATCTAATAGCACATTTGAAGAGTTCTCCATAGTCAGGAATCATGGCTCTCTTGTTCTCTGAGATTTTTTGAGAGACGTTGACACATTCATTTTCACCTTGTTCTCTAGATATTCATGATCCCCATGTGATATTTTGGCTTGGCTGGCAAAATTCATGATCCTTGCAGTCATCATGGTTTACTGTGGCTCTCTCTCAGGGCACCCAATCAATGAGTTCTTCCAATCTTCACAGGGGGCTAAGTTTATTTTATTTCAATTAATAAAATCTCCAACAGAATTACATACAAATCAAAAATATGCACTCATTAAAATCCAGCAAATTTACATGAACCAGTCCTAAAGTTAGACTGCCAAAATATCACTTACAGATCATTCACAAATAATCACGTCTTCTAATCTTTTCCTAAAACCTCTACAATTCAGTTGTAAAACAAGAACAGTCAGCAATTTATTACAAAAACAGACACCTTGAAACACGAGTGCTGAGTGCCATGTAGAAAACGTAGGTAAGACCAAACATCCTTGCTAAAAAGAATGCTTTTGCTCTGCAGGAACACAGTCAGATAGGGCACTAAGGCAAAAAGGACCAGTCTTTGACTTGCATACTTTACGGACCATTTGAAAGTTACACATAAAAGTTTATCAAGGCCTTATTTTTATGCCTGCCTTTTAGGGAAGCCATTTTTCAAAAATATGCAGCAAGTCTTTGTCCTTGACTGTCTCCAGCAGCCAACTGACCTTGTGTAATTTCTTCTCCTGTGATTCTTCTGGTCTTTGATTCTTTCCACTTAATTTGTATATTGTATTTACACTGCAGTGACCTTTTATTTATTTATTTGCTTGCTTGCTTGCTTGCAGAGACTGAAATATCTTTCTGGCATTAGATTAGGGTTCTTTGCCTCAGCACATTTGGTTGCATGGAAAAAAAGGACATCTTTTTAGGGGCCCTTTTACTAAGCTGCGGTAAGCACTAACATGTGCTTACTGCAGTGTTAAATGTTGTACTGCGAGCAGGCACCCCATGGTAATTTTTCCATGTGCACGCACACACCATGTGTTACAAAATAGGTTTTATTTTTTAGCGCTGGGGGCGTCGGGGCACAGAGTAGGCATGTTCTGCGCTTATCAATTAGTGAAACTACATTGCCATGCACTACTACTACTATTTATCATTTCTATAGCGCTACAAGGCATATGCAGCGCTGTACACCAGCCACAAAAAGACAGTCCCTGCTCAAAGAGCTTACAATCTAGATAAGATAGGCAAACAGACAGAACAATTAAGGGTAAGGGAAAAAATAGGTGAGGATAAAGGATAGGGCAAGTGAGTAATGTTTAGGAGGCAAAAGCATTGTTAAAGAGGTTTGGACTTGAAAATGGCCAAAGACAGGGCTAGACGCACAGGCTCGGGAAGTCTATTCCAGGCGTGAGGTGCAGCAAGACAAAAGGAACGGAGTCTAGAATTAGCAGTAGAAGAGAAGGGGACGGATAAGAGAGATTTATCTACAGAATGGAGTACCCAAGGGGGAGGCGTAGGGAGAGACAAGAGTGGAGAGGTACTGGGGAGCAGCAGAGTGAATGCACTTATAGGTCAATAAGAGAAGCTTGAACTGAATACGGAAATGGATAGGGAGCCAGTGAAGTGACTTAAGTAGGGGGCTAATGTGAGCATAGCAACTTTGGCGGAAAATGAGTCGTGCTAATTGGCACTAGCCAATTAGCACGTGGTTAGTGCATAAACCCTTACCACCTACAAACAGGTGTAGTTAAGGGCTCACATGCTAATGGGAAAATGAGTGTCTGGCCACTAATGCTGGAAATAGGAAAATCAGCCATTTTACCTACGCAATAAAAATGGCCTTAGCACATGGGGAATGACCCACATAAGCATATGTTAAGGTCACTTTTTACCACATCTTATAAAAAGGGCCCCTTAGTTTCATCAATTGAAGATAAAGGCTGAGCAAGTTTGCTTTCCAGGACCACTGGAGAGGTGTGTGGCCTCATGGTTAGGGTGGTGGACTTTGGTCCTGGGGAACTGAGTTCGATTCCCACTTCAGGCACAGGCAGCTCCTTGTGACTCTGGGCAAGTCACTTAACCCTCCATTGCCCCATGTAAGCCGCATTGAGCCTGCCATGAGTGGGAAAGCGCAGGGTACAAATGTAACAAAACAAACAAAAAAAAAATCCATGAAAGCTCTTTAACCAGTTCCTCTGGTATCATTTAAATGTTCTGCTCCGATTCTGTTGCCATTTTAGCTACCATAATTTTTATTTTTTTTTTTTAGTTCTTTGAGGTTTTACTGGCACATCACTGTTGCTTTTCTATAGAAACTCATCCATACACATTCTAAAGTTATTTGCAAAACTGAATGCAGTAACTCTGACCATGCTTAAAACAAACTACAGAAATTTTTAACATGAAAAAGGGACGTTTACTCAGAAGATCTCTTCCAGGCATCCATTCATCTGGAGGTCACCACATAACAGCAGTCTCACCTACTTTAAACATCAGAGACTACCACTAAGTATAGCAACAAAAAAAAACAAAAAAAAAAGAGGATAAAAATGCAGTGATAAATTAGGTTAATACTGATTTACTGCAAGTAACGTAAAAAGAATTCTTGGTGCCTTCTGCTCTTCCTCATTAGATAAATCAGCAGTCAAGATTTTAAGTCAATAGATATGGCCACTGCTTGGTGGAATTACTTCATGTACAGCATCAGCCCACAATTCATTTCTGATCTCCTTTGTATCTCTATTTTTATAATCAAGTATATATATCTATATGAATCTAGAATCTTGGCTGCCTTTCAGACTCTCCGCTCTCTGCCAAGCTGTCAGCTGTAAGCTTCTGAACACAATGTGTTATATTTAAAAGAAAAATGTACAACCTGCTGGAAACAAAAATCAGAGGCCAATGTTTAGAAAACCTTTCATGTATCCAGCAGTAGATAATGCAACAACCCGATCTTAAAATAAACCCTCATGAATGCCACCCTGTTCAGTAACACATAAAAACATCCTCCAGGCTGCAATTCCAAATACAGTGCAAAAGCTGAATAGAAACATAGAAAGGAAATATACTGGGGAAAAAAAAAAACAAAGGTGATAAAATTAAACTATGGAGTTGCCATCAAGGAATTGGCACACAACGAACTAGCAGCCCGGGAAAGACAATTTTCAAAGTTACTTACACGGTTAAAAAGCATTTCATCCACATAAACTTGGAGTGGAAGGACTAGCCTAGTGGTTAGAGCGGTGGGTTGGGAAACCAGGAAGGCCTGGTTCAAATCCCACTGCTGCTCCTTGTGACCTTACGCAAGTCAATTTACACTGCATTTCCTCAGGTATAAACCTAAATTTGCACAAGTCAATTAACACTCCATTTCCTTGGGTACAAACCTAGACTATTAGCCCTCCAGGGACAGAGAAATACCTGAATGTAGCACACCTTGAACTACTACTACTGGAAAGTCATGAGCTAAGTAGAAACAATTTAACTGCCCTCCTACAGCACAGCAAAAGGATCATGAATTGTTCCACAAGTGGACGTTTAGCCACGCTAATCCCCCTGTTTACAAAGCCGTGCAGCAATGCCAACACAGCCCATTCAAAGTGAATAGGCTGCGTTGGCATTAGTACACTGGCAGCCGCTAGCGAGGCTTTGTAAACGGGGGGAGGGGGGGGGGGGCAAGAGAATCAGGAGGGTGGAAAAGATGCAGTTAAGTGGCACTTTCAACCCCTTATGCGTATCTTTACAGTAAAAATATATTTCCAGAAATTACAGGTGCCACATACTTTATACCAGGGTGGATAATCTGCAGCCCATCATTTAATTTTATGTGGCTCCCAAGACCATGGGAAGTATACACAGAAAATGTCATTAACTAGCGTTTTGGCAATTTTAAATACTGTATTTTGCAAATATTTTCAGAATAGACATACTAGCAGTTTTTTTCCATTGTTTTTTTTTAAATAAAATTTTACTTAACACAGGTGGGCTATGGAGCTCTGTGCATTTCCAGCTCTGACATTATGTAATGTGCGGCCTGCTAGGGTAGCACTAACATTCATGCAGCCCTCTGTGTATAAAGGTTGCCCTCCCCTGCTTTATATTAAGATCAACCTTTGAACTCTGGAGAAAAGCCCATGGGTAAACCGTATATATCTTTCTCCCAGTATGGAGAGCTTGAATACTATCCCCATAAAAGGTAGAAGTAAATAAGAGGAACATTTACCTGCGATACTCATTAACTGTCACATTCATCACCGTAATCATCATTAGAATATGAAAAGCGGGGAAAAAAAAGAGGATTTCCAAAACAAGGAAAAAAGAAAATTCTTTATGGATATCATCATATCTACAAAGCTTAACATTCAAACAGGTGCATGGTTTTTGTTCTATTCTGGTTTCTTGAAAATGTTAATTACTTGAACTTTACTAAACAACAAAACATTTCAGCAAAACAATTAATCAATGCTTCAAATTATATGATGTCTGTCTCCTTACTGTCATGTCCCCTACCTCAACGCAAGCGACGTCCTCAGGCTGTGCGGGGTCCCGTTGACACAACTGCCTGATCCATGTGTGTGTAGTTCTTCTCTGGCTGCAGGCTCCTTGATTGCTTTGCTTCCACCCACCTGGGTCTGCTCTTCCTCTGCCTGGCTTCCCTTGCTTCTCTCTCCTATTGGTCTTCCGGTTCCTCCTTCCCCTGCTCTTGTCCTATGGCTGTGCCCCTTCTCCCTGCTGATGTCAGACACCAGCACTTTATCAGCTGAGCTCTCCCTGGACTCCATGCTTCAGCTTCTACTTTGGTAGGTGTTTCTAACTCTGTAGTCTGCTTCTTATCTACTGGTCCCTTGTTGCTGACTTTGCCTGTACCTGGATTACCCTTCTGCCTGCTGCCTGCCTACTGACTTTTGCCTGTACCTGGATTACTCTCTTGCCTGCTGCCTGCCTACTGACTTGCCTGTACCTGGATTACTCTCTTGCCTGCTGCCTGCCTACTGACTTGCCTGTACCTGGATTACTCTCTTGCCTACTGACTGCCGCTTGTACCTGGATTACTCTCTTGACCTTATGCCTGCCTGGTCGATACATTCATCACCCCGCTTCCAGCTCCGTCCCGTAAGTCCTGCAGGCCGCCCGCACCTAGGGGCTCAACCTCTGGGGAACAGCAGTCAGCGCAGGTGAAACCCGGGGTTGTCCAGCCGCCAAGCAGAACCTGATCCGAGTACCGGGCTCAGCAGCGCTCTACTTGGTACAAGAACTCTCAAGTCTGATACCTACATCCTCTCACAAGTTGGAAAGAAGTTCATAATAAATAATACAATTAAAGTTTTTAAAAATGATTTTAAAAAATCTCCATATTAAATTCATTCAGAAAATTTTGATCTAGAGGATTGTTGTAGGAGGCGGAAGGCCTCCAATTATTTAATATACAGAATTAATTCCTCATATTTTGGACAGAGAGGAATGAAGATTTCTCTCTTTCTAATCATGGGAAAAGCTTGCTGGAATAACAATTACTCTCTACCCCTCCTCTTGCCTAAGCCAGGTGATTGAACCTGATTGCTCACGATCTCTCCCATTGAATATGGTCAGACCTCAGGGAGCTCAGGAGACAGAATTCTTTCCCATGCCCTTTGAAGTAAGGCTACTTCAATCCAGGAGAGAATTATTCTTTTTGTTGTAACTATAAGAGGACATAATACAACACTTGCAGAAGACATCTTTCTGTCTAAAACAAAAGATCAATACTGTATCTCACAAAGGAGAGGCAACTGAACTTCTCTGAGAAGCAGACTACAGGGGTCAGGCAACTGTAGCCCTTTTGTAGCTTTCTTTATTATGCATTTTCTTGAAAAACATGAGAAACTATGTTCTGACATGTTATGACATAAACACAGAGGCTGGCTATCACATCTGAAGGGAAGCAGTTTTAACTCTTGTCTTTAGAATAAGAATGACCTGGGCTGTCAGAAGGAAAGTAATTAACTCTTGCCTCTTCTTAGAATTAGAATAAAGATGAGACAATGAATCAAAGGTTCTGAGAAATATATTCTTGTGTGAGAAAAGCTGTAAAGATTAATAGAAGAAATATAATATCCAAAACATTTGGACAAGATAAAGGAAATGTAAACAGATGCTATGTATTTCTTTATTGACAGGAGATCCTGACTGACTGTAAGATGCTAATTAAGGGGGTGAGAGAAACCCTCCTCCTTCTTGTGCTCCTTTTGTATTGAAAGGGAAAAGAAACCCTATATAATATTTCTCTGCCAGATAGGAGGCTGGTCAGTGTGCAGCACTCTTGGCCTCACGCCAGAGAACTGAGAGACTGCCCTGACCACTTCCATTGTAATTTAATTTCTATATATGTTCTTCTCTCTGTACCATACCTATAACTATTTCTTATTATTTATCCTAAATCTCTGGATAAAGAAATAAACCAGTGTTATCCCGAGAAGCGCTTCTCTTGGTTTTCTTTCCTTTTTGTTTTTATTTGTTGTAAATAGTCCTTAATCCAGCTGTCCGGTTTCTAAAGATAACAGTTGAGAGGATTTGTCTGCGTAGTACTGCTGGCCTGATTGGACTCCGCTGGCCGCAGGAACAGGCGCAAACAGGATCCATACTCCATTATGATATTTTATCATCTGAGTGAGCTGTTCCAATGCATGTGTATTCCGCCCACTGTATCCAACACTGAAATGGATACAGTTATAAGCCAATCATCAGAATTAAATGTGTAGCATGATGTTGTGTTGGATCAGATACATATATATACACCAATATATTTGTGCAGCTTTTAAAAATATATATATATTTGACACTGCAGCAGAACTGGCTTTCATTCCAAAAGCCATCTTCCCTCTCCCTTTGGGGAATATTTAAAAGACATTTAAAAGACAAAGGTACTACTGACCTCACCTTCCCCTTTAACAAAAGACTCCTCAAGTAAGAGACTGCCTCAAGGCTAAATTGACTCTCTTCCTCTGATCAAAAAAGCCTGGCTGATCAATACAACAAATATAAAAGGTATCCAGTAGAGGCAAGGAGACAAGCAGGTGGGAAAGGTATGAAATACAGCTATTAAAAACAAAGGACACCTGCTGGCCGCCCCAGACAAATCTTATCAGAATATCTATCACAGAGATTCAAGCAGGGGGAAACCCTGCACTACAATAAACCATTTGTCAGTAAAATCCAGACAGCAAGTCTTGTGATGTCATAAGACATAAATGTAAGATAAATCTATACCAATAAAAAAGAATTGGAAAAAAAAAATAAGACATGAGACCAAGATACCACAATGCTTTGCAAATGCCCAAGGGTCATGTGGAAACCAGGAAACCAGGACAAAGATCCACATGGCATGTCTTCCTGCAGCTTGCAAGAGTATAAAAGATAGAAGCTGTTCCAGACAAGCAGATGCTTCCCTTCAACTGCAACACAGATTCTTCTCTTCCTGGGACCTGTAGCCCACCTGCCTGCTATGAGGACCTCTTCTGAAAACATGTGCTTACCTAATGCTGTTCATACTATGTAATAAGGACTTGTAAGTAACATAACTTTTGATCTAGACCTGCTACCTTGCCTTACTTAAGCACAGATTATCTGTAAAGATCTCTTTAAAAAACCTACCTCTCGTGTGCAATTGTATATTAAATCAACCTTTTTGAAGCTAAAAATACGGTCTCTTTGTGTTCTGAGTATATTGTACCTTTTATATATACTTAATTTATTTAATTTATTGCAATTATCATCTTTGGTGATTGGTGGAGAAATTAATATCCTAAAACTTATAAATATAGCGCCTGCGCTTAAATTATAAACAGTAGCGAGTGCTCTAGAGCTCTTTCCCCCAAGATAAATCATTTCTTGTAACAAGACCTCTACACAAACTTGATGCTGACGACCAATCAGATTTGTTTTTCCAGCTATCAACAACAAATATGTATGAGAGATTTAATTTTTCTTTTTTTATTTAGCTAATTCCTTTTCAATGGTAGTTCAAGAATAGTTAGATGCAGGTACAATAGGTATGTCCCTGTCCCCAGAGGTCTTGTAATCTAGTTTTTAACCAAAGCAACGAAGAATGGCATAACTTGCCTAACAAGGCCAGTCCGTGGGATATTGAATCATATCAAGATGACTGGCTTAGATCATGATTTCAGTTGTCTTGTATACATTACAACTAATTCAAATTAAACTAAAATTTGGTTATTTGGCTTTCATTTAACCCAAAACAGTTCAATGCATATCAGGGGCATAGGCAGACCTGATGGTGGGAGGGGGGCCAGAGCCCGAGGTGGGGGAACGGGGGACACTTTGGTCTGCCACCCTGCCGCTCCCAACCTACTGCCGCAGCAAATACCTTGGCTGGTGGGGATCCCCAACCCCTGCCAGCTGAAGCCTTGTCCAGTGCCGATCTCTGGCGCCACTGCGTTGCCTGCCCTGCTCTGTCTTCCCCTCACGTCCTGCACGCTCCTTTTAGTGAGAGGAAGACAGAGCAGAGCATGCAATGCAGTGGCGCCAGAGACCGGCGCTGGACAAGGCTTCAGCTGGTGGGGGTTGTGGACCCCCGCCAGCAAAACCAGGGGCCCAGGCCCCCGTAGCTATGCCACTGATGCATATTTCAATCATAAAAACAGAAGGCACATAAGGAATGTAAGGACCACTTAAGTCTTCCTGCTCTACATCACAGTCCTCAGCTCATCTTTGGCTTTGGTTTTCCCTTTATTTCAGAGTGTGTCAGACAATAACATGACACCAGCTTCAAGCCATCCTGATAAAGAGAAGCAGTGGGTCAGGAGTGAAAGGGGATTACTCCCTATTAACTGTACAGACACAAAGACAGGTGAATTCTAACTTACTGTCCTTAAAACAGAGGGTACTTAAGCCAATCATGGTTTTAAATCATTTAGGGGCTCTTTTACTAATGTGCAGTAGAATCTGGGCTTAGCATACTAATGCATTACTTTCCTGCACTTTAAGCCCAGATTTAACATGGACATTTTTTGAAGAACTTTTTTTTTTTTTTTTGCAGGTCATACGCTAATATTCCCATTAGTGTGCAGTACCTACAAAGAATTAACGCAGGAGCACTTACCACCTCCCAAGTTAACCCTGCATTATCCAGTTAGTGTGTGCTACTCCTAAGGTGCTAGCTGGATAATGCGAGAATACCCAATTTCCGCCCATGACATGCCATCTCCTAAAAATATATAAAAAAAAAAAAATAGATAACGCACGGGTTATCATGAACAAATAGGCAAAAGATCACAAAACACTAACACATTCAACGGTAGCCTGTTAACATGCGCTAACCATGCATAAAGGGCCCCTTAATAAGCTACACTAAACCACACAAAAATAAAAATATATATACATAAAATTATTTCTTTCTTAAGCAGCTCCCTCTCCCAACCTATCAACATACAGAAACATGTTGGACAGTTTCTAAAGCATCGAGCTGAAATTGTATGAGCTATTTTATAGTATTCTAGCTTACAATGTATGAATTACTGAGATACAGCTGGTGCTGAGGAGTGAAGGAAGACTACAGTAATGAACCCTGCCATCTGAAACACTTCACTATTCAGGGAATCTCAGAAGAGCCATCCCTGCCTGGGAAGGCATTTTAAACAGGTCATCTAAGTTGGGATATACAAAAAATAAGGGGTAAAATGAGGGACATAAATAAACAAAATTACTTCATAATTTAAAAGAATCAAACATTTATAATATTCTGCCCTGAGAACCTGGAACAGCCAGATGTGGATCTCAGGTCTCATACTGAGAACAAGAATGGCAAATTATGTAGGTAACGAATTTCACACAATACACTAACACAAATTGGTATGCACAGCTTGAAACTACAATAGAAATACCAGACTGTTTCTCTATCCACTACTGATCTTAAATATAGAAAATATTGAGCAACAAAGTATTTTTGTCATGGAAAACATATTGTGCTATGCATGCTTTTGTCTCTTGGCAGCCTGCTCAATCTGAATGCTGAGGGGTTGATTTTCAAAAACCCACAGAGTGATTTAAGTAACTGTATAAAGTTGCCCAGTTATCCATGAAGGCACATTATCTAGCTGCACTTACCCAGCTATCTACACACACACACACACACACACAAAATTCAGGGGCAGATTTAGGCCTACAATTTGTACAACCACCATGTAGCCATTTAGCATTGAACAGTGAGATAACTGTATAAATATGAGATCCTGTGAACATCTCCAGCTGAGCCCCTTTCTTTATCTGGCTAAATTGGTGCAACTTGTAATTAGCCAGTTTTGTGGGGTTAAAATCACAATGGCCATATTTTTAACCAGTTGGATTTGCCCAGCAAAAACACAATTTTAACTACATAAATCTTTTGAACCAACCCCTCAACCTCCTACAAATGTGACCGTCTCTGAGAAAACGTGACGAAAATAGTAGATCCAAAACGTTGAGAATGGCTGACTGTAAGGTTTGCTGGCTCATCAAGCAAACATTTTTTTTTAAATAAATGGTTTCAGCAAAATAATCTGTTCAACATTATCTTTCAAGTAAAATCCACTCACTGGTAGCAGATTGGAGATAACATGCAAGTAAAATGGGTATTTCAAAGAAAACGTCTTTGAAAAAGAAATGAGACTCTTGCAATTTTATTGTCCATATATGTGAATCAGGCACTCATATACTTCACCATTACGTCTGATGAGGCTCAAGCGGGCAACAATGGGTATGGAAGTTCAGCAATCCAGTTGAAGTCATCTGGGAAGTTGCTGGACCTACTCTATCCGTTAGTTAATCTAGCATTTAATATAGAATGCCAGAGTAGAACAAAAAATAAACATTACCCAAAATGTATTAATTATAGAATGATCCAGTCCGTAATAGAATTGGCACTTATCTTTAGGCAACTTTTCTTGAAGTTACCCCATAAGGTGTAGCCAAATCACTAAACTACCATTATCCTTATCCCAGTCCAATCTAAGATCACTGGACAGTCTCACAGCCCTGTCTGAATCTAGAGTGGAATAAGCGAAACCTATCTTACCTCAAGAGAAAACCATTCAGCTGAGTATTTTGGGGTTGATATTCAGCTCACAGTGGTCAGCAATCTGAAAGTTCTTGACTGCCACAGTCAGAATATGGACTGGATATTCACTGCCCAGACCCAATCTGGTCACCAGTATTGAAAATGACTACTACTACTACTTATTTCTAAAGCGCTACTAGACGTACGCAGCGCTGTACACTTGAACATGAAGAGACAGTCTCTGCTTGACAGAGCTTACAATCTAATTAGGACAGACAAACACCACAAACAAGAGATAAGGGAATATTAAAGTAAGGATGATAAAATAAGGGTTCTGAACCTGGGTCTTTGCCAGCTGTTGGAAGTTCTTCTGGTGCTGGTCAGTGTTCAGATCAGTGCCTGGACAACTGGCCAGATAAGTTAAAAGAGCCTTTCTGCCGCCCTAACTTTATCCAGGCCCTTAATCCCAGCTCTGCCCACACTCCACCCCCAGACTGCCCTGGCAATAACCTGATAGTGTTGCAGTGGTCTCCCCAGATTTTCACCAGCACTGACAGGTTACATGCCATTGAAAAATCCAGCAATCACCTAACCAACATGATTTAGCCATTCAGGAGCACTTCCTTCTCAGTTAAATCATTGTCAAGATCAATCTATAGCTTTTTTTTTTTAATCAGCTTGCTCAGAAAAGGAACACATATATTGAACTAATTCAGCAAAAGGAGTAAAAAGCCTTTCAACCAAGGACCTGTTAATCAGGGTGAGAGGCTTGGCTTAAGTTTAATCATGGTGTTCTTCATTTCAATTTCTATAAAAAAAAAAAGGAAATATTACAACTAGGTTGTGTTAAATCAGAGACTAGACAAGAGTTTGGCTCAACTTTATAAACAGAACTATTAGCCTGTCTACCTAGTTCCAATCTAACAGAAAGGATGTTTTCACCCAAAAAAAAAAAACCTGAGCAAATTTATGACAAGTAAACATTTAGCAGGAACTTAACCACAGTACCTCACCCCCTTCGGGTTATTCAAAGTATTTTTTTTTGTTACATTTGTACCCCGCGCTTTCCCACTCATGGCAGGCTCAATGCGGCTTACATGGGGCAATGGAGGGTTAAGTGACTTGCCCAGAGTCACAAGGAGCTGCCTGTGCCTGAAGTGGGAACTGAACTCAGTTCCCCAGGACCAAAGTCCACCACCCTAACCACTAGGCCACTCCATTACTTCAATCTGTGAAGAATAATCCTTTTCCAAATCTTTCACTTCCCTTTCATATATGAGAGCTAAAGATCTCATGGCGCTTTAGTTAGTGTACATCAAACCATTTCCTCAATAATCCCTACAACCTCCTATTTTCTCTTAGCCTCTTAATTTTATAGAATACCAAAGGGAGTTATTAGTTTGTAACAAAGGCTGAACTCATTCATCACTTTCTGCAGTTCATGATTCCAAACAGCATCTCTCTCTCTGTAATAAAGAAATCATCAACCAGCTGGTATAAGGAAACTGCCTCATCTATTTTTTTTTAAAGGGGGAAGGTGGATAATGAGAAATCACATAATACTAAGATTGGTCTGTCCACGGTAAAGGCTATGTAGAAATATGTTCGAAAGAATACTGCACTCTAAAACCCTCTGAAACAAAGATTAAACCAGAAGTATGACCTGCCTGGCAGGCTGGATCAGTCATTAATTGACCATCACCCAGTGATTTTATTTTATTTATTTATTGCACTTGTATCCCACATTTTCCCACCTATTTGCAGGCTCAATGTGGCTTACAGAGTTTCGTTATGACATAGTCATTCCAGGTTATCAGATACAATTTCATCAGAAACAATTGGTAATGTATAAGGTTTAAGTAAAGGCAGAAAGGAGGATGTTATGCAGGATAGTATAGAAGGTGGACTATAATACTGACTGGGTTGGTGAGGTAGCTTTGTAAGGCTATGGGTTACCTTTGTAGGCCTTGTTGAAGAGATATGTCTTCAGAGATTTGCGAAAGTTAGTTATTTCATCAATAGTTTTTAGGGTTGTAGGTAGTGCATTCCACAACTGCGTGCTCATGTAAGAGAAGGTGGTGGCGTGTATCAGCTTGTATTTCAGTCCTTTACAGCTGGGGTAGTGCAGATTGTGAAATTTGCGGGCGGATCTTATGGTGTTTCTGGGAGGCAGGTCCACAAGGTTTAGCATGTAGATTGGGGTGTCTGCGTGAATGATTTTGTTTACAATCGTGCAGATCTTGAACGCATCCATAAATCTTGACAATAGGTACTCA
This sequence comes from Microcaecilia unicolor, assembly GCF_901765095.1. Classification (NCBI taxonomy): domain Eukaryota; kingdom Metazoa; phylum Chordata; class Amphibia; order Gymnophiona; family Siphonopidae; genus Microcaecilia; species Microcaecilia unicolor. The sequence goes on along the minus strand of NC_044040.1, from coordinate 180,108,885 downwards.
CCCGACAGTCCACATGAAAATTAAAATTTCTTAATATCATAGGGTTAGAATAATCAAGACGCCTCAGTAATCAAATTTAACAGTTCTAACAGATAATTTTCTACAGTCTGAGGTGCACTATAACAGACCCAAGTTTATGCCTTTCCTTTTACTTGCACAAACAGACATTCAGCACCAGGTACCCCAGTGTCAGTGGTGTAGCCACAGGTGGGCCCGGGCAGGCAGGTTCCCACCCACTTTGGGCTCAGACCCATCCAGCGATGGCACATCCCTGACATAGGTGACAGAAATTCTCAAGCCCTGCCAGCTGGAGACTTCTTCCAAAAGAACTCCCCGCTGCCCAGCTTGGCAGCTGGCAGAGAAATTCCTAACCCAACACCACCAGCACTTGATGCATACGAAAACGGAGCACGCACAGGGTGCTGGCACTGGCGGCTGCTCAGGAACACTGCTGCCAACTTCAGATACTAATCATTCTCCTTCCCACTATATCCAATGATAACTGCTGCTAGCAGTCTCAACTGGAAATGTTGCAAGTTTTCTGTGTCTGTTTGCTACATAGTTTCTAAGTTGCAGGTTTGCAGGGTTTAGTGTTGCTTCAACGGTGTCTGGCAGTGGAGGGATTTTGTGTTACTGAGATGACACTAGAATTTGAATATATATTCGTTTTGCATGACAAATTAGAAATTTGGGACTGATGTGTTGCATCCAGATTTTTGATATGGGATTGAACGGTAGATAAACTCAACCTAAACTCAGTGTCAACAATAAAATAATTAAAATCCACAGCTCAATGAAAAAAACTAGAGTTCATTGTGTCACATACATGAATATTGTCTGTCAGGTGTGTCACAACAGAATCTTGGTTGAGAACCACCGCTCTAGAACTACAAGACATGCACAGAACCATACACAATGCGTAAGCTTAAGGAGGATAGTATGATGAAACCTTCTGCTCAGTGTGCAGCGATAGCTAAGAAAGCAAATAGAATGTTAGGAATTATTAGGAAAGAAATGCAGAACAAAACTGAGATTGTTATAATGCCTCTGTATCGCTCCACAGTGTGACTGCTCCTCAAATATTGTGTGCAATTCTGGTCACTGCATCTCAAAAAAGATATAGCAAAAGGGTGACAAAAATAATAAATGGGATGGGATGGGATGACTTCCCTATGAGGAAAGGATAAATCGGATAGGGTTTTTCAGCATGGAGAAGAGATGACTGAAGGGAGACTTATTATTTATTTCAACATTTGCTATACTGCTATAGCTGAGAACAGACCTAAGCGAATTACTAATAAAAAAGTCAGAAAAGAACTGCAATACAAAATAGGAAAGCAAACAGCTACAGTAAGCAAAATTACAAACAAAATTAGGTATAGGAGTGGAGGGTCAAAAAACAGGGAAGGGACGATAGAGAAGGAAAGAATAAAGGATCACTGGTGGTCTGATAAGCTAGTCAATAAAGGCTTTTTGAAAAAGCCAGGTCTTTATTATTGCTGTTTTAAATTTTGATAAGGAAGATTCTACATGGATGTCAGAGGGGAGACTGTTCTATAACACTGGTGCCAAGAAAATAGAAGCCACTATTTCTGGTTCTTTCGTGTTTGGCTAACTGTGGGCCAGGCACAACCATACGGTGGAAAGAGTAAACAAGCGATTCACATCTACCCGTTCCACTCCACTCATCATTTTGTACATCTCTATCATATCTCCCCTCAGCCACCTTTTCTCCAAGCTGAAGAGCCCTAGCCGCTTTAGTCTTTCCTCATAGGGAAGTCGTCCCATCCCCTTTATCATTTTCGTCGCCCTTCTCTGTACCTTTTCTAATTCCACTATATATTTTTTGAGATACAGTGACCAGAATTGCACACAATATTCGAGGTGCGGGCGGCACCATGGAGCAATACAAAAGCATTATAACATCCTCATTTTTGTTTTCCATTCCTTTCCTAACAATACCTAACATTTTATTTGCTTTCTTAGTCGCCACCGCACACTGAGCAGAAGGTTTCAACATATCATCAACAAGTTTCTCAAAGAAAAGTCTATAATCCATTATGAAGATTGACTTTGGAAAATCCACTGCTTATATCTAGGATATGCAGCATAAAATCTATTTTACTCTTTTGGGATCCTGCCAGGAACTTCTGGCCTGGATCGACCACTGTTAGAAACAAGATATTGGGCTTGATGGATCTTTGGTCTGTCCCAGTATAAGGATGCTTTGTAGATCTTCAGCTAGCGATGCCTGGGAATCCCCACCAGCTCAGGTATTTATATTTTAGGTTGAGTTGGGTGGAGGCAGAACAGAGGGTAGAGACAGGGCTGGCTTAACCACTGGACCAGGTGAGGCACTGGCGCCAAAATCCCCAGCCTCTGATATCACAGCTAGTGCCTCACCTGGTCTAAAAGTTAAGCCTTTTCTTCCCTTCATCCCAGTGAGTTCAGCATCTCCCTCACTTGCTCAGTCCGGCATCTCTCCCACCCCTCTGGTCCAGTCTTTTGTCTCCTGCCCTCTTCCACTGCGGTCCTGTATACTTTACCTTCATTGTTGGCGGCAGCAGCAGCATGACCAACAGGAAGCTTTCAGCATGCCCCCCCCCCCCCCCAAATAGACATCTGAAATACTACAGCTACTATTCTGTATATTTATATACACAAAAGGGACATAAAAATGTAGGTGCCTAGCAATGTTGCCAGGTGGGCGGTTTTACCGCCCAATTGGACAAGTTTTCGCCAGCGGTGGGGGGAAATTTTCGCCCGGCCGCGGGATGCAGTTTTTTGGGCAGTTTTCCCGTTGCCGCTGTGCGAGTTCGGCGGTTTTTTCCGGGGCTTCTATTGGTCCAATTCGGTCCAATAGAAGCTTTTCCGGGGCTTCTATTGGTCCAATTTGGTCCAATAGAAGCTTTCCCGGGGCTTCTATTGGTCCAAATTGGACCAATAGAAGCCTTTCAGGGGCAGGGTTGACGTCAGGGATAACGTAGGGGGCCGGGCTAATGACGTGGGAGGCGGGGTTAGGTGACGCGGGAGACGGGGATTGGCTATGGGCGGTTTTTGGGCGGGTTTACGGCTTGTTTGGGGCTGGGAAACTTTTTCCCAGCTGGCAACCCTGGTGCCTAGAATGGCCCTTAACACATTTACAACTCGTAAACTTTACACTGTGCTGAAAAATTATCCTTGAATATTTTCATCTTTCACACTTACTATGTAGGAAAAAGGCATACATTCCAACCATCTTGTCTTTCCTGAGCACAACAAGGGTTTCTTGATCAGGTTATCATCAGTGAGACAACAAGCATTTTTTCTGACTCCTGTCTACAATCCCCACCACAGTGGTGGTGCTGACAAGGCCGTCACCACATACTTGAGCAGCATACAATTTAATTACCTCTGGGATCTCCATGCAGGGCCCTGCTGACAAGTTTTCAGCACTTGGGATTTCTCTGCCTTAGAAAGTGAAGAACATGATACATGAGCTCCAATCTTTCACTTTTCACACACAACTGTCTCTTCTGATTATCTGAAAACAATTTTGTACTGCCTCATTTAACAGCACCATACATTATGGATCTTAAAGTTTGTAATATTTCAACTATTCTTTAGGTGCTACAGTGGTCAATCCAGGTCACAAGTACCTGGCAAGATCCCAAAACAGTACAATACATTTTATGCTGCTTATCCTAGAAATTAGCAGTGGATTTTCCCCAGGTCCATCTTAATAATGGCTTATGGACTTTTCTTTTAGACAGCTATCCAAATCTTTTTTAAACCCCGCTAAGCTAGCTGCTTTTACCACATTCTCTAGCAACGAATTCCAGAGTTTAATTACACATTGCGCAAAAAAAATATTTTCTACAATTCGTTTTAAATTTACTACTTTGTAGCTTCATCGCGTGCCCCCTAGTCCTAGTATTCTTGATTTGCATTTACTATACCGCTTTCACTGAAGCACAGGACCAAGCAGTTTACAAAAATAAAACCAAAAACAGAAAAATCAGAAAAGAACTATAATTTGGATAGGATAGAGGGGAAGCAGGCAAAATGTATCAATCAAATGAAAAGGAAATATAGGGAACACAAGAAGAAAGGGGAAGACTTGGGAAAAATCCACAATTCCAGGAATAACACGTCTAGAATGTTTGTACGTTTGGGAAGCTTGCCAGATGCCCTTGGCCTGGATTGGCCGCTGTCGTGGACAGGATGCTGGGCTCGATGGACCCTTGGTCTTTTCCCAGGGTGGCATTACTTATGTACTTATGAAGGAAAAAAGGGAAAGAAATAAACACACAGGGAAAGAAAGTAGGTTCTCAATCACTAGGCATCGAAAGCCTGCTTGAAAAGTCAAGTCTTGATAGCCGTTTTACATTTATGAAGGGGCAATTTGCCAAGGATTTCTCAGGAGAGATAATTCCAAGTTGCAGTGTCAGAAAATAAAAGCGTGCTCATGTCTAGCCAATCTGTGGTGGGGAAGTACCATACATTGGTCATTAATGGAGCAAAGCAGCCGTGAAGGAGAGTAATGTATAATAAGGGAAGAGAGGTATGATGGAAGACCAAGTCGAAAAGCCTTAAGTACTTTATACTGAATGCAGAACTGTATAGGCAGCCAATGGTGGTTTTTAAACAGAGGGGAAACAGAGTCATATTTCCCGGCATGACAGAAAATATGGACAATTTGTCTTTTACTTTTCATTGTTCTTCTACTGTACATGCACGTTAAATACTGGAGTGCTCATTAAAGGGACTTTTTATTTAAAGCAACAACCAGTTCTCACTTTACCTATGCCATTCTATTGTGTCTATATCTTTTTCTGCCCAATACATGCCCGATGATCAAAAGTAAATGTGGGAGCTAGAGGCAACTAGCGCCAGCCTGGTACCCGCATTTACCAGTGTGGACTGATCAGAGGGGTTTAGTGCGGCAAACAAGCACACCAGGGAATACCACAGAGCTCATTTAAATGATATTTAAATGAGATCCTCAACATTCAGCCATATAATCAGAGCACTGCGCTCTGATCGTACGGGTGGAATACTGCCTTACCCCTACGCCTGGCATTAGGGTTAAGGCTCTTCTCTTTCTCCCCCCCTTCCCAAGCCAGACAGTCCTGGGGGTTCAGTGGACCCCCCCACCCCTCCCAATGACTAAGGCCCCCCCCCCACCCTAGTGCCCCTCCAGGCTCCCAGACACCAACACAGGGGGCTGGAGATCCAGTGGACCTCCAGACCCTCAATTCAAAACACATATCCAGACCCCCCCAAGCCAACCCCAACTCCCCCCTCCCATACTTTAAGGCAGGAGGGAGTAACACTCCCTCCTCCTGCGAGTGCTATACTCAAAATGGTGGTGCCCTGCCCTTTGCATTGTGGAGTGCACTGGGAGGGGATTCCCTACCATATAAGGGAAAAACTCCTTTACATGGTAGTGAAGCCTCACCCAGCATATCCCAGGATGCAACAGGAAGGGCACTGCCATTTTGAAGGCGGCACTGGCAGGAGGAGAGTGCTACTCCCTCCTCCTCCTGCCTTACGGGGAGTGGGGAGGTGCTACAACTATAGTCTCGCTGGACCACCAGGTATGTTTATTGTATTGTGGGGGGGGGGGGGGGGGGCTGGAGGTCCACTGGACTTCCAGCCCGCATGTCGGGTTAAGTTTGACAAGTCTGGGCTTTTATTTTTTTTTTGACAGCCCAGACCTGTCAAATGACTTCTGCAGGAGGACTGTGCCTTGGCCATGCTCCCAGGCACGATCCTCCCACAGAAGTACCCTTATCATCAAAACGAATAGCGCTCATAAATTTGCATGCTATTAGTTTTGATCGCTTCTGGCACTAATTTTACAATTCTGTTTGGAACAGAATGGGGAACCTGATCAACGGGGCCACAGTAAACTCATTTATAGGAGGAGAAAACTTAAAGCCTGTGTGCTGTAAGAGAGTGTTAAACACCACATTTTGATTACGTACCCACCCCTGGGGTGACCTTCAGACCCAACCAGAGTGGGCCACTACAGCTGATTTAAGGGAAACCTTCCTGTGGGTGTTTTGGGTGGTATTGGAAAACATCATGTGTAAACTGGCTTTTCAAATCTATGAACTATAGAGAAATTTTCCCTTCACAAAAAGCAGTCCAAGGATTACATGTACATGTGACCATTTTGAAAATGGAAAGAATGCACACATATTCCCCTCTGAAAATTAGGTACAATGTCCGTGGCTGCCTAATGAAGAGTTTTGGAAATCAGCAAACTGAACTGCACAGATGAAGATGCAAAACTGAATAAATCGAAGATGTAAATCCTTCATCCATATGCTCTTCCCCTTTACAAGGTTCCCTGACATTTTCTATTTTCATCTTGGCTTGACTATTTCCCATGTGCTATCTTTTATACAGTGTGGTTGCTTTTATTTTATTTTTTTGTATTGTTTTCTGACAGAAGATCTTTTTTCCTTTTTCACTGCCACCCATGGGAATACAATGCCAAGAGTTAACAGTTCACTGGAGAAGTTATTCATGTTTAAATTCCTTCTTCTCTTCTAATCCATTTCAGTCATTGCAGCCACAGTCCACTGACTGAGAAGCACTGTCCTCAGTTCCCTCTCATCCGGTGTTGCTGTCAAGAGGCAACAAAAACACCTTCCCAAGTAGGAATGAGGTCCAGGAACTGAACCTGGGTCTCCCTCATGGCAATCCTGTTACTGGGACCTGGGCCTGCCAAGAGATAGCCTTTTACCATGAGGGGTGTGATTTAAAAGAATGAATCACCCACATATCCTCTGTTGGGCCAGAGGTACAGAATGAAAAGGGGAAAAAGTTTGTCCCCGCTCCCACGGGCTCCATCCCCACCCGCGTAGGCCCCGTCTCCACCCCCGCAGGCTCTGTCCTAATCGAGACTATCTTCTCCATTTTCTGTGTTGTACAAATATTTTCATAATGCAAGTTTCACATACCAAACTAAACTAAAATGGAATTCCTACCAAAGTCACTCAGATATGTTACTCACTTCCAGTGGCGTAGCCAGAAGTCAATTTTTGGGTGGGCCAACAGGTTGGATGGGTGGGCACTAGACAGTGGTGTGCTGGTAAATGTTTAACAACAGACTCCCTCCCCGGTCCACCTCTGCACCCCCCCCCCCCCCCCCCCCCCGTGCTCCTCCCCTCAAAATTGCAGAGCTGGCTATAGCCGGGGAGAGAGCCTGGGGGGGCAATGCATTACTCTCTCCAGGAAAAAAAAATTAAATGATCCCAGGTTCCAATTTAATGTGGGATAAAATGCCATAAATAAGTAAATAAATATAAACTTTTAATGTTGAGCACCTGATTCTCAAAGTGGACATATTCCAAACACTATAATGAAAATAAAATGATTTTTTTTTCTACCTTTGTTGTCTGGTGACTGTTTTTCTGATCATGCTGGCCCAGTATCCGATTCTGCTGCTATCTGTCCTCTTAACTCCATTTCCAGGGCTTCCTTTCCATTTATTTCTTTACTTTCCTCCTTTCTTCTTCATTTCTTGCTCTATATCCATAAGTAAAAGCTGGGTCCTCCGCAGACTTGACTGTCCAGTGGATCCAGCTTCTGCCTATTTTCTTCATCCATGTGCAGTTTTTCTCCTCTCTTCCTTTTCCCTCATCTCCTTCCTCACTCTTCCATCCCCTCCATCCATGTCCAGCATTTCTTCTCTCTCCCTTCCCTCTCTTCCATCCATGTCCAGCAACCCTCCTCTCCCCTGTCCTTCCCTCCATCCATGTCCAGCAACCCTCCTCTCCCCTGTCCTTCCCTCCATCCATGTCCAGCAACCCTCCTCTCCCCTGCCCTCCCCTTCATACACCCATGTCCAGCAACCTTCCTCTCTCCTCTTTCCTCCCCTCCATCCACGCATGTCCAGCATCTCTCCTCTCCCCTCCAGCCATCCATACCTAGCAATTCTTTTCTCTCCCCTGCCCCCTCTATCCATCCATCCCCAGCAATTCTCCTCTCTGCCCTGCCCCTATCCAGCCATACCCAGCAATTCTGTTCTTGCCCCTGCCCCCCTCTATCCATCTATACCAGCAATTCTCTTTTCTCCCCTGTCCCCTCCCTCCAGCCATCAGCGATTCTCCTCTTGCCCCTCCCGCTCCCATCCATGTCCTGCAATGCCACCTGCCCGCCCAGAGCCCTCTTCTCCCCCCCCCAAAAAAAATTTACAGTGCAGGCTGAGCTCCGTTCCCGCATCTGCCTCCCTCACTCTCACAGCAGCGCTTCCCAAACGCTGCCCACCGCCGCCACGATCGCGGGATTTACCTCCCTCCATCTCAGCACTCAGCAGCAGCGGTAGCGAATCATACACGCTGCCTCCTTCTAACCCGGAAGCGTCTCCTCTGCCGTGAGAGTGAGGGAGGCAGATGCGGGAACGGAGCTCAGCCTGCTCCCTCCACTCCGCTGCCTCCACTGCTGGGTGGGCCTGAACCACCCGTGGCTACGCCCCTGCTCACTACTTGAAATTTCAGAATTTGTTGAAAGCATTCTTGAATTCCTCACCACTGATGGAGATTGTTATTCTTTTAGTTAATTTGTTATTTCAAAATGAGTTACCTTACTGCTTGAATGTTATTATTGTTTTGTATTTTCGTCATAGTTCTCTTATTGTAATCTGCTTTAAAATTTTTTGATGTAAGCCACATTGAACCCAGACTTGTTTGGGATAATGTGGGGAACAAATGCCACAAATAAACAAGTAAATAAATAAATAAATAAAATAAATCTGTCAGTTATCACTGCAGTCAGGAGCACTGCCATCTGCAGTGGATTACCCAGGCACAACCCCATATCCAAAAGCACCTCCCTCAATTTGACCAAAATACAAGTCACATTCTCTGTAGGCCAGGATTGGTCAAATAAAATTCTAAGATACATTAGTACAACACTATCAGACTTTTTCAAAACAAAGTGAAAAGGGTAAAAATAGCAGAACTTGTGTATGTAATAACCACAATCACCGTACCCAATCCGGCACCATCTAGTTCCCAAGCCAACCTCTAACCTGTTAAGTTTTGGCAAACTAGAAAACATGTAATTGGGGAGGGGGGGTAGCAAAGCTAAGAATACAGCTCTTCTGTAGACAGAAATTAACAATTCAGTTCATATGCCAAGGTTTGCAAAATTCCTAAAAACAAAACTTAAAACCCCAGGATTCCCTGTGCAAAACTTGCCAGTTGTAGCCAGCACTTTTGCTTGTTTATCCAAAAAAAGAAAACATTGTTGTCTGCATCACTCGAACATAAATAACTATCCAATTAATGAACAGCCTTCAACATAGAGAATGATACAGGGACAAAGTATTGTCACTGACCCCACAGGCTCTGTCCCCATCCCCCCCCCCCCCCCCCCCTCCCGTTACCGCAGGTCCCTGTGTCATTCTATAGCCAGAGGCACTACACAGTTTTTCCAATTTTAATCCACTGGTTTTCCAGAGCAAGTTACTTTTCTTTCACACTTATAATCCTTTTTCTGCCTTGGGCAAAGTTACATTAGGTTGAACCTACTCAGGATACATGATTTGTTCAGTTAAAAAACAAACAAAAAAAAAACATATACAAAAATGCTGCGGTGCCCTAAACTGGGTGATTCTGCCCAGACTGGCTTTGAAAGAAATTTATGCAAAATTCACTGTTTCGTATGTGGGGATTTTTGTACTTGCCTTTCTGCCCAACTCTCAAACTTTTCCTTTTGTTTAAAAAAAATAGTACATGTAGCTTGTGTGATCAGTCGGATTTTTAAAAAAAATAAATGTATCTATAAACCATTTTTCTTGGCTAGAGCTCCATTTTCTCCTCTTTAAACAGAACCAACACAAGGGGCTATGGCACTCGGACATCTTTTGCTCTTGTGCCCCATTTTAAGGGCCAGGCTTGCAGTATGAGCTGTGCAAATATTCAAGGCTCATACCTTGAGAATGGCCCTGCACTGGAAGAAAGTGGACATAAATGGGCAGTTACCAGCACTGAAACCTTGAAGGCTTCCACTATTGCTAACAATCTGCAAAACTGTGCTAATTTACCTGCATTTTTCTCTCTGATTTCTCAGTCCTTTTACAGCCTCACAATTGTGGCACTTCAAGAGATCATAAATACTTTAGTCCTGTCCCTTTAAACCCCAAAGCTATTAAGCCTGTAAAGCACAAGCAAGTATTCCAAAGAGGAAGAGATTCTGGATTTAGCTCACACCTTTTTCAGTAGTACCTCAAGCCAAGTTACATTCAGGTACAGTAGATATCTGCCTGTAACCGAGGGCTACAATCTAATTTTGTACCCAAGGTAAGGAAAGTTAAGTGACTTGCATAAGACCAAAAGGAGCAGAAGGGATTTGAATCCTGGTATCACTGGTTCTCATTCCAGTGCTCTAACCCATTAGGCTTCTACAGCCACTCAATGGGCTTATATTTGACCACAGAGCTGCTCTTTTTCCATGTGGCACCGGGAGCCATCTTCTCTCCTCCCTGTCTCTATTGAAAATGCTGCTGTTTGGTTCTCTATCACTTCTGTGGCCTTGGGGAACACAGAAAACTAGCTGTGCACTTTACAAAGGAAGCACTATAAAAAGCCTGAGGCAGCAGTGTCAGAAGGATTAGGGAAGGAATCCTCCCCTTTCCCAGAATGTTGCTACGTAATACCAATGTTATTTCTTCTGTCCGGATAGTACAGCAGGTATTTTCTCCTCCTCATCTTCCCATGCTATTGCTGCTGCACTCTCCAGGTGTCTAGAGCAATAGCAGATCTTTTCTTCTCCCCTTTTCCTTCCCCTCTCAGTTGACACTGGCATTTAACTTAAGTCAGTGACTGCAGGAACTGAAAATTTACTCCAATTCTTTCAGATCATACTGCAAGATTAGTCCCAAGATTGGGGGGGGGGGGGGGAAATGGAACAGAAAGGTTGTGTCAAGACGCCAAAATCCCTTCAGCCAGCCCTGGCCATACTAGACTGGTACAGCAGTGAAAATGGGGCCAGGAATAGCTTATCAGAAGGGGTTAGCAGTGGGGGGCATCAGACAGGTGATGTAGAATGTCCAGGTGCATCTGGATATATTGAGTGGGGAGCTTGTCAGGCCAGGGAGACCCCTGTACTTTTGTGTTGGGGAACAGGAGAATGTAACTAGCTTTCAGGAGTGGTTCAAGAGGGAGAAAAGAGGACCTCAATTCAGTGCTAACATTCAATGGAAATATTAAACTTTAACCATTGGTAAGTGTATGCTAAATTGCATGTGGAGGGGAGCATTCCAACGTGTTTAACATGCCCCTACTAAATCCTAGTTTGCATCTAACATTTCTTCACTTGCATGCACATATGTGTTAATTTCATACCTACTAATGTTTTTGGAAGCCCATTTAGCATGCACATTACAGCCTTAACACACAGTATGTTAACTTAGCATATGAAACTAAGACCTTCCTGCATAGAGTTACCATACGTCCGGATTTACCCGGACATGTCCTCTTTTTGAGGACATGTCCGGGCATCCGGACGGATTTGGCCAGCCTGCCCCTTTGTCCGGATTTCTGGACAAACGGGCTGGCTGGCGGGGGCGGGACTCCCCTCCCCTTACTCTACTATCCCTGGTGGTCTAGAGGTACCTCTTCGTCTTCGGGGCAGGAAAGAGCATATATATATATATATATATATATACTCAGATACTCAATGTTACTGAGCAGATATGTTGGTTTTGAAGCTGTGTCAAAACATTTTCCACATTCAACAATGTCAGTTCAAGAATCTGGCATTCTTAATACATTCCATATTGGTTTTGACACTTTGCGAATTATTTTTACCCTTTTGCTGAGGACTGTTCTAATGCAGCTCCTTCCTCTCTCTGAGCTTACTATTTTTACTCCCTTATATCAATATTTTAAAAATAAATTAAATGAACATGAATAAAACAAAAATGTAGAACTGGAGGATGAGATGACATTCATCACCTAGACAGATGAGATCAGTATTAGGAATGTGCATTCATTTGAAACACAGGAAAAGTCAACAACATATCCCATGTCATTTCATATCGTTGGTAAATGAAAAAGGGTAGGAAAAAAAACCAAAATTTTGTGTGTGTGTGTGTGGGGGGGGGGGGGGGGGGGGGGGGGATTGTTTGACATCAATGGTGCTATGTAATTCACTGCTAACAACACTCAATACGATTACTGAATGAGCATAAATTATTACCAGAATGATCTGTTACCCCATACTTCTCTCTTCCCAAATAGTTGCTAACACTGTCAAACAAGTCTTGTCCCATTGTATTGTACAAAAGTTTCACAGACAACAAACTCTGGTTAATGATGTTTGTGCAGGACATTTTCTGTATATACTTTCTATGGTTTCATGGGTCGCAGGTTGCCCACTCTGATTTTAAGGGTAATTGCACGAACAGGGAACCTGATTTCAAGTAGGTGTCACTTTACAACGATACAGTGGTGCCTAGGTGACTTTATAAAATATTAGCTTAAACAGCTAACTCCAGACTTTGTTCCTTTTCTCTCACGAGACTTCCTGAACCTATACATCTAGCTCCATCTCTACCCGTTTTCAAATCCATGCTGATACCCCACCTTTTCACTGCTGCTTTTGGCTCCTAGCCCTCATTTGCCCTCCCTTGTTCCTTCCTTCCTTCTCACCCAGTACTTCCCTCATCCGTAACTGTCTTGTCTGTCTGTGTTATTTAGATTGTAAGCTCGTTTGAGCAGGGACTGTCTCTTTGTGTCAGGTGTTCAGCGCTGCGTACGTCTGGTAGCGCTATACAAATGCTAATAATAATAATAAATTGAACCTACCCTGAAGGTACAGACACTTACACCTGCTTGCAAAAGTTAGCATATTTTAAAATCGACATACTTGCAAACTGTGCCCAAACTCTGCCCCTGTACACACTATCATATCACAGGGTGTACTTTCACACTGGTCTGTATAAGAGGCCATTTATGTATATACGTGGCCACATATGCGCAAAAATTATTTTACAAAATTCCCTCCACAGTAATGGGTATTAAACAGTGGCAAATTATGAACAAGGCCTATTACAGTATATTCTTCACACCAAAGTTTTGGACAGTCAGACTGTACAAGTGATTCTTACCCAGAGAGTGAACAAAGACTATGACAAAAAGAGAACATTAAACTTTGTGAGTGACGCTATAGTTCAGTGGTTGTGCTAAGCACTGCCATGAGGGATACACCTGAGTTCAGTGTCCAGTTTCTACTCCCCAGTATGGCTGGGGATACTGGAGGTCACATGCACAGACCTTAGGGATGGAGATGGGGGGTAGAGGCAGGAGAGAGGGAGACCCAGCCCTGTAATGGAAGTGACACCTAGTGGACAGACTTAGTGGTGCAGCATGCATACCAGGTTCAACAGGCTTCTGCTTTCTGTGGCCTCCACCTAAGAATGGTTACTGCAAGGGCAAGACTAGGCAGGAAGAGCAGAAGGGGATTAAAAATTAGGAAGGAACTCCAGCATAATTGCGAATTAAGCAGGATGGCACCACAGCCCTACTGAGGCCAGTTTCATCTGAGCTGGAATCCTAAAAGGAGCAAGAGGAGACTACTGTAGTTTTTACATACTTTGTTAGCAATTCACAAATCAATCTACATTTTCCTAGACGTCTATAGCCAAGCACGACCTCAATAAATCATGCATGCGCATTTCCTTAATACTTAGCAGCATTTCTCTACTGTCACTGCCACATCCCACGGGAATGGAAATGTACAGTACAGCATTCTGCTACTGTACTGTTTGCTGACAAGAGTTGATCTTCAGCAGGATTCCATACCTTATAAGGCACATAAGCTACCAAGACTGAAAATGGTTTGTGTCTGTGTAAAGCCTGCCTCGTCCTAGTCTTCGACAGCCATTCCATCTTACAGGGGGTAAAAACAGCAGCATGGGGTGTGCTGAGATCTGTTAAATATACTCAAGGGCTTGAAGGAATTATTTGTTAACTACTGCCACGGTGAGGAGGAACCGAGGCATTTTGAAAACAAATACCAGGTTGGCCCTTGGCTCATCTTAGGGCATGCTGCAGCACTGCAGACTCAGAACCAAGCCCTGGGTCATATGCCTACCTGAAGCTGGAAATGACACAATCTACTGGCAGGCTCTGAAGTACCCTTCTAAATTTTTGCCCTGGGCTCCATCATGTCTAACACTGGTCCCGTTCAGGCCGGCTGAAACTGGAAAAAACAAAACAAAAAAAACTCATGCTGGATCCAAGGGAAGGGACACAGATGCTGCCACTTTTATGACGGTCCCTTGCAATCCATAAACAAAAGCAGTGAGGGATCACCTCCAAGCTTGCAAAAGTTCCTGATGCTTCACAAATGGGCTGTTTGTTTCTTTGTTTGTTTGTTTTTTGGGGGGAACAACATAAAAAAGGAGAAAAGTAACGGAGGAAGGTAATCACTTGCAAAATGGGATCACAGTGAATGAAGCACAGCAAAGGTTTGGCATTCTGGTACATTCAATCTTATTTTTTTTAGCATGGGAAAATGAGTTTGGATTTTAGATTTAATTGCACACCCTTCCAAATTCAAGCACAAGACAAGTTATTTGCCTGCCACAAAAGGTTTACAGTGGGGGGGAGGGGGGGGGGAGCTATTTACTAAATGTTTTCTTCCAGTTTGTGCTTATGGGAAAATTGCTTTTAAAATAGGGCCCTAGGTTTATGCTGAAAGCAATGGAGAGTGAAGTGGCTTGCTCAATGTCAGTGAGATTTCAATGCGGCCTTCTATAGCTCACTGCTCCTATAACCAGTATGCGACTGATATTTCCTCCACTCTGATGGAGTAGAGGAGTGGCCTAGTGGTTAGGGTGGTGGACTTTGGTCCTGGGGAACTGAGGCACAGGCAGCTCCTTGTGACTCTGGGCAAGTCACTTAACCCTCCATTGCCCCATGTAAGCTGCATTGAGCCTGCCATGAGAGCGCGGTGTACAAATGTAACAAAAAAAAAAATGTTCTCCAGTCCCTGCACCGAGTTCTTATTGAGGTTTTGCAGAACACTACCACCAAATATGGAGAAGACAACAATGGTATTTTTACTGCATAAAAGTTCCGACGGTACTTTTCCTTTATAAACTATTAAAATTCTAAATGAGGGACAAGTAAATTAACATTTTAAGGGTCAGCAAAAGCTCTATTTGTTTTTGCTGTGCCCATCCATACGCAAAGATTTGTGCACAGGTATTCTTCAAATTATTTAAGCAAAAGCCATAGGCTTTCCAACATGTTTGCCAAATGTGGAGCAGATCCATGCAAGAGAAGGGCTACAGAGCAGGACCAAGGAAACTATGAAATGTGTCTCCTTTCTATTCCGGAAGAGGGTAATTTCAAAGGACACCTAGGCCTGAAGGGCACACAGGTGCCCATGAGGTGACTTTATAAAAGACAACAAAGGTGCATTTATCAAAGAGCCTCCCCAAAACTAAAGCTCTGGCACAATGATACACCTGCTCCAAAGTGCCGATAGTAATCAGTGCATATGTATGTACTTTTATCAAATAAATGCATAAGTGCTAATCCCACACCAGCTCCACCTATTCTCTGCCCCATGAATGTCTTCTGATCTGGTTTGCACTCTCTCTCATTATTTAATCCATTATTCCTCCACAATGATGTTGCGTTCCTCTCAGTAGAATGTCTTGATGATTCATCTTTTTGTCATATGCACCGACACCATTTGTACTTTGCGGAACAATTTGGCACACTCTCCACAGATGGGACAGTCCTATTTGAAATTTAGGAAAAATCTTAATACTTTTTGTTGTTTTTTAAATTTAGAGATGTCTTTGAAGCTTCATAAAGTAAAGCAGAAGGGGGATCTGTGGGCAGCGATCAAAGAGATGTTAAACATGGACACACTGAGGCTCATTTTCAAAGCATATATGTAACTTTGTAAGTCTATGTGCTTTGAAAATGAGCACTATTACTTTTTAGTTTCTCTTATTTTCCTCATTTGAGTTTCCACATGGTGTGGAACATCTTCTTTGTGGTAATTGCTACCTGTTTGTTGAAGGATAATTCTCTATCTATGATTATTCCTAGGATCTTCAGGTCTTCTGCTATAGAGAGGTTAGTTCCCAAGGCATTGATAGTGGTGAAACGTTCGGTCTTATATGGTGATATACAAGGAAGTGTTTTTTCCCTGTTCAGTTTCAGATTGAAGGCTGATGCCCAGGATTCCATGATTTGTAAGCTATCTGTGATTTTGTTAGTAATTTCAGAAGGGCCACTTTTGAAGGGGATAAAGAGCGTTACATCGTTGATGTAAATGAAGAAGTTGAGACTCTTCTTGGATAGGGACTGTGTTAGTGGGGCCATCATTAGGTTGAAGAGTATTGGTGAAAGAGGGGAGCCTTGGGGAACTCCGCATTCCGCTTTCCATGGGGGGGGGGGGGGGGAATCATGGAGTTCATCTTTACTTGGTATGACCTGGAGGTCAGAAATCACCTGAACCATTCAAGCTCCTTTCCTCTGATTCCTGTTTTATCTAGTATTTTTTATAGGATAATGTGATCGACCATGTGGAATGCACCAACACATGTCAAACTGTAGTAAAAGGATGTTTTTACCAGTTGAGATTTGCTGTTTGAATTTTGCTAAGAGTGTAGTCCATACTGTTTTCATGCTGTAATGGATCTGAACCTTGATTGGGAGTCATGTAGTATAGAAAATTTGTTTATGAAGTCGGTTAGCTAATTCACTACAATGCCTTCCGTTATTTTGGTCATAAAGAGGTATGGTGGTCTGTAATTCGAGGTATCTTTAATGTTTTTCTTGTTATCTTTTGGGATTGGCATGAGTATTATTATGTTGCCTTTTTCTGTTGGGAACAGTCCTTCTCGGAACATGAAGTTAAGGTGTGTGGTGAGTTGGTCAATGAAGCAGGTAGAGGATGTCTTCATAATGTAGTTGGGACATGTAGCATGCAATATGCGGTTGAAACGTTTCTTACTGCTTGTGGGTTGATCGAAAGTAGTTCATGTCCTGTCTACTGGAGATTTTTCTGGGGTTAACCTGGAGGGCACAGGTCTAGGATTATAGGGTCTTCTTTTTTATGGATCCAAGTTTCATTGAGGAAGACTAGTCCGATTGGATTTTTGGTGATGTATCCACTGTTGTTTGTCTATGCATTGATTAATAAAGAGATTTAAAACAAAAAGTAAGCACTACAGACCCGATTTTATAATATGATGTCTATAACAGAAGGCCAAAAAAGCACCTATTACATTTATCATTTATTTAGAAACTTTTCTTAAGATGTTTGTAAAGCCATGGAGATGTGGCTCAATAGTGTGGAAGCATGAAGAGAAGGAAACAAACACCCCATGGAGTCTTCTAGGAACCAGAGTAATGAGGAGATACACCAAAAGAGACCAGGAACACAAGAGCCTTATACTCTTATATAAAGAAGAGCCTTTATTGAACAAAGTTCCAATGAGATACACAAGTGGATGGCACAGGGATCAGACTTGGCACAGCTGTGTTTTGGCAACAATGCCCGTGTCAACTTTGAATCAAAGTTGTCAGCACAAAAGCCAAAACATTGTTTCTTCATTTGCTGCTTGCAACATTGGCCATATAGCCAATTACAAGTTTGAAGGTTATCATTCTCGGATCTTTTGACTTTTGACAAAGGAATTGTTACCAAAACACAGCTGTGTCGATCCCTGTGCCATCCACTTGTGTATCTCACTGGAACTTTATAAGGCAAACAAAATAACATAAAATCCTGGAACAAATAGGCACACTCTACTTAAATGGTGCTCTAAGGAGAACCTTTATTAAACAGAGTCTATTTAAGTTAGCTCTTGACACAGGCTTATATGCTGAAGCTGGGCCAAGTCGGGTGGTTTTTTTTTTTTTTTTAGACTACACTAATAAATGCTGTGGTGTTTGCACACACCTGAAAGATTTCTTCTCTGCTACTGTAGCTACTAAACGGACTGAGCCAAGGAGGAGAGAGAGTGTTTCGCCTACCCATACATATATTGGCAACATTCAACCGATATCTGCTTAACTATGTGATTTGATCTAGGACAGACAAAGAAACAGCACTAACAAACCACATAATCATATGTACAGCAAATGAATGTCACCACTATATGTACGGCTGCTCATGGTCTACATATATAGCAGCAGTAGTGAATGAGTGTGAGAGTGTGTGTGTGTGTGTGTGTATTATTATTTTTTTTTTTTACATGGCAGACTGTGTTTATACAACCCCGTTGACTGCTGTGGCTGAATACTGGCCTGATCATTTTGAAGGACATCTCCACCCCTCCTCTAATGTGACCCACAATTATTCAGATAGAATCTTGCCATTTTAGTTATTTAAATGGCCTGAAACAAACCCAATTTTTGAAAATATACAGATAAGCAAATTATGCATTCACCAGCCAAGACAGAACACAGATTTGAAAGCTTTCTTTCTCTTCTATGGTCCAATAAAAGCTGTAACAAAACCTATTTTTGATGTTATCTAGCAAGCCTCCTGGCTTACCTCTCTGAGAAGTACCAGTCATTGCTGTCTAAATGCAAATCCTCTAGGGCCCAGGCAAAACACTTATTAAAAACAGATCACAACATGACAGGTCTCACCAGACCCTCTGCAACTAAATAAAGACACTTCCCCCACAACACTTATCTATTCTGTGCTGATTTGTTTCAGGGCCCTTTCACACTTTTCCTTTAATCCACTTCAGCTCTCATTACACCAACTGCAGCGAAACCTGCAAAGCTTAGGACTGCAACCTGAAAACACTAACATACCTACAGCTTCTAGATGCAAGTGAAGAGACACTACTCCTCTTTAATGTGTATCAGGCAGATTCTACAGACAGGTAGGAATAGTAAATTCAAGAGCACCTTTGAACTTCGGCACTGCACTAAACCGGCAGATCTGGCAGCAGGTATGTCAATGATAAAGACAGGGCCAGCTTAAGGCACAGTGCCAAAGCTCAAGGGTGCAAAAAGCCTGCCTCACTTCTCTGCATGGCTGCTGACACCACCACAGGTGTTAATGCAAGAATAGGTACTTCCTGTTTTCACATTTAAACCTGCGATACTGCCAGCCATCGTGCAGAAAGGCTCGAGTACAGCAGCAAGGGCAAAACATGTTCTTGCTGGTATTTAAAGGGCTGATGCGGGCAAATAGGGGGAGGGTTCCACAATGCAAAAAGTTGGCTCAGGACACCACTATCCCTTGAGCCTGCAAGGCATAAAGGTATAACCCCCATGGGCTAGCAATGACAGGGAGTTTTCCTTTAAGAAATGATGAAGATGGTATGGAGCATGCTCAGTTTGATGCTGCTGCTTTACAGCAGCAAACATCACATGATCCACAAAAAAAAAAAAAAATCCCACATAAGCAAAAAAGTGGAGATGAAGGAGAAATGGTTGCTTCAATGTCTTTAATATCTTCACTTGACTCAACACAAGCTGTGTTTCATCTGTAGGGCCTTAATCAGGAGTTTCAACAAGCTGTGCTTTGTTAAGCCCTAGACTGGCTCGTAATTTGAAGTGTTATTTACTTGTAACTAGAATAAGTCAACCAAGAAAAAAAAAGGCAGCAGGCTAGAGAACAGCATGGCTTCAAGCCTGGTTTTGAATCATGAGCTCTCAAGCTATTTAATCAGCTCTGGGATGCAGATGTTAACCATTTAATGCCCATGGTCACAAAGATAATCAGTGGGAGAAGCTAGATTTGAACTCTGATTGCCCTGATTCATAACACCTCTCCCAGGGCCCCTTTTACAAAGGCAAGATAGCATTTTTAGCATGAGCTAAAAATAAGCATGTGCTAAACGTTAGAGAAGCCCAAATATTCCTATGGGTGTCTAGCGTTTAGTGCACAATAATGATTAGCACACACTTAAAACACTAGCACGCCTTTGTAAAAGACCCCCTAAGTGCTAAGCTACTCCTTCACCTCTAGGTAGCTAAAGAAACGGCACATGGGATAGAAGAGTACATCCAGAGGGGGCAGCAGACTTGCATTACTGGCGAATCTGTTATTGTGCCTTAAAATGTTGTGTATATTAACTTGATTTAATGTGCACTGACCTTAACACGCATTAAGTTGTTAGTATGGGTTAAAATACAATAGCACAGTTACTATTAAAACAAATGTGTGACACACAAAAAAAAACCCCATCATCCAAAAATCAGGAAAGAAAATGAAAACAAACCAAAAAAATGTTTTTTGCCTGCATGCATCCCGAGTAGCTATAGGCCAGTGAAAAGCTAAGTGGGTTGCAGGACAAAAGTTGTGTACATTTTGTATGGTCTGCTAGAACAGCACAGTGGGAAGAATACTCCTATGGAAGATTAGTTTAGGAACTGGACCCCTACTATGGATTAAAGTTACAATTAACAAAAAAGTTCAGAGCACAGACAAAAGGAATTGGGAAACTGGAAATTTCCACTGCCCTTTACTCTCACATAATCAGAAAGAGAACTGCAGAAAGACATTTTGGCTTCCTGTTCTTAATTACTTTTGAATATTTTTCTTATTGTGCATTTGCTTATTAGGATTTATTAACCACCTTTATGAAGACATTCATTCAAGGCGGTGTACAGCAGTTTAACATAAAACTTTTAATTTTTGTAAACATAACAGTAAAATGACCCAATGGCAAATTGAAACCTAGTAATAGGACTAACACGATACAGTATCAGAAATATAAACACTGAACAGCACTGTAGAACAATCATATAATATGATAAATGACAGGAAAGTATGAGTGATACCATAAAAGGCAGCATGGAAGAACATTCACATAACATAGCTATGATATGATGTCAGCACAATACAAATGCATTACCTGGAGTTATCAGATTGTGTAATAGTAGTTGAAGACATTTGTGTGTGCAGACATGGAGCTAATATGTTACATTCTGCATATTGTAGCAGCACAACATTTGTGTGTATAAGCATGGGGTTAATATGTTAAATTTTGTTATTTTAATTTTAGTATTATTTGTGTGATTTGTAATTTGAGTTTTATTTGTTTAAACTTGATTATGTATGTGCTATTGTAACCCGCTTAGTTGTAGGTGGAATATACATTTTAAATAAATAAACAAACACCTAATAGACACAAAGAACTGAACTTAGTACTTACTAATAAGGAGAGCGTTTCTGATGTTATAGCAGTTGATCATCCAATGATCACCAGATGGTGTGGTTTAATATTAAGATAGGCATGGAGAGGGTTCATTCAAAAGTGAAGATTCTAAACTTCAAAAAAACCTAACTTTTTAACCTAAGTTTTGTGGATTTGATAGTCCTGGATTAAGAGCCTCTTTTACCAAACCACAATAGCAATTCCCGCACGGCAATGGGCTTTCTCGGCATTGCCACACCAAGATCACTAGCGCAGTTTGGTAAGAGAGGCCCCAAGATATCTGGTTGATTTTCTTTAACTTTTATTAGTTTCTTCTTTTATTTCTCCTTTTGCTCCTCATTGATGTGGACTGTTTTGTCCTTGTTTATTCTATGTATGAGGTATAGATGCAAATAAAGATAGAAAAGAAAAAAAAACTAACTTTATTCAGACAGGTGATTACATCAAGGAATCGCTGTCTGGATGGGAACATCTGGAAGACGTTGGAAAGCAGTAGGCAGAACTGAAAGGATTCTAGGGGCAACAAACCTTTTTGTAAGGAAAGTAAAAAGTAAGAGGAAAAGAAAGCTGCTCTGGTTCTCAAAAGGAGTAGCTGAAAAGGTAAGGAAAAAAAGAGGTTAACTTCATAAACTACAAGAGATCGCAGAAAAGAGGAAGACAGGCGACAATATCTGGAAAAGCTAAGAGAAGCTAATAGAGTAGTCAGGAAAGCAAAGATGCAAATTGTAGAAACAATAGCCAATCTACTAAAGGGGGGGGGGGGGGGCAGACATTTTTTTTAGATGCGTTAGTGATAGGAAGAAGTGCAAAAGTGGCATTGTGAGACTCATAGGTGAAGAGGAGGAATATATAGAAGCTGATAAAGATAAGGCAAAATTGCTTAACAAATATTTCTGTTCTGTGTTCACAGCTGAAGGGCCGGGAGTAGGACTGCAGAAGACAAACACAGATCAGAGGGGTGGTAGTCCCTGAATGATTTTCAGAGGACTGTGTTCATGAGGAGCTGGCTAAACTATAACTAAAGGTGGACAAAGCGATGGGGCCAGATGGCATAGATCAAAAGGTACTGAAGGAACTTAGGGAAGTTCTAGTGGATCAGCTGGCTGACTTTTTCAATGCTTCTCTAGAGTTCGGACTCGTTCCAGAGGACTGGAGCAGAGCAGATGTGGTCCCCCTCTACAACAGCAAAAGTAAGGAAGAGGTTAGGAACTACAGGCCGCTAAGTCTGATTTCTAAGTAAATTAATGGAAACACTTTTTAAGCAGAGAATAGTAAAGTTTTTGGAATCCAATGGATTACAGGACCCAAGGCAACATGGTTTCACTAGAGGCAGGTCTTGTCAGACAAATCTGATATATTTCTCTGACTGGGTGACCTGAGAGTTGGACCAAGGGAGACCACTAAATGTGGTGTATTTAGATTTTAGCAAAGCCTTTGATACGGTTCCGCATAGATGACTAATAAATAAACTGAGTGCCCTAGGTATGGGCCCTAAAGTGATTGACTGGGTTAGGAAGTGATTTAGTGGAAGGTGACAGAGGGTAGTAGTAAACAGAGCTCATTCTGAGGAAAAGGATATTATCAGTGGTGTGCCGCAAGGTCCGGTTCTTGGGCTGGTTCTTTTTAACTTTTTCGTAAGCGATATTGCTGAAGGGCTATCTGGTAAAGTTTGCTTTTTTGCAGATTATACCAAAATCTGTAATAGGGTAGACACCCATGATGGAGTGGAAAACATGAGGAAGGACTTAGCAAAGCTATAGGAATGGTCTGGAATTTGGCAGATAAGATTTATGCTAAAAAAAAATGCAGGGTCATGCATTTGGGCTGCAAAAAACCCGAGGAACTGTACAGTTTTGGGAGTGAAGAGCTTTTGTGGATGAAAGAGGAGCAGGACTTAGGTGTGATCATGTGTGTTGATCTTAAGATGGCCAAACAGGTCGAAAAGGCGAAGGCTAGTAGGATGCTTGGGTGCATAGGGAGAGGAATGGCTAGCAGGAATAAAGAGGTGATGATGCCCCTGTATAAGATTCTGGTGAGACTTCATTTAGAATACTGGGAGCAATTCTGGCGACCGCACCTTCAAAAAGATTTAAACAGGAAGTAGTCTGTCCAGAGGGCGGCTACTAAAATGGTCAGTGGTCGTCATAAAAGCATATGGGAAAGATAAAGATCTCAATATTGGAAGAAAAGCGGGAGAGGGACGATATGATAGAGACATTTAAATACCTACACAACATACAAGCACAGGAGGCAAGTCTCGTTCAACTGAAAGGCGGCTCTGGAGCGGGGGAGCATAGAATGAAGGTGAAAGGGATAGAGGTGGTGAATTCGTTGAATGACCTCCCAGTGGAAGTGGAGAAGACGAAAACAGTATCTGAATTGAAGAGAGTTTGGGACAAGTACATAACATCTCTAAAGGAGTGATAGGGAGAGTAGATAGCATGGATGGGCAGACTGGATAGGCCATATACTCTTTATCTCCTGCATTTTTCTACGTTTCTATCCAAACAACACAGATATGATGTCAACGCTGTTCGTACAATACAATGGATCATCTTTAGTAGCCAAACGGACAACCGTAATTGATATAGAAGGGAGGATAAATAGATAGGTGGCTTCACTGAAGGCTGGAAAAAAATATACGTCAAAACTCAGTCAATTTGTATATTTTTGTGTAGACAGGAGGAAAAGATCTCAGAAATCACAAAGATGCTTTCTGAGGTATTTTCCTCCTGTCTACACAAAAATATAAAAATTGACTGAGATTTTTGAAGCGTTTTGGACATGTATTTTCCCCCAGACCTTCTGTTATCAATTTGAGTAGATTTTTTTTGGAGAAGACTATTTTTTGTCATTGTATGTTGTACATGGCTTCACTGAAGGCAAATTATATGTACAGTTGAATAAGATATGAGGAACTGATCTAAGTTGCAAGGTGTGCAGCAAGTTAGTCCAGGTGCTGAGTGAGTGGATAGTCAGTCACCACATGTATTAAAAGGCCTGGGAGAAGAGCCAAGCTTTCACCTGCTTTCCAAAGTGGAGGTAGTCTCGAGTTAGACATAACCCCTCTGGGAGCGAGCTCCAGAATGTTGAGGCTACTCCTGAGAAGGCTCACTGGGTACATATAGACAGTACGAGAATACATACAGTGATTATTCTTGAGATGACCTTAGAGGCCTCAAAGGTGTGTAGAGGACTAACTTATTCTTTAGGTACTCTAGTCAATTTTATCAAAGATAGCATTTTAAATCTGGCTCTGTAAGATACTGATAAGCCAGTGCAGTTTTTTCAGGCAGGGTGTAATGCGATCGTGCCACTTGCAGCTCTCTATCACTACTGCTGCAGCATTCTGAATTAGTTGGCGCTGGTGCAAACTCAATCTACAGTAGTCTACTCATGCCATTACCACGATACAGACCACTGTGATCAGGCTTCTCTTTTCAATATACAGAGAAAGACTTTGTAACTGCTGTGGATGACTGAAACAATTGTTCCTTCCATATTGAAAGTGTACAGTATGTTGTGTAGATTAGTGAAACAACCCACTATTTCAATGCTTATATAGCAGAATGTCTAAAATGTATAATGATGGGAAAACTCTGTTTAACCAATAGAAAAATCACATGATATAATCCACAACAACAAGAATTCTGGAAAAAAAAACATTTAAGTATTTTGTCTACTAAGCCTTAAAAAGGGAGAATGAAGGATCAGGTGGATTTTCTAGCTGGAAAGAGCAGCTCATTATAGATCAGGAGTTCTCAGCCCAGTACTCGGGACAAACCCAGCCATTCAGGTTTTCAGCATATCCACAACGAATATGCATGAGAGAGATTTGCATGCACTTACTCCATTGCATGCAAATCTCTCTCATGCATATTCACTCTGGATGTCCTGAAAACCAGACAGGCCGGGTGTGTCCGAAAGGCTGGGTTGAGAACTCCTGCTGTAGACCAGTCAGACCAAAACTCAGCAGATATGTAACCACTAACTTGGATCCAAAGGAGGGCACATCATGTTAATCCCATAGCAGCATTCATAACTATCTTACGCATTAAAGCTGAATGGAAAATTCCTACCTTGACATCAAAGTTGCATTCAAGTCTTCGGATTAACACAATGTAAGTGCTGGTTGAGTTGTCTTTCAGTGGTGGAGGAGCTATGGGCTCACAGGCATTCTCTGGCTTTGAACCAATCAGAAATCCCTTAAAAAAATAAAAGCATAATTTATACTTTACATATGATATACAGGACCTATCATTATACATACTTTATAAGATAAGAAATGATTCCTAGGAGATCATTTACTAACAGCCCTTAACACTGCTAATGTATGTAGTGACCTCAAGTTCTGCTTTAGGAGGATGGCAGAGACCTCTAGTGGATTTACTAAAGTATTAAACTTTCATCTATTTATATCCCCGTAGTTTCCAGAACAAGGGAAGGCTCTCTTGACCTTTGAGGAGACTCCTTTTGGAAGGAAACTGGAACCAGTATAAAATGTGATAACATCAAATACAGAGCGATCAAAAATCAGCACACAAATTTTGGAATATGCTCAGTTCTATGATTGGCATTGAGGACAGTTGTTTATGCTAAAACATTCCACTACCTGCACTTCCATGAATATCGTTTATATTTTGTCTTGCTCCTGTACCCTCCTTTAAGTTTCTTAAGTTATTGAAATCATGGCTATTTAAGAAATATCTAATTTTTCTATTTTATTTCTTTATTCTGTTGTACAATTGATGCAATTGTCTTGTAAATTAGTTCCTTATTCTATTATATAATTAACTGTCTCATAAACCATCTACAACTCATTGTTTTGACAGTATATAAGAACGTTTTAAAAATTATTATATGGGGGGGTGGGGGATGGAAGATTTGACTTTATATGCATGTTTTCGAAACTCTACCCATATGTGCATAAGTTAACCCAGAAAATGGGGCGAGGTAAAAGCATGTGTGTAGGCTTTGGATGTGTATTCAGTTTTGAGATCCCTCCTTAAGTAGAGAGCAGCATCAAAATAAAAACTTACATTATATGATTCATTTTATACTTATTTATATTTTTGTCCTGGATCTAAAATACTGATAAATATAACTTATAATTTACCAGTATTTTAGATCCAGGACAAAAAATGTAAAGCCTAATATAAGTAAAAGTCAGAGCTGAAATTGGATAGTAGAAAAATAGAGGAATCGAGTCAGAGGTTGGTGATAATTACATTACACTGATCACGTATACACATTAAAACTGCACAGTAGAACAATTATATTTCTAATAATGTATCAAGTTCTATTATTAGATTTCAATTTGCTATCTCCAAGATGACCTCACTGATTGTATTTATACTTATATTTGAACATTTTACTATTGTTATACTCTTAACAGAATTGTAAGCTGTATGTCAAGCTCTACCTGCTGTACACCGTCTTTGGTTAATCTCTTCATACAGGTGGTTAATAAATCCCAATAAATAAATAAAAAGTGAGAAGACTAAGTGGCCTTTTTTGCCAAAGAAGTGTTAAAAGGAGACACTGCATGTATTGCAAATGATTCCGACTAGAACGCTTGCAAGGAAAGAAGTTGAGTTAATGCTTCTGTATCTGACCAGAATCTGGTTTGGCGTTTCAACGAACATGTTGATGGCTTATAGTTTAAATTCACAGCCATTACGTTCACCAGCTCTGCTTCCAAAGTTTAAAGTGAGCAGATAGTCTAAAACTACAGTGGAACATTAGTGCACGGTCCGATACTGCACAAATTCAGTTAACACACACACTGAAGGCCTGGCTCCCAAACACCGGTAATTAGCGCGTTGCAATCATTAACACACAGTAGTGCCAACCAGAAACCAGCAGGCTCAGGAAACGTCGTAGAAACTGTATGTAAAAATCTGAATCAACGGTCAAGAATTTGAAAATGGAGCTGTTATTCAATACCTGTTTAACAAAGCATACTAGATATCAGCATATTTTATTAATATCTGTCTACAAATCATCTACAGGTTTTCCTAATGTGTGATCATGTGTTTACTGTGTATTCCTTTACACACACTTCATTTAACACACAATCCAAGACTAATGGCTCCCGACCACCATGACCTAATGAAGCTCCACTCCCTAACAAGACTTAAGATCTGGAGTTTCTAACACATTATAAACTATCAAATTCTGCTGCCCGTCACATGTCAGACCAGCCATCTCTCTCTCCCTCCTCTCCCCCTCCCTTCCTCCCTTGAGACCATCACTGGAATGCTTTTAAGATTCGTTTTAAATATTCAACCATTGCCATCTTTTGCTCATTCTGTCTTGACCTAAGGAAAGGGGTTTTAGCTAGTCAAAAATGTATTCAGGTCAAAAAAAGGAATCACTTTGAATTTTTTTTTTTTTATTCATCTTTATTACTATAGTTATCAGCATCCCATGGCAGAGACAAACAAAGATAACCATTGCAATACATCCTTTCTATACCTGTGTTAGATTATCAGTATCCAGACACACAGACTCTGCTGAAATACAGAAGAGCACTGGGACAGGGTAGGGGAAGGCCGAGATCAGCATTGTAATCCATTTCATTCCACCATCCTACAGATCAGTTTATAGCACTAAACCAACAAAAAGGAATTTCATGATATCCCACCTACTTCCAAGAGGCAGTTTTCAAATTAAAATCAATAAAAATACAATTATAAAACATATCTAAAAACAATCCTATAAACACATTCTAATTGTCTGCATACTGTTTTACTTATAAAGGGTATTATATTCCCAAATTATATCGAAGGCTCTCAGTTCATTATAGAACTGCCTGCACTGGTGAAAAAGCATAAGCACTCTTCCCATTCCGTAGGCCTGGCCAGTTTCTAAGTAAAAGCGTGCATTCACTAAGCCCAGGACTTGTGCATTATACTTGTAATTTAGGACTGGATATTGAATTGACAAAACTATTCAAGGAATAAAAAATAATATTTTATTGGTCGATAACTGGTCCAATAATAATTTTCTTAAATTAAATAGACAAAACACAAGAATAATTTGATTTGGAAATTTTGAATCTATTAATGGGAAAGAGACAGTCATATCTTCCAGAGAAACTCTATGAATTGAAAATAAATTGAGGGTATTACCCTGTTTCCCCGAAAATAGGACATCCTCCGAAAATAAGACCTAGTAGAGGTCTTGCTGCAATTTGAAAATATAAGGCCTCCCCCGAAAATAAGACCTAGCAGGGGAGGCCTTATTTTTCGGGGAAACATCGGGGTCACCCCCCCCCCCCACCCGAGATCGGCGGCTCCCCCCGCCCTCAGTCACTCCCAGAACTAACCTCTTAAACGCTTCCTTTCACCTTCGCACTCGCCACAAGCAGCAGGGCAGGCCACTCCTTCCTTCCGTGTCCCACCCTCGCCTGACGTTACGTTACGTCAGGCGAGGGCGGGACACGGAAGGAAGGAGTGGCCTGCCCTGCTGCGAGTGCGAAGATGAATGGTGAAAGGAAGCGTTTAAAAGGTTAGTTCCGGAAGCGACTGAGGGCGGGGGGAGCCGGCGATCGAGGGGGGGCGGCGATCGAGGGTGGGGGGGCGACCTCAGGTGGGGAGGCGACCTGATGTTTCCCCAAAAAATAAGGCCTCCCCTGAAAATAAGACCTAGCGGGTCTTGGGGAGCAAAAATTAATATAAGACAGTGTCTTATTTTCGGGGAAACACGGTAGGTATTATTTTGGACTTGAAGCTTGCATCTGATGGTCAAATAAATGATCTGATCAAAAAAACTTTCAGATTACGACAGCTTCGAGTCATACACTTAATTCTACAGCCTGAAAACTTCAGACATGTAGCTCAATCAATCCTACTACTTCAATTTGATTATTGTAACTCCTAATACTGTGGTATTTCACTAAGATTGCTACAAAGATTGCAGCTATTACAAATTACATCTGCTAGATTAATTTTTGGAGTGGGAAAATTTGAGAAAGCTTCTCCTTTATTGAGAAGCTTACATTGGCTACCTATCAATTTGAGAATTAAATTCAAGATGGCATTTAGGGGTCCTTTTATAAATACGCGATAAACACTAGAGATGCCTGTAGGAATATATGGGCATCTCTACCTTCTAGCACATGTTTATTTGTAAAGCAAGCTTAAAAACGCTAGCGTGCCTTTGTAAAAGGACCCCTCAAATCTTTATATGGTCTGAGCTCAACTGGATTAACACAGGCTTTAAATTTGTTTAGAAGTCATTCAAACTCGCATTCCATAACATCAACTTTAAAGCTAGGTTAACCTTCTGTAAAAAACAACAACAACAAAAAAAATATATATAAGAATATTCATTCTCTTATCGATGTGTAAAAATCTAGAACATGTTCCACCTCAGATCAGACAAATTCCATTTTACTTTCCTTTTCAAAAAGCTTTAAAGACCTATTTTTTCTACTTTAAAAAAAGACAGCAGCTTTTAATTTATACAGTTTTGTTGAATTATAAATTGCATCAATTCTTCATTTTGTTGAAAATTTCTTATGCTATAATCTGCCTTGAATGCAATAGGAAATAAGGTGGAATATAAACCATAGTACAGAATAGAATAGGTTATTGTTCTTGTGTCACATACAGTTGAAACAACGTTTATATATATCTCTCCAAACTTTTGAAAATTCAGAACTGTGTGTGTAGTTCCAAACTATTTACTGGCCTACAGAGTGGACAGTTTAATAAAAGCCCATTTCAAAGGATAATGCACTAATACAATATAATATACATTTTTTTTATTTGTCACATTTGTATCCCACATTTTCCCACCTATTTGCAGGCTCAATGTGGCTTACATAGTACCGGAGGTGCGTTTGCAGACTCCGGTGTGAACAAATACAAAGTGGTATTGTGGTAATAAGAAGTTCATTTGGAACAGTCAGCGGAAGAGTTGTGTTATGGTCATTACGTGCTTTACTTGTGTTGTGTTGCCGGGATCACACAATTACAAAAAATCATTTCTATGTGCAACACAGTAAGAGGAACTAGTCACTTCTAGGAATTGCACACAATGTAAAAGCTAACTAGATTACCTGTTACCGAGACATCTCACCTATTGTGATACTTGCCCTCCGACATCCCACAAACGTTCGGAACAGATATGTCTTCAACTGCTTTCAGAAGGCCATAAATCTTCTGTTGGTACATTATTCCATTCTTTGGCTGCTTGATATGGGAAAACAAAGGGGCCCTTTTACTAAGCTGCGGCAAAAAGTGGCTTTAGCGCACCCTTACGCAAGTTTTTCCTGTGCGCTAAAGCTATTTTTGCAGCAGCCATAAAAAATGGCCTTTGTATATTTTGTATTAATGTCCATGTGCTAATGTTGCCATTACGAAAATTATATTGTGCGAGAACTTACCACTACCATTTTTGTAGGTAGGAAGAGCTCACTCAGTATTCCTGCGCTAACCAGTTAGCGCATGGTAATTAATGTAGCTACACTGATTAGCACAGCAGTGCCCACTCTATGCCCCATCAAATTTTTAAAATATTTTTAGCTCACGGCTACTGCACGCTTATTTGGCCTGAGCACATCCCGTGGTTCATGATTTTAGGCTGCATTAGGCACAAGTTAGTATATTTATTTTATATTTCAAACCTCTAGGGCTCAGAAAATGAAGAGATCAGCAGTTTCTGAAATGCAACTTAATATTTCCCCCTGCTAGTAACAAGAGACCCATATACAATGATGTGATTCCTGAGTTCCCTTATTACTGCATATATATCACACTGAATGGTTTCTGATCTTTAAACATAATGTACAGTTAGACAAAGGGAACATGAGTTTTTAAATTACAGCTTCGGCCATTTGGGCATGCACAAAGACTCATCTGGAAGAACTCCTGGGTTCTGAACAACTGGATCGGGGATTGGTTTCCTTCTACCACAAGGCTTTGTATCAAGTCGTTCCTCCCAAAAGATTTTGATCAACTCCTAAGCAGGTAGCAGATCCAAGGAGTCCATGCTCTTAATGTTAGGTACTTTCTTAGACAAATCTTTAGGACTGTGTATAATACATAGAGCCTACTGTTCCCAAACACAGGCAGTTAAGACAGAGATTACCCAGTCCTCAATACGTCTAAAGTATCAACAGGGCGCCAATGCCTATTTTCATGCTCTTTGGAACTGCCTGGAGATACGTTTGTTTTGGGCAGACACATTTCATTATCTAAGGTCAATACTGGGTCAGCAACTCCATGAGGACTCCATGGGGTTAATATTCAGGAAAATTGATTTAATGGGGGATTCAGGGGACAGATCCTCGGTTTCTGCCATACAAAGCTGTGTCACTGGATAGGTACTGACCCACTGTCGCATTGGTTCTAAAGAAATAGGCTTCATCAGCTCATGCTGCTAGAGCCGCACTCCAAGCAAAGGAGGTGTTTCTTGCAAGCCTGGGAGCCACACACATAAGTGTTTCCATTGAGAACTTGGAGTCTCAATTTAAATGATATTGGCAGAAACTGACATCCTGGATACTATGATTAGGAATAAATACTTCTGTGCATGGGGCAGGAGGGTTCAGGTGGGTACTGGGGTGGTGGGGTAGGATGTACATGGACGGATTTAAAATTTTGATGCCCTATTGTTGCCAAGACATTTGTATTGTTGTGTGTGTCTTTGCCGAGACATTTGTATTTCTGTGCATTTCTTTGCTTTAATAAAATTAAAAACTATAGCTTCACCATGGCGACTGAGTGGAGGCACCATTACCTGCACTCTCATCCTGCTAATTTTTCTTATGGGGAAGCATAAAAGAACAATGCAAGTTTATCCCTTCAAACCTTCAACGAGTGCCTCAGCTGGCCCTACGGACCAATATGTTGAATGAAGGCGGCTTGTGAATCTCACTGGACTGGAGCACTTGAGAGCTGAAGCGTAAACAAAAGGACTGCCAGATTCCCTTTGTTCGGATGCTTTACTTCTGGAACAGCAGCTTTGCCCATTGCAGCCAGTGTTATCTAGTCCCACAGACGCTGTGAAGACACTCATGGAAGGCATCAGGGTTACTCCAGATCAATATGTGATGATCACAGTGGCCCATGTTGTATCAAAGTCACAGCCAATGGTTGGGAATGCTGTACTGTTGGGAGTATGAGGGGAAAGTGGGAAATGGACCAATGACTTCAGAGACTGGGACAGCTGGATCATATACAGAAATATTTTATTTCAGACTCAACACAGATCTGTGTTTCGGACACAGGCCTGCCTCAGGAGTCCCGATGGTGTGTAAAACAAAGTAAGTCAACTTCCACAATGGAAAACCGAAATGGTCTTTAAAAAAGACCTTTGAAAAGTCTTGCGATAGAAACATGCAACTGTACGTCACGCAGTACTGTCAGCAGTGGCAATTGGGAGAGCATGAGGGGGCTGTACTAGCCCTGACAATCAGTGAAGCAGTGGCTTTGACTAGGTCAGAGCGGATGAATCTTCCTGCAAGGTCCTCAGACCAGTTATCTTTAGTTTTTTTTTCTCCATGCTGATCTGAATCTTTCACAGTAGAGGGAACCTGGCAAGCTGTTCATGACTTGTGACAGGTCTTAGTACCTCATGTGAATGGATGAAGATAGAACAGTATCAACTTAAACTTAACTCTATGGCATCAGAACTTACAAATGTAAAATCTTCTTGGTATATCTGTTCAAAGTTTACTCTTTGTAAAAATTAAAATTCAATAAAGATAAAATTAAAAAAACCAAATGTAAAATCTTCTATTGCCAAGACTGAAGGAAAGATTTCATCTAGGCAAACCTCAACAGTACTGCGAATAAAAGTTGAAGCCTTGGGTGATTGAAGCTAGGGCAACAAATTCATGTTTAATCAATTTTCCAGGAGTTCCTTTTAGATCATCTAAACAGTTGTTTTGCAACATAGTAACATAGTAGATGTCAGCAGATAAAGACTTGTACAGTCCATCCAGTCTACTCAACAAGATAAACTCATTACATATTGCCATTTTTAGGGCACAGACCATAGAAGTCTGCTCGGCACTGGCCTTGTTCTTAAATTTCTGAAGTTGTTGCCAAAACCCCCGAAAAGCTTCAATCTGGCCCATCCAAATCTAATTCTGCCTCCATCAGGGAACAGACCATAGAAGTTAGACCAGCACTGGCTTTCCTACTTAATCTCCCCTAAGCTTCTTTGCAAAAACCTGATTGAAGTTTTAAAACTGAGGAACAAGTTTTGCCACCTATATTAAGCGCCTTTTACCTTTGAACTATTAACAGAGCACAGACTGATCCTTCTGGAAGGATCTGCTGAATATTTCTGATATATTGGATACTTCCGATACCATCATTGTGAAAAATTACAAGAGGACCTTACGAGACTGGGAGACTGGGCGGCTAAATGGCAGATGATGTTTAATGTGAGCAAGTGCAAGGTGATGCATGTGGGAAAAAAGAACCCGAATTATAGCTACGTCATGCAAGGTTCCACGTTAGGAGTTACGGACCAAGAAAGGAATCTGGGTGTCGTCGTCGATAACACACTGAAACCTTCTGCTCAGTGTGCTGCTGCGGCTAAGAAAGCGAATAGAATGTTGGGTATTATCAGGAAAAGTATGGAAAACAGGTGTGAGGATGTTATAATGCCGTTGTATCGCTCCATGGTGCGACCGCACCTTGAGTATTGTGTTCAATTCTGGTCGCCGCATCTCAAGAAAGATATAGTAGAATTGGAAAAGGTGCAGTGAAGGGCGACTAAAATGATAGCGGGGATGGGACGACTTCCCTATGAAGAAAGACTAAGGAGGCTAGGGCTATACAGCTTGGAGAAGAGACGGCTGAGGGGAGACATGATAGAGGTATATAAAATAATGAGTGGAGTGGAACAGGTGGATGTGAAGCGTCTGTTCACGCTTTCCAAAAATACTAGGACTAGGGGGCATGCGATGAAACTACAGTGTAGTAAATTTAAAACAAATCGGAGAAAATTTTTCTTCACCCAACGTGTAATTAAACTCTGGAATTCGTTGCCGGAGAAAGTGGTGAAGGCGGTTAGCTTAGCAGAGTTTAAAAAGGGGTTGGACGGTTTCCTAAAGGACAAGTCCATAAACCGCTACTAAACGGACTTGGCAAAATCCACAATTCCAGGAATAACATGTATGGAATGTTTGTACGTTTGGGAAGCTTGCCAGGTGCCCTTGGCCTGGATTGGCCGCTGTCGTGGACAGGATGCTGGGCTCGATGGACCCTTGGTCTTTTCCCAGTATGGCATTACTTATGTACTTATCATGGCCTCCCCAACCTCTCTGATAGTGTCCTTGATAGGCAGGCTTGGAGCCCCCTTCCAAATTTATGCCTGGGTCCCAGCAAGTCCAACAGCAGCCCTGAATGTAGGTTTGCCAAGTCTCTGTTTACATTTATTATACTTGTTATACTGCCATTTCTGGCTTGCAGATAACAGCAGTTTACATAAAATAGACTAATTTACATAAATAAATAAAGAAAAAAGAAAAGAAAAGAATGCCAACTAGAATAGGAAAAACCACAATCATACTAGTAATTCAATCACTTTAGTCTTAAGATGTTTTTAAAAATTCTACTTCAGGGTGCGCAGACTATGGGATCTCTCTCTGCCAGCTCCACTTACTGTGGAGGGATGGAGGCCTGGGTTTTGCCAGACCTCTGGTGCTTATCACTTGCACTATGCCAGAGATTGGGTGTACTATACGTCCGAATTTTGTGATGTGGCCTATGAGGCTGAACTAGTAGCCCCACATAATTTGTACTATATTTTACATATAAAATCTGCTAAATTGGCTCCTGTTATTAAGCAGCATCCCTTAGATAAGGCTGGGCTTGGACTCTATTCTGCAAAAAATATGGCTTAAATTCCCATTGCTCTTGGTTTTTACCCCTTCGGGGCAATGCGGAATTTCCTCCGGGTATGCAGTCTTGCTATCTGAGTATCGGCAGACCCGAAGTATATTCTTGTTAGAACATGTGGTACAGGAGGATAACCCTAAAATGTTGTCATGCGATGTTTTAAAGAACAAACATGATTTGCACCCTACAGATTGGTTACAACGTTATCTTCGTACTAGCCTGGTTGACTTTACAGAATCAGATTTTGATGATGCTTGGCCCATCCCTACTGTGCATAAGAGTTTAGTGCGCAGATACTATGAAATTTTTTTAACTGATTGGGGCCACTCCCCTTAATAGAGTGCTCGCTAACTGGACTTGGGACTTTGGGGGGTATACACTTGACCGCTTGCTCCTGAGTTTAAAAAACAGCCCCCATTTAGCGGATAGTGTTCAGCTACAGGAATTGCATTACAAGTTTTTGCTGCGCACATATATCCTTCCTTCACTTGCTAAAATGATGGGTTTTCCCACATCAGGGGCATGCAATAAATGCGGACAACAAAATGCCTCATATCAACATTGTGTTTAGGATTGCCCCTCCTAAACATGCATTTTGCACCGCCATTGGGACTAACTTAGGCAGTTATACTGTTGGCACTGGACGGCAACACCACAGATGTACATTCTGGATGATACTACCAGTATCGTAGAGGTCACACTTGCCCTCACAGCAAAACGTTGTGTATTGCTCCAGTGGATCCACACTTCCCCACTAACATTAACACAATGGAAAAACCAAACGGATGAACTCCTATGAAGTGCCTCGCAGAGGAGGATGGTGGTGCGCATGCCCAGAAATGCTTTGCCAAGTTGTTGACTCGGAATCTACATGCCCTTCCGCAGCAAGTTCGCTCAGCTTTTCTAAACACTCTAGACCTATAATTGAAGGAGCTGGTTTTGGGATGTGTTGAAGGGTAGTGATCTTGTCAAGGACAAGGGATCTGGGGGCATAACGGAGGGGGGGGGGGTGTTCTGCTTATGGTGTTGTCCTGTTCATTGTGGGGGGGGGGGGGGGAAGGGGGATTTGCTAAAAACTGTTTGTCACTGCCCAGTTGCTCTAAATTGACAGCTGTGTTTTTGATATGCGTATTGTGTGTCAGATTGAATCCTTAGTGACAATAAAATATATTGAACATAAAAAGTCTACTTCAGGTATCTGGACTAAAAGTGAAATGAATCATTCCTAAAGAAAAGCCTATAAATAATTTGTAACATCTTCAATAAAATTATGTTCCTTTCATTATGGGCAGCAAAAACCTGTGTAATGGAAGCCAGCACTTGAGTAGTAACTGGCCATTTTCATTTTAATCGCTTTTCAAACCATCAAACCTGTAAACATTCTCAACTGCTAGTGGATCTTCACACTATGGTAATTTGAAAAATTATAGAAGGGCAACACATGGCTCAAGCTCAAGCAGCCCAAGGGGCTGTGAAGACCTCTTTCAATTAATCTGTATAATTATTCACTTTAAACATATTTACTGGGCTGCAGAAATATTTTGATTCTAACAGAGGCACAGAAAAGTTGTGAGAACACAGGGAGATCTGAATGAGTGGAAATCAAAAAGTTTTACAGTTCTGTATTTGCAAGCTATTAGCAAAATAAATAGCTTCCAGTATATTTTTCTAAAAAGTAAAATTGCACAGTTTAAAATTAACATGACTGACTTGGTATAGAGAAATAGAAGCTGTCTTGCTGCCCTCTAGTGGGCAACAATTCCATGCTCAATTAATCAGAAAAAAAAGGGGCCAATGCCATCATTTAAGATTCCCAAACCTGTCCTGGGGCAACCCCAACCAGCCAAGGTTTTCAGGAAATCCACAATGCATATTGATTAGATTTGCATATCAAGGAGGCAGTGTATGCAAATCCATCTCATATATATTCATTATGGAAAACCTCACTGGCTGGGGTTTCCCAGGTCAGGTTTGGGAACCACTGATCTAAGTACTTCAAGACTGCCCATTGGTGCCTAAGGCAGGGCTGCCCAAACTTCTACTGGAATCCCACAGCCAGTCAATTTTTCACTATATCTGCAATGAATATGCATGAAAATTTGCAAGTATTGGGTTTCCAATGTATATAAATTTAGTTCTTGTGTTTTCATTGTGGATAAACTGAAAATCTGACTGGCTGTGGAATCCCTAGGTAGAGACTGACCACATTTCAGCTTTACACTGAAACCAGCCCAAAATTTGCATTCAGCTGGTGCATCTTTGGCTAAAGTTGTACTGAGCAGCACCCACTCCCTCTCCCTCCAACCAGAAAATGACCCTCCTGGACCCATTCATCAGCCTACCGTGTTACTGGTGGCTAGTGGAGGCAGGAGTGATCCTCACTTGCTCCTGCATCAAAATGGCTTCCAGGATCTCCAGCAACTCACGAGGCTGACACTGGAGGTCACAGAAGTCATTTTGAGATAGGATTCTGTATTGCTCCTGCCCCCCACTAGCCATTGGCACAGTTGGCACAGATGACCTAAAGACCAAGTTATAGTTTTCTAATGCTGGGGCTTTAACATGTGGTCTAAAGAAGAGAAAAATGTTAGCATTTTCTTCTGTGGCTAACATTAGTGAAAATCTCATGCTTTTTTTCTATTTTGTGAAAGCATGAAGAACCTGCAGCGTTTTCCTAGCTTTGCAGAGGGGGGATGGGTTATAAATTGTAGGGGAGCTGAGGGTGATCATATTGCCAAATGCAGAGTTAAGGGGAAGGTGCCGTGGCTAGACTGCAGTAATTTAAATACCATCCCATTAGGGACAGTGCAAAGTACCTGTAATAGAAATTGTAAACCGCATAGTCGCCTCAGGAATCACTTGCGGTATATCAAGTGCTGAAAAAAAAATCAATCATACAACAGGGCTGGAAAAATCCTAAGTGCCTGACTAGAATTTTTCTTCTGGCACCTGGGATTCCTATAGCCCTTTAAAAATTTTAAAAAGTATCCTTCTCTTGCAGCCGCTGCTGCATCTGCTGCTGGAGTATGAGTTTCTTCTGTGTTGCACCATGTATGGTAGATCGCTTGGCTGGGGCTCTGCCGGATATAATACATTCAGATCAGGTGAGATTTGTGAGAGGCCGCCAATCAGTAATCTATGTATGCAGACTATTGCTGGCAATGGCGTATGGGGGGTTGGAAGAGGGTGCCTCTACTTTTGACGTTTGGATGCAGAGCGTGCCTCTGACAGAGTGGAGTGGCCCTTTTTATGGGAGACTTTAAAATATGTGGAAATTTCCCACTGGTTTTACCAAGCCATAACAACCCTCTACTCCGATCTGGGTGCATCTCTGCTGGTCAATGGAGTGAGCACAGAGGCCTTTTCCATCTGCCGGAGAGCCCAGTAGGGCTGCCCCATGTCACCACTGCTCTTTTTACTATCTTTGGAATCCCTGTTATGTACATTGCAGAGCAAGAACGCAATAAGGGGAAAAGAGATCCAGGGTGCAATTTTTAAAGCACTAGCTTTTGCAGATGATCTGCTGGTTACTGTTTCAGAACCTCAGACTTCGCTTCCAGCTTTACTATGAACTCTTGAAGGTTATGGAGCCCTATCTGGGTTCTGTTTAAATTTATCTAAGTCCCAGGCTCTCCCCATGCACCTCAATATACGCTTACATTAGAAGGGAGTTTTTCCTCTGTCTTGGGCAGTAGACCACATTAAATACTTTGGAGTGATGATTCCAACAGATCTGTCTAAGCTCTATGCATTGAATGTACACCCATTGCTTTCCCTACTGTGTGGCACACTGGATCTCTAGCGCTCCTATCCCCTCTCGTTGTTAGGCCATATTAATCTGTTTAACATGATAATAGTTCCACAGTGACTCTTTGTGTTTCAATCATTACCTCTGTATTTAAAAACTAAAGATGAGTGACTGCTGCATAGAGAGCTGCAGACTTACTTGTGGCTAGGACAGACAGCTCGGCTTCCAATATCTGTACTGCAGAAGCCACGAGATCATGGGGGATTGGATTTGGTTTACCTGCATTATCTTACAAGTGGCCTGTTCAATGAGACACTTAAACAATTGGTATTGGAGAATCTCAGATTTTCAGTTACCCCACGGGAAACTACTGTATTTTGGGCAAATCATTCTAGTTGGGACATTCTTACCGTTCAAGGACAGGCACCATGCAACCTGTCTCACAATATATTTCTGCGACCTGTTTGGCGTTGGCTGTGTTGGAGGCATCATTTCTCACCTGCAGTGACACCATTGCTCTCCCTCAAAAACAACCCTGATTTCCCACCAGGGACAGACTCTACAGCTTTTGCTCGCTGGCAGACAGTGGGAATCAAGTTTCTTTATCATGTGTTCTCAGAAGAAGGGAAAGTCAAACCATTCTTGGATTAACAGGCAACTTTCAATCTACCTAAAACAGACTACTTTGCGTACTTCCAGCTTTGTCATTATGTGCACAGTCTCCTCTAGCAAGACTTGTGAGGATGTTCAGGACACTCATTCAGAGGCGCTGACGTTGGGTTCGCAGAACAGAGTGTCACTGTCCTATCATCACAAATATCTACAGTATATGACGGGCGATTTAGACTTTGAGGTAGTGGCACATGTATGGTCGGCAGGCTTATCTATTGAGCTAACTGGATCCCAGCTTCGCACCTCTGTAGCAAGTACACAGTGTCACTTCAGTAGCACTATTCTATGGGAATTACAATATAAATTTGTGTTATGCTTATATATTTCACCTGCAAGAGCAAGACACTGGAACAGCATGGAGACGGGAGTCTGCCCCAAATGCAGTCGACCCATGACCACATTTTTTGGAGCTGTTCAACGGTGCATATTTTAAGACAAACAGCAGCACAGTGGGGCTGACGGTTTTCTATACATCCCTTGTGGTGGTTTGCAAAATATGGACTGTCCAAGCCGACCCCACAGGGGTTACAGGGATTCCTAGCCTGTTTGGTGCTGATGGGACAGCAGGTGATATTGATATACTGGAGAACACCCACCACGCCGACCTTGGAGACGTGTGAAGATCACAAATTATTTTTTTTACTTTCAGTTGAGAGATTAGATATTTCAGATATTGCCTCTATTCAGGGGGAGCACTTCCAGAGAGTTTGGTTCTGGGTGACACTCCAGCCAGCAGCAGAATTCTGAACTGATACACCAAGCAACCTGTTCTGGGGAATGAAGGTGGGGAGAGGATTTAGGGCTGGGGGGAGTTTAAAGGTTACTGTTATTGGTTTGTTTATTACTGATAAAAGATTGATGTTATGGAGATTTTGACTGTTACAATTTCAACTGCATTTTTCAATAAAAAAAAAAAGATTTAAATATAAAACGTGTGTGTAAAGAAACCATGTGCTGGCAAGGCTTATTACATTAGCCCCCAAATGATCTAATTAACAAAGCTGTGCATTTCTGGTTTAGCATGGAAGTCCATGTGGTCTCATTGCACAGACCCAGAATTAAGGAAATTGGAGAGGACTACAGCCAAAATGATTAAATCCGTTTTGACTAAAAGTGATTTATTTTAAAATTAGGTAAAAGTTTCTAAATGCCACCAAAGTCAGTCTTCTTCCTTGTGTTAGAAAAAAATGTATAGAATGGGAAAGCAAGGACAGCAAAAGCTCAACTCATCTGCTTTGGTTACTATTAAAAGAGTTAAAAATCCAAGGTGCGCCAAGAAGTCTGGCAAAAGAAAGCCTACAACACAAACACAGGAAAAAAATCCTGATAATTCTCACAACTTACAGAAATACTGCAGAACTACTATTTGATGTATCAGATTGTGAATGATGAGTTGTAATCCGCTTAGAATCCCAAAGATAGTGCGGAATAGAAATTTTGAAAATAAATAAACTTGGCCAGTGAGGTTGACTTCCAACCCATAGCGCCATCTGTATCACCAGGTGAACCAGACGATCACCTACAGCAGCGTTATTTGGTTTGTTTTTTTAAGAGGTGGGGTGGAGTGCCTCATTACCGCGGTTGCTTTGGCTTCCTTCTGGGTCTTAGTCCTGCTCACAAAAAGCCCTGCCTATGAGGATGAAGATGTTTCTGATACCTGCAGTCTGCCCTCTGGATCCTGTTTACAAGGCGCACTAGTGTTTATTGCGCACGCTAGCCATGTAGATGTTCATAATATTCCTCTGGGTGTCTACGTGGTTTGTGCACACTAAAAATGCTAGCACGCCTTTGTAAACAGGGCCCTTTATTTTTGAAGTCTCAACTTTTAAATGTAATGCAATCCACAATACATAAAGAAAATACTATAAGAAAATTAACATAAAATCACAATTTAGTAGTATCAAATCCACATCATGGAGGAACCATTTCCTACTGAATTTTTTTTTTTTTTAAAGCTAACAGCAACAACAGGAACTGGACACAATCGCATTATATCAGAACCCATTTTTCTATTCCAAAGCCACTATAACTAAGGGGGGGGGGGAGGGAAACAGAAAGCAGAACTAAGTGTTATCAACATGTTATGCAACAGGTTTATCTTTTAAGAAATTCTCAAGCTGAACAGAATCTAAAAACAACATACCAGTTGTTCCCATAAGTGACCTACATTTACATGGATACTTAAGCAAAAAGGAAGCCCTCACAGCCAATGTCTTAGGCTTTAACTGAAGGAAACCTTTCCTTCTTAATTGAGTTGCTCTGGCTACATCATGGAACATTGTAACTACCTAGAAAGGAATCCTGCTTCTTAGGAAAATAAGACTTTAGTACAACCATTTTTAACTCTTCAGTCTACAATACTACAATCAAAGTTGATCTCTTAGCCTCTTAGCAGTGGTGTAGCTACATGGGGCCACAGGGGCCTGCCCCCCCCCCCCAATTTCCTCTGGGCCCCTGGTTTCGCTGGCAGGAGTTCCCAACCCCTGCCAGCTGAAGCCTTCTCCAGCACCACTGAGTTTACTGACCTGCTCTCTCTTCCCCATCACGTCCTGCATGCTCCTTTTAGTGA
This sequence comes from Microcaecilia unicolor, assembly GCF_901765095.1. NCBI lineage: Eukaryota > Metazoa > Chordata > Amphibia > Gymnophiona > Siphonopidae > Microcaecilia > Microcaecilia unicolor. The sequence continues at coordinate 180,066,877 of NC_044040.1, read as the reverse complement.
AATTGAACATGCTCAGTTTCACTACAGGTAGTGTGCAGGACATGAGGAGGAAGAGAAAGCAGGGCAGTAAACACTGCAGCGCCAGAGACCAGCGCTGGAGAAGGCTTCAGCCGGCGGGGGTTGGGGACCCCCGCCAGCCAAGGTATTTGCTGCAGCTTTTTTTTGTTTGTTTTTTTTTGTTGTTGTTACATTTGTACCCCGCGCTTTCCCACTCATGGCAGGCTCAATGCGGCTTACATGGGGCAATGGAGGGTTAAGTGACTTGCCCAGAGTCACAAGGAGCTGCCTGTGCCTGAAGTGGGAATTGAAATCAGTTCCCCAGGACCAGAGTCCACCACCCTAACCACTAGGCCACTCCTCCCAGTTGCTTTAGTTAGCAACTGGGGAAGCAGCAGGGCAGCAGACCAAAATGTGTCCCCCCCCCCCCCTCACCTCGGGCTGTGGCCCCCTCCCACCAAAAGGTCTGGCTACACCCCTGTCTCTTAGTAATCAAATTCTGAGATAAATCCAAAATCTTAGAGACATCTAAATTATCAGTGAAGAGTGGTACATCAAAATCATACATACGGTGTCCGGAAAAAACTGGATCCCCAACATTTTTCCAAATAACCCAAAAACAAATGTACTATTTAAAAAAATTATTACTATTATTGACCGATGATACTGCAAGATGCTGTAAAAACTGGATGATCCCTGCTTTCAAAATGACATCATTCAGAAAGTGATCATTAAGATCCATTTTAGCAAAACAGCGTTATCGAAGATAAAGTTGCAATTAAATTTTTCCGACAAAAAAAGACATAAGGCACAAAGCGTTTACTAAGGGAGTTTCCTAATAAAGATAGGACTAATGTATTTCCAAAGGTCATACTAAATGCGTAACAATTGCAAAGTATTTTGAAACAATGTAAGGGGTCCCATTTTTTTCAGGACACAGTGTAGTAAAGTATTATTAAGACCCCCCCCCCCCCCCCAAAAAAAAAAAATTCAAACCAATTAACCAAACACACAAGAAATGCCAGAAACGAGCTTTATTTCCAGAAAGTAAAACACATTAACAGTATTAGAGGATCCATTTAAATGTATTCAAATGAGACACATAGATGCTACAGATTTTGAAAAATCTGCTGCAGAAGTCGTTGGCTACGATCTCAATACTTACACTGTGCCAATGAGGGCTTCCTTCTGGAGCTCAAGATGTAACATTCATGGCCAACATATCAAGATCCGTTTTAAAATAAAGATAACCTCTCAATCCGGCTGGTGGCATTTAATACAATTAAGACTAGTGAATATAGAGCTGGATTTAAAACGGGGACACTCACGAGGGACAGGAGCTAAGATGATGCCGAGAGCAGACACAGAACTCGAGTGCAATCCTTGCCTGCAAGGAAATCCAATGGTGAAGCGCAAGGGAAAGATCTGGCTATGCCCACCTGTAATCAAAGTGATTCCACTCTTGGCGCAGCAGACCTTGGAGGGCTATATGGTTCTGGTGACGAGCAGATTCTGAGGAAGCTCAAGAAGGCATTGTGCCAGTTCAGCCATTCTACCTGTATAACATTAAAATGTATCTTTCTAGATTCCAACTAAGCCTTTGAAAATGTACCCCTAAAACACCATAGCTGCTGACACACTTTACCTCATGAAACACATGACTTTCATCTGATGAAAAGCTGTATTAGTCACTCAAATTACACACTCCTAGTTTCGCTTCCTATTGTACTGAAGAGTCATATGAAACAGCAACATTTAAGAAATCTTACCACATGGCTAGAGTCACTGTGCCAGAACTAGAGAGAGAGGTCAAAACGCAAACAGAAAACAAAACACAACATTTACAGCCTCTGAATAACAGCATGCAGACCCTGCACACACCACCATTAGGCGAAATTGGTTAGTAGGACTCAGTACTGGCCCAAATTTTAAAGAAAAAAAATCTTCCTTTCAGACAAATAAGGACACAGCTGGCACAAAAGAACTAAGTCACACCATCCAGGTCCCATTTGAATAAGGACCACAGGTCACAATACCTTTTGTAACTGCATTCTGGTATTCAACCCAGTCCTCAGTAACCATCTGGCCAATTGGGTTTTCAGGATATTCACAATGAATACACATGAGATGTATTAGCACTCACGTCCTCCACTGCATGCAAATATCTCTCATGAATATTCATTGTGGGTATCCTGAAAACCCGACTGGCCAGGTGGTCCCTGAGGGACTGGGTTGAAATCCACCAACGGACATCACCTCTTGCCCTATGGCAAAAATCTGTTAATAAATAACCCTCCCGCCCCCCCCCCCCCCCCCCAAGATATCTTAAAAGCTTTATAAATAGGATTCAGTGTTCTTGCACATGTGGAGGGTAATTTTATAATAGGGATTGGAAGGCCAAGTAGGTACCTATTTTGAGGCCATTTTTTTAAGACACATAGAGGGGCATAATTGAACGAAAACGCCTATCTCCATGGGCGTTTATCTCCAAGAACGGGTCCGTGAAGGGGCGGACCGAACCGTATTTTGGGAAAAAATAGACGCCCATGTTTTATTCAACAATGTGTGAGCTGGGCGTTTTTGTTTTTCAGCGATAATGGAAAATGAAAGCGCCCAGCTCAAAAACGAATAAATCCAAGGCATTTGTTCGTGGGAGGGGCCAGGATTCGTAGTGCACTGGTCCCCCTCACATGCCAGGACACCAACCGGGCACCCTAGGGGGCACTTTTACAAAAACAAAAAAAAAGGTAAAAGAGCTCCCAGGTGCATAGCACCCGTCCCTTGTGTGTTGAGCCCCCCAAATCCCCTTCAAAACCCACTGCCCACAAGTCTACACCATTACTATAGCCCTAAGGGGTGAAGGGGGGCACCTACATGTGGGTACAGTGGGTTTGGGGGGGTTGGACGACTAATAAGCATTAAGCAGCACAATTGTAACAGGTAGGGGGGATGGGCCTGGGTCCACCTGCCTGAAGTCCACTGCACCCCCTAACAACTCCTCCAGTGACCTGCATACTGCTGTCAGGGAGCTGGGTATGACATTTGAGGGTGAAAATAAAAAGTTGAGAAACTTCATTTTTTGTGGTGGGAGGGGGTTAGTGACCACTGGGGGAGTCAGGGGAGGTCATCCCCGATTCCCTCCAGTGGTCATCTGGTCATTTAGGGCACTTTTTGGGGCCTTATTCGTGAAAAAACAGGGTCCAGGAAAAGTGTCCTAAATTCTAGCTAAAAACGTATACTTTTTTCCCATTATCGGTGAAATGTGCCCATCTCTGTTCGGCAGATAACCACGCCCCAGTTCCGCCTTCGCCACACCTCTGACACGCCCCCATCAACTTTGTCCGCATCCGCGACGGATTGCAGTTGAAAACGTCCAAAAATCGGCTTTCGATTATACCGCTTTATTCGTTTTTGTGAGATAAACGTCCATCTCCCGATTTAGGTCGGAACTTGGGCGTTTTTCTCATTCGATTATAAGCAGGACAGGTGCCTATGTTTCTTTGTTAGCCTCACAAAACCAGTTGAAATTGTAGCTGCAATGCTGCCATGTATATTTACACCAGCTCAGGAGCTGGCATAAAGGTACTCTGTTGAAATATCTGCGTAATTTATTTTAACCTACATATGTAACTCCTTTACTGCATCCAATCTATACCCTCAAACATGTTTTCCATCAGGTCACTAAAGTATATATCTTTTCAAATAAGCCACTTTATGGGAAGAAAATCTTACCAGCAGATCCTCATAAAGGTGACGATTACCAATGCTGATGTCTTTTACATATAAAGCCCTGAGAAGGCACATCATTTATATTACACTTTCCTGATCTGTGGATCATCTGTAAGCATGAAAATTTTCCTTCTACCATATTTTTTTAAAATCAGAATTCAGAATCAATTTCTTCTCTGTTACGCCAAATGAAGTACATGACTGCAAAGACTGAAGATCACTATGTAATTCTATTTGACAGACAGAATGTGTTAAAGCCCATGATTTTGACACACTTAGTAGCTGGTATTCACTCAATTGTGGTACTTGAGTTACCATTCATATAATCTTTATTCATTAAGGCTTTATTTCCATAAGCAACGGTATCTATCATAATTTATAAGTTATAGGTATAAGGAGAACTTCCTCATTTTGACCTCTCTTCCCCCATTCAAATTCTGTAGGTCCCACAAGAAAGAGGTAGCTGATATTACACCAACATGTTTGCCATTCAAGCTTCTCGGTTAGGGCAGCCATCACTAATACTTCCTCTTCCCTCTCCTCCAACCACCACAAACCAGGGCTGACATTAGAACACAAAAAGTCTTACTAACATCTCTTCTGCAGGGATGCCCGGGGGGGGGGGCGGGGGGGGGGACACACGAGGGGGAAAATTTCCTTTCCCCAACCTCCAAGGGGGGACTCAGGCCTACTTCCGGGTCTGTCCTCCCCTGTGTGCCGCCCAAGACTTGGATGATTGCATTAGTGTGATATCTTGTTAATGCAATTATCAGGGTCCTGACTCCCGGCACAGACAGGAGAGAACAGACCGTGGGAGCAGGTATACAGGAAGCGGCTTGCCGGCGCCGCGCCCAGACCCCCCCCCCCCCCCCCCCCCCCGGAAGCAAACACAGAAGGGTAAGGGGACGGGCAGGAGCAGCGGTGCGAGGGGGGGTGGCTTGCAGCAGTCCAGTTCTGCCCCGGGCCTGGCCATGTCTCTCAGCAGCCCTGTATAAGACTGATATAATTGAAATATAAGCACATTGGCTCATGATGTGTTTCTTGGTGATGTCATATAACACTATGCAGGAAGAAACAATCAGGTTCAAGGTGTAAGAAATAGTTTGTGACACTGGTCTTCAACTTCTGCCAGCCAATGAGGCACACTACCAATAGGGCAAGTTTCAATTCTGTGAACTCTGTAAACAAACCTCAAAAAGATTTACAAGAAAAAATAAGCACTTGCATTAAAAAAAAAAAAAAGACAACTTGGGCCTACCATCAGCAAAAACAAAAAACACAGGACAGCCCCCAGGAGAAGAGGTGATCCATCTCAAACATATTATAAAAAGTAGGGAATAGACAATTCAGACCAGACATACATCACTTTAAAGCAAGTATTGGTTAGATATATTTAAACCTCTCACAACAAACCTTCCACTTAGCTGTAATTCTGTGCAGTAGAAGAAGGAAGAATCAGATTAACATTACTCCTTAAGACAAACATAACATTATTACAATGATATCTGGTAAAATTTCACTGTAAATGCTTTGACACAAAGTCATCTCCTAAGGAGAAAATATTTTCTCTTAAACTGGATGTCCTGACAAATACTTACAGCTTAGACTCCCCAAAACAAATCATTTTTATATTTGGGGGGTGGGGAGAGGGAAGAGACCTTAAAATGCAATCTTTGACTCTAACACATCAGAAGAGCACAAAGACAAGTTTTTTTTTCTGTGTTATCTCAAGAAATTAAGTAAGATCTAAACTGTCAAAAGACCTTCCACCCTGGTTCTCTTTAGCATACAAGGCAAATCATATACTTTTCTTTAAAACCAAGGCATAGCTTTTAACACTTCCACAAAAAAAACTCGCCATGGGTGCAATGCTAAATGCATTGCTGAAATTAAAAAATCTCTAACTATATTCACTACATTTTCAGCCCTCAATAACAGAAACTGTTTTGACTTCCGTGTACTCCTCAATACATCCTGAAACACCTGCATTTCTGATTCGGTATACTGAAGGGTCACATATTAGCTGTGTTTTCAGAAATGAGAATTGGTGGAATCCTGATTTCCCACTGAAGGCTAATAAAGCAGGAAACCATTTCAAAATGTGTAATGGTTCCACTGATGGCACACTAAAAAAAAAAAATGTTTGTTTCTTGTGATATATCAATAGAATAAATATTCTATTGATTAAAAACTTACAGCAGCTTTTTATAGAAATAAAATGATTAGAAAGCAGAGTAGCTAGACATAATTATTAGCCATGCCTAGAGTTTTCAAGAAAGTACAGTACATAACAGAACAGCATTACAGAGCATCTCTCTGTGCCAAATATGTAATGTGGGAAACAAATGCAGGCTTCCTCAATATCCTTGTAAATGTCATCATCACCACCACCATTAGAGTAGCACAAACACAGTGAAAGGGGATGTGAAAAACATGGAAGACATTAGATTCACTCTACTCTACTCAAATGTCTGCTATCGCGATTCTCTCATGGGCTGGCTCTTCCCTTTTCAAGAAGGTGGTGCTTTCGTTAAGTCAACTGGGGGCCCTTTTACTAAACTGCGAAAAGCGCTACTATGCACTTATCACTGCTTAAAACGGCTTAAAGTGGGACATGCACAGGGATCCTGTGGTGAGTTCTAAATCAGTGTGTACTAACCACACACTAAAAAAATATTTTTTTAAATTTTATTGGAGGGGGCATCGTGGGGGGGGGGGGGCGGAGAGAGGGCGTTCCTACACTAATCAGTTAGTGCATCCACAATAGAGTGCGCCAACTGGTTAGCACAGGATAACTGCATGAGCCCTTTTCGCCTACATAATAAGTATTGGTAAGTTCGCATACAGTCATTTTTTTTAATGGCCTATTTGGCCATTAATTCAAATAATGAAAACTGAGCCATTTTACTGCCGTGGTAAAAATGGTTTTAGCGCATGGGCAAAACCTATGTAGGGGCATGCTAAGGCCACTTTTTAACCACAACTTAGTAAAAGGACCCCTTAGATGCACGAAAATAAATACTGATGCGTGATTTTCTCTCTTATTATACAGACCCAGTACTCCTGTGGCTGCAAACTCTGCTGTTTATGTTTGTGTTTCACCCCCATCCCCACCTCTCTTATTTCTTACTGCACCTGAATGTAGAAATGCTGTCCACTGCCTTTTGAAAAGTAGGGCTTAAAGAAAAGAAAAAAAAAAAACCCACAACAAAAATTTTAAAAAAAGTTACTCCTAGTCAAAAATGATGGGCAATAAATGAAATATCACATGGAAGAAAACAGGGGGAAGACCAATCCAAATCCAACTTTTAAAATTTTTGAGTCGAGCTACAGACTTTTAAAAATATTATACATCCTTATTTTTATGATAAACTGTATGAGTCTGGAACTATCAACATGCTATTTTAATTATTGTTGATGATTTTATATTGCATTGAGGGGTATGTTTACTAAGGTGCGTTAGCATTTTTATTACGCACCTTTAAATTTAAGGCACGTTAAATGCTAACATGCCTATACATTTCTATAGGAGCGTAAACCATTTACATGCATTAAAAATGCTAACGCGCCCATAGTGCACCTTAGTAAACATAGGCATAAATTTTTAAGTTGTAATCAGATTGGTCTTCCTCTACTTTCTTCTGTTTGATTTATCCTTACTCATAGAGGAGTGTTTGCTCCTTTTTTGGGCAATAAATGAAGCATGCACACATGCCATTAGAGGGTAATTCTATAGGGGAGTGCTTATATTTAGGCACTAGGAAAGCACCTATTTGAACCTATTTACAAAGAAAAGTAGGCATTTACTTTTTTTTTTTTTTTTTTTTAATAGAACACTAGCCTAAGTAGCCAAAAGCATGCTTATATTCAAGGTGCAAACACAGCAGCCAAAGAGTTAGTGTAAATGCTTGCACCTAGATTGCAAAAGATCATCAATAGATAAAATATTATAATCTCTATGATTGTAGATATGCACTCTACCCACATCACAGCCAAATACCACATCATAAAAGCTTGGGAAACGAACACAGGATCTTTAAGGGAGAGGAAGGGATAGTAAACGGCATAGATGGGCAGATTGGATAGGCCAATATGGTCTTTATCTGCCATCATTCTTCTAGGTTTCTCTGATTACTTGCAGAATACTGCTTAGCTGGAAACTGCTCATTTATGCACAACTGTATTCGCATATGCCAGTAAGCAATTAGAATATCAGAATTTGTGTGTGCTCTTGCTACCTAAACCTAGGTGGCTCCTTAGAGGATTCCACCACAATTCCCAAGAAGGCACTGTCTCACATTCAGACATCAGAGAGCCATTCACTTTTGCAGAAAGAGAAAGTGAACAAGCTGTGTAACAGTGAATGGATTTTCAACTACAGAGGTGCTGGACTGTATTCAGAAATACTTTACCTGTGTATACTAATGTTTGTACCTGTAGAAATTCTTCTATGTAGCTTCCTTTGCATTCAATAATACAGATACTAAAAACTTTTTGGTGATATGTGTCCACAATAGTTTTTCCACTCAGTGAAATATTCAGAGCTTGACCAAATTCAGATGGTATAGCAAGGCTCCAGAATAAGCAGTGACAGCTGCCAGCCACAGTTTTCATTATGTTTCCATTTTTTAATATATCGCTTCTGACCTGTCTATTCAGAGAACTAAACCTATGGCTGCTATTGTTAAGAAGCCACTCCAATCCTTAAACCATTTAATCCAGATGATGACAAGATAAAACAAATCACAAGTTACGCTGAGCCAGATTAGGGATTCTGTACATACAGAGTGAACCTGTGCCTGTGATTAGCCCCTCTCCCAGAAAGGAACTGTCAGTGGTTGGAAAATATGAAATGCTGAAACATAGCACCAGTGGCGTAGCAAAGGGGGGGGGGGGGGGGGGGGGGGGGGGGCGAACCATCCCTGGTGTCAGCTCAGGGGGGGTGTTCCCTGCCAGCTCCCCCCCTCCCAGTGCCCACCCTCCTCCATCCAACCAGCTCCCCCTACCTTTAAAAAAATATTGGAATCCGAAGCGAGGCGCAGCGCCTCGCGCCTGCACATAAAAGAAATTTGCAGCGTCTCATCGGGCCTTCTCTCGCTCTGTCTGTCCCGCCCTTGCGGAAATAGGAAGTTGCGTCAGCAGAGGGCGGGACAGACAGAGCGAGGGAAGGCCCGATGAGACGGTGCACATTTCTTTTACGTGCAGGCGCGAGGATTCCTATATTATTTTTAAGGTAGGGAGCTGGTTGGATGGAAGAGGGTGGGCACTGGGTCGGGGGGTGTCGATGCGCCGAGGGGGGGGTATGTCATCGTGCTGCACCCGGGGGGGGGGTGCAACGGCAAACCGCCCCTCCCCGGGTGGCAGCCCCCTCGCTACGCCATTGCATAGCACTAACAGTGATCGCAGTAAGAGTTGCAACAGCAACTGCAGCGGCTGCAATTGGTGAAAAATCACTACGGATTACTACCCCAAGAGGAAAAAAAACAAGCACCAGTTTACTGCCTCAACATGAAGCGTTCAAACCCTCTACAGATCTCTGACCTAGGTACAGCTATCATCTCACTCAATTTTCCTCAAGACAGCAGCTGGAGGGAGGGGGAGAATTCTTCTCTTCCCAGCATGCCCAGAGGCATGCGGTAACAACAAAGCTCCAAAAGACACTAAGCAGAACACAGGTGTTCAGAGGTTAATCACAGGGGACCACATAAATACAGGGACCTGGTCCATTATACACAGCTTAATATACAAACACAATCTGTTATATACAGACAGCACAAGCTACCCCATATAACGGGGACAGAACAATATCTTATATTCTTATTTTCCTGTAAGGGACATCAGTCTTTTCAGGGCTGTGTAGTATGGCTCTGCCCATGAGAGGGGGGGGGGGGGGTCTTGTTTTTTTGTCATAGGCACATGCTTTGCAAAAAGCACACATGTCAATGTGCTCTCTGCAAGCCCAAAGACTGTAGGATCATAAGCAAGCAGTGGGACACCCAGAATTATGGGAACAGAGACATTAATGTACCCATGCACCAATGGTTAACAGGAAAAAGAAAAAAAAAAAAAAAAAAAAAAAAGAGAACGTGCACATAGAGCTGGAAGAAGAGCTAAGACTACTTAGGCCATAGAGGGGACAAAGGATGAAAGCGAGTAAAAGTAGGGAGGCCAGGACTGTTTGGGTTAGGTAAGGACAGGGGATATTGGCATCACTGTCCTGCAAATACTTTGAAAGTATCAGCGTCTACTATAAAATAATATTACATCTGTCTGAAAGAGGCACAGTACCAGCAGTGGCCTCAAGGTGACAGTAATGTCTATTTAGAATAATAGGATGAACAAACAAACACTTTAAATCATTTATTTATTTTGGATTTGCTCATACCTTTTCAGTAGCAGCTCAGGTACACTGGGTATTTTTCTCTGTCCCTGGAGGGCTCACAATCTAAATTTGTACCTGGGGCAATGGAGGGTTAAGGGCTTCTTTTCCCACATGGCAAATGAGAGGAAAGCCCATAGGAATTGAATGGACTTCCTCTCATTTGCCACACCGAGAATCGGTAGCGCAACTTTGTAAGAGAGACCCTAAGCATATTTTCAAAGCACTTAGCCTTCCAAAGTTCCATAGGTTTCTATGGAACTTTGGAAGGCTAAGTGGTTTGAAAATGAGCCCCTAAGTGACTTGCCCAAGATCACAAGGAGCAACAGTGGGATTTCAACTGGCCACCTCTGGATGTCAAGACTGCCTCTTCCTCCTATTTACTGGGATTTAGCGCATATCTTTTTACTAGTAGTTTGAGGGGAATTAAATACTGTATCTGAATGTACTTCCCCATTTCCAGAAAGAGCCAGATTTACAAACGTGTGCTGTTTTTAATGCAAGTTATCAGTAAATAGAAACTGCTGAATAAAATGGGACCTGTAGTAAACAATATGTGTTAATGCGTGTTAGTATACAGTAATACCTTTTAGTAAATCTAGCCCTAAGACTAAAAACTAGAGAGTGATGATTTGTCCAAAGTCATAAATATATTATTATTCCCTTAATACAGACAGACTTATGTTTAGGGACCCTTCTACTAAACCTTCATGCATGCTAAATGCCAAGCATCCTATTTTATACCTATGGGCTAGGTGGCATTTGCTAATGCACACATTAACCTTTAGTCAAAGGGTCCCTTCATGACTGGAAAGATTCAAGTGCTTTGGCTCTCTCTTAGCTTTTAAAAGAAAAGCTGAAGTTGTAATGCAGTCATGTCTTCAGATACATCAGGTTTACCTAGATCTCTAAAGCTTGCCACAAATACATTTTCAGAGGACAAGCAATGCATCACCTACAACTTTGTTGATTGAACAACGTTCTTCTGAATCCAGTGCACTGAAACACTTACAGGAATTTAGATGTACTCAGAAAAATATACTCTTATTGTATACACATATCCATCACTCAGCAGCAAGAGTTTCATCAAAATCTTCAATAACTGACCATATTAAAATCATCACACTGGCACCTAGTAAAAGTACAAATCAAATTTAAGGTCCTACTTTTAATTTTTGAATGCAACTAAGCATTTTTTTGTCCTTTCCTTGGAACAAGTATACTCCTTTCAGGTCTTTACAACTCCTGCCCAGCCCTTGCCGTGCCATGATACAGTAACCTTGACCACCTCCACCCCAGAAAGCCAGATTCTATAAGCAGTAAAAATACTAGTACAAGTAACTTAAATCATTTTCTTCCGTACTCTGCTAAATACAAAATTCAGTAAGATACACATATCCAAAAAAACCAAACATCCATGAGCAACATGTCCCCCTTTCCATCTCATCCATGAGCAGAATATTCCCCTCTCCTCTCCATCCCCTTCTATCCATGTGCTCTATTTCCCCTTTTCCCTTCCCCACTCCTCCATGTATGAACCCCTTACCACTCTTTTTTCCCTCTTCCCCGCACCTACACTCCCTCCACCCTTTGTACCAAGGAGGTCAGATGAAACAGGAGACAAGGTGAGCCTATCTAGCTCATTATTTGGGCTGAAGCCAGTAGGCGGAGATTGCCGCCACACTGGTTCACCCAAAACAATATGAAACGTTTTTGAAAACAATAGCAAAAAGATTATTAGAAATAAGGAACTTTTTTTTTTTACATTTATAATCACACATTATCCCAAGCAAACTCAGGTTCAATGTAGCTTACATTTGAAAATAAGTTAAACAGAATAATAGAATTCATTTATATCATGGAGCAAGTTTTAACAAAGTTGAGATTAACATATATACCCAACTGGGCACTTTAAAAAGGCAAATGCATATTTATAATATACCACTGCAATCCACAAAAGGAGCAAGTTCCCACATGCCATCTTTTTCTTCTGATTTAGGCACAGAAAAAAGTTTTTAAATTCTCCCAGGTTTCAACCTAATTCATGTTTAATGTGGGATATAAATGTCATAAATAAGTAAATAAATATATTGATAGAAACTCTGAATTCTCATAACATAATGTCTGTTTTAGTGGTCCTTTACCAGGGGAAAGAAATCTCTGCACGAATATAACAGTGCTAGAGTATCCTTATAACCAGCCCCTCCAAATGACACACTGATTACAATTTATAACAAATTACTACTCTACCTATGTAGAGGATTGTGGTAGCCGTGTTAGTCCACTCTTAAGGTTATCAATAGAAATCAAACAAAATAAAACATGGAAAAGAAAATAAGATGATACCTTTTTTATTGGACATAACTTAATACATTTCTTGATTAGCTTTCGAAGGTTGCCCTTCTTCGTCAGATCGGAAATAAGCAAATGTGCTAGCTGACAGTGTATATAAGGACTTAACAAGGATCTGGGGTTCCTAGCCCATTATAAACCATAAAGCTGTATGTCTCTGTTGATCACCCTCCCCTCACCTATCCACACCCACCCTGTTAGAATATCAATGATATGCTTTGATGTCCCCATGCATACCTCCTACCCACCCCCATCCTCCCACCCTGTCAGACTGTCATAGTAATGCTTGAATGTTTTCACTTATATACACTGTCAGCTAGCACATTTGCTTATTTCCGATCTGAGGAAGAAGGGCAACCTTCGAAAGCTAATCAAGAAATGTATTAAGTTATGTCCAATAAAAAAGGTGTCATCTTATTTTCTTTTCCATGTTTTATTTTGTTTGATTTCTATTGATACTCTACCTATGAAAAGTTATTCCGTTATTATACTTCCTCTATGTACATCCGTATGCTGCACAAGCTGGCATGTTTGAAAATATAAGTGAGAATGAATAAAAATGCCACCAACAATAAAGAACAACAACGTGGATACAGCAGCTCATAAATTTGCTTGATTTGTTTTGAGTGTACGCTGATAACGGCTGTGCCAGGAAGGGGAAACAGAACCTCCTTGATTTTTACAGTTCCCTCCCTCCCACACGACTCCAACCCTGGGTGCCCTCTCGGCAAATACCTCAAGGCACCCTGGTGGTCTAATGGCTTATTCAGGGCAGGAAAGATCCCCACTCTTTCCTGCTTGCTGCTGCTGCTGACCCTCTTGCTGCCACACTGTTTCTTTAAAATGGCTGCCAAGACTTCAAGCGGTGGCCTCAAGACATCTGCAGAAGTCTCCCGAGGCTGCCGTTGGAAGTCTCGGCAGCCATTTTTAAAAAGTGGTGCAGTAGCAAGAGGGTCAGCGGCAGTGAGCAGGAAAGAATGAGGATCTTTCCTGTCCTGAAGAAGCCACTAGACCAGGGGCGTATCTGCGTGGGGCCACAGGGGCCTGGGCCCCCGCAGATTTCGCCTGGCCCCCCTCCCCGCCGTCAACCCTCCCCCGCTGCTTACTTTTGCTGGCGGGGGGCCCCAACCCCCGCCAGCCGAGGTCCGACCCGAAGTCTTCATATTTCGTCTTCCTCCGTGGCCATGCTGCAAGGAAGTAACGCTGCAGTGCTAATTCGCTGAATCCAGTTCGGAGTCTGACGCCCCCCCTCTCTGGCTCTGGCCCCCCCTACCGCCGGATTCCAGATACGCCCCTGCACTAGACCACCAGGTTGCCTTGAGGTAAGTGCCGGGAGGGCACCCTGCAGCTCAAGGGAGGGAAGGCAAAGCTCAGACTGCTATGGGTCCATTCCCATGGGACCCCTGCAGACCTGGAGGGGATCCACGCGATAATCCCGCTATCCCCACTCCCTTGCAGCTCTCTAATAAGAATTATTTTAAACATTAATGGCCAAAGCTTAACACACAGTAACCACAAGCCTCTGTGTTAACTGTTGGAGACATACCTAGCACCTTATAGTTTATTAAGATTTGCTATACCGCTAATGCTAACTAGTGAATCTAAGTTCCCATATGGTTAACATATAGAGACAATATGGGGCTCATTTCTGAAACAGAAAAATATCCAAAAAAAAAAGGCAAAAAGCTGCAAATGGACTTTTTTTTCTCAAAAAGTCCAAATTGCTATTTTCAACACTCATTTTTAAGATGTTTTTCTAGGGGAGCGTTGGAGGCATGTTTCGGGTGGGACTAGGGCGGGCTTATAGTTTGGACGTTTATAGAACATTGTAAAACATCCAGAGCAAAAAAAAAAAAAAAAAGGAGTCATTATTGAAACAGGTCTATCCAAAAACGTACTAAGTGCCAAAAAAGGTTTCCAAACTGACCAGATGACCACTGGACGGATAAAAGCATGAACCCTTCTTAATCTCACAGTGGTCACTGACCCCCCTCCCACCCCCCACCCCCACTCCTAAAAGGTGAAAGTGACAGTATGTACCAGGCTGTATGACAGGTGCAGATACAATGGCCAGTCCTCTTAGAGCAGCAAATAGGTCCCTGGAGTAGCCTAGTGGTTGGTACAATGGAATGCAGAGAACAGGATCTAGGGCCATATCCCACTCTAACTGGTACACTTACGGTGGAAAGTGTGAGCACCCCAAAAAACATAAAATACCAACTGAACTCTCATATAGGTGACACATGCAGACACAAGGAATATTGTAGTGGTGTAGAGCTGGGTACAGTAAATTATTTTGCTATTCCCTGAGGGCTTACCATACAATATAAGGGGGTTATGACGCGATATGTACTTGGGACCTTTTACATGAAGTTCACTGCAGTACCTCCTCAGCTGCCCCAGTGCTCTGCAGCCAGTCTAATAAGACTACTGGACCCCAGACATCCCAATGGCTTCTTTTGTGCATTTTCCTTTGGACGTTTTTTTGTTTGAAAATGGTCCTTAGAAAGATGCAATAAGCATAAAAATGTTTAAAAACAAGGTGACTTTCAAACCAAAAAAAAAAAAAACGTTACTCTGGTTCAAAAATGATTTTTGGACATCTTTTTTTACAAAACGTCCGAAATAGAATTTGGACCTCATATTGGAAATGCCCCTCTACACTTACCACGTTAAATGCTTTGCAAATAACGTGCAGAGGAAACAGAAGAGGTGGGAGAGGGAACCTAGAAGTTATAATCAATGTCTAAAAACTCCCCTCAAAGCCCTCTTTTTGACATTGCTTTTAACAGAAATATGCATCTTCCCTCTAAAGAGCCCCAATGTCAATGATTTACCTCTGGTTATACAGTAAATGAAACAGAAAGGATTAAAAGCCAAGTTTCCAGTTTCATGGTTCTGTGGTCTAACCACATGGCCACACTGACTGCCTGAAGTAAGAAGCTCCAAAAGCCTGGTATTTTAAGAACTGAGACTGACTGTGCCAAAATACATTTCTCTCATAGACAGACACCTTTCAATATAATAAAGCATTTTCTTAACACAAAAGTAGCTCTCTTAAATTACATCTTCTCCAAGCACCAGCAACAAGTTAATGTGGTTTTCCCACCCTGCTTTTTTTTTTTAATTGCTGGCTTCAGTCTAAATTTGAAGACATGATGACTGATTTGCTACAATTAGGGAAATGGGACTTGATATACCGCCTTTCTGAGGTTTTTGCAACTACATTCAAAGTGGTTTACATATATTCAGGTACTTATTTTTGTACCAGGGGCAATGAAGGGTTAAGTGACTTGCTCAGAGTCACAAGAAGCTGCAGTGGGAATCGAATTCAGTTCCCCAGGATCAAAGTCCACTGCACTAACCACTAGGCTACTCCTCCACTAGCAACATTCTATGTAGAAGCCTGCCCTTGCAGATCAGCAATGCGACCGTGCAGGCTTCTGTTTCTGTGAGTCTGTGACGTATGTGCAGGACGTCAGACTCACAGACACAGAAGCCTGCGCGGCCGCGTTGCTGATCTGCAAGGGCAGGCTTCTACATGGAATGTTGCTAGTGGAATAGCAACATTCCATGTAGAATCTCAAATAGTAGCAACATTCCATCTAAAATCTCCAATAGTAGCAACATTCCACGTAGAATCTCAAATAGGGAAAGGGAAATGGGACTTAATATACTGCCTTTCTGAGGTTTTTGCAACTACATTCAAAGTGGTTTACATATATTCAGGTACTTATTTTGTACCAGGGCCAATGGAGGGTTAAGTGACTTGCCCAGAGTCACAAGGAGCTGCAGTGGGAATTGAACTCAGTTCCCCAGGATCAAAGTCCACTGCACTAACCACGAGGCTACTCCTCCACTCCAAGGCAATCCCTCTGCGTGGTCAGCTCTCCAAATATCTTCAAAGACCAGGGATGCTCAAACCTGTCCAGGTGATACCAAACCAGTCAAATTATTAGGGTACCCACAATGAATCTGCATGAGATAAATCTGCATGGTGTCTTGTGTAGTGTTGTAAAGTAACTAAGTAAATGTAACTAGTTACTGTACTTAAGTAAATGTTTTGTCACTTTTACTTGTAAAGAAGTACAGGGATAACGTTTATTACTTTTATTGGCAAGGTATAACAGTGAGCCCAGTCTGAGGCATCTGATCTGTCTGCCCATCTACAGAGTGTGTTTGCTGCCTGCAGCCAATGTTTGTGTCTCCCTGCACTTCAGTGTGTGTCTGCTGGCTGCAGAAGGACATTGTGGTCATCAGTACTGCAGCTCCTTCGACTGTTTGGCAGTGTGGTGTGAGGCTCCGCTCTCCGGCGACATCATCAACGTTCTGACACCTTCTGTTAGTGAGGTATAACAGCGAGCCCAGTCTGAGCGTGCCCCTTTGTGGGCAATTTTGTGGGCTAGCCTTATCTGACTTGTTAAGCAAAGGTGGCTAGCTTACATCACTGGCAAGCTGCCATATCAACATGACTGCCTCTCAGGTGTTGCACCTTAGACGTCACACTGAAGGAGCATGCCAAAGAAACACCTTTGTGCGGCACTTGGATTGTTTCAATGTTTTACTGAAAAAAATAAGCTATTTAGTTGATTGTATTCTTTCTTCAATTGTAGCAATTCTCAATCTTCTCATGTGAAAGGTCATCAATTAGATATATTAGCAACCAAATTTGGAGACTCATTTAATTTTTCCATGTTTAATCCACAATGGTTACCGATTCCTTGGTTAAGATCATAGCTGCCTCACATTTACATTAAATTGGATGGAAGCTACATTTAATCTTAAAACAAGAAAAGATGCAGACATCTTTCAAACCACAGGTAAAATTGACCCTATAAACATTTGGTCAAATGAGCAATTTAGTCAACTATTTTCCTCTCCTCCATCCATTGACTTTGTTCAAAAATAGAATGACACCTGTAGCATAGTTCTAGATAAGACAGCACCGATCAAAACCAAATCCAGACCTAATCCAAGGTTCTCGCACTGGTACAATGTAGATCTCCAACTCTGTGAAAGCCTTCTTTGTAACTGGACAGCATCATGATGATAACGAACAAAAAGATGAAGATGCAAGTGATGAATCAGACAGCACTACTTCTAATTCAGATGATAAAGTATTCTTTGCTATACGGAAGTCAAGGGTTTCAGCAAAGATTCCCTTGATCAAAACCTGCAGACCCAGCCAGAAGACATCACTAATATTGCAACCTGGCCTGATTTAAAGGAACTTTTTTTTATCAGCCTAAACAATCCACTTTCTGCTACTGCAGCTGTTCAATGACTTTTTAGATATACTGGATTAATGACTCACAAGTGCACTTGCATGAGCGACAGTCATTTTCAAAAATGTTGTTTTATTTAAAGCAAAGTAGATTGAATTGTAGAGCAATAAAGCTGGAATAAAAATGTTAATAGTTGCATTCACTGTAGTTGTAGTACTCAGGGCCAGTGTTAAGAGAGTGGCAAGCAGGGCAATTGCCCTAGGTCCCCATACCATAGGGGGCCGCAGACATCCCTCAAGCTAATGGAGGCATAGGCTGAAGGCCAGCTTTTGGGCCCCCTCCCCGGTTTCTGCCCTGGACCTCTGAATGTCTAACACCAGCCCTGATAGTACTTTTACTTTTACTCAAAAAGTATATTAGGCAATAACTTTGAAAAGTTTTCTAAATATTTAATGTTTAATAATTGATTTGCTGTACTATTTGTACATTTTTTAATTATTTATAACTTGAGTAGGTTTAGTTTTGAGTTTTACTGTGACTTCCTGCATTGCTGTTTTCTTTTATTACTGTTATTCGCAGTGAACCAATAATTGGTATTTGTGGAATATAAGATCCATGTAACATAACTTTCACTTAAATACATTTTTAAATGCGTTCTTCACTGTACTTTTACTTTAGTATCAAAATATACATTTATTTTTATTCTGACTTAGCACTTTGAACAACACTGGCCATGTGAATGTCCTGAAGCCACAAATGGCTATGGAAATTTGGGAAACCCTATAAAACAATAGGATTCATAATGCAAACACTTTCAGTATACACCACCAAATCAGCTGTCTGAACCCCCTCACACATACCACATCCAAAGCACTACGAACACCACTTTTCAAAAGTAATCACACAGCTTCTCTATGTCCTGATCTGTATATCCTATATCAGAATTTTTGTGTTTCATTTCAAAAACCACACTCCAACAATCTGCATACGAAGTTGCATTCTAAATGTCCTTTTACACCAGAATTTCCCTGCAAGAAGTTCAGGGCCACCCATGTAATTAAGGACGCCACAATTTCGTGTTGCAATAGCTGCTTACAACGCAAAAACCAGAGTTATCACAGTCCCCAATTACGGTATCATTTCAACATCAGGCAGAAGCAGAGATTTTCATCTCCTGTCATCTGCCGAGCCCAGAGCCTCCTCGCTGCTGCGTCCCACCCCCTTTTGATGTCACTTCCTGCTTCCACAAGGACAGGATGCAGCAGCAAGGAGGCTCTGGGCTCAGCAGTTAACAGGATATGAAAATTGCTGCCACTGTCTGTCGCTCTCTACTGAAACGTGGTGGATGCATATCAAGGTACGGGGTGAGGTGGGGTTCCGAGAGCTCTAAACCTCCTTTTAAACTGATAAATTATGGCTTATGGTGGAGGGGGGGACGAGTGAGGGCAGGCACGAGCAGAGGTGGGAACGGGCATGGTCAGGGGGGCCCACTGAACTGGTCTGCACAGGGCCCCACAATTGCTAAGACCGGCCCTGGCCAAATTCTTAACTGACATATGGACAAGTTTTTCTAGCCAGAGGTTTTGAATAACTAGGGAGGGGATGATTGTTCTTTCAATATCCATAGCAGTAACAGAATTCTAATGTATGAAAAAGTGATGTGCTATGATTTATTGTTGGAAATGTTTGGATTTGAATAAAAATTATATATATATATATATATATATATATATATACACACACATGTATATATATACACACACACACATACTAAAACTCCAAGATGGAAGTAGCTCGCTATCAAAGACTCGTTCATTTCTTTAATATCTTTCTTCCAAAATCATACAAGTATTTCCAGATTTAAAACATGGAATGGCTGTACACTCCCTAAAGATGGGCCTAGGCATACTTTGTTTCAGTGCCAAATTTTTAGGCGTGATATATAGAATCTAGTCCTACATGCATATGTGATGGTCTTCCATACATTAACATGTACAAGTGGTATAACTGCACCTGTAAGTACGCGATTATACAACTGCCCTTTAAGCTTATATACCATAGACACAAAGAGAAGGAAAAAAAACATAAGTGAATCAAGTCCTATATTCCCATTCATTCCTTGTTCGTCCCCATATCCAAAGCAGGTCCAAACTTGCTTCTTGAGTGCCCCCTCCCAATCTTGACTCTCCCAGCATTCCCGTTTACCTTCCCTTTGGTCCTGTAAGCCCTCATGCTCTCAACAGGCCCTATGGGGTTTCATGCCTTCTTGTCACCTGAGACAACAGAGCATCATCAAACCTGCTCAGAGCACAAGGGGTGCAGGACCCACACTGAACCTCTGAACTGCATTTGCTGCTGGTACTGCTTTGAAGGAGGTGGTGGCGTCAGTCCAGACTGAGGCATGGCAGTGAAGACAATGCTCTGGAGCCTGTCAGAAGCTGGTCCCAGAGGCTGCTGCCTATACCCAAATCCTGGCCTGTATACAATAGCAGACGGAAACAAACCAGACGGACTACAAAAAGAGTAACAGAAAAAGGCTAAGCAAATATTAGAGTGATTACTCACATTTTCAGTCTATAGAACAAACACTGGCAGAGGATCAGGCCAAATAAAAAGAAAGAGCACCTTGCAAATAATGAGTCTCACATTTTACAAACACTTTTGCAGCCTTTGGTGCAGGTCATACAAACAAGGTCGGTATTGAAACCTACAGCTGCCATAAAAAAACGTAAATCAATCTGTTCGTCTTTATGCCCTATATTGAGTGGCCCGCTCCATTTAATTACAACCACTGGATATGCAATCCTAAAAAACTTAAGGACAATTCTGTGATAGCCAAAATTTACCTACATAAGAGGCTGGGGTGTTCTGGAGGGCAAGATGAAAAAGTTAGCAGTGACTTTCAGCTGTTTCCCAAATAACTTTATTCATTTTAATGGGAATGCATAAATAGTATTATTATTATTATTATTTATTTAGATTTTGCTCACACCTTTTTCAGTAGTAGCTCAAGGTGAGTTACATTCAGGTACTCTGGATATTTCTCTCCCAGGAGGGCTCACAATCTAAGTTTGTACCTGAGGCAATGGAGGGTTAAGTGACTTGCCCAAGATCACAAGCAGCAGCAGTGGGAATTTGAACCGGACACCTCTGGATTGCAAGACCGGTGCTCTAACCACTAGGCCCACTCCTCCACAAATAGTAGTTTTACCATTAAATCAGTGGTCTCAACCTACGCCTTGGGACACACCCAGCAACTATAAGAAAGAAGGCTGCACAGAGTAGAGAGGTTTCATGTGCTTGAAAAAAATCACAGAGACTGTATAAATTACTATGATGGTCCAGCAATGTACTTATACTAAGTCTTACCATTTTTTTGAAGGGCACAGTTTGGCACCAGTAATGGTTAGGCTCCTGAGGAAGCTTTACATGAAACAATGGTACTCTGTTGAGTGTACCAATGAGAAACTTCAAACTTCAGATAAGTGTCCTGACTTCAATGTTTTATAGTTGGAAATATTGATTTAATCTATGTCAGATATTGTATTTTTTTAATATATAAAAAATTGAATAAAACTATGAAGATAAATACTTTGTAATTACAAGGAGATTTTTTAAGACTAATGAGGAAGCCTGCTCAGCTGAAAAGTTCATCTTTGAAATAAGGCAATTTGCTCTTTTTCTTTCTTCCTTTTTTTGAACAAGAGATGTTTAAAGATACAGAGAAAAACTTGCGTTTAGTGAATATTGGAAAATTCTCCTTATAGCAAGTTTATTGCCAGTATATAGTATTACCTTTAGATCAAAATATCCTGTCTTACCTTTAAGCCATCGTTTTGAAGCCTGTAACCAAACCTTGCTGGCAGGTCTTCAAAGGTTTGGGATACATTTTCCTTTGAATACTAAAAACAAACAAAAAACAAACATTTTAAATCCTACTGTGGGCATGCAGGACACAGCAGTATTATTGCTCCCCCAATAGAAAAGTACTGTACCAATCAACTGTGGGTGTAGAGCATTAAATTGTTTATTAAAATAAACACCTTACAAGTTACATCAAACACATAAAACAAAATGCAAAAATTTTACATTTACATAATAAACATGCACACAAAAATAAAACTATTCAATTTGTTAAAAGTCACATAAATAGGAGTTTTTAAAAAAATTTGAATACATCATCTTAGTCCACCAATAGCACCCCCACATCCTGAACCCGATCTGCTGACTACAATATCAACCAAACTGCAAACCAAAATAATAAAATTTTCAATCCAATTTTATGTTTCTTAAATTTAACTAATTTCTAAGATACTGCAGTAAAGTGCTCCAGAGTGCTGGAACTAAGTAGAAAAAGAAGCAGATTCTCTCGTTAACATCTAACCTGGCTCGATTAAGAGATGGAAGAACATTACGATTGTAGGATAAAGAACGCAATGTCCTCTGTGGGGTATAAGTAATCAGTAAGTCAACCAAATAACCAGAAAGGCCACTGTAAAATATTTTGTGTGCAAGAATACCTTGAAATTGATCTGATAACTGGCAGTCAATGACGCTCTTTTAAAAGTGGTGTAACATGATCAAATTGACCCAAACCATAAGTTAATTCAGAACACAGCAATTAAGTTAGCTGCAGACTGTGGAAGGTTCTTTTCTTAAGACCATTATACAATAAATTACTTGCACCACCACATTGACAACACCTCCGATTCAATAAAAAGCACAGGTTAAGATGAAGAGTACAATCAGTGGGCAGGGGAAGGGCCAAGGTCAATTTTTCACAGCCCCCACATGCTGGGGTTTAAAAGCATAGCCCAGCACAGACAGATTTTGAAATGGCTGCAATCAGAAAGAAATTCACTGCAGGTCCTATGAGTTGAATAAACTCATAGGCTCTTTCCTGCCCTCTTCTTCCTGTATGGGCTTCTATCACCAAGGAAACCCATATGAGCGACTGAGCTGCAGACAGTATCACCTGTGAGACACCATGAGAGCTATTTACAATAAAAGTAGCAAATTCACATAGTAAACATGTCATATCCTAGATATCCTATATAATAAAAAGCACCTCCAACGTTCTGAAGCTGGCAGCCTGGACAAAAACATTGAAGCGTTCGTGCTCCTGTTCCCCGAAGCGTCATCAACGACTGTGCCCAATCACAGCACAGCAGCGCGAGTCAACGTGAACTCCTACGTATTACGCCACGTCACAATCACAAACCTCAGAAGACGAATCATCACAGCCATAGGAACGGCATAGCGAAGTGAGCCGCCAGCACGAGTGACGAAACAACTGCCTCACACAATCACCCAGTTCGAGGTACGGAGAAGCAAGGGACATCTCTCACATCACCGAACATAATTGACGACGGTCAGCTCAGGCACCTGCCGCCGCTGCGACATACCACCCAGCCGCCTCCTGGAG
Organism: Microcaecilia unicolor; assembly: GCF_901765095.1. Lineage (NCBI taxonomy): Eukaryota > Metazoa > Chordata > Amphibia > Gymnophiona > Siphonopidae > Microcaecilia > Microcaecilia unicolor. Next base: position 180,043,770 of record NC_044040.1, on the reverse strand, counting down.
TACTTTGTGCATGCCGCCACTCCTCCCCCTCCCACAGCGGCACCACACTCTGCTTCCACCCCCGCAAAACCACAACTCCCCTCCCCCTTGGAGTCACAGCCACTGCCTCTGTATGCTGAACGAAGCAAGGGCGTCCCAGCCTCAACTCCCGAAGCAAGGCGCCATCTCCCACCACGCTCTCTGCCATACAGCTCCACCCCCAACCCCCCGCCCCCTGACCGCCACTGCAACACACCTCCCACCCCGCCCCCTCCGCGTCCTCCCGAGTCGCTGCATCCATCCTCAGACCACAGCCACACTCAAAAAAACTCCCCGATGGACACTGCCAGCATCTTTGCCGCCCCAACGCCCTCCCTCTCATCTCACCCCACCCCGAGGCAACGCTGACCCCCCCTCCAAACCCACAGCCACTCCCTCATAGGTCAACCCCTGCAAACATTCACACACACACTCTCTAGCACACACACAAAAAAAAACAAATGACAGCCACCAAAACCAGGACCTGAAGGATTCCTCACTTTCAACCCATCACCACAGGAACACAGACCCCCCCCCCCTTCCAACCCCCCCTCCACTCTCTCACAGTTCACCATCCGCCCCGCCCCCCCCCACACATTCACACACACACTCTCTAGCACAACAACAAAAAAACAACAAATTACAGCCAGTACAAACATGGCATGAAGGATACCTCACTTTCACAACATCCACCCATCTACTCAGACCCCCATCCAACCACCCCGCCCCCCTCAAACATTCATACACACACACACAATCTATACCAAACCAAACAGCTACACTGACAGCCAGCACAAACACGACCTGAACGAACCCTCAATTGTAACCCATCACCACAGGAACACAGACCCCCCCCCCCCCCAAACATTCACACACACACACACACTCTCTCTAGCACAACAACAACAACAAAAAAAATCAAACTTATGACAGCCAGCACAAACACAGCATGAAGGATCCCTGACTTTCACCACATCCACCCAACAGAATGCAGACCCTCCCTTCCAAGCCCCCCGCCACTCTCTCACCGTTCGCCATCCGCCCTGCCCCACCCTCAGGCATTAACACACACACACTCTCTAGCACAAACAAAAACAACAACAACAAAAAAACTGACAGCCGTGGAGAACACCTGGAAACCTATGCACAAACTGGTGAGTTGCAGGGGAGTGGGAGAGGGGAGGGAGGACGGAACTGTGAATCGGAAGAAGGAAAGGAGGGCGTGGAACTCGAAGGGGAGAGAGGTTGGCGTCGGACTCGGAGGGGACAGCAGAAGACAGCGAAGGAGGGGGGGATAACCTTGCTAGCACCCGTTTCATTTCATACAGAAACGGGCCTTTTTACTAGTAATAAAATAATTGCCATAACCTGAAAATCTACACAGGACCCAGAACCAGCAAAACAAAAATGAGGCTAGAAATGAGGAATCAGAAGAGGTACAGGAGATGATGGGAGACAAAGGATCTGGAAAAGGGCTGTTGGGAAGTAGAAAGGAAAGGAGCAAGAAGGAGGCCATGGGAGGGGAGGTTTGCAGGGGCAGGCAAGGGTATTAGGATACTTATGGTGGTAATTGACAAACCTTTCCTGGGGGGATCCCAAGCCAATTAAGTTTTCAGGATATCCATGAACACAGAAAATTTGCATGCAATTAAGACAGAACATACAAATCTATCATAAATATGCAATCAGTATATCCTGAAAACCTGACTGGCTAAGGATCCATCCACTCTGGTTTAGAAACCACTATCCTAGACAAGCCTTCAATTTTGCACCTCAAATTATTATTCAGTCCTGTAAATTTATCCTTCCATTGGCATGCAAATGTTACAAAGTTATAAAATGTTGCTCCCAAAGTTAACTGGATAACACATTATGGATAAAATTGATATTTTTTTTAATCACTTAAACAGATCAGGTACAACATATCAATACACTGTTTTACAGCCCACTGAGATATGCATCTCAACGTTGACAAATCAAGCATCTTTGAAAGAACAATTTTGTTTCATATACATTATGCCCACTCTGTAAAGCTCTTCTTTGATGCCAGACATTTTTAAGGTTCTTCTTAGGTTCATAAAGATCTAGAATATGTTAATAGGATTTACCATACTAAGCAGTTTACAGACTAAAACATAAAAGACAAAAGAACTCTAGAGTTTAACTAGGAAAGGATGTTCACTTAAGTCCAACAGAAGAATAAAACTTAGGAAAACAAAAATAGAGTAAGCTGCACTATGTTGAATTGCCCTTCACATTGTCTAAATTTAGGCACCCAAAAAGGGAGCAGGGACAGGTTAGGGTAGTGCTTCTCAACCTGGAGGCACACCTAGCCAGTTGGGCTTTTAGGATTCCCACAAGGAATAAGCATACAATAGATCTAAAAGCATTGCACCCACTGTATGCAAATCTCTCTCATGTACATTCCTTGACATAATCCTGAAAACCTATCTCCAGGAGAGGGTTGAGAAGTACTGGCTTAGGGGAATGAAGCTGGTTGCTCAATAGTAAGCCTATTTTTAGGTGATCTAATTTACAAGCATATCAGGGTACTAAAACTAAGAAAAGTGAAGATACATACCTGTAGCATGTATTCTCCAAGGACAGCAGACTGATTGTTCTCATGATTGGGTCGTCATCCGCAACGGCCCAGGAGACCGGCAAAATTTTTCATAGCAAAAACAAAGAACTCTCCAGAACACTCTGTTGCACGGGCCGAACACACCGCGCATACGCGAACAGCTTCCCGCCCGCAACGCGAGCATGCCCTCCTTAGTTTAATAAAAAGCAAAACAGAAAACTGGAACTCCAAAGGGGAGGAGGATGGGTTTGTGAGAGCAATCAGCCTGCTGTCCTCGGAGAATACCTGCTACAGGTATGTATCTTCACTTTCTCCGAGGACAAGCAGGCTGCTTGTTCTCACAATTGGGGTATCCCTAGCACCCAGGCTCACTCAAAACAATGAACATTGGTCAATTGGGCCTCGCAATGGTGAGGACATAACTGATATTGACCTGAAAAGAAACAGAACTAAGTGAGAGTGCAGCCTTGAACAGAATAGAAATAGGCCTAGGAGGGTGGAGTTGGATTGTAAACCCCGAACAGATTCTGCAGCACCGACTGCCCAAACCGACTGTCGCGTTGGGTGTCCTGCTGAAGGCAGTAGTGAGACGTGAATGTGTGGACAGATGACCACGTTGCAGCCTTGCAAATCTCTTCAATGGAGGCTGAGTTCAAGTGAGCCACCGACGCCGCCATAGCTGAGCCGTGACATGGCCCTCCAGAGTCAGCCCAGCCTGGACGTAAGTGAAAGAAATGCAATCTGCTAGCCAATTAGAGATGGTGCGTTTTCCGATGGCGACTCCCCTCCTGTTGGGATCGAAAGAAACAAACAACTGGGCGGACTGTCTATAGAGCTTTGTTCGCTCCACGTAAACGGCCAATGCTCTCTTACAGTCCAAGGTGTGCAACTTGTCCTCACCAGGGCGGGTATGTGGACAGGGAAAAAATGTTGGCAAGACAATTGACTGGTTCAGATGGAACTCTGACACCACCTTCGGCAAGAACTTAGGATGAGTGCGAAGGACTACTCTGTTATGATGAAACTTAATATAAGTTGCATGCACTACCAATCTGTGGAGCTCACTGACTCTACGAGCTGAAGTAACAGCCACCAAGAAAATTACCTTCCAGGTCAAGTACTTCAGATGGCAGGAATTCAGTGGCTCAAAAGGAGCTTTCATCAGCTGGGTGAGAACGACGTTGAGATCCAATGACACTGGTGGAGGTCTGACAGGGGGCTTTGACAAAAGCAAACCTCTCGTGAAGCGAACAACTAAAGGCTGTCCAGAGATAAGCTTACCCTCTACACGTTGGTGATAAGCACTAATTGCACTAAGGTGAACTCTTACGCAGTTGGTCTTGAGACCAGACTCTGACAAGTGTAGAAGGTATTCAAGCAGGGTCCGTGTAGGACAAGAAAAAGGATCTAGGGCCTTGCTGTCACACCAGATGGCAAACCTCCTCCATTTGAAAGACTAACACCTTTTCGTGGAATCTTTCCTGGAAGCAAGCAAGACTCGGGAGACACCTTCTGAAAGACCTAACTTCTAACCTCTCAACATCCAGGCCGTGAGAGCCAGAGACTGCAGGTTGGGACGTAGAAGTGACCCCTCATTCTGGGTTGTTCGGAGGACAACTCCAGAAGAAGAGGGAACCAGATCTGACGGGGCCAAAAGGGCACAATCAGAATCATGGTTCCACGGTCTTGCTTGAGTTTCAGCAAAGTCTTCCCTACCAGGGGTATGGGAGGATACGCATACAGAAGGCCTGACCTCCAATGTAGGAGAAAGGTATCTGACGCTAGTCTGTCGTGGGCCTGAAGTCTGGAACAGAATTGAGGGACTTTGTGATTGATCTGAGTGGCAAAAAGATCCACCAAGGGGGTGCCCCACTCTTGGAAGATCTTGCGAGCAACAGTCAAGTTTAGCGACCACTCGTGAGGTTGCATGATCCTGCTCAACCTGTCGGCCAGACTGTTGTTTATGCCTGCCAGATATGTGACCTGGAGAAACATGCTGTGATGGTGCACCCAAAGCCACATCCGGACAGCTTCCTGACACAGAGGGCGAGATCCGGTGCCCCCCTGCTTGTTGGTGTAATACATAGCAACCTGATTGTCTGTCTGAATTAGAATGATTTGGTTGGACAGCCGATCTCTGAAAGCCTTGAGAGCGTTCCAGATCGCTCGTAATTCAGGAGGTTGATCTGAAGATCTTTTTCCTGAAAGGACCAAGCTCCTTGAACGTGAAGTCCATCTATATGAGCTCCCCGCCCTAGGAGGGATGCATCTGTCATCAGCACTTTTTGTGGCTGAGGAATTTGGAATGGACGTCCCAAGGTCAAGTTGGATCGAATGGTCTACCACTTGAAGGGAACTTCAAAAGTCAGTGGAGAGATGGATCACATCTTCTAGATCCCCTGTGGCCTGGCACCACTGGGAAGCTAGGGTCCATTGAGCTGATCTCATATGTAGGCGTGCCATGGGAGTTACATGAACTGTGGAAGCCATGTGTCCTAAAAGTCTCAACATCTGCCGAGTTGTGATCTGTTGACACGCTCGAGCCAAGGATACTAGGGTCAGGAGATTGTCTGCCCTTGCCTGGGGAAGATAAGCTCGAGACGTCCGTGTGTCCAACAGAGCTCCAATGAACTCCAATTTCTGAACCGGGACAAGGTGGGACTTGGGATAATTGATTACGAACCCCAATAGCTCTAGCACTCATAGTCATCTGCCTGCCTCCGAGGTGCTCTTCACCAGCCAATCGTCGGAATAAGGGAAAACATGCACTCCCAGTCTGCGTAGCGATGCTGCGACAACTGCCAGGCACTTTGTGAAGACTCTGGGCACAGACGCGAGGCCAAAGGGCAGTACACAGTACTGAAAGTGCCGATTTCCCAACCGAAATTGAAGATACTTCCTGTGAGCTGGAAGTATCGAGATGTGTGTAAAGGCATCCTTCAAGTCCAGAGAGCATAGCCAATTATTTTCCGGAATCATGGGAAGAAGGGTGCCGAGGGAAACCATCCTGAACTTTTCTCGGACTAGGAATTTGTTCAGGGCCCTTAGGTCTAGGATGGGACACATTCCCCCTGTTTACTTTTGCACACGGAAGTACCTGGAATAGAATCCCAGCCCTTCTTCCCCTGGTGGAACGGGTTCGAATGCATTGGCCTTTAGAAGGGCGGAGAGTTCCTCTGCAAGTACCTGCTTGTGCTGGAAGCTGAAGGACTGAGCTCCCGGAGGACAATTTGGAGGAATGGATTCCAGATTGAGAGTGTATCCTAACCGGACTATTTGAAGAACCCACCTGGCGGAGGTTATAACAGGCCACCTTTGGTGAAAAAATATCAACCTCCCTCCGACTAGCAAGTCGTCCGGCACGGACACTTTTTCTGAGGCTATGCTGCACTGGAGCCAGTCAAAAGCCTGTCCCTTGCTTTTGCTGGGGAGCCGAAGGGCCTTAGTTGCACGTCGTTGACGGGAACAAGCGTGCTGGTATTGAGCCTGGATAGGCTGCCGAGAAGCAGGAGTATACCTACGCCTATGGTAGGAATAGGGAGCACTCCTCTTCCCTACAAAAAAACCCCCTAGATGAGGAGGTGGTAGAAGAAGACACCCGGCGGGAGAGAGAATCCATAGAATCATGGTGCTTCTTGATCTGATCGACCATGTCCTCTACTTTTTCTCCAAAATGATTATCCCCCCGGCAAGGGACATCCGCCATTCACTGCTGGGTCTTATGATCCAGGTCGGAGACACGCAGCCATGAGAGTCTATGCATCACTATACCTTGAGCAGCTACTCAGGATGCCACATCAAAAGTGTCGTAAGTACCCCTGGCCAGGAATTTGCAACACGCCTTCTGCTGTCTGACCACCTGGTGAAAAGGTTCGGCGAGCTCCGGAGGAAGTGCTTCGACCAAACTAGACAGTTGCCTCACCGAGTTCCGCAAGTGAATGCTCACGTAAAGCTGGTATGTTTGGATCTTGGCTGCAAGCATAGCGGCCTGATACGTCTTTCTCCCAAAAGAATCCAAGGTCCTAGATTCTCTGCCTGGGGGTGCCGAGGCAAAGTCTCTAGTACTCTTGGCTCTTCTGAGAACAGCCCACCACCATGGAATCGTGAGGTAGTTGGGCCTTCACCATTACTGGCTCTCCATGGACTCTGTACTGGGACTCAGCTTTTTTGGGGACCACTGGATTAGATAGAGGGAACGACCAGTTTCGCATAAGAAATTCCCTGAGTGTGTTATGCAAGGGGGCCGTTGCAACCTCTGTGGGTGGAGAAGGATAGTCCAAGACCTCGAGCATCTCGGCCCTGGGCTCATCCACAACCTCCATAGGGAAGAGAATATCCTTAAACATTTCCCAAACAAAGGAGGAAAAAGAAAGACTCTCATGAGGAGACATCCTTCTTTCAACTGGCGGAGTAGGATCAGAGGGGACCCCATAGGACTCTTCTTCAGAAAAGTATCTGGGATCTTCCTCTTCCTCCCACGAGCACTCATCATCAGTATTGGACAAAAGCTCTCTAAGAGCAGCCCGAACCCGAGCCTGTCTTGACGTCAAGGAACGACGACCTCGAGGGGGATGTCGAGAAGTTGACTCCTGCCTGGACTGCGGCGAAGCTTCCTCTGCCGACGTCAAAGGAGAGTTGACCCGGGTGACGACTGACGCCGATGCCACAAGCGGCACCGAGGATGGGGACCTCACCACAGGCGAAGGACCAGATGCCGCTTCCACAGTCGATGCAGAAGGCGCAAGCACCCCTGGCACCGAAGCAGACTGGTGCAGCAACCCCTCCAGAAGCTCTGGAAGAAGGGCCCTGATGCGCTCGTTGACAGCCTCCATCGGAAAAGGCTGCGGGGCCAGTGCAGGAGCCGGTGGCAGAATCTGAGGGGGCTCGAAAGATGGTACCAGGCTGCCAGAAGACCAGCGCATCGGCACCTCCTGAATAGAGGGTGAGTGGTCCTCTTGGCGCCGACGCTTCTCGAGTGCCGAATCCCTCAGCTCCCCAGAGCTCTCGGTACCGTGGATGGAAGGAGAACAATGACGGTGCTTCTTAGCCTTCGCTTGATGCCCATCATCGAGACTCCTCGGTACCGAAGAGGAAGATGTGGAATCCTCACTCCTCCTCGGGGCTGGGTCCGACGAAGGTCTGTCCTGGGGGCCCTGCATAGCAGTAGGCCTCAAGTCAGGTGGAGACCTTCTCGATGCCTCGCTGCTCCCAGCGCGATGTGGTCATTCGGCAGCCATTACCTGCGCTCTCGAAGTCGATGCTTCCCTCGACATCGATGCCGCTGACCTCGGTACCGATGTCTATGCCGAGGTCGAAGGACCGGACTGATCAGCAAAAATTCACGTTGAGCCTCCCGAGACACTTGGGTCCGCTTTTTCATGAAAGAGCACAGCTTACAAGCAGCTGGCAAGTGTTCCGGTCCAAGGCACTGGAGACACCACGCATAGGGGTCAGTACCCAAGATGGTCCGGTTGCAGCGAGTACAACGCTTGAAGTCGCTGGGAGTCCTTGATGATATGGATGGAAAAACAGCAGCTGTGAAATTAAAAGATTCGATTGTGCCGAATAAAAGGCACAAAAAAGGAAAAAAAGACCCAGCCAAGCAGCCTAAAAAGCGGCCGCGACTAAAAAAAGAAGGAAACTTAAAGAGGTGAAGAAAAACTAATAAAGTAAGGGAAGAAACTATATATATATTTTTTTAATATTTGTGAAAAAACTACTACAACGAAGAAGGAAAAAGGGGATCGGTAAACGCTGAATCCAAGTCTCCTGAGCCGAAATTGAGCGCAGTCGAAAAATAAATGTGTCACTCAAGATGTGGATCAAAAGAAACTAAAAAGGGCATGCTCGCGTCACGGGCGGGAAGGTAAAATTATGTATCATACCTGATAATTTTCTTTCCATTAATCATAGCTGATCAATCCATAGACTGGTGGGTTGTGTCCATCTACCAGCAGGTGGAGATAGAGAGCAAACTTTTGCCTCCCTATATGTGGTCATGTACTGCCGGAAACTCCTCAGTATGTCGATATCAAAGCTCCATCCGCAGGACTCAGCACTTAGAGAATTACACCAACGAAGGGACACTCTGCCCAGCTCACCACCGCCGAAACGGGGGAGGGGAATTAACCCAGCTCATCCCCACACAAGTGGGGGAGGGGAATCCGTCCAGCTCATCCCCGCGGAGCGGGGGAGGGACACCACCCCGCCGATGCAAGGCGATCTGGCTTATCCTGCAACCGCAACCGCGGGAGGAGCTGACTGACCCGAACACCGCCGAAGCGGGAGGGGTACAAAGCTGCCCTACAGCCGCACGAAGCGGGAGGGAGTGCCGGCAGAATTTTAAGTCTCAATTCAGCCCCGTAAAACGGAGGGGAGAGGAATGCAGCAGCTCACTGTAACACAAACTCGTCTCAACTCTTGAAGAATCCAAGTGAAAAAACTTGAACACGAAGTCCTCCTGAACAGGAACTGAAGACTAAACTTGAACCTGAAATGCAACCAGAATATAACCAATACAGATATCTGGGAGGGACTATGGATTGATCAGCTATGATTAATGGAAAGAAAATTATCAGGTATGATACATAATTTTACCTTCCATATCATCATGCTGATCAATCCATAGACTGGTGGGATGTACCGAAGCAGTACTCACCCAGGGCGGGACATTGAAATCCCTGACCGCAACACTGAAGCTCCAAACCGGGCCTCCGCCCGTGTAGCCACAGTCAAGCGGTAATGCTTGGAGAATGTATGGGCCGATGCCCAAGTTGCCGCCTTGCATATCTCTTCCAAGGAGACGGACCCGGCCTCTGCCATCGAGGCCGCCTGAGCTCTAGTGGAGTGAGCCTTCAGCTGGATAGGCGGCACCTTCCCCGCGGCCACATAAGCCGCTGCAATGGCTTCCTTGACCCATCTTGCCACTGTAGGCTTAGCAGTCTGCAGACCCTTACGAGGACCTGCAAACAGGACAAACAGATGATCCGATTTCCGGAAATCATTGGTCACTTCCAAGTATCTGATGATGACTCGTCTCACATCCAGATATTTAAGAGCAGAGTATTCCTCTGGGTAGTCCTCCCTACGAAAGGAAGGGAGACAGAGCTGCTGATTCACATGGAAGCGAGAAACAATCTTGGGCAGGAAGGAAGGCACTGTGCGAATAGACACTCCTGCCTCAGTGAACTGCAGAAAAGGCTCTCGACATGAGAGTGCCTGGAGCTCGGAAACTCTTCTGGCTGAAGTGATAGCCACCAAAAAGACTGCTTTCAACGTCAGGTCTTTCAGAGATGCCCTCGACAAGGGTTCAAAAGGCGGCTTCTGTAGTGCTCTTAGCACCAGGTTGAGATTCCACGCAGGCACCACTGAGTGCAGAGGAGGGCGCAGGTGATTAACTCCCTTGAGAAAACGCACCACATCTGGCTGCGAAGCCAGGGAAGCACCCTTCAGACGGCCCCTGAAGCAAGCCAGGGCCGCTACCTGGACTTTAAGGGAACTGAGCGACAGGCCTTTCTCCAGACCTTCTTGCAGGAATGCCAACACTGAAGAAATTGGAGCAGTGAATGGAGAAACTGAGCCTGCTTCACACCACGCTGCAAAGGTACGCCAAACCCTGGCGTAAGCAGTAGAAGTAGAGCGCTTCCTCGCTCTCAGCATAGTGGCGATGACCTTGTCTGAGAAGCCCTTCTTCCTCAGACGCTGCCGCTCAATAGCCAGGCCGTAAGACCAAAGGGGGAGGGATCCTCCATCACCACGGGACCCTGATGCAACAGGCCCTGCTCCACTGGCAGCCGCAGAGGATGGTCCACTGAGAGCCTTATGAAGTCCGCATACCAGGGACGTCTGGGCCAGTCTGGACCCACCAGGATTATCCGGCCTGGATGCTTTGCCACCCGGTCTAGCACCCTGCCCAACATGGGCCAGGGCGGGAACACATAGAGAAGCTCTTGTGTCGGCCACTGTTGGAGAAGAGCATCTACTCCCAGGGATCGAGGGTCCCGTCCTCTGCTGAAAAAGCGCGGCACTTGGCCGATGACGCCATCAGATCTAGGCTCGGCTGGCCCCAGCGCTTCGTGATGCCCAAGAACGCCTGAGCAGATAGCTGCCACTCTCCGGGCTCCAAGGTATGGCGACTGAGAAAGTCCGCCTTGACATTCATGACTCCGGCAATGTGGGCCGCTGACAGCTGTTCCAGGTTCGCTTCCGCCCACTGGCATAGATTCATGGCCTCCTTGGCTAGAGGGGCGCTCTTGGTACCTCCCTGGCGGTTGACATAGGCCACAGCCGTGGCATTGTCCGACAGGACCCGTACTGGCTTCAACGCCAGTACCGGGATGAACTCCAACAGCGCCAACCGAATGGCTCCGAGTTCCAGGAGGTTGATAGACCACTTTGCCTCTGCAGGAGACCAGAGCCCCTGCGCTGTCCTTCCCAAGCAGTGGGCTCCCCAGCCCGTCAAAGAGGCGTCTGTCGTGACGACAATCCACTCCGGGGTCACCAGAGGCATTCCTGCAGACAACTTGTCTGTCTGCGTCCACCAGCTCAGCGCCTTGCGCACTGCTGGGTCCAAGGGAAGGCGCACAGCATAATCCTCCGACATCGGAGTCCAGCGCTGCAGTAGAGAGTGTTGCAGTGGTCTCATATGAGCCCTGGCCCAGGGCACTACTTCCATCGTGGCTGTCATAGAGCCCAACAGCTGCACATAGTCCCAAGCCCGAAGAGGAGAGGCTACTAGGAACTGGTCCACCTGAGCCTGAAGCTTGACAATCCGATTGTCTGGCAGGAACACTCTGCCCACTTGGGTGTCGAATCGAACTCCCAGATACTCCAGGGACTGAGTCGGGCGCAGCTGGCTTTTCTCCCAGTTGATGATCCACCCCAGGGAGCTCAAAAGAGCAACCACCCGGTTCACAGCTTTGCCGCACTCTGCAGAAGAGGGGGCTCAGATCAACCAGTCGTCCAGATAAGGATGGACTTGTACTCCTTCCTTCCTCAGGAAGGCCGCGATGACCACCATTACTTTGGAGAAGGTCCGCGGAGCAGTAGCCAACCCGAACGGGAGGGCTCTGAACTGGAAGTGTCGGCCCAGTACTGCAAAACGCAGAAAGCGTTGATGAGGAGGCCAGATGGGAATATGCAAGTACGCTTCCTTTGTAGCATGATATAAGTTTAATTGTGAGAGTTATGCATCAGATCTAAATCATATAAAATATACAGCTTCAAAGACACTACCCCCCCCCCCACCTTTCCTCTAGAAAACTACTAGCTGGGTGGTTACCTAAGACCATCAACACCTATCCAAAGAATCAATCACAGAACAAAAGACAGTGAAACTCCACCTATTACTCAGACTCAGAAAAGCCCATCAGACAAAAGAAGCTCAATCACCCTCAGACAATAGACCAGCAGATGTTCCTTTCAAAGACAGCTATCTCAGAGACTGCAGTACCAAAAGACTACACCTCCACCTATTTTCAGACAAAGACTAAGCCCATCTAAACTCAATCACTCTCAGACCATGGACTAGCAGATGTCCAGGCAGGAAGTCTTGTGATGTCATTGAGCATGTGACCTGTTGCCATGCTCCATCTCAAAGCCAGATGCCCAGGATTCAGCTATCCAGGAGCTTTCCAATTGGACCAAGGGCAACCACCTGACATGAGTCTAATGCCCAGTTCAGACACTTTAAAAAGCAGGGATTCTTTCTTTAGAGAGAGAGTTCTTCCTGGCTGTTCCTGAGTTCCTGATGCTGCTGTCCTGAATTGATTAAATCTAAAAGCAAGCTAGAATCCTGACTTCTCAAGCTGGACATCACATCCACCTTAAAAGAAACTGCTTCAAGCTCCATCAGACAGCAAATCTACAAAGAAACCTTTTGTTCTAGCAAGATTCTCATGCATGACTCTCCATAGCAGCCTCCATCAATGTGAGTTATCCAGCTTAATTTACAATCAAACCTGTTATTTTGTAGCATACTTCCATTGGTAAAAGATCCTTTCTAAAACTACCTCTCTATTGTAAACTTATTACCTTGCCTGTACTAGAAATAAACATTTTCTTTTAAAGTTAACTATCTGGCCTTTATATTGGGAAAAGCACATGTTCTCACATGTGCAAGCTCCAAATGCTCTGAGCACATGTTACCTTTTAAAGTTACATTGATACCACATGTTCACTTTTTAAACTTAGTGCCATGCTTTGAGCACATGTTCCAAAAGAGGCAGAACTCTAGCTTGTAGCCGTCTCTGATGACTTCCAGCACCCAAGCGTCTGAAGTTATTGTGGTCCACTCGCCCAGAAACGAGGACAGCCGTCCTCCAATCTGCACTGGGGCGTGGACCAAGGCCCCGTCATTGGGTACGAGACCCTGGGGGAGGACCGGAGGGAGCACCTTCGGGACGGCGGTCTCTGCGAAAGGAATGCTGCTTGGGGGATAAGTTCCTCTTGAAGGAAGAGGGGGCAGAGGAGCCCGACCTGCCCGGGCGGTACCGACGGGCTTCCTGAAACCGTCCTCTGGAGGTACCAGGGCGAGTACTAGCCCGAGCCCTGACCTCTGGTAACTTCTTGCCCTTAGACGTGCCGAGATTGGTCACGATTTTGTCCAGCTCGACCCCAAAGAGCAGCTTGCCTTTAAAAGGCAATCTAGCCAGGCGGGATTTAGAGGCGTGGTCAGCAGACCAATGCTTCAGCCAAAGCCACCGCCGCGCAGAGATTGTCTGAGCCATGCCTTTAGCTGAGGCTCTCAAGACATCATACAGCAAGTCTGCCAAATAGGCTAAGCCCGATTCCAGGGCCGGCCAATCAGCCCTCAAGGAATGATCCGAGGGGGAAGCCCGCTGCACCATAGTCAGGCACGCCCTGGCCACATAGGAGCCGCAAACTGAGGCCTGCAAACTTAAAGCAGCCGCCTCAAAGGACGACCTTAAGGCCGCCTCCAATCTTCTGTTTTGGGCGTCCTTTAGGGCCGTGCCACCTTCCACCGGCAACGCCGTTTTCTTAGTCACCGCAGTGATTAAAGAATCCACGGTAGGCCACAGATAGGCCTCACATTCACTTTCAGGCAAAGGATAGAGGCGGGACATAGCCCTAGCCACTTTAAGGCTCGCTTCCGGGACATCCCATTGAGCCGAAATTAAGGTGTGCATGGCATCATGCACGTGGAAGGTTCTAGGCGGGCGTTTCGTCCCCAGCATAATGGCAGAGCCAACAGGGGCTGAGGGAGAGACGTCCTCCGGAGAGGAAATCTTCAAAATGCCCATGGCCTGCACTAACAGGTTGGGCAAATCCTCTGAGCTAAAGAGCCGCGCTGCAGAGGGGTCATCCGTTCCATCCGAGCGGGGATCCGTCTCCTCCAAGGAATCCGCAAAGGACCGTTGGGAGAACTCAGATACGCTGCCCTCATCTACATCGGAGGAGACAAAGTCCTCCAAGGCCTGGGAATCAACCCGAGGGCGTTTACCTCCGGGGGCCTCAACCTCTTTATCAGACGAGGGAGCAGGGGCAGCGTTGTGCATAAGGAAGGCCTGATGCAGCAGCAAAATAAACTCAGGGGAGAAACCCCCCAGACTGTGCACTTCCGCAGCCTGGGCTACAGCCCTAGACGCACCCTCAACCGGCGCTCGCAAGAGCGGGGGAGAGACATGCTGCGCATCCAAGATGGCGTCCGGCGCGACACTCCGCAAAGGAGCCGCGCGGGTAGAACGGCGCTTAACTTTAGCCGCCTTTGTGCCGTCGCCCAAATTAAGGGCGTTCATGGCATTAATGTCTCCTACCTCAAGGGCGGCCCAAGAAGAAGCCGTCCGAGCCGCGTGGCCGGCCAAGATGGCGGAGGCGAGCAGCGGGGGATGGGCGTTTATGGCGGGAAAAACCGCCACACCGGAGGAAGGACCGGGACACTCATCGGTCACGAAACTGTCACCCAACAAGGGCGAATCAGACTTTAAGACCCCCGCATCCCCTCTAGAAGCGCCCAAGCGATCCGGGGAGCGACTCTTTGCGCCCTCGCCCTCCGACGCCATATGCCACGTGGAGATCAATCGTGGAATCCCCTGCCCGCTATAAAAAGGTAAAAATTACCTGCTTTCCGCTCCGAGCTGTAACGACCTGGTGTCCCAGTGAGTAGCTGCAATAAACGTTTAAATAAACGTCGAAATAAACGCCTTTAAAGACGTTCAAATTTTTTTTTTTTTTTTTAACGGAGCCAGCGGGAGGGGGGAGAAAAGGAGGGACCTGGCGCCACCAGGTTTGCACTTGCTCAAGAAGAGCCCTCAACCCCAGGCACTCAACAAAACCTAAAAATTAGGCTTGGAGGCCTAGCCAGAGCTGCTGCTGTGTGTGACCACCACCTGCTGAGATAGAGAACATACTGAGGAGTTTCCGGCAGCACATGACCACATATAGGGAGGCAAAAGTTTGCTCTCTATCTCCACCTGCTGGTAGATGGACACAACCCACCAGTCTATGGATTGATCAGCATGATGATATGGAAGCTGTTTGTGCATGCGCGGTGTGTTCAGCCCGTGCAACGGAGCGTTCTGGAGAGTTTTTTGTTTTTGCTATGAAAAATTTTGCCAGTCTCCTGGGCCGTCGCGGACGACGACCCAATCATGAGAACAAGCAGCCTGCTTGTTCTTGGAGAAATAATAATACACAGCACATACAATTGTGACAGGTAATCAGATATAAACTGCATGCCCCAATGATTTTACAGGCTAATTGCGTACCTGAGCAGATGGAAGATAGCATGTGTCATCCAAGGTCACAAGGAGTGTCACTGGGAGAAATGGGATTTGAACCCTGGTCCTGAGCTCATTGCTATAATTAAAGGCTACTCCTCCATCCAAAATCAAAGATCTAATGTATTAAAGGTTTTCTCCTATTTTTTTACCTACACTTAAAAGAAAAAAAAAAAAATCCTATACCGAGATCCAGGTTGAGTAAGCAAACCTGGGAGCAATTATCAATAGTTTGTGCTTTGCAAAGTATCAATTCTCAGAAAGAACTACACTGCTTTTCTTTGAAGATGAGGTGGTGCAAAAAAACACACTTTAAAGAGTGTCCATATGCTCAACACCTTCGGTCTGTATGGAGAGCCAAGCAGAGGCTAGGGAACATCCAATGTTCTACAAAGGCCAGGTACATCCACTACTTTCCTTTTCCAGTTTTAGCAAACTCGGGCCCCAATGCACTAAAATTTAGCGAATCGTAAACAGTAACCAATGAACAAAGGGGATCACCTGCAAACAATCTGCACAGACCCCCTCTTTCTGCATCGGTTGCTGTTTGCAATTCCAAGCTATCGAATGTATTTTGACAGCTCCTGATGCAGACCCAACCCCAACAGTCCCCTGCTGACCCCCAAAAGTCACTGGTGGCCAAGTGGACTATGACCCTGCTGATCCCCCACAATCCCTCCCAAGCCCCCCACCAAGAATCACAAACCCCAAACCCCCTCCAGGTCCCCTCCCAGTAAGAATGGCCCTGGTGGTCTAATAACTCCCGAGCCCCCCCAAGTCCCTTCCCAACACCCTCACCACCACCAAAAGCAACAATGGCCCTGGTGGTCTAGTGACGCCTTCCCTTCCTCCCAACTGCCTCCCCGTACCTGGAAAAAGATGGAAGCAGGAGGGCAGGAGCAACACCTCCCATCCTCCTGCCTTGGGCCCACCCTGCACAAAATGGAGACTACCAGGGATATTTTGTGTGTGTGGGGGGGGGGGGGGGGGGGGAATGGGGTCCACTAGACCACCAGGGGATCTTTGCACTGAGTGTTGGGAAGTAGTCCACTGGACTACCAGGGATGCCAAAATGTTCTGGGGATCCATGCACTTAAGCACCTACCTTATGGGGGGCATTCTGCCTGTACTACTATACAGTGCAAGCAGACTGCTGCCTATAACGACAGGTCCAGACCTGCCATAAAATTTTGCATGTTAAAGGCAGGCTCTCTGTGCATTACTCAGAATGCTCATTTTAATACTAATGAGCTCCTTGTAATACATTTGCATAGGGTTTTTGGTAACTGCTAACGGCACACATTAGAGCCACAGAAAACCCCTTTGTGAATTACTGGCTAAACAACATTTGCTTTAGAATGGCTATAACCAGTCTAAAGCAAATGTTACCAGAATGGTAAGCATTGTGCATCGGGCCCTCAGAGCTTCTATTTAACGTGGTTAGCCACAGATGCTATATGCAAGCCGCATGTACCAACAGCTACATTTGAGAAGGGAAACTTTATCCAGGAAAATATCTCGTATTTACCCGAGTAAATGCCTTCAAACTTTGCCCTTCTCATGAGCCATTAGTCTTCCTACTATGGAGCTGGGGGGGGGGGGGGGGGAGTTTCTGCTACGCATAATAAAGATCCAATTATAGTGGAGTAAGGGTATGAGGATGGCCCCTCCAACACAAAAGTCTTTATCATCATAACTACATCTAGGAAACTCGACATGGAGCCGTATTTTGCTTTTGTGAGACAACCCTGTTTGCGATTAGCTAAGAATTGTTGAGAATTTAGGGGTCCCAAGCCCGCCCAAGAAGGCTAGAGTGACCTCAATCTGACTCCATCTCTAAATAACACTAGTACTGGGGTAATGAGGGGGTTGTGAAGTTCTAAGAGAAATTGCCACTGAGAGAGACATTAGGTCTCAAATCCCCGCATTAGTCCGCCTCTCAGCACTGGCAAGGAATAGATACCAGCCTTATGACAAACTGGATTTAGGCTACAGGTTATATAATGCAGCGAATGATAGCCAGATGTAGCAAAAGCATTTGTACTTACAGCCTTTCATCATTAAGTGAAGCCCACAAACCATCATTTAGAATGGAGAGTTTATTTGCATATCAGATTTTAATCAGGTACATTCATCAGACAAATTCTGGATTCAGCTGACCGGAGTTCTGCTGCTTCCGAGGCGTTGGAGAAAAGTTCTCCCGAGGGCTTGCATGCACCCTGCTTTTATACAATTTGGTCACTATACAAGTCTATGGAGAGGGATTTTTTTCTCTAATATTGCTTAATCTATGAGTCATGACCTCCGGCCAGGTGCTCTTCCGTTTTAGTATTGCAACTTGTTGTGCAACTTCCCTTTTTGTAATCACTTCCTTAGATACGGACATCCAAGCATCAAAACATGAACATCTCCCTAGATACGGACATCCAAACATCAAAACATGAACAAAACAACTTTTTTATGAAGATATCTAAATTTGGATATATTAGGTTCAAATCATTTTGTGATCTGGGTTAGGATTTTAGCCATCAATTCCTTGATCTTGGCTTTTGCACTGCTTTTGAATGTCACACCAAATTCTAATGAGGCCTAGTCAGTGCCTTTTAGCAGTTTAGGCTGTTTAAGGTATGTAAATTGACCCATCACTATTCCAGTGGATGGATCCCAAGCGGGGACACATATTAACTTACAGGAAAAGCAAGTCCTTGCTCAGCCAGTCATAGATTTTTAAACCAAGCTGGTATTTTTACAGCCTGAGTCCTAAAATCTGGCCTTCCACCCTTCCGGTGGGCATCCAGTGAGGGCCTCTTGCTGTAGTATAATTATACAGAATGTACTGCAACACTTAGAGATTGCCATTTGTGTTTTCACATCATCTAACACAGCCAAAACACAGCTCCATGTCAAGTCTCCTAGATGTATTTATGAGAATAAAGACTGTGTGACAAGATTTCCGACTCCCTGGTTTGTGTTGGAAGAGCCATCCTCACATCCCTACTACACTATAACTGGTTCTTCACGTTCACAGTGGTTCCGGTTCCTCCACTTCAGTGGTTTTTTGTGTGGTTAATAGAGATCCATGCCAAACTATGTAACATACAGTCTACAGTGCAAAAAATAAACATCCCTCTACTTACCGCTACTATGTCAGCTTCCACAAAGACCGGGTTTAAAACAGCAAACAGCTGGACTGTCACAATAAAATAGATTGTGCTGGCCGACAACTCCAGCACTCCCACCAACAGCTGCATCTCTGACTGAACACCTAATTTAGAAAAAAAAAGCCATAAAAACAGGGTTCAAGGCAAGTTGTAATAAGATAAGCTTATGTGATGTGTGTAAGATGGCTGAGATTTCATGATTTCCCTAAGGCTCAAAGTGAAAAAACTGGAAAAAGCAAAGGTTTCCAAGTTTTCCACTTCCAGACTGTGAGGAAACATGGAAAATCACTTTTCATTTGAAATTTTATGGGACTTCATATCTTTAGTATAAACTAACAAAAAATAAGTAATCCTACAATTTAACATTGTTCTGCCACCATTGAAAAGTGAACAGACGTATAGTAAGCATTGTTGTGCTGTGGACTATAAGTCCCTGTAGTTTTGTAGTTTTCTATGATTGGCCCTTTCTGAGCACATGTTCCCAGTGATTTGTGAGAAAAATCTGCATGTTCAGTCACAGAAACAGAATGTGCTCCTGCTGTACTTGTGTTCTTGCTTTTTGTGCCTTCAAGCCCAATGTAATTCACTGGAGTTTTTACCAGATATATTATTTTCAACTTTGCCAGCCAGCTGAAGTAAGCTGAATACATTAGCTCGTCTTGCCTGGGAGAGCTGATTATAGAAACGACTCCGATTCTGAGAGGCAATTAACTTTTTGTTTCAGTACATCTCAATAGTAAGGTTTTTTTTTTTCTTTTCTTTGACTGCATTAAAGAACAATTGGATCAAACGTTCTGACTAATATACCTGGTGATGTAAAATACTGGTTTAACTGCACTTCAAGATACTTTGCCTGGACAGAACAAAAACATACCTGAAATGTTGCTGTACAGAAAAGTGCAAAATCCAAAACCCAGAAGAAATCAACACATTCACAATAGCCTCCTGATGTACAATATTACCACTCTTGGCCAATTAGAAGTTGATCTGGCCATCCCCACCCGGTGTGCTCGCTCCACACAAAAGTGTTTCAGCTGTTCGTTAAACTGGAGGGCCTGAGGTAGCCATGTTTCCAGAAAGTTCGAAAGATCTTAATCAGCCAATGATTCTGGTAATCCCATCAAGCTTAGATTCTAAATCTGTCACTTTCTGCTCCAACTTCGCCTGTGCTGCCTCCAGTGTCATAGTGTGGTCTTCCAATTGCGATGTATGTTGCAGGCCCGAATCCAACTCCAAACTCATGCTATCTTAACATTCATTGGCTTCTTCCGCCCGATCATAAATCTGCTGTAGCTTCTTATCTAGGGCAACCTCAACTGCCACAGTGACTTCAGCAATGATTTCAGGTACCCAAGTTGCTAACCGTTCCCTCCTTCAGACTGTGCTAGTCAGCCATTTTGCTGTCCAATAATCACGGCTTTTCTTGATCTTTCCGAGTGGATTTCATTGTCATTTCAGCTCCAGCTTCCCTACCTCACAGCCTTCCGGTATAATATGATTAGTAGGAGAACAGTCTTACTGAGTTTAACGGTAAGTTTTCACTGTTTTAGCTGCCAAGCCTCAGATTATTGAGGGGAGAGCACAGAGCTCCGCTTTTCAGCGTCTTCGCTGCGTGGGGTCACATGACCTCCTCCTGAGATAGTAATTTATAAGTTTACAGGTTCTGAACAAAAAAGCAGATTATTTCCCACCCCATCTCCTGTCATAGTGCAGTAGCTTTTTCTTTAAGTCAAATAGTATTTTGGAAATATGAACCTACAGATATTTAGGCACACAAGTTGCTATAGATGACCATCAGATAAGCCAGGCTGAGTAAGATCAAGGTCCACCAAGCACATCATAAAAAGCGGATTTATTTCTCATAGCTCACTTTCAAGGATAAGTGATGACTTTCCTCCAAGTCTACCTAGTTAATACTGTTCTACCCCCATTGCATAGGACAGCTTGCACTGTCTGTTTGTGACAGATTACATTTGTATATTTATTAAGCTATGTAGATGGACCAGGTCCCTGTATTTCAGCAGTCCTCTGTGATTAGCCTTATGAACACTTCTGTTCTGCTCTCAGTGCCTTTTGGAGATTCATTACTGCCTGCCTCAGAGCACGCAGGGATGAGCAGAATTCCCCCCTCCCTCCAACTGCTCTCTTGAGGAAAATAGAGAGAGATGGTAGCTATACCTAGGTCACAGATTCAATGTGTAGAGGGCTTGAACTCTTCCTGTTTGTTCCTCTCAGGGTAGAGAACCACACTGATTATTTTACCTCTGCAGCTACCAGTGCTGCTACTGCAATAATTGCAGTGCAATTTATGTTAGTCCTGTGTTTCAGTATTCAAATTACCAGATACTGATAGTTCCTCTTCTCAGGGAGAGGAGATAATCACAGACACAGACTCACTCTGTATGTATATAAAGAATCCCTACTCCATCACAATACAACTGTAAGTGATGTTTTATCTCATCATCGACTGATTAAGGAATTAGATTAAGGATTGGAGTCAATTCTTGATAACTAGCAGCCCCAGGTTTAAGTCTCTGAATAGACAAGCCCTGAAGCTCAGAACTCTGGCACTGTATCAGCGTCCAAAAAAATCCTAATGCTCAATGCTAATAGTATGCAAATCATCTGTGCGTATTAGTGTTCAGCAATAGAAAGTTGAAGGGGAAGGTTGGAGCCAGGGCATCCGCATAAGAGCTGTGCGCTAAGTAAAGCTCTTGTGCTCATGCCCAGCCAAACTGGGGGGCAGGGAGCACATTACCAGGGGGAAGAAGCACCAATGCGGATGTAGACCATTTCTTGTCATTGTTGCAGGGAGCATAATTTTTTTTATGTTTAATTTATTTTATTGCTTTTTAATAGAACAGGAAAATAAGAGCTCATGACTTGACAACAAGTAACAAATTACAACACAAGGCAAATTATGAGCTCACAATCACAAAAGAGAACAGTATCAGAATTAAAATTAAGAAGGAGGAAGGGGAGAGTGGGAGAGAAAAAAAAAGTTTACAACAGAACATGAAGCATGCATAAGCCACAAGATACACCAAGTTTGATAATCATCATTTTACATCATTAGTAAGATACAAGAGGAAGCCATTTTTTCCTATACAGGGTAAAACGAAAAGATTTTTTTGCAAGGTATGTTTCATACTTGTAAGTTTGTAACAACAAGTTCCACCATTCTTGATAAGTGACTTGATGTAAGGACTTCCAGTGCGTAAAGATTACTTTCAAAGTTAAATATACCATGGTGTTAACAAGGATGCATTCATTGATAGTCAATAAGCTTTTAAGGTATTGATCTTTAAGCATTACAAACCGAAAAATTATTGAGCCAGGGAGATGGAAAATGTCTACCAGCTGTGCCCAAATTTCTTTCCAATAATTTTGGATACACACACAGTCAAATATAAGGTGCTTAATATTACCTATAAGAGATTGAGAAAGTTAGAAAATTGGAGGACGAAATAGTATGTAGCCTATGCGGCGTCCACAAAGTTCTATGCATGAAGAAATATAAGGACTAGATCGTTGAGGAAGAGTTAGAGCATCTAAAGAGGGAGTTCCATAACTGCTCCCATAGTTTATCTGTAATAGGCTGTTGTATGTCTTCCTCCCAACATTTTCGCAATCCTGTACACTTAGCAGGGGACGTACTTAAGAGATGCTTATATATGTAAAAAGCAGCATGACCCGAATGCTGGAGTCTCAAATTGAAATTAATAAGCCTAGGAGTTGGAGATAGTAGCTGAATTTGCAACTTACTTTTTATTAATACAGAACTAATCTGTAGTCAATGGTAAAACTGAGCATCTGGCAGCGAGAATTCCGCTTTCAGATCTGAGAAAGACTTCCATGACTGGTTATTCAAATGAATCAGATCTTTCAGGGCCCAGATTCCTATGCGTTGCCACTGAGACCAAGAGATTTGTTTTTTATCAATTCTAAAGTTGGGATTATTCTACATGGGCATATAAGACGTAACAGACCAAGGAATACTCAAAGATTTGTCCAAGAGCAAAAATAACTTATGGGTAGTGTTGACGACCGGGTTAGAGGTAATACTTTTAGGAAGGCACATGCCAATTAAATACGAATGCACTAGCGGATCAATAATGGATTGTTCGAAGATTAACCATCTGAGCTGAGGATCAGCATTTAACGGAGCAACCCATTCCACGCCTTGGCACATAATGAAAGCTTTGTGATACAGTAGAAGGTTGGGAAATTTAACTCCACCACGTCTTTTCGGTAGTTTTAGCTTACTTAGGGAAATTCTGGGTACCTTATGGTTCCACAAAAAATGTGATAACAGTTTTTCCAGTCGCCTGTAAAAGGAAAAAGGGAAAAGAAGGGGAATCATACTCATAGTATATATAATTTTAGGGACTATCATCATCTTGATGGTATCCAGCCTTCCCCACCAAGTGAGGTTTAAAGGAGACCATGCAGCCAGTGATGATTCAACTTGCGCAAGTATTTTGTCAGAGTTAATTTTAATAGTGGTAACAAGATCCCTGTCAAAAAGAACACCAAAGTATTTAAGAGAGGAGGACACCCATTTGAGAGGCAATCCTTGAATGGAAAAAAGGAGTGCAGACGTCATTCAGAGGCATCAATTCTGTTTTATCCCAATTTATTTTATAACCTGAAATCTTTGAAAATCTAGAAATTAGGCCAATGAGGGCTTCCAAAGATGATTGGTGAGGTATAGCAGAATATCATCTGCATATGCAGAGTTTAAACTCCTCCTTACCCAAAGAAATGCCAGCAATGTCCTTTGAGCTACGGATTGCCACTAGAAGAGGCTCGAGGGCCAGATTGAATAACAATGGTGAAATAGGACTGCCGTCTGGTACTTCTGTGCAGAGTAAATGGATTGGAAAATTCACCATTGGCTATTATACACACCAAGGGTAGAGAGTATAGCAGCTGCAGCATATGTATAAAGGATGCAGGGAAACCAAACTGCTCGAGAACGCCAAACAAATATTTCCAAACTACCCAATCAATCAAAGACCTTCTCCACGTTGAGGGAGACTGATAATACGGGATATTCCTTTGATTGGGCAAAGTGGATAATATGGCATTGCAACCTGGTATTATCAGCACCACATCTAAACTTAATAAAGCCAGCCTGATCTCTGTGTATAAATGAATGAACAACTTTTTCAAATTCTGCAACACAAAATCTTTGCATAAATTTTATAGTCCGTGTTTAGAAGTGAGATCGGTCTGTAATTTTGTGAAGTCTCTGTTAGGTTTAGGCAGCCCTATAATGTTAGCATCCAAGAAGCAACATGAAGAAGAAGACTCCAGCAGTGCTTGAAAGTAGGACTGTAGATGGAACTGCTACGGAAGATAAAAAGGACTTATAAAACTCAGCTGGTAGCCCGTCTGGACCTGGTGCTTTGCCCAATGGTAACTTGTTGATTGCAGAAACCTCATCGTGCGAAATAGGCTTGTTAAGCTGGCTGATATGGCGGTCCGAGACGCGTGGCAGTTGCAGCTCCGAGAGAAAGCTGGAAATTTCAGTGTCCTGAGATGAGAATTCTGAAGAATATAGTGACATATAAAAGGATTCAAAAGTCTCAAGAATTTGTGAAGGGGAGGTTAATAAGGAACCTGCAGATGACTTAATTGACGCAATCTTCTGTCTTGTTCTTTTGCCCTTGAGATAAGTTGCAAGCATTTTACCAGCTTTGTTTGCTTCTGAGTAGTACATAGCACTGTTTGAAAGTAATCACATTAGAGATGCTGGACAGTAAAGAATTATATTGCATTTTAAGAGACCTAAGCTGTTGAAGGGTAGACTTGGACGAAGAAGTATAAAGAGTTGTTTCCAGCTGATGAATTTCCTTTTCCAGTTTAGCAATTTTAGCACTATTATCCTTGCGAAGATGAGATGAGTAGCTAAATATTTCACCTCTTACCCAGGACTTAAATGCCTCCCAAACTGAAATATAAGAAAGTACAGAGTTCTTGTTGTTGTTGAAGAATTCAGCAGACTTTTGAGATATGTGTTGTATAAACACCGCATCTGATAGTAGAGTAATACTGAGTCTCCAGAGAGAAGAATTAATCTTATTGGGCAACCAGTTGAAGTCATATGTTATAGCTGCATGGTCAGAGATGGAGATTTCATGAATTTTTGCATCAGACAGCATGGGGATCAAATCCTTAGTTCCCAACACTTGGTCTATTCTGGAATAAAAGTATATCCTATATAATAAAACGTACCTCCAGTGTTCTGAAGCTGACTCCGTGGCTGAAGCATTAGAGTTTTGGGTCTGCCCTATGAGCCTCATTATTACTTTTGAACTCATTCCAGCATTTGATCAAGTGAGGTAAGAACTGGCCATCCCGATAGAGCCAGATTGGGAATCTCCACATATAATCCTCCCTTCGTCCCCCATCCAACTGCAGTTGTACCGCTACCCAGGCATGATCCGAGACTACTATAGGGCCAAGTTTGGCAAATTCCACTTGTGTAAATAGTTCTCGGGTCATAAAAATATAGTCGATACGAGACAGAGTGGAGTGTGCTCTTGATAGATGAGTGTAATCCCTCTCGAGGGGGTTAAGGGTTCTCCACACGCCTACCACATCTAATGCCTCCTCCAGTGCCGCTATTCCCCTCCGTTTCCTGGCCAGCTCTCTCCCCGTTGGTTTAGACCTGTCCAATGTGGGGTCCGCAGCCTCATTAAAATCACCCCCTATTATGAGGGGTATCTCTCCCAAGCCTTGTATGGTACGTATAAGCTGCGTAAAAAATTTCTTTTCAAACGTGTTTGGTGCATAGATATTGCAGAGCAGTACCAACTGTCTATCCAGCACTACTGATGCTACAACATATCTCCCCTTAACATCTCCCACTACCTTAACAACTTCCACCTGTATGCCCTTTCGTACCAGTGTGATCACTCCTCCCTTCCCTCCCATCGCCGGGGATTCAAACATTTCTCCTACCCACCAGCGCTTTAATTTAGTATGTTCTGCTTTTGTGAGGTGTGTCTCCTGTAGGAGATGCTATTGATGTATTTTGATCATTAAGTATCTTTAATATTTTCTGTCTCTTGACTGGAGAGTGTATGCCCCCTACGTTCCAGGTTACAACTTGTAAGGGAGCCATCATCTATACTTATTTGTTAGTGTTTCCATGCAGTTTCCCAGCATTCTCATCGGAGAGGTGTCCCCGCCACCACCTCCCCGATGCATCCTTCCATTCATCCTGCATTTTTCCCTTCCACAATCTGCCACAGTCAGGTCCTCAGTACTTACATGTATCTGCCCCTTAATCTTCCTAATCCTTACCCATCCTTCCCCTGTCTGTCCCCAACATTCCCCCTTCCCTCCCCCCTCCCCCATCCCCCTCCCCCCTGTACATTACCCTACTCATGCCACTTGGCATTAGACTCCCTCTTTCCAGAGATTGGAGCACCCTGGATCAAAGTGTTAGGAGGGTCAGGCCCTCCTCCTGTTCGTCCGACGCAAAGCCCAAACCTATAGTGTTGTTACCCCCTTCCAGCTCGCTCCTGTCTCTCATGCCAGTCCAATGCTTCAAAAACAGCATCATGCTGTCCAATCAAATCACCTTTTCAAACTGCTGGAGTATCACAATATCAAAATCTCTTTTTTTCCCCCTCTAATGTTACTGTATTCTCTCAGGATCATAGTAGCAGCCAATTCGTCCCAAAGATATATTGTCTTTTTCAGTCTCCATTTGATGCCCGCATTAGCTGATCCACATAGGCTTTGGCCTCCTGCTTTTTTTCAAAGAATAGGGTTCGGCCATTATCAGTCACCTTTAGTTTTGCAGGGTACAGCAGACTAAATTTCTTCTTCAATCCAAACAACGCGGAGCATATGGGCGCAATTTCTTTTCTCGCTGTTGAGACTTTTAAGGAGTAGTCCTGGAAACATAATATTTTTCCCCTTGATATTCCAATGTCTTTCCTGCTCTCAGCAAGTGCAGGATCTCCATTTTGTGTGCATAATTTAACACCTTTAGAATTGTTACTCTGGGTCTTGTTGCTTGCTCCCTTCTTGGCCCCAGCCTGTGCGCTCTTTCGATTTTCAGTCTCTCTGCTAGGTCTGGGGCAGAGAGCGCCTCCGGCAGCCAATGCTCCAGGAAGTTACAGAGATTTCGGTCTGGGAGATGCTCAGGGAGTCCCACTAGCCTGAGGTTCTTCCTTCTGGAGCGGTTCTCCAGATCTTCTACCTTGGCTTTGAGCTCTTCTAATCTGGCCGCCAGTCTGGGTTGTTCGTCCACCACTCTCCGTATGTCCTCTTCTGCCTGCCCCAGCCTCTGCTGCGCCTCGTGGAGATCCGCTACCAAGGTTGCCTGACGTTCCTCCATGCCGTCAAGCTTATCCAAAATGAGCTGCAGCTTCCTCCCCACTGCCTGCTCTACTGCAGCTTTCACTTCTTCCGTTATTTCTGCAGCCCACAGTGAGCTAGGCGTCGGGGATGCGGGCGCCGTTTTGTCCGCCATCTTGGATTCTCCGGTTCTTGCCTTATCTTTTGGATCTCTTCGGGTGGATTTCGACACCATCAATCGGGTTTGTTTCACTTTGTTGCGCACCGGGAGGTAGGCAGCCTCTTCACGTTTTTTATCTTCCGCTTTTCGGTCGGACTTTGAGCTGTTAGCGGGTGCAGAGGTTTCGGGTGCTCCGGAGCAGCGTCAGCACGCGTCCTCGCTACTCCATTCCCCAACCGGAAGTCCCCAGCTTCAGAACTTTTTATACTACTTTTGCGTATAAAAGCACACAGATCTGGAACGCACTACCCATGACCCTGAAAAATATGGACAATCTAACCAGCTTTCGCAAATCTTTGAAGACAGACCTCTTCAACAAAGCCTACGAAAGACATCCTTAATAATTTATTCCTCAAATCACTCAGATGCATCAAAAATGCCTCGCACAACACCTTTCTAGCATCTTGTATCTAATTCATCTACTTCCAGCTTATGTATTTAAAATCATATAATGACCTTGCATCTAAATCATTTACTTTCAGCTTATGTATTTAAGATCATGTAATGACTACAACATAACAACACTCTGTAAGCCACATTGAGCCTGCAAAAAGGTGGGACAATGTGGGGTACAAATGCAATAAATAATAATAAATAATAACAACTTAGTACAAGAACAGTGCTGGGCAGACTTTTACAGTCTGTGCCCTAAGAATGGCAAGGACAAATCAAACTCGGGTATAAAGTATCACATACCATGTAAAATGAGTTTATCTTGTTGGGCAGACTGGATGGACCATACAGGTATCTGTGGTCATTTACTATGTTACTATCATCTCTCTTCAGGAAACCCATTTGTCTACTGAGAAGCATCTCAAGTTACAGCATATCTGGGTGGGGGAGGTTTTCTGCTCCCCTGCTGCAGGGTGGTGTGGCAGTGCTGATTAGAAAATCTCTGGCCTGCCAGGCCAAGTTGCTCATTAAGGATTCAGAGGGCCATTATATTTGTATTCAGGTTAATATGCAAAGGCCAGGGTTTGTCTTGGTTTCTATGGTTCAGTCGTACCAAACCGTGTGTTTTTTTAGCAGCTTGCTTCAGGCGTGTCAACCTTATGCCCATCTCCCTGTAGTCTTGGCGGGCGATATGAATGTGGTATATGACCCCTGCTTGGATCATTCCAGTTCTGCCGCTGGTAGACCTGGTGGAGGCGATCACTGACTTTAAACTTTTTGCAGAGCATTTAAAAAAAAAAAAAAAAAAAAAAAAGAGAGCTGCCATGAGATTTGAACCCAAGTCCTTTGGTTTAGAGTCCATTGCACTAACCACTAGGCTATTCCT
Organism: Microcaecilia unicolor; assembly: GCF_901765095.1. Taxonomy (NCBI): domain Eukaryota; kingdom Metazoa; phylum Chordata; class Amphibia; order Gymnophiona; family Siphonopidae; genus Microcaecilia; species Microcaecilia unicolor. The sequence goes on along the minus strand of NC_044040.1, from coordinate 180,015,455 downwards.
CAGACCTGCTTCCTGCTCTGTTAAGGACGTTTCTTCCACTTAGGTAATCGCTGTTGGACATCCAGATTTCAGGCGCAAGATGCACCCATTTGCTATTTGGACATACTGCAGTGTTGGGCATCTCTATTTTGCCTTTTCAAAATTGGGATTTGGGCGTTTGAAGCACACAGACGTCCATTTTGGCCTTTTGAGACATCTATATACTTCAAAAACGAGCGTCTTTATTTTTGTGAATTCAAGTGGACTATGGCAACCACACTGTTGTACGTTACCTGCTGTAATAGTGTAACACCCGTTAAAAAACACAAGTCCCATTACTCTCAATAAGATCTATTTACTAAATGTGTGCTTAACTCAAATTAGCATGGGTTAATGTGAATCAAGCCCATGGATAAAAAATTTGATCATGTTACTCCTTTGCTAAAAGAAGCCCATTGGTTACCTGTTCACTATCAAACTGACAGCAAATTATTTTTGCTTGTATTCAAACTTCGCACTACCCAAGAACCTTCTTTTTTCTTTGATCTTTTGGAACAATATCACCCTCCTTGACTGCTGCACTCATCTCAGTGGGACCTTTTATCCCATCCCTTCATGATGTTCCTCCAGGCTCAGCACGCCGTTTCCTTTTCTCAATACAGGCCCCTGTATTGTGGAACTCCCTGCCTGCACGCCTGAAGACATCACCGTCAATCAGTTTAAAATGGACTTAAAGACTTACCTCTTTTTAGAAGCATTTAGGCCACAGCCAGAAGAGTTTGCATGGAAACTCAGGCCCAGATGCACTAAACATTAACAACCCTTTAATGACCCTTTAACGATGAAAATTTCCATCGTTGCATGCATTATAGGCATTTTTCGGAAACAGCTAGCAGATAACGAAAACGTAATGCAAACTAGTCACTTCCAATTCAAATGTGAACAATTAGTAATGCACTAACCATACCGACGATTACAACGAATCACTTACCGTCGGAAATTTTACGTGAGCTCAGAACTGTCCTTAAGGCCTGAGCTGTCATCTCCCCGCTCTCCCCGCACCTTAAATTCTATGCTGGCATGTACAAAAACAAAATAAAAAACACAAAACGTGGCTCCCCCCCCTTCCTGCTTAAAAAAGAAACGGAAAGAAAATAAAATCAAAAGTAACCTATGTCAGACGGGAGCGGGCCCAGCAGCAAAGGAGACGCGAAGACAGTGAAGATGCAACAACTCGGCGTTCTTCTTGCCCGTGCAGCGCCTTAGAGAGTTGAAAGGCGCTGCGCGGGCCCGGTAGGAAGGAGGGGGCCCGGTGGAGGGGGGGAGCGGCGGCGGCCACGATCTCTGGGGGGGGCGGAGAATGGTGGGAGGCGGAGCTGGGAAACAGGAAGGGAGGGGTGCCGGGGCAACCTGAAAGTTTCTAAAATCCCACAAAGTTTGTGCTTTTTATTTTGAATTGATGATTGGTTTGGATGCAGGGGGGAAGCGGAGAGCACTGGCATACTCGGGTGGGGATGGGCGGGGGCAAGCACATCCGTGAAGGACGCTCTTGACGAGCGCCTTTGCCCCCTCCCAAAACACACGTGTTTGTGTTTTGGTTTTTTTTTTTTTTTTTTGTAGTTTTGACATTTGTGGCATGCGCAGAGCAGCCAGCATAACGCTTGGCTGCTCTGCGCATGCTTTAGGGGCCGATCACGGACGGGGATTACACAGGTTTGGTGCATTGTACTTTACAGTACCGCACCGAACCTGTGCGACTTGTTTTTTTGGTGCATTCTTCGTTTTTTTAAAATCGTTAGGGACTTTAACATTTTAGAGTTTTTAACGTTTATTTGATGCATCTGGGCCTGTCTTTCCCCTCCCTCCTCCTATTTTACCCAAGACCTGTCTCCTGCTTTTCTATTAACTATTGTATTTCCACCCTGGCTCCTATTGTTTCTATCCTGTTGCCCATTCAATGCCTGTCTATATGATTTCACTATTACTAGATTGTACAAAGCTCAGATGTGTGTTTGATGGACGGAATAGAAAAACCTTTAATAAACTTGAAACTTGAGCTCTCTGGGGCAGGAAAATATCTTCTGTACCTGAAGCTCACTTTGAGCTCAAATTTAAAAAAGCAAAATCTAAATCCAATCCAAAAAGAGCTTGGGAACACTTGTAATTGCAGACTGAATAAATTAGCTGCTTTTATGTAGAAACTTGACAAGAAGTTGGGGCTCTGCTGTCAAAATGGCTGCCACAACTGGTGTATCACTGCTTCCTGACTACACCACTAGACCACCAGGGATTGTAAGGTAGTTCTGGGGGGGGGGGGGGGCTACTCTATATTTATTTTTTGTACTGCGATTGCAAGTAATGCAGTTATGATCTTGCACAATAGTTTACATAGTAATAGAGAGGTCATTTACTAAGTTGCGCTGATGTAGACGCATGTATTGGAAACGTGCAGGTCCATATTTCAGTGCACCTGCAAAAAAAAAGGCTTTTTGACAAAAATGGATGTGCAGCAAAATAAAAATTGGTGCATGTTCATTTTGGGCCTGGGACCTTACCGCCACCCATTGATCTAGTGGTAAAGTCTCACACATTAACCAGTTGGTAATGGTCTATGCGAATACAATGCTGCCAGAAAATTTCTGGCACGCTTGGTGGACGAGTGTAAAAAATGAAATTACCACCCGGACCAAGCGGTAGCCAGGCAGTAGTTTAAAATTGACGAGCGTAGGTGCCTATGCAGCTTAGTTGTAAGCTCTGTCGAGCAGGGACTGTCTCTTCATGTTCAAGTGTACAGTGCTGCGTACGTCTAGTAGCGCTATAGAAATGATAAGTAGTAGTAGTAAAAGGGTCCCAGAGTGCTCCAAATAAATACCTTTGGTATAAAATTTTAGCAGGAATTTAAGTCTATAAATTTGAAATAAGCTTTTTAGGAATTAGCCTCTCTGTGAAGTTATGATGTCGCACTCCAAGTGTAGTGCAAAGTCAGCCACTGTTTTCATTAGCGGTGGTCCATGTGTGTGGAAGCTATTTTTCTCAGAGGTAAAATATTGTCTTTTTATTATTTAAAATTATATTCTAGCTTGGATACTGCAGATTTAGCAGAGGAAAACAGACTGCAGGCCCTTACAATCCGCAGCAACCCTCACTGGTTCCACGTGCACACAATCAAACAAGTTTTCTGTTTCGGTTTTGGGCAAAACCAAGTGATGAGTTTTGGCTGCAGTTTCAGCCAAACGTTTTCAGACAGTTTCGGTTGGTCTCTAGTTTTAAGGAACAGGATATCTTCTTAAGCTAGGGCCTCAGCAGAGAGGCTTTAAGTTCTAAGGCAGGGAGGGCATCAATAACTCCAGTTGAAGCCCTGGTGGAGATTCTATTTTACATCAAGCCTTTCCCTCCATCCTCAATGAACATCACATGGCTGAGAAGAGGGTGGAAGGCTTCAACTAAGACTGGATTCATTCTTGCTACTTTGTGACTAAGGAGGAGGCATCGTTGCTACCCAGGATTGTCCTTTTCCCTTGCCAAAGCTTTTCACCAGGAACCATGTCAAAAAAAGTACTGCTGCAAACCCTGGCACTACTTCTGCTTTCCTTTCCTTCAGATATCAGGTGCCACCATTACCACTCCCAGTAATGGCTGGCAGTACTGAAACAGATTCAGCTTGTCTCTGCTTCTTAATACCATAATTCACTGAATAAGCTGGCACAGCAAACAATGCATCACCATTTGCCAATCCAGTTTCAAGCAATACTGCTCTAAAATGCATATGACTGAGCCTAAGTCAGGATGGAATGGAAAGATGTGCACCAGACAACATAGTAACATAGTAGATGACGGCAGAAAAAGACCTGCACGGTCCACCCAGTCTGCCCAACAAGACAACTCGTGTGCTACTTTTTGTGTATACCCTACTTTAATTTGTACCTATGCTCTTCAGGGCACAGACCGTATAAGTCTGCCCAGCACTATCCCCGCCTCCCAACCACCAGCCCCGCTTCCCAACCACCGGCTCTGGCACAGACCGTATAAGTCTGCCCAGCACTATCCCCGCCTCCCACCACCAGCTCTGGCACAGACCGTATAAGTCTGCCCAACACTATCCCTGCCTCCCAACCTCCAGTCCCGCCTCCCACCACTGGCTCTGGCACAGACCGTATAAGTCTGCCCCGCACTATCCCCGCCTCCCAACCTCCAGCCCCGCCTCCCACTACCGGCTCAACGGCATCCAGGACTAGATCATTAAACAAGGCAATAGGCAATGAGTATTTTAAGACTTTCACTGCAGAGCACCAAGATCTTGACTAGTTTTCACCTGAATTTAATCAGGCAGATTTGACATGATATAGTCACAATGCAACTTTTCAAGATGTCCCTGCCACAAGATGTTTCTCAATCTACTTGTGTATCCAAATATTACAGAATTAGTGTAACACTCAATACTATGGGGGCAATTTAACAAGTGGGCACCTCCATTTAGGTGCCCCCAGGATGCACAGTGAGAACCTATTCTATAATGGCATCTAGGCACCTAAAATTCCCATATAAGAAGGGTTCTCAGCCCAGTCCTCGGGACACACCTAGACAGTCAGGTTTTCAAGATATCCGCAACGAAAACGCATGTCGTAAATTTGCACGGATTACATCCATTGCATGCAAATCTATTTCATGCATATTTATTGTGGGCATTCTGAAAACCTAACTGGCTGGATGTGTTGAGGACTGGTTTGAGAATCCCCACCTTATAGAATATATTTACATACCCACAGTTACACCAGCCATAAAACTGGCATTAACTGCAGTCACTTAAATGCAGCAGGGACACACATAACTGACAGTATTCTGTAAGTTAAGTGCATTAAGTGGAAGTCCCACCCACACTACACTTTCATGTACATCCTCTTGCATTTGCACACTATGCCACTTACACAAGCCCTTACAGAATAACTCTTAGGTGCCTTGCTAGCACTTATGCACATTAAGGGGCTCATTTTCAAAATGGGCACGCTTTTAGTGAAACAGAGCATGCTCAATTTCACTAAAAGGAGCGTGTAGGACGTAAGGGGAAGACAGCGCAGAGCAATGTGGTGGCACCGGAGACCGGCACTGGGCAAGGCTTCAGCTGGCAGGGGTTGGGGACCCCCACCAGCCAAGGTATTTCTTGCAACAGTGGGTGGGGAGCAGCAGGGCAGCGAGGGGGGTTAGCGGCAGCTGGTCGCCTCCCACTGCGGTCTGGCTACGCCCCTGATGCCAGCACCCAGTTAACAGAAACTTACCCTTTATTTCTATCCTAATATAGTACAGTTAATAATGCACCCTATCAATCCTGTCTTTATTCTCTTTGTAAACCCTGTACATTCACATTAGGGTCTCAAAATACATCCTTCAGCCTGCTGTGCTGCTTAACAGCATTATATTTGGGATGCTTCATCATTACAATTATATTTATTGGCTGATGTTGTCTTACTCATTTAATTCTGCAGATTTCGTTGACAACTGCTTTCCCATCAACATGCTAACCTTACAACTGGGAAGAGTAGGGGGGGGGGCAACTGGAGTGAGGAAAAGAACCCCAGCTTTACTACATTGTCGAGTGAATAGAGGGGAACAGTATTAACTTTAGGTGAGATGGGAGTAGAAAAAGTGTTACATTTTGTATTTTAACATATAATTCCATTTTGCAGCTTTGCTTTAAGTCACCCTGGATCTTTTTTAGTGGAGGCAACCTAAAACCAAAAATGCAATATTCTGACACCACCAAAAAAAAAAAAACCACGAGACTGGCCAATCCCCGACTGACGCAATAGTAAACATCACCCTCTTCAGACGAGAAGCAATATTTTGTGCTAGTCCCCTCTTCCATTTTTGTCACACTCAAAAGCACAGTTCTTCAGAAAGCGACAAAAACGAAAGCCCGAGCTGAACTTTAATGCCCGTGCTAGGACAACTGATCTTCCTGCGGGGTCCCCAAGCCAGTAAGGGTGCACCCATGGTTCCTGACCCCCCCCCCCCCCCCTCCAGAAGCAACAGAAAGGAGGAACAATCAAAACAAGCCACCTACCGGACCACAAGGCGAATATCCTGGGTACCGGACCACCGGCCACTACCCCACTGCTCTACCAGTGCTCACCAGCAGCATTTCCCTGCACACCGCACACCACACACCGAGCAGGGCGGCAGCCACACGGAAATCCCGCCTCCAAGCCCTGCAGCCACCGGGATTGGCTATCTGCAACACGTCAATCACACGGAGAGCTGCCATTCTCTTCCCGGTCTGGCTCCTCCAGTCTCGTGTGGTTGGGTCTTTTTTTTTTTTTTTTTTTTTGCAAGTGATGTGGGTGTTGCTCTCTTGTTTTAGTTGGTCTCGTATGTTTGTTGGATCAATTGGATTCGGTCCCTAAAGTAGAAGTCGGGGAAATTGTGTGCCGCTGTCTCCTGTGCCCATCCCCTCCCCTCCCCTCAATTGTCCTGGGCTTTTCCCTATCACTTCAAGCTGTCTACTTAATTTTCATTTGGGTCAATTCCAAATTGCATTGGTTCAGATTTATTTATTTGTTACATTTGTATCCCACATTCCCCCACCTATTTGTAGATTCAATGTGACTTACATAGTACCGGAGGGCGTTTGCAGACTCCAGTGAGAACAAATACAAAGTGATATTGTGGTAAGATAGAGATCATGTGTGGCATAGGCGCATTAGGGAATCGTGCATCGTTAGGGTTGAGTTTTGTCCATTACGTACTTTGGTTTTGTTGTGTTGCAGGGATCAGGCATTTAAGCACTCACAGACCCAATTTAAGATTAGCTTGAAGTTCCCATTTTGATGCTTGCTAGGTGGGCTGCTTGTACTTAAGGGGAGGAAGGGTATTTGTCCTGGCCCGGGTCTTGCATAACTGGGTTGAGTGGGGTCAATGGAAAAAGGGTCAGAGTGCAAACCTGCAATACTGCTGCTGCTGCCACCTGCTCCGCCCGTATTAATAAAGTAGCATTTCTCCACTGGCGTGGGCTACAGTAATCGCTACATTGCTCCAGACCTCCTTCCTGTGAATGCAGTGTGGCAGCCACAGCAATTCACCTTTCCCTCATCCAAGCGAATTCCATTAACCACCACCCTCTGGCGTCTGTCCGTCAACCAGTTCCTAATCCAGTTTACCACATCAGGTCCTATCTTCAGCCTGTCCAGTTTATTTAAGAGCCTCACGGTTCCCCACAGGAGGCTCTTAAATAAACTGGACAGGCTGAAAATAGGACCTGACGTGGTAAACTGGATTAGGAACTGGTTGACGGACAGACATCAAAGGGTGGTGGTTAATGGAATTCGCTCGGATGAGGGAAAGGTGAGTAGTGGAGTGCCTCAGGGATCGGTGCTGGGGCCGATTCTGTTCAATATATTTGCCGAAGGGTTAGAAGGTAAAGTTTGCCTTTTTGCGAACAATACTAAGATTTGTAACAGAGTGGACACCCGGGAGGGAGTGGAAAACATGAAAAAGGATCTGCGGAAGCTAGAAGAATGGTCTAAGGTTTGGCAATTAAAATTCAATGCGAAGAAATGCAAAGTGATGCACTTAGGGAGTAGAAATCCACGGGAGACGTATGTGTTAGGCGGTGAGAGTCTGATATGTATGGATGGGGAGAGGGATCTTGGGGTGATAGTATCTGAGGTTCTGAACTGTGACAAGGCGGTGGCCGTAGCTAGAAGGTTGCTAGGCTGTATAGACAGAGGTGTGACCAGCAGAAGAAAGGAGGTGTTGATGCCCCTGTTAAGTCGTTGGTGAGGCCCCACCTGGAGTATTGTGTTCAGTTTTGGAGGCTATATTTTGCTAAGGATGTAAAAAGAATTGAAGCAGTGCAAAGATCGCTCCGGGCCCCGCCCTTGAGGGCGGAGCAATGGCAGAACAACGAAGGGGTTGGCAGGGAGGGAGGCAGGGGTGGGTGGGAAATCGCTACGGGCCTCGCCCTCGCGTCAAACGTCATGACGTTGAGGGCGGAGCAATGCCACAACAACGAAGGGGTTGGCGGGGGGGGGTGTTGCCGACGAAAACCTTGCTAGCGCCCGTTTCATTTGCTCAGAAACGGGCCTCTTTTACTAGTAAATAAATAAATAAAATTAGAAAAATATAAATAATGGGCGATTAGCATACGCAAATAGGCAAATTACTGTACAAAAACTTAGTTTAAAGCCTGTGAAGCACCCCACACACACACACACCCCGGTGAGATGGGTTTTCATTAAGAATAAGGGGAAAGAAGAAATCCTGCTAAAGTGTTTCTAAAAACACAGGTTTATTCTTTCTAAGGTGGGCCAGCATTTTACAAGACCAGGACACTGCACCAGTGATTTCATAGTTAGAATCCTGAAAGGTAAATACTTAACAAGGATCTGGGTTTTCTAGCTCATTATAAACCATAAAATTGTATTTCTCTGTTTATCACCCTCCTCTCACCTACCCACACCCATCCTGTTAGAATATCAATGAAATGCTTTGATGTCCCCATGCATACCTCCTACCCACCCCCACCCTCCCACCCTGTCAGACTGTCAAAGTAATGCTTGGATGTCTCACTTATATATACTATCTGCTACCACATTTGCTTATTTCCGATCTGACGAAGAAGGGCAACCTTCGAAAGCTAATCAAGAAATGTATTAAGTTATGTCCAATAAAAAAGGTATCAACTTATTTTCTTTTCCATGTTTTATTTTGTTTGATTTCTATTGATAACCTGAAGAGTGGACTAACACGGCTACCACACCTCTCTTCTTTCTAAGGTGAACTGTCACTTTGCTTGCCTTAGTACAGCTACACAGGAAGGTAGTTGATTGAAATTTGTTACATTTTGCAGGAGGGATATGGGTCCTTCATCTTTTCCTGCATGCAAATGAGAGCAGGCAGACAGATTGATGGGAGCATTTGTACACACTTTGAGGGGATTAATTCACTGAAATGAATAAAGCTTGTGGGACCGACTATCCCTATGTACTGTATGGAAACAGCCGAGTCAAAATGAGGGACTTAAAATCCTGCTCCCCATGAATTTAGGAGAGAGGTCGATTGATGGCACATTGGGAATTCAATGCGCAAGATTATTATTTGTTGAGGATGTTTGTTTCTTGCTGATCTGTCTCTGATGATTCTGGCTAGAAGGAGAGTCCTCTAATAGTGAAATTGGTGGTTACAGAGTGTTATTTAGAGTTGGAAACTCTGAAGCCATGCAGAGGGAACACCAAGGCAAAAGGAGCATGATCAAAGCAAAGGAGCTTTTGGGAACAACTCATGGTAGAAAAACAGGGCCTGTGAGAGCACTATTAGTGCCTAGGGGTGGGAGGAGTAGAGGTAGCCATCTAGTGAGGAACCCTTGAACTAGCAGTTGCAGAGCCCTGTTAAGGGCTGGTAATCCTGAACCCCAGCAGGGAGAAACCCCAGAGGCTTCTCTTGAAGAGCTCTGGGGTGTGTGCGATCAGTACTAGGGGCCCAGTGAGGGAGAAGGCTCCCTAGGAGCCCAGCAGGCATCTAGGAACCTGCAGCCACCAGCCAAAGGAGTCCCCTGCAGGAGGGGTAAGATTCGCGGAGACTGGGAGACTTGCAAGGAGAGGAGAGATCTAGGCACACAGTCATTCCCATACACTGATTTGACTAAGCCTACAGCTACTACCTTGGCAAGTAAGACTGACAGGGTCTGAACAGAATGTGAAAGACTGAATACCTGAGTCAAAAGACTAACTGTTAATCACAGAGTGCATATGGTTTAAGAGGTTAAGTGCCAATACTATTGGTGTTTTGTTTATATTTGCTTTAAGAGGTTAAGTGCAAAGACTATTGGTATTTGTGTATAATAGCTGAATATATAAAGATCTGTATAAATAGTTTTAAAAAACCTGTTTGATTTATTATCCAACCCTGTTCACAGCAGTTCTCTTTCTTTTATTTTTCTTGGATGGAGAGGGTAATCCTACCCGCTAACACTTTTCTTCCCCAGGTGGAGGCACCGAATGCCAAGTGAGTAAGGGACTGACGGAAACTGCCTTCAGGAGGCTCCAGCCAGTTCAAACCCCGAATCCAGGTGTGCCCAGTAAGAAGGCATTACACCTGTTTTGGCATACTAACCATACGTTAGTGCTTAATCCTTTAGTAAAAGGATTAATTTGCCATAGAAAATACTGGGGACAACACTGGATTTGAACTCGGATCATTTCGACAAATATTTATCAAATATATAGGCTACTGTTAGTGCATCCATTTGTAATCAATATATAAACACAGACTGCAGGAGCCAGCTCTGTGGGTGCTAAGCACCCCCCAGTATTAAGCTATGGCCTTCCTTGTGTCCAGAAAGAGACAATTTTTATTGTGTTTGGCTCCCACAATAACTTTAGAAATAAAACAAAATAAAACATGGAAAAGAAAATAAGATGATACCTTTTTTATTGGACATAATACATTTCTTGATTAGCTTTCGAAGGTTGCCCTTCTTCGTCAGATCGGAAATAAGCAAATGTTGGTAGATGACAGTATATATAAGTGAAACATCAAAGCATTTTCGTGACAGTCTAACAGGATGGGGGTGGATAGGTGAGAGACAGGAATAGTCGGGTGGATGAGGGATAGGAAGATATGCATGGAAATAGGACGGTGACAAAATAGTACAATCTTATGGTTTATAATGGGCTAGAAAACCCAGATCTTTGTTAAGTCCTGTCTGGTGGGTGTCAAAATATTTAATCATTCTGACTTCAAAGGTTTTAGGTTCCTGTATTGTTTTAAAGTTCCCTTTCAGGATTCTTACCATGAAATCACTGGTACAGTGTTCTGGTTTTGTAAAGTGCTGTCCCACAGGCGTGACATCTTTATTGGTACTAGCATTTTTCATATGGTGTCTATGTAAATGAAATCTCTTCTTTAGCATCTGACTTGTTTCTCCAATGTAGCAGCCTTCGTTGCGTTTTTTACACTGAATGATATATATCACATTGGAAGATGAGCACGTGAAAGATTTCTTAATGTTGAATATTTGTCCTTTGTGAATGACCCTGGGGTCCTGTGAAATGTTTTGGTATAGTTTGCAGCCGGATAGTTGCAAGGATGTGTGCCATTCTTTTCTTTTTAAGTCTGTCATCTACCAACATTTGCTTATTTCCGATCTGACAAAGAAGGGCAACCTTCGAAAGCTAATCAAGAAATGTATTAAGTTATGTCCAATAAAAAAGGAATCATCTTATTTTCTTTTCCATGTTTTATTTTATTTCTATTGATTACCTTTAAAAGTGGACTTACACGGCTACCACACCTCTCTACACAATAACTTTGAAATGTTGGCACCTATGGCACAGACCATGACGTAAATGTTGTTTTTACTAGAACTCAGAGCATTGTTGGTTTTGACTTTGCAGGTTTGGAACTTGTTCACTCTTGCCTTGATAGAAAGAGCAGCTTTGTTTAGTGATGGGGGTGGAGAATATGTGGCTGAAAAGTCTGGCCAGAGAAAGCCTTTTGTGCCCTTTATTTCAGCAGTGGTGAAATCCTTCCCTGCAGAACAGTTCTTGGCAGACGTTACACACACTCTCTCTCTCTCTCGACCTGGAAGATGTAGTCCGACATTTTCAGAACGGGGCAAACTGCCACTGGCATCCTTTGCAGAATGAAGGTTTTTATCGCTTTTGAAGGCCTCTGTGAATCCTTTGATGTTCTCCCCAGCCAGACAGTGCAGTCTGTGAAGCAGATGATCAAGGTAGGTGCTCAACCCTGGGGCAAATTCTCTGGCCTTCGGAGGCTGCTTTAGGCTATTTTTTAATTTAGCACCAAATAGTAAGATGTTAGTCTATTAAATTAATATGACCAGGTTCTCTGTCTTCTTTCAGATTTTGTTCTAAAATCATGAGGGGAAAAAAGACTTTACATGTAAAAATTTGTTTTGTTTTGTTTGTTTACAATCTTACTTCCTTTCTCCTTTTGTTTCATTTTTTAAATGAAGGGAAGTTCTTCCACACTGCTTCAGTTTTATATCTGTTCCTCTGTATGGAAAGCTCTGTGGTTTTCATTCTCATAGGAAAGTTGTTTTTGGGGGGGTTTTGTTTTCCATTTTTGACATATGCAAAAACCCTATTTTCCTGTTCTTTCTAAAGATATAACTAAAAATGTGAGTTAGCAAATGAGAGGCATTAAAATAAATGTTTTGAAAATCACACAAGTAAAACTGTCTTCCACAATCCACCTGCACATGGAAATTACAAATTAGATAGGTTTGTGCAAACATTAGAGTGGCTTTTACAGCACCTTGCAGAGCTCAGGACTGGCTCCTGAACCCTGGTAGTTCTTATGCAAGATGTGCATGTATGATTTCTAAACTTGTCAGCTGATTGGTAAAAGAAAAAGAAAAAAAAAGCATGACAGTTGTTTCTTACAAATAGGGCAACCTAGGGTCTGGGAGGCAAACATTTGGGGAAAGTAGAAAAAAAGAGCGGATTAGCATAGTCATCAGCCACACTTTGAGTCAGACCTGATAGACTTACCACCCAGGAATGCTAAAAAATCAACCCGCACATTCCTCAATCTTCATTACCCCAACTGCAAAGGTCTAAAATACAAACTAATGTATGCGTCAACCTTCTCCTACTTGAGTACACAATTCTGCAACGCGCTACTGCGCAACTTAAAAACGATCTACAAACTAACTAACTTCCGCAAACTTCTGAAGACACATCTCTTTAACAAGGCATACCACAAAGAGTAACAAATGTGAACCCTCCAAAAAAAGTCTCATAACATTTGCTTGCTATACTAATTTCATGCTATTTCACTATCATGTTACTCAAGATCCTTCTGTAATACTAAATGTTTATTTCTTATACTTCTCCACTATTCATGATGTATTGTAAGCCACATTGAGCCTGAAAAGAGGTGGGAAAATGTGGGATACAAATGCAATAAATAAATAAAATAAACTAGAAGCTGAAGCTGATTTGTTTTGTCCTGATCTCGGCAGAGATTAGATTTAAGTCTCCTTTCTAAGCACTCAAATCGCTAGCTCATGATTACACAGTCCTGGGACAGCAGCGTTTCCCAAGTCCAGTCCTGGAGTACCCCTTGCCAGTCAGGTTTTCAGGATATCTACAATGAATATGCCTCCATTATATGCAAATCTCTTTCATACATATTAATTGTGGATATCTTCAAATGGCAAGGGGTACTCCAGGAACAGACTTCGAAAACACTGCACTAAATTACAACTTAGTTCAAAATAACTGTGTAGGGAGCTTTTGAATCATTCCAACCCAAAGCAACTTGGAAAGAATTATATGAAAGGGTGTTGAGAATGTCTGTCTGGAGGCAAAATAATTGTGAAAATTGAAAGAATGGGATGCGTAAAACAGGTAAAGGGCACATAGCCCCCATATTCTATTACAGGTTGCTTAAATGTATGGAATACTAGCATTTATGCACGCAAGTGTACATTGCGCGTGTAAATGGCAATGGTGAGTTCAACTGCTATTGTATAATTATGTGCTAAAATGACTTAGTGTATAATTGTAAGGGGATGTTCATAGAGGAGTGGCAGGGGCAGATGCAGGGCTGATATTTATGTACTTAACTTAGCGAATACTATAAATTACTTGTATACATTTTGCATTTAGGTGCTAACATTGATGTCAGCCATAGACCTGGCATAAATATTCACACCTAAATGTAGGCTCATTGATGCTGACTTGTGCTAATATTCTGTAATGCCAATTACATGCATACATACACCATCATAGAATAGGCTCACAGCCCGCGTAAAGTGGGCACCTAAATTGTGGTGAAACACAACAGTTAGGAAATTGCTCCTTTCAAACTGATTCTCCCTGTTCCAGTGGTGTACCAAGGGGGGGGGGGGCGGTCTGCCCTGCCCCGGGTGCACGCCGCTGGGGGGTGCTGCGGCGCGTGCCTGTGGGCTTCCTGTTCCGGGGCAGAGGGAGGGAGCTGCAGCGAACCAGCGAAGTTAGCGTAGCGAACTCGGAGCCCACAGGTGCGCGCAGCAGCACCCCCCAGCGGCGTGCACCCAGGGGGGTGCCATTTCGCCGGGGGGGGAGGTGTCATTTCACGGGGGGGCGCTGCACCCGGGGGGGGGGGGGTGCATCGGCGATCTGCCCCGGATGTCATCGAGAGTAGGAACACCACTGCCCTGTTCTAAACTTTCCCCACCCCCAGTATGCCCTACAAATGCCCTCCCAGCTTCCAAAGCTACTCCCATACCTTCCACAGCTCTCCCCCCTCTCCCTCATGCTTAACACACTCACTCGACAGAAACACACAACACACTACAGAGATATACACACACACTGTAAATAATTATGCATCCCTGTTGGGTTGCATTTTAATCATTCTGCTGTTTATTTAATTTTCTTTGTTAATACTGCTGTGAAAACTATTGACTAAATCATACAGTTTTCTTATTGGTTGCTATGTGAACTGCCAGTTAATATCTGTTGCTGTGGGCAGGACCAGATTAAATGCATTGGCACGCTATACAAGTCTTTTGGTGCAATTATTTAGTAAGATGTACTCAGGAGGCAAAGACTGGCAAGTGTCTGTCTTATTTCAGGATTCAACAGATTTTTGCAATAATGCCTAGAAGCTAGAAGGATGACTAATGTGTCTGGATATTTTTCAGATTTTAAAACCTCTATCTGCAGTTTCCAATACTCTCCCCTCTACAAGTGAGCCTGCCCTGTCTGCTTCCAGTTTAACTAGCAGCAAAGACTGTGTATTGATCAATTAGCCAATGTCAAAGCACTGGGGGGGGGGGGGGGGCAATCAGAGAAGACAGCTCTACTTACAGAGACTGTGGCTATGATCAGCCAGTGGGAAGGGTCAGCTCTATAGGATTGGGAGAGGTGAGCTGGGGGGGGGGGGAAGGGAGGGGACAAAAATGAAACAGAGCAGGAAAGACATTTTCCTTGATTTCTGATAACTTCATCCCGTAGCATTTAAGATCTTGACCCCTATATATCAATGGGTGGTATTGGGGACTACAAATGACACATTGCCTTTGGGATGTATTCATTTATTTTCAACAAACAACAACATGAAACAAAAACAGGAAAAAGTCTGGGCTACAAGACGGCTCTCAATCTGCTATAAAACAAGCTTTTATACATCAAGAGAAGGCCTGCAAAAAAGATAGGTCTTCACCATTTTCCTAAATTGTTGAACTGAAGAACAAAATCTAACATGTCTTGGAAGTCCATTCCAGGGCAATAGTCCTGTTACAGAAAAGGCACATGCTATCATTTCTGCATAAGGTATCAAATTCAAAGCTAGAACCACAAGGGAAGTTTAAAACCAGGTCTAGCCAAAAAAGGTATACTGGAACTGGATACCTGGATCATTGGGAGCCCCACCACCACCTTACCAATGCCAGAATCCATTTTTGTGGAAAAAGAGGCTCCAGCAGGTGCATCGTACATACACTAATTTACAATGTGGCAATTAAGAAATTGCACCTTTCAAACTCTTCCCCCCATATCTCCCAATCACAGAAAAAAAACCCAGAAACTAGGTACACGGACAAACATACTCATGCAAGCATTTAAAACACACCACGCACCAGGGGCGTAGCCAGACAGCAGATTTTGGGTGGGCCTAGGCAAGAAGTGGGTGGGCACCAAATTTCTCTCCCCCACCCCCACATCAAAAAAATATCTCAGCTGGTGGGAAAATGCTTCTCTCCAGTAGTCTGCAGAAGGCATGCGCTGAAAACTGAGCATGCGAAGGTGCCAGTATTGTGGAAAGCAGCATCTTCATTACCATGTGCTACTGTTGGATGGGCCTGAGCCCTAACTGGGTGGGCCCTGGCCCACCCAGGCCCACGTTTGGCTATGCCACTGCCACGCATTCAGAACAGAGGCAAAAGTTAAACAGACACACACAGACAATGGCAGATACAAACAAAGACACACTCCCATATAGAGTTGGAAATAATTCTATGAGCCATGTTCTGCATGTTTTCCCATTTATTTGAAATAAATTACTATGAAATAAATATATACAGTAATAATAATGAAGCCCCAAGCTGAAGCTTTTCTAGTATGTACATACAGTAAATCTGGCCCTGCACAGGGGAAAGAAAGGATAGACTGACTTTCTCAGGTCATGGAAGCATTGGTCTGCCCCTGATTTTCTGTTTCTGTGCAGTAGCTTACTTCCTGGGTGAAAACCTGCCAGCATACTTTAAAATATACCACAGGGGAACCACTGAACTAACAATGACAGGCCTCCCTAATATTTGGGACCTAGGTGCATTCCTACTTTGCCTGAGTTTTAGTCTGGCCCTGTTTTTCCACATATTTAAGCTTCTCATACATTTTTCACTTTTAGGACTATTTTCATATTCAGCTGTCAAATGATAAACAGGGGCGGAGATATCTGGAGCTGCTACACGCAGGAGCAGTGCTGAAAGATGACTGGATCCTTGTTGATGTAGGAATCACGCTTTGCTCAACCATTAAATGCATCATTAAGGTACGACAAAGATGGATTGACCTTCATTGCTGGTAATACCATAAATACAGTATTTGCAACTTTTCAAAACCAGACATTCAGCTAAATGTAACGTTACAATAAGCAAATAACCTTAATGTCCAGCTTGTACATTAGAGGAGTGATGGGGAGGAGGGGGGGCCCTGACAGGTTCGCTCTGTTCTTTTGGTCTTCCTGTTAAGTTAGAACTGGGATTGGGATCCAGTACCATGAGCCCTCATTGAACTCGGGTTCAATGTGGCTTATATTTCAAAACAGAGTAAGACAATAATAGAATTCAGTAACATTATGGGAACAAGTCGATGGATATGTCTGAAACATTTAACAAAGATGAGATTACCATATACACCCAGCTGGGCATTTAAAAGTCTGTCCTTTAATGATGCCGCATGTTCAGAAATCATACCTATAAGTATAGACAGTTATTCGAACATTATCACATGCACACACCAGAACAGGCATCCATACACACATTGCAAAAGTAAACCACTTCTACAGTACAACATAGTTTATTCCAAATTGTTTAACCAATAACAACTTCTACAGTACAACACAGTTTATTCCAAATTGTTTAACCACCCTTAGTTAGGTTTCACCTTTGGGTTTAACAACCAATACCATGTGCATATAAGGTCTGGATAAATGAATTAAAGTTTAAAGCAAATGAGCATAATATGTAATACATAGTAGCAATAATGAAACAGTGATGGAATATTCACATAGCTGGCAGCCAACAGATTTATTTTCCACTGAACATAATCAACTTTGTATGAATTTGGCGGCTAACAGTGTGCTGCTGGCTACTGTATTTTGGTGGTGTATTGTTTGCCTTCATAATAAAATCACACTTACCTATATTCAAAGACACAGCTAGGAGACAAAGATTTTTTTTTTTTTTTTAATGCCTTTTTACAGCCGTACAGACTTGAAGAAGAAATAAATATATACAACAGAATTGGATAATGTTGGCACATTTAGACCGACTGGACAGAACTTATGCATGAAGGAAGTTCTTCCCTCATTATTCAATACCTGTCTTTGAAATAGTAGTAATAAAAAAATTAATCCCCTATTTACTAAGCCGCGCTTGTGGCTGCCATGCACTAATGCCGACAGAGCCCATTCAAACTGAATGGGCTGTGTCGGCATAGCCGCGTAGCAGCCACTAGAGCAGTTTAGTAAACAAGGGGGTTAATCACTTCACTTGTTCCAATTTCCAGATCATTTATAAATATGTTAAATAGCACCAGTCCCAGTACAGATCCATGCGGCACTCCACTACTCACCCTCCTCCTTTGAGAAAAATGGCCATTTAACCCTATCTTCTGTTTTTTTTTTGTCCAAAAACCAATTGTGAATCCACAACAGAACATTGCCTCCTATTGTATGACTCATTAATTTTATCAGGAGTCTCTCATGTGGAACTTTGTCAAAAGGTTTCTGAAAATCTAGATATACTACATCTGCTTACATTTATTGGCACGTTTATTCAAGTCTTCAAAGAACTAAAGCAAATTGCTGAGACAAGACTTCCCTTGGCTGAATTCATGCTGACTCTGTCCCATTAAACCATGTTTATCTATGTGTTCCGAAATTTTATTCTTTATAATAGTTTCCACTATTTTGCCCGGCACTGACGTTAGGCTTACCAGTCTGTAACTTCCCGGATCGCCCCTGGACCCCTTTTAAAAAATCTGCATTACATTGGCCACCCTCCAATCTTCATATGATTTTAACAACAGGTTACAGATCACTAACAGCAGATCAGCAATTTCATGCTGTACAGTCCAGGTGATTTGCTACGCTTTAATTTGTTGATTTGTCTCAGTATGGTTTCCAGGTTCACCGAGATTTCTTTCAGTTCCTCCACATCTTCACCCTTGAAAACCATTTCTGGTACTGGTAGATCTCTTATATCGTCTTTCGTAAAGACTGAAGCAAAGAATTAATTCAGTCTCTCCGCTCTGGCCTTGTCCTCCCTGAGTGCTCCTTTTGCTTCTTCATGACCTAACCCATGGAGTCCCTCCCAGGCTTTCTGCTTCTGATGTACCTGAAAAAGTTGTTACTGTGAGTTTTTGTTTCTGCAGCAAGATTCTCTTCATATTATTTTTTAGCCTTCTTTATCAGTGCTTTGCATCTAATTTGCCAGTGCGTATGTTGCTTCTTATTTTCTTCATTCGGGTCCTTTTTCCATTCTTTTAAGGATGTTCTTTTGGCTCTAATAGCCTCTTTAGCTTCACCTTTTAACCAAGCTGACTGTTGTTTGCTCTTCTTTCCACTTTATAAATACATGGAATACATCTGGTCTGGGCTTCCAAGATGGTATTTTGAAATAACGTCCATGCCTGATTTAAATTCCTAACCTTTGCAGCCAATCCTTTTAGTTTCTTTTTAACAGTTTCCTCATTTTATCAGTCGCCTTTTCAAAAATTAAATGCTACATTAGATTTCCTTTGCGACTTCACTCCAGATATTAGCTCAAATTTGATAATTCCTTCCCCTTCCTCTTATTTCCCCCGTCTTTCACTAACTCTATCCTCTCCCCCTTCCCACTTCCATCCACTGTGTTCCCCCTCTCTCTCTCTCCCATGCAGTGCCCCCATTTCTCTCTCCCCCAACTTTCATCCAGTGTGTCGCCCCTTTCTCTCACTTGCATCCAGCATCTCCTCTCTTTCTCCTCACACCCTTCCATCCAGCATTTTCTCTCTACCCCTTTTCTATCTAGCATGTCCCATTTTTCTCTTATCTTTCAATTTAGCATGTCCCCCTCTACCCCCTTTCCATTGTGTCCCCTCTTTCTCTCCTCATCCTTCTATCCAGCATCGTCTCTCTATCCCTTTTTCATCTAGTGTGTCCACTTTTTCTCTCCTTGTCCTTCCATTTAGTGTCATTTTCTCTCCCCATCCTTCCATCTAGTGTCTCCCCTCTCTCTCCATCCTTCCTTTCAGTTTGTCCCCTCTCTTCCCCATCCTTCTATCCAGTGTCTACCCTTTTCCATCCAGTGTCCCCTTTCTCTCTCCTTATTGTTCCATTTAGCGTGTCCCTCCTCTCTTCTCCCCATCCTGCCACTTAGCGTGTCCCCTCTCTCTCCCCTATCCTGCCAGTGTCTCCCCTATCAATTTCCTCATCCTCCCATCTACTGTCTCCTCTCTACCCCTTTTCCATCCAGTGCCCCCTTTTTCTCTCCCCATTCTTCCATCCGGTGTCCCCTTTTTCTCTCCTTATCCTTCCATTTAGCATGTCCCTCCTCTCTCCTCTCCATCCATCTCCCTTCTACTCCTTTTCCATCCAGTGTCCCTTTTTTCTTTCATCCTTTCATTTTAGAGTGTCCCCCTCTTTCTACCCTGTCCTTCCATCCAGCATCTCCCCTCTATCTTTACCTTTCCATCCAGGGTGTTCCCCCCCCCCCCCCCCAAGGCTGCTGAGAGACTGAGTCAGGCTGCCGCCGGGCCTGGGGCAAAATCGTCATCACTGCCACCCCCCCCCCCAAAAAAAAATCATCATCACCGCTGCCGCCACCCCTCCCTCCCACTCGCCTGAAGTACCCGCAGGCAATGTGGCTCCTTCCTCTGCCCGAAGCAAACACCCACAGAAGGTGAGCTCTCCACAGGAAAACCAACGAAAGTCAAAACACACAGTGGATCCAAAAAAGTCCTCTCACAATGAGTGTCTTCCTGAACAAGGTCTTTATTGACAGTAGCAGAATTGACCTCATATGCACTAGCTCCCCTGCCAGCATGTTAGGTGGTTCATCTTCCGACTGTACTTTTGCAAGGGTATATGCATCTGCCACATAGGCGTTTTCTCCTATGTTATGGTTTGTTTTTCTCCGTAGTTTAATGTGTTCCTTTTCAATATATGCTATAGACTTTTCCATTTTTATTTTAGCTTCTACATTTTCATTTTGATCATGTTTGTCCTCCTTATATTTTATTATTACTCAAAGTGCTATTTTTCACAGCAATATCAGGCATTTTTCCTGAGTTTCTCCTGTGTTTTATCATTTTCCGGTTTTTTATTCATGATTCGTTTCTTGAGATATCTATATATCCTTTTGACATTGGCTGATTCATTTGGCAGCCGTTTCTTCTTTTTTCATAGTTTTTTCCATTTTTGTTTTCATTTTTATTCTCATACCCATGTGGTCTTCTTCATTATTCTCCATTACCATATACAAATTTTTTTTTGGGATCCCTGTCCATATTTCTGTGTTCCACTTTTCTTTTAGTTTAAATTTCATTCTGTTATATATGAATGTATGGATAGTATGTATTGATTTATTTCTTCGTTTTACATATTTATTATAGATATCGTTGTTAGCAGCTTTAGTGCTATTTTTTTCATCTGATCTACAAGGTACTTTTTTCTACAGATAATACTAGGTATGTTCTCTACATTTATACTATATTTCGTTGTGTATTTTATTTTAAGCCTTGTCCTCATTATCTCCATGTGGTATAATTTTATACCTTTATATAATTTAAATTCTTTATTGATTTAAAGTTATATATTCATATTTTTATTATACATTTTTATCCTATACACTTGGCATCTTTTATTCTGATGTTTGAATGGTTTAAATCTGTATAAGAAATTTTATATGTATGTTCATTTTTTTATGTTTTCATTTATGTTTTTAATTATATTTGTATTTTTATGCATGTTTTTGTATATTATATTATTTTATAGACCCCTGACGCAGGCCTCACGGCCGAAACACGTCACGTGTCAAAAGGGTCAATTCTGCTACTGTCAATAAAGACCTTGTTCAGGAAGACACTCATTGTGAGAGGACTTTTTTGGATCCACTGTGTGTTTTGTCCTTCCTCTGCCCAGCATTGCCTACCCCTGCAGCTGCTTTCCTCAGGTCGCACATGCTCAGTCTCAAAACTGAGCATGCACGGCCTAAGGGCTCACAGCTGCTAGGCAGGGAATGCAATGGGGGCCAGGCACTGGAGTTTTCTCTCTCCTGCTCCTGTTGGGACACGATCACCCAGGTCCCATCAGGAGCAGGAGAGACCCCCTGCGCCGGCCCCCCCCCCCCCCCCGAGGCTTGGGGAATTTTGCCCCCCCTCTCAGCACCTATGCTCCCCCTATACCTTGAGCTTCAATCTGTTCCCTCCTGCTGCTGCTTCCAACATGCAGCACCAGTGGCAAAATGAGAAGAAACACATGTGGGGCCACAATGCTTAGGTGTGCACTGTCAGCACTGCCGGTCCTCTGCCCTGGAACAGGGATTGACATCAGAGGAAGCAGTTTTGGAGCAGATTTATATTTGAACGGGATAGTTTTCTTCTGGGTGATAATCTAGAGGATTCTTTAAAATATAGGGGCACGTATTTTTCAAGTACTATATTTTCTGCTAAATGTATTTTTGGTTTCTCTGTTTTCTCCCCATAGTGGAGGTACAAATTGACTGGCTCTGTGTGTATTTTGTTTGCTTTATCTCTTGCTGGAGATGAAGTTGATCTATAACTTCGTTTTCCTCTGAATATTTTTGAAGATATAGACCTGTGAATTCCTATGAATATTAATTGAGAAATGTTAATAAATAATAACATGAAAAAAACGAAACCCGCTACTCTAACAAATATATTTATATTTATCTTTTAGGAGGAAGATAAGCCAGCTCTCTTTGTTTATAATGCTGTCACCAGAGAAACTATTCCTATTTCAGGGAATATATATCTTCTTGCTACAACAATATCAAAACTGAAAACTCTGATAACTCTGAAGTGTGGGTTTCCCATTGGTGTATATTGTCTCAGGACATCACAAGGAAAAGAGATGTACAACTGCAACACACTGAATGACTACAAAATTGAGCTAGGTATAAATTACAGAGTAATTCCTGTCCTTTATAATCAGAAGCATTTTCACTGACATTACACTATTAAAGGGAGTTTTACATGCAGAAAAGGCCTTTTTTTATTAAATTGCACAGTGGAATATGCATGCCACATATAAGTATTCCCCAAGGCACAGTTTGCTTGAGGCTGGCATAGATGCTGGTAAGTAATGTTTTTAATCACATTTTTGGGGCATGGGAGGGGGGTCAGTGACCATTGGGGTGCAAGGGGAGCTCATTCCCTGATTCCCTCCAGTGGTCATCTGGGACATTTTCTTGTGGCTCATTCATTAATAAAACAGGTCTAGACTAAAACATCCAACTTATAGCTCTGGATGTTTTGTTCCATTATGGCAGAAAAACGTCCGAGTGTTAGGAAGAGCAGGGGTGAATTTGTGATATACACATTTATTTTATAAAATACGTGATGAGTACATGCACATGTGTACACCAAGTTCAGATCAGGTTTAAATGTGTGCAACAGCATTTATCAACTGCTGGATCTAACTCTTGGTGCCAGCAACATAGCTAGGACTAAAGGGGCCCCGGTGGAAAAATTGAGGTGCCCCCCCCCCCCCCATTAATGCCATCGCTCCTGAGATACTGGGAACCTGGAGGGGAGGGAGGATACATATTCCCAAAGCTGGCATTTTACAATTAATAAATTCAGAAAAAAATACCTTTTTTCTACATTTGTTGTCTGAGAGTTTCTTTCATCTGCTCTTGTTTGTTTGTTTTTTCTTAACTCTCTCCAGGATCTCCTGTCCTTTTGACATTCCTTCTATATGTCCACCATCCATCTTTCTTATGTGCCTCTATTCATCGTTACCAGTGTCTCTGCTCTATGTCTCTGTCCCCTCTAGAGCCAGCATTTCTTATGTCCCTGCCCCTCCTCATGACCGGCTTCTCTCTTCCCTTCCTCCTGTGCTCCCCTGACCCATCTTCTGTAGTCTGGCATCTCTCCCTCCCTTCTCTCTCTATTGGGCCAGCATCTCTGACCCCCACATCCAGCATCTACCCCCTCTTCCCCCTTCCCTTATGCTCCAGGTCTCTCCCCCATCTCCAGGTCCAGCATCTCTCTTCCCTTTCTCCTTTGCTCCAGGCCTCTCTTGTTCTCTGTCTATTCCCTCTGCTCTTCCCCCCAGGTCTGGCATCTCTCCACATGGCAAAGGCAGCACTGAAACCTATTCTCTGTCCAACTGAGCCTTTCCTCTGCCACATCCCGCCTCTCTGATGCAATTTCCTGTGGGTGGGATGTGGCAGAGGAAAGGCCCCACTAGACAGAGGGCAGCTTTCAGCACTGCCTCTGCCACAACCCACTGCATTTGGAGGACCGGGGAGGGGGCCAGTAGACAGATGCCAGACCTGGGCAGTGGCAGGGAGGGAGGAGACAAACTGGACCTGGGTGTGGGAGGGGAAGAGGGTGAAATTTCAGATGGCCCTGGGCATTTTGCCAGGTTCACTCAATGGTAGCTATGCCCCTGCTTGGTGCCTATTTTATAAAAACATATAGGCATCTAAACAGACACCTTTTTGAATTTCTCACATAAGCCCCTGGAAGCTTTGAGGGTAAAATAATCCATAGGACCAAAGCAAAGCCTTTGACACAGTTTTGCATAGATAACTTGTTATATAACTAAAGTGAGTGCCCTTAGTATGGGCCCTAAAGTGACTAACTGGGTTATGAACTGGTTGAGTGAAAGATGGCAAATGGTAGTAGTAATTGTTTGGATAACATGAGGAAGGACGTGGAGGGGCATAATCGAACAACAACGTCTATCTCCATGGGCGTTTATCTCCGAGAACGGGTCCGTGAAGGGGCGGACCGAACCGTAGTTTCGGAAAAAATAGACGTCCATGTTTTATTCGACAATTTGTGAGCTGGGCGTTTTTGTTTTTCAGCGATAATGGAAAATGAAAGCGCCCAGCTCAAAAACGAATAAATCCAAGGCATTTGTTCGTGGGAGGGGCCAGGAGTCGTAGTGCACTGGTCCCCCTCACATGTCAGGACACCAACTTGGCACCCTAGGGGGCACTTTTACAAAAAAGAAAAAAGGTAAAAGAGCTCCCAGGTGCATAGCACCCTTCCCTTGGGTGTTGAGCCCCCCAAATCCCCCTCAAAACCCACCGCCCACAAGTCTACACCATTACTATAGCCCTAAGGGGTGAAGGGGGGCACCTACATGTGGGTACAGTGGGTTTGGGGGGCGGTGTGGAGGGCTCCCATTTACCAGCACAAGTGTAACAGGGGGGGGGGATGGGCCTGGGTCTACCTGCCTGACGTCCACTGCACCCCCTAATAACTGCTCCAGTGACCTGCATACTGCTGCCAGGGAGGTGGGTATGACATTTGAGGGTGAACATAACAAGTTGTGAAACGGCATATGTTTGTGGTGGGAGGGGGTTTGTGACCACTGGGGGAGTCAGGGGAGGTCATCCCTGACTCCCTCCAGTGGTCATCTTGTCATTTAGGGCACTTTTTGGGGCCCTATTCGTGGAAAAACAGGGTCCAGGAAAAGTGCCCTAAATTCTCGCTAAAAACGCATATTTTTTTTCCATTATCGGCGAAAGGCGCCTATCTCTGATCGGCCGATAACCACGCCCCAGTTCCGCCTTCACCACGCCTTTGACACGCCCCCATCAACTTTGTCCGCATCCGCGACGGAGTGCAGTTGAAAACGTCCAAATTCGGCTTTCGATTATACCGCTTTATTCGTTTTTGTGAGATAAACGTCTATCTCCCGATTTGGGTCGCAATATAGGCGTTTTTCTTTTTCAATTATAAGCTGGTTAGTGAAGCTAGAGGAATGATAAAGAATTTGGCAGTTTAAATTTAATACTAAAAAAATTCAGGGTCATGCATTTCACCTTCAAAAACCAAAAGGAATGGTACAGTTTAGGGGGTGAAGATCTTATGTACATGAAAGAGGAGCAGGACTTGGGGGTGATTGTATGTAAGAGGCCAAACTGGTAGAAAAGGCAACAACAAATGCCAGAAAGATTGCATAGGGAGAGGAATGGAGGTGATATAAGTCAGTAAAAGTCTGTAGTGAGACCTCATTTAAAATATTGTGTACAATTCTGGAGAATACACCTTCAAAAAGATATAAACAGGATGAAGTTGGACCAGAGGGCGGCTCTACTAAAATGGTCAGTGGTCTTCATCATAAAGTGTGTATGAGGATAGACTTAAAGATCTCAATATGTATAACTTTGGAAGAAAAGCAGGAGGGGGCGATATGATAGAGACATTTAAATACCTTCGTGGCATAAATGCACAGGAGGCGAGTCTCTTTCAACTGAAAGAAAGCTCTGGAATGAAAGGGAATAGGATGAAGATGAAAGGGGACAGAGTCAGAAGCAACCTGAGGAAATACTTCTTCATGGAGAGGTTGGTGAATTTTTGGAACAGCCTCCTTGAGAGGTGGTGGAGACAAAGACTGTATCTGAATTCAAACAATCTTGGGACAAGTATATAGCAGGGGCATAGCCACGGGCGGGCCCGGGTGGGCCTGGGCCCACCCAATTTCGGGTCAGGCCCGCCCAGCAGCAAAGTTCCTGACGGCGATTCCAGTCGCAGGCTCTGCTCGCAGTCGCAGCGATTCCCACACGTGCCAGTGCCAGCTGCCGCTCAATCTCCTTGCGCTACTAAGCGCTAACCCGGAAGTCTCGACTTCCGGGTTAGCGCTTAGTAGCGCAAGGAGATTCTTGAGCGGCAGCCGGCAGGCAGCGTGTGGGAATCGCTGCGACTGCGAGCGGAGTCTGCGAGTAGAATCGCCGTCAGGAACACTGCTGCTGGGTGGGCCTGCAAGGAGGGTGAGATGCTGCAGCTGCACGGGGGGGGGGGGGGGGAGGGATGATGGGGGAAAGATGTCGCATGGGGGAGGGAAGAGGGGGGACACAGCAGCTGCACAGGGGGAAGGGAAGATGGAAAGAAAGATGCTGCACTGGGGGGGAGGGAAGATGGAAAGATGAGGCTTGGTTGGTGGGTGAGGGAGATGCACGGGGAAAAAGGGAGAGATGCAGCAAAGGGGTGAGGAAGGGAGAAGTCTTGGCTGTGTACAAGGTGGAGGGGAGGGACACATGCTGCATACAGAGGGGATAGGTGGGGAGGGGGAGAAATGGTAGGCATAGGGGTGGAGAGGAGGGAGAAATGGTGGGTATAGTGGTGGAGGGAGGGCGGAGCAGAGAAAATTTTGTGCCCACCCACTTTGGGCTCAGGCCCACCCAAAACTGGCTGTCTGGCTACGCCACTGGTATATAGGATCTCTAAGGAAGAGGAGGGGATAGTAGATGGTATCAATGGGCAGGCTGGATAAGCGGTATGGTTTTTATCTGTCTTCATTTTCCACGTTTGTATGTTTCTACTTTACCACAAGACAAGTGACACAAGTCTAATATTTCCATCGACCCCAGTTTATTGCTTAAGAGATCTCAAGCAGGATCTACTGGTTTACTGAAAAGACCAACAATTTTTATATTCCAAATAGAGTGGGATTTTATAAGCATCTGTTATTTTGTTTTATTTTTAAAGACTGGAAACAATTTATGTTCTTTTCACCTATTGGGACATCTGAACTGCCCTTATCTTTCATGCAGTGAAACTGACTGATAAGATAAGAAATAGAGGGCGTGCAGCCAGTGGATTAATCTGTCTGCCACTCCTGGATGTATCATTATATGTGTACACTGCCTCGTTGTGGTTATGGATCCAGAATGAGTGATAATGTACTAGTGTTTATAGAATGAATGAAAACAATGTCTCAGACCCTGGCTTACTATCACTTTATATATGCAAAAACTCAGTCTTTCCAGTCTGTCACATGATCACTGGCAGAGACCTCATCAAGTAGTTGGCATTTTTTGATGTGTGCACTTTATGGTTAATTGGCTTCATTGCCACTGGAGCCATGGTGAAACCTTAGTTCCTTGCATCCTCAGATTGACTAATTGCAGTGCAAAGTTGCTTCAGGTAGTGTTATGGCAGGTGGAATTTGAAACATCAAACATGGTCAATTTTACCTCAAAGGAGTCTCAAAATCAAAACTCATCTATATAAATAATTCTCACCTCCAATTCTGAAGCTCACTGTGTGGCAGGGAAACATTGAAGCCCTGTACTGTTGTAGCCTGTCAGCACCACTCTCTCTCACTCTCACTCATACACCCGCCCTCAGCCATGCCCCATCCGGACATAATTCGCAACCCCAACGTTCTAATGAAGCCCCAAGCTCTACCCACTTCCGTGAAGGGTTCGTTAGTTTGTGGTGGTGAAGCCTCTCCACTGACCATGTCTCTCTGTCACGCCCTCGCGTCGAACGTGATGACGTTGAGGGCGAAACAATTTCGGTGAATGAAAGGAATGCAACGGAAAGGGAGGAGTAGCGAAACACGTGGAGCGTGTTTCCCTACTTCTCCCCCTGCCTCACAATCAGCTGCCAGTGCGCCGACAAAACCAAAATGGCGCCGAAAACGAGCATACAAAAATGGGACAAAACTGCTTCGGGGGGGGGGGGGGGGGGGGAGGCAGGCAGGCAGCCAGCCAGAGACACTCAAAGTCAGACGGTGCGAGGGAGGGACTTACACTCATGCCGTCCCCTCAACACCTCAACGTGGATGCAGCACCTCACAGGTTTGCTTTCTTTTGAGTGTATGGCGATGACGGCTGCACGGGGCAGGGGAAACAGAGATTAACCAAATTGCCTTCCTTGCTTACACTGCACTACATAGCCTTACGTCCACTCCTGTCTACAAACAGAGGGGAGGGAGGGCCGCATGCAACTCGGAGAGGACACAGGGAGAGACCGGGAGAGGGGGGAACCTTGCTAGCGCCCGTTTCATTTCATACAGAAACAGGCCTTTTTTTACTAGTACCTATATGTAAAGGATACCACTACAAAAAAACCTTTTTTTAGGACTATCAGAAGGTGGGCTCTCTTTCCAATTTTTCATGTATATAAACAAACATACATAGGCTGCCACACCATTTATTCTCATTGGTCCATATTTGTTCTGTCCAATTCTTACAATTTTTGTTTTTTTTTAGATATATATCAACTACAATGTGAGTTACACACATGTAAGTGGGCCCTTTTTACACACTATGGGGCTCATTTTCAAAAGAGAGAAACATTCAAAAAGTGGCATAAATCTGCATTTGGACGTTTTTTCTTCCAAAACATCCAAATTGAAATTTTTAAAACCAGTTTTTAGACGTTTTTCTATGAAAGACCATCAGAAGTGCATTCAGATCACAAGGGGGGGGGGGGGGGGGGGGGGGGCGTGTCAGGAGTATGGTAAGGGCAGAATCTAGGTGTTCCTAACACTTGGATGTTTTTCTGCCATAATAGAACAAATCAATAATACTATTGCTTTCGTGCTCTCTATAATTAATAATAATAAATGTATTCTCTGCACGTAAATCGTGTTCACACAGTCTTTTTCCTCTTTTAGTTATTTAATCTTTTAGACTTCAGATTTCACCGGTGTGTCTATTACATATCATAAACTACACCTCACCGCTATGTTTAAAAATAAACTGCGGGAATCCTCATTAGTCTTAAATGTTCTTAATTTTTTTACTTCTTTTTTACATGTTTTATAACCCTTAAACGTAGCACTTATCTTGTTTTCCGGTTTTTTCTACTGGTTACTAAGGCGCTCTACAGTGCGCTTCTGTTTCGTCAATCCTTCATCTGGAGCGATAACTTTAGTGTGCCAGTTCTTATGCCCTATGATAAAACATTTTATAATTGTTACTTCTTCTGCTGTGTTAACATTATTGTCTTATCTTTATAAATGCTCAAGTACTCACAGTTAGGTCTTCAAGCTACTTAGTTTTTCGGTCTTTTTTTATATATATATATTGCTCACAATGGCGCTGATCACATGCTTATATAGCGTCAGACGCCTAGCTGGCCTCTGCTTCCTGTAGCCTTTCCGAATGTTCGGGAAGCTATATCAATATCCGATCTTGTTTATAGAAGTCCGATCTTGTTTATAAAAAGACTTTCCATTCAATTTTATTATTTAACCCGATTGGTGTTAAAGATTCGAGTCTATAAATCCAACGTTGTTCTTTCTGCATCAATTTTCTGTTACGATCGCCTCCTCGTATATCTGCTGGGACGTGATCTATTACCAGACATTGATATTCCTTAAATTCGTGGTTCCTTTCTGTGAACTGTGAGTACTTGAGCATTTATAAAGATAAGACAATAATGTTAACACAGCAGAAGAAGTAACAATTATAAAATGTTTTATCATAGGGCATAAGAACTGGCACACTAAAGTTATCGCTCCAGATGAAGGATTGACGAAACAGAAGCGCACTGTAGAGCGCCTTAGTAACCAGTAGAAAAAACCGGAAAACAAGATAAGTGCTACGTTTAAGGGTTATAAAACATGTAAAAAAGAAGTAAAAAAATTAAGAACATTTAAGACTAATGAGGATTCCCGCAGTTTATTTTTAAACATAGCGGTGAGGTGTAGTTTATGATATGTAATAGACACACCGGTGAAATCTGAAGTCTAAAAGATTAAATAACTAAAAGAGGAAAAAGACTGTGTGAACACGATTTACGTACATAATAGAACAAAACAAAAATATCCAGGGCTATAAGTTGGATGTTTTAGTCTAGACCTGTTTTATTAATGAATGAGCCACAAAAAAGTGCCCCAAATGACCGGATGACCACTGGAAGGAATCAGGGATGACATCCCCTTACTCCCCCAATGGTCACTGACCCCCCTCCCACCCCCCAAAAATGTGATTAAAAACATTACTTACCAGCCTCTATGCCAGCCTCAGATGCAATACTCAGGTCCATTAGAGCAGCATGCAGGTCCCTGGAGTAGTGTAGTGATGGGTGCACTGCAGACAGGTGGACCCAGGCCCATACCTCCCCCTACCTGTTACACTTGTGGTGGAAACTGTGAGCCTTCCAAAACACACTAAAAACCCATTGTACCCACACACAGATGCCCCCTTCACCTATAAGGCTATTGTAGTGGTGTACAGTTGGGGGTGGTGGATTTCGAAGGGCTCAGCAGACAAGATAAGGAAGCAACGGTAAATATGTACCTGGCAGCATTTATATGAAGTCCACACCAGAGCCCCATTGCTCTCCTGGGATGTTTAGGGTACCATTCTGTTAAAAATGCTGGCCCCGCTTACATCCCAATAGCTTGATTTTCTACATGTTTAAACTTGTACATTTTTCTTCAAAAACGGCCTGAAAAGATAGACACATAAAACACAAAACCTTGTAACAAACGATACTTTTGTAAAAAACAAAAAAACAAAAGATGTTTTGCAGTTTTGAAAATGATCATGTTTCGGATTTTGAATGCTTAGCAAAAAAACTTACGCATCATATTGAAAATGGGAGTGGTGGGTTTTGGGGGGCTCAGCAGACAGGAGAGCAATGGTGAGATGTGTACCTGGGAGCATCTATTTGAAGTCCTCTGCAGTGCCCCTTAGGGTGCCCCATTGCTCTCCTGGGATGTCTGTGTGGCTAGTCTACTAAGAATGCTGGCTCCTCCTACATCCCATTGGCTTGAGTTTGTGCGTTTTGCATTTCGATTTTTTTTTAATGGACCAAAAAGATAAACGCACAGAGCACAATAACATCTAGCAAATAGCCATTTTTGAAGAAAAAAAGATAGACTTTTTTTTTGGTTTTGAAAATGGCTATATTCCTCACTTGAATTCTGGACATTTTGTTGGACTTAGACGTCATATCAAAAATGCTCCCCATACCACTTACATGCGCCATTACAGAATAGTGCTAGGTGCCCTGCTGTGACTTACACGGGTAAGTGTATATTTAAGCACACAAGTGCTAGCATTTTGTATATTTATGTGCATAAGATGCTCTTAAATACAGGCATCCAGTTATAGAATTAGAGGGACAGCCTATGTCAGGGGCCCTCAAATATAGTCCTCGAAATCCACAACCCAGCCTGATTTTCAGGATTTCTACAGTGAATATCTAATATAATAATTCGCACCTCCAGCGTTCTGAAGCTGACTCCGTGGCAGTATGGCAGTGAAGCCGTGTAGTGTTCGTAGGGTTCATAATCTCCCCGCCCTCGAGGGAACTCTGTATTAGAGAGTTGCACGGGAACGGGGTTCGCAGGAATCCCGTGGAACCCGCGGGATTCCTGCGGGGACGGAGGCAGTTCCTGCGGGGTTCCCGCGGGGATGGAAGCAGCTCTGCGGGGTTCCCGTGGGGACGGAGGCAGTTCCTGCGGGGGTTGTTCCCTCCCTCCGAGTTCCAGGGTCATCATCCGTCCCCCCAACCTCCTAGTTCCAGCGTCCCCCCTCCCTCCCTCCCAATTCCAGGGTCTCCCCTCCCTCCCAGTTCCAGGGTCATTGTCCCTCCCTCCCTTCCAGTTCCAGGCCCCCTTCCTCCGAATTTTAAAAGTCATCCTGACTTACCTCGCGCGGTACAAAGCGTGCAGGCTTGTCACTTACTTCAGTTTTCCCTTCTCTGTCTCTCAGCTCTGGTCCCGCCCTTGCGGAAACAGGAAATGAGGGCGGGACCAGAGCTGAGAGACAGAGAAGGGAAAACTGAAGTAAGTGCCGAGCCTGCACACGTTTTACCGCGCAAGGTAAATCCAGATGACTTTTAAAATTCAGAGGGAGGGGGCCTGGAACTGGAAGAGAGGGAGGGAAGGACAACGACTCTGGAACTGGGAAGAAGGGAGGACGGACCCTGGAACTGGGAGGGAGGAGGGAGGGAGGACAGACCCTGGAACCAGTGGCGTTCCTAGGGGCGCTGACACCCGGGGCGGATCGCCGATGTGCCCCGCCCCCCCGGGTGCAGCCCCCCTGGAACAGCGCGACCCCCCCGGCGAAATAACCCCCCCCCCCCCCCCGGGTGCAGCATGACCCCCCGGCAAAAGAACCCCCCCGGGTGCGCGCCGCTGGGGGGGGTGCCACGCGCCTGTTGGCTCTTCGTTTGCATGCTCCCTCTGCCCCGGAACAGGAAGTAACCTGTTCCGGGGCAGAGGGAGCATGAAAACGAAGAGCCGACAGGCGCGTGGCACCCCCCCCAGCGGCGTGCACCTGGGGCGGAACGCCCCCCTGCCCCCCCTTGGTATGCCACTGCCTGGAACTGGGAGGGAGGGAGGGGGGACCCTGGAACTGGGAGGGAGGGAGAGAGGGGGGACCATGGAATTGGGTGGGAGGGAGGGGGGATGCTGGAACTTCCCTTAAAAACATTAATGTGATTACCTTGCTAGCATCCATTTCATTTCAATGAGAAACAGGCTTTTTTTTACTAGTATATATATAAAATCTATCTGCATTCATTGCATACAAATAGATCTCATACCTATGGTGTAGTCTAAGTCAACCAGTAATATACAGCTAATGGTCAGTGCTGTATCAAGCTTCCTTGCTCATGGAGTTCATTCCATATATTAAAAGCATATTCACCTGAAGAGTACTGCCAATATAAATCACTGCAGAACAATCAGATGTATTGCACCTTGGCAGGAGTAACTAGCTGAGGATATTAACCTTGGCTTTAGTCTTAAAATTAAGTCAAGAAAGGGTAAGAGTAAGATCAACATCATCATTGTATTCACTCATTGGAATTTGTTCCACACCAGCTAGTGTTTTTCATACACATTCTGATTACTGATAGTAGCAAGAGAACATATTATTTATAGCCCTTGGTAAATTTAATTTCTCTGCTCCTTCACCCCTACATTCATGTTGTTTCTTAAATAACTTTGATGCTATGGTTTGTGTTTCCTGTGAGTGAGAATGCAGGTGTTTTTCACACCTATCTTCCCAAGAATGCAGAATGTTAAAGAGTGCAATATGCTCATTTAAACTTGAATCTCCAGAATTACAATGCAACTGGTTCCATCTCTTTGGCAGGCACAATGCTTCGCTTGGATGCATGGGATGGGTGGAAAGAATTCCTCAGTGGGTGTATATCTGGACACATATGCAATGTTCAAAAATATTTATCAGCAGAGAAACCAGTACTCAGGTACAGTAAATAAAATCTATAACAAATATTCACTTTTCAGCTTACATTGCTATGCATCATTAATTTTAAACAAGCTTGGACAATGCAAGAGTTTGGTTTCCACTTACAGTGCTATCTTGGTTACTTTCTGTCAGAGGGTGGTAGGATACTGCATTGATTGAGTAGGGCATGGGAATTGATATACTGCCTTTCTGAGGTTACAATCCAAGTGGTTTACATATTATGTTCAGGTATTTATTTTGTACCTGGGTAGGGTTTACCACATTTGAGGAGACAAAAGAGGACACAAAAAAATGAAATGCCACCCCTGCTGCAAGCCGAAACCCACCCCATTCTGCCCCGCCCTTCCGCATTGCCACCTTGAGCCCCCAAGAAAGCCATAGTCTATAAGCAGTGAAAATACTGGTAAAAGTAACAGAAATGCATTTTCTCCTGTACTCTGCTAAATATAAAATTAGAAAAGATGTACATTTCCAAAAAAAGCAAGCATCCATGAGCAGCATGTCCCTCTCTCCTCTCCATCCCCTTGTATCCATGTGCTGCATTTCTCCCTTTTCCCTTCCCCACCCTCCATATACATGTCCCCCTCACCAATCTTTTTTCCAGCTCCCCTCTCTGCACCCACACTCCATTCACCTTCTTTACAGACTCCCTCCCTCCCTCTATTCATCCACCTACCATTTTATTTTATTTTTGTTACATTTGTACCCCACACTTTTTCCCACTCATGGCAGACTCAATGCAGCAGGCAATGGAGGGTTAAGTGACTTGCCCAGAGTCACAAGGAGGTGCCTGTGCTGGGAATTGAACTCAGTTCCCCAGGACCAAGGTCCACCACCCTAACCACTAGGCCACTCCTCCACTCCCCTCCTGAGTCAGGCTGCTCTCCCCGAACCTACCTTAACGTGCCCTGGTTGTCTAGTGGCCTTTTCAGGGCAGGAAAGAACCCCACTCGTTCCTGCCCACTGCCGCTGATTTACTCACTGCCACTGCTGCTGCTTCAAAATGGCTGCTGAAAGAGTGGACAGATTCAACCAGCAACTTGTTTCTCTCCTTTGTCCATTGGCTCTGCATTAAGGAAAAAAACTCGTTTGGTGTTAGCATTATGTTAGCTTAGCAGGGTTTAAAAAAAGTTTTGGATAATTTCCTAAAAGAGAAGTTCATTAGACAACTGCATTTGCCTCCACCTGTGAACTGCAACTTCTACAGTCAGGTAGGCCAAGCTCAGCTTAGAACCCTGTAACTTTAGATTTTGATCCCAGTAACTGCTAGAGAATATATTGATAAATGGGGAACCAGGCCAGAGACAAGTGTACTGCCATGCTTAGAGATAGTAATGTACGCCATGGGCCACTGGAGAACCTTTTACATTTAAAGAACATTTTTGTATTTATTTTCTCTCCCCTACCTGTGAATGCAGCAGTACCTCTACCTGATAACAGTATTTTTTTTTTTTTTACTGGCACCCGTTGTGTGGCTCAGTTTGTCTTGGCTCCAGGCCCACCCTGACTCACATTTCCACATCTTCCTATTCATACCCGGGAGGAACTGTCTTTAAGAAAACATAAATCCAGATTAAAACACCTGTCTTTAAACAGGCCTATGGAGAAGAGCTGACTGAGTGATTGGGAGTTCTCCTGCTGTGGATTAGCTATTTTGGCAAATTTGTATATAATCTGCTTCTATCTGTCGTGGTGTGAGTGTTACTATCCTATTTGACTATGCAGTTCTTTTTTTATTCTGTTTTTAGCTTGTACACTGTCTTGGCCTGTTTTTTTTTTTTTTCCAGTAACGGTAGTATAGAAAGTTCCAATAAACATAAATGTATTTTTTGCACTGGGCTCATTTGCATACTATTTGGTTACATTGGGCAGCAAATTTTTGCCATTGCTCTTGCATGCATTATTTATTTATTTATTCCTCACACATATTGTCTCAAATAGGATTCAAGTTCAATGAGGCTCACAATATAACAAAAGTAGAACTGATAAGGCTTTCTGATTACATAGAACAAAGTGTATGTATGTATGTATGTATATATATATATATATATATATATATATATATATATATATATATATATAATATACAAAATTACTAATAACAGCATAACATGAAATCCTGATCATATAACATGTTTGCAATACATAGGACAGAATGTGAATATGAACAGAGTTGTTGTTATTGCAAGTTTAGTTAGAGGGTTAGTTATTTCAATTGTTAGAGGTTGATCTTATCAAGTGAGTTTTCAATAGTTTAGGAAATATGAGATAGACTTCAGTTTGGCGGAGTTGTTTGGGAAAAGAGTTCCATCTGGTTGTACTTTGGTATGAAAATCCAGCATTGTGGATAGTTTTATAATTTATTTTATTACATTGAGGGAAGCATAATACAAGAAAGTCTCTGGATGATTTTTTTAGCATTGCGTGTTGCTAGCTCTATAAGATTCTGCATGTAAGATGGGGATGAACCATAAATTATTTGGTGGGTGAATGCACATAATGTGAAAGTAATGCATAAATTTATAGGTAGCCAGTGTAGATAGGTCTAGGCCTGATTTTATATTGGTTAAGATTTATTCGTTATGTTTGTCAAAAGTGACATATCGGCATACATGAAAGAGTTGAAACCATTTAATTCAAGTAGATAACCTAGAGGTGCCATCATTATATTAAACAGGATGGGAGAGAGAGGAGAGCCTTGGAATACTCCGCAGTTGGGAGACCAGGGAGCTGAGATGAGGTCTGATTGTTTTAGTTGGTAGAATCTAGAGGTGAGAAAGCCCTTGAACCACTGAAGAACATTGTCGGATATACCAATATAATCTAACAGATTGAGTAGAATGTCATGATCCACAGTATCAAAAGTGCTGGATGTATCAAATTGTAAGATGATGATCTTTCTACCTTTACTTAGCTCTTTAAGTGTTGTTAGGACTGTTTCCGTGCACTAAGAGGGTCTGAAACCTAATTGGCAGGCATGTAATATTGAGAAAGAGTTAAGATAGTCCATGAGTTGTTGGGTAACCAGGCCTTTAATAACTTTAACGAACAGTGGGATACAGACCTGTAGTTTGAAACTTCATTCAATCTGGATTGTGGGTTTTCGGAAATGGGGGTTAGGATTATTTTTCCATTTTTTGAAGGAAAAATTCCACGAGATAGCATAAATGTTATATTTGATTGCAAGCATTGTAGGAACTGTTCAGGAGCTGATTTTAAGAGGTAGCTGGGACATGGGTCAAGTATACATTGAGAGGATGCATATTTTAGTAAGTAGTGCTTGACTGAGTTTAATGTTGGCTTGGAGAAGGAAATCCATATTCTGTCTGCAGGAAGGCAATTGTGGCATTAGGAAACCATGTGCTAAGCTTAAGTGCACAGCTCTAATGAAAGACTTCTACATTGGCCCCTTAGTCAGGCGAGATCTTGTAGACCAGTGGGAACCTACTTCAACCCTGTTTTCTGCCATTCTGACAGGGTTGCAGCAAGGGGTGGTCCAGAAGCTAGAGGGGGAAACCGTCGTTAAGAACATCACCTTACTATGGGCCCCTTTTAGAAAGCGGTGGTACCTGTACCGCTGCTTTGCCGCACACCATTTCGGCACTAGCACCAGCCTACCGTGGGAGCTGGCAGTAGTGCCGCCCCCACCGTGCACCATTTCCGGCACAACAGATTTTTTGTTTGGTGCCAGGGGCTTACCCGGTGGTAATCAGGCGGTGCTGCGCGCTGCCCGGTT
This sequence comes from Microcaecilia unicolor, assembly GCF_901765095.1. Classification (NCBI taxonomy): domain Eukaryota; kingdom Metazoa; phylum Chordata; class Amphibia; order Gymnophiona; family Siphonopidae; genus Microcaecilia; species Microcaecilia unicolor. The sequence goes on along the minus strand of NC_044040.1, from coordinate 179,978,367 downwards.
AGCACGGGAACACTTACCGCCTTCTAAATAGGTGGCAGTAAGGGCTCCCCCTGGAAATGGCCACACGGCAAGTGTGCACTTACCACACAGCCCTTTCCTTTTTTTGCCTTTTACCCAAATGTGGTAAAAGGGGCCTCGGAGCCCAGCAAATCCACGTGCCGACACTACCGCGGGGCTCCACTTCCCGCAGTTTGGTAAAAGGGACCCTATGTTCTTCTTGTGGTCCTTTTATCAAATATATACCTGGTGACATTTGTAAAGGGCACCAGTCCCATCAGACTTAAATTGCATTAGCAGATTCATTCCATTAAAAATAAAAATCTGAAGACATGTACTATCAATTTTAGCATCATCTTATTTATCACATTGCTGAATACGGTTTGTACCATTATTTGATTGATTCAGGTATCAGCAGAAAGTGGTTCTTTACATGGCAGCATGTTTTGGCCACCTTGAACTTGCCAAGTGGGTCCTGAAGCTGGGAGCAAGAGCAGATGAAGCCGTTGGTGTTCACCCTTACCGAGAATGGTGTTGTGAAACAGATCACCCAGATATCGCCAAATGCCCAATCCATGCCGCTGCGGAAGCAGGTCAGCTCCTGATACTAAAGACGTTCATTAATTTCAATATCCTGTGCTTAGAATGTCCAAACCCACTGGGGCAAACGCCACTGAAAATATGCATCAAACACAAACATAAAGATTGTGTTCGATATTTGGTCATGAAAATTTGGTCCATGGTTTCTTATCCTAAGCTCTCTCTTCCAATGAAGATCTACATTAAAATGAAACGATGGCTCTACGTGGCACAAAAACATGTTCTTGCCAAAAAATGGTTTTCTCGAGCTACAACATTCAAAACTCGGGTTGGGGATACTGTTCTTGTTGATGGTTTCTCAGAGCCTAAAATGAGCTCAACAGGACTTTACAAAGCCACAAGAAAGAGCAAAGAGACCAAGTCTTACAAGCTGCCAGTCCTAAGAAATGCCAAACATTCTGGGGTAAAATCTGATCATGGAGCAACAACTCTGCAAAGCCAAAATATACAGAATTTCAAGCTACCAGTAATAGAGCACACCAATCCTGAGCCACAAGAGATGAGAATGGTTTCCAGGACTGAGAATAACAATATGCTGATGCCGCAAATCCCTCTTCCCCCAATTTCAAGCATCTCTGCTCTGCGACCTCAGTATTATTCTGCACCTAAAGCCACGTTACTTATCAGCTCTTCCCTGCAGACTTTCTCAGAGCATAGTGGAAGAACACCAAGGGAGAATGCGATATATTGCTTGGCGCTTGCCAGGTACAGTTTTATGTTTTATTTATGGATAAATGTTCAAACGCAGTGTTCATTTTAAATGTCAGCTGTGGCATTTAAATTTATGTATATTTAGCACCACTAACTCTATAGAAGTGGCAGCATTCAGCTGCCATATATATAGCTATATGGTTTAAGTTAGGACAGCTTTTTTGCTGGCCTAAATTTATCCACATAGCTATGCAGATAGCTTCAGGATTTAACTGACTAGCCACAGAGTTAAGCAGAAAGCCCAACCTCCACCCCAATGCTATCTGGATAGTGCTGAGACAGGTCTGTAAGAAAATTCAGCACTATACTGGTTAATGCTTTTGAATACCTGGCCCAAGTGGCCAAGCCAGGTCACTAGTACCTGGCAGAAACCCAAATCGTGGCAACACTGCATACTACAAATCCCAGGGCAAGCAGTTACTTCCCATGTCTGTCTCAATAGTAACCTTTCTCCCGGTACACATTTTTTTTTAATAAGGATCAAATCCTCCTGATGGAAAACTATTGTAACTGTTTATATTTAAAGCAAAATGGCATCTGCACGCATCATGACGATATTCGCTAGGTGGTGGTGGCATTGTTTAAGTGAGGTGGCCGGGGTAAGTATAGGCTTAAGTGTGCCATACGTTGCTGCAGTTCAATAATTTGTGATCTCATGATCAATTCAGTGCTTCAAACTAGCCACAAACCCTAGGTCCGCTATTTTTAATTGGTACTTTATCAAAAACAAATGACACCATTCCAAATAAATATGTTGCAATTTAATGAAAAAAGTAATGATATTATCTTCTTTTAGTGAATTTAAAGAAAAGCCATGGCTTCAGCAATTAGAAATGGCAAAGGCTCTGGCCAAGAAGACAATCTGCAGACCTGCGCGTTGAAGATGGCACTGAAGATATGATTAAAATCAAAAGGAAATGGTATGCTAGAAAGACCTAGGCAGTCTTTATAAATCTTGTATTAAAATATACCCATGTCACCTAGCATAGCGTTCATAGATTGCACTGAATAAAGGCCTTAAACAAGTCTTAAAAAGGCACTTCAACCTGGGAGACTCCTAGTCTAATTCCTTTTAAAGATTGACAGAAGTTTGGACTGTCCACCTATTTATGTATTTTGCATATTAAATCAAGCTGATATTTCTACATCTTCTGGACTCTCTGTTTTGTTTTTCGTTGTTTGTTTGACCGCACTGCACTTACCTTTGAGGATCTCGTTCTCTTTTTGTGTCTTTTGAACTCCTAGTTGTGGCTGAACTGATATAAGATCCACAAGTGCATAGTCTAAAAAACCTGTGCTACAGAGTTGCAGAAAGAGAAAATAAAATTTAAAGAATTAATGTTCCTAGTGAACATGTTTTCCCCCTTCAGCTATTCAGCCTCTTGCAGAGCCCTCTGGTAAAATGCCCAAGCCAATCTTTAAAGATAATGCATGAGAGAGATTTACATACAAGGGAGGTAGTGGGCATGCAAATTTCTCTAATGCATATTCATTAAAGATATCCTGAAAATCTAATCTGCTGGTGGCCCTTGAGGAGTGGCAGTGAAGACCAGTGGACTACATTGTTTGCTCACCTTCATATTAAGCTTTTGGTAGCGAATAATTGTCTGTTGATTAATTTTTGTTTTGTTACATTTTGTACCCTGTGCTTTCCCACTCATGGCAGGCTCAATGCGGCTTACATGGGGCAATGGAGGGTTAAGTGACTTGCCCAGAGTCACAAGGAGCTGCCTGTGCCTGAAGTGGGAATCGAACTCACTTCCTCAATTCCCCAGGTCCAAAGTCCACCACCCTAACCACTAGGCCACTCCTCCACTGTTGCTACTATTTGAGATTCCACTAGCAACATTCCATGTAGAAGTCGGCCCTTGCAGATCACCAATGTGGCCGCGCAGGCTTCTGCTTCTGTGAGTCTGACGTCCTGCACGACTCACAGAAACAGAAGCCTGCGCAGCCTTCTACATGGAATGTTGCTAGTGGAATAGAAACATTCCATGTAGAATCTCCAATAGTAGCAACAGAAGCAACAGAATCTCCAATAGTATCTATTTTATTCTTGTTACATTTGTACCCTGCGCTTTCCCACTCATGGCAGGCTCAATGTGGCTTACATGGGGCAATGGAGGGTTAAGTGACTTGCCAGAGTCACAAGGAGCTGCCTGTGCCTGGCCCTTGCAGATCACCAATGTGGCCGCGCAGGCTTCTGCTTCTGTGAGTCTGACGTCCTGCACATATGTGCAGGACGTCAGACTCACAGAAACAGAAGCCTGCGCAGCCTTCTACATGGAATGTTGCTAGTGGAATAGAAACATTCCATGTAGAATCTCCAATAGTAGCAACAGAAGCAACAGAATCTCCAATAGTATCTATTTTATTCTTGTTACATTTGTACCCTGCGCTTTCCCACTCATGGCAGGCTCAATGCGGCTTACATGGGGCAATGGAGGGTTAAGTGACTTGCCCAGAGTCACAAGGAGCTGCCTGTGCCTGGCCCTTGCAGATCACCAATGTGGCCGCGCAGGCTTCTGCTTCTGGACGTCAGACTCACAGAAACAGAAGCCTGCGGCCTTCTACATGGAATGTTGCTAGTGGAATAGCAACATTCCATGTAGAATCTCCAATAGTAGCAACATTCCATGTAGAATCTCCAATAGTATCTATTTTATTTTTGTTACATTTGTACCCCGCGCTTTCCCACTCATGGCAGGCTCAATGCGGCTTACATGGGGCAATGGAGGGTTAAGTGACTTGCCCAGAGTCACAAGGAGCTGCCTGTGCCTGAACAGCTCCTGACAGGTTAAATAACTGTATAACTGTTCATTTTATGTTTTTTTATATACATACCTGAACTGACTTATTTATGCCATTTTACTTTATACGAGATCCCTTTTAAATAAAAGCTGTATATTGCTCATTGTTAAAATGTTTTCTGCTTTAACTATTAAGCTGTTTAAATTGATGTGACATTTACTTCTTTAGTTTTTTATGATATGTGTGACATCTGAAAGCTTTTCATTATTTCCTTGTCTAAGAAAGAAGACATATTTACTAACCATTATCCGTTATATGGAAAAAACGCGAGAAATACTCCCTTGAACTGGCCATTTGGGGGAGCATTTTGCGCTGATCATACAATTTGTAGTATTCTTGAACAGAGAATTGGTGAAGCTTTCGGACATGAATAAGGAAAATTATGCACTCCACTTTTTAATTCCTTTCTATTTACAACAGGTAATCACAATAACCCCAACTATTGCTTTTTTTATCTGTCTGTCTTTCACTGCGAGTGATTGTGAGACAAACTGGTGTAGATTATTTGGGTGCAACGGTCCTGGAATTCATGCTTTGTGTATTTAACTAACACCTTGCTTCAACTAACTCTTGCCGCGTGGTGGATTTGTCTTGAAGCGATATGCTTCTTCCTACTTCTTTGTCTGATTGAAAAGGGTTACTTAAACTCTATGTGAAGGTCAATCACTAATCAAGTAGCTGCACTTTTTAATGTTTTTTCTTCCATTTGTCTTTTTTGAGGAACCTTTTTCTTGCATTGCCATTTGAATATGCCTTGTTGCAATTCAGATGTATCATATTTTGTTTTATTTTTTTTTAAGCCTATTTTTGTCTTACACCCTTCAAGGTGCTTTTTTTTTAAATATTTTAATTTTTTTTAATTTTTTCACTCTCGATGCTTTGTTTCTTACAATCCCTCCTTCCTGGCCCCTATTTTATACCCACGACCCGCCTCCTAGCATTATGACTTCATTCAATAACTTAACCACATAAATTGCACTACTGGTCTGTTTAAAGTTTTGCCTTTCCCCAGATGGATACAGGAATCCCGTTGACGTCCCTCACCGAGGAGACGACTGCTAGCAAAGAACAGCTACCCGATAATGTATCCGATCTGAAGGTTATGTTACAGCAAAGAATCGCTAAATTAAAAGACAGATGCACAGACCCCAACATTACCTGGTGTGAGAAACGAGACATTATTCAGCGTGAGTTTCGACAGATGCATCAATTGGTCCATGAGCAAAAGAGATAGGCTCTCCACTTGCTGGAGTTACACAAAGCTTTGGCCTCTACCCTTCTTTCTGAATCATCTAACTCGTAAGTCCTGCTGGCCTCCTGCAGCTGAGGGCTCAACCCTTGGTGAATGGTAGTCATCGTAGGTGAAGATTCCATATCTATTGGCGATAAATGGCGACGCATTGCCCTCCATACATCAATAATTGAACATTTACCATCATCTCTAAATTTTAATTGTTTTTCTCTTTTGTTCCATATACTTTACCATTGTTATTTGATCATGTCTTTCTAAAAATTACCAATCTGTCTCGCACATTATGCAAGCCAGAAGTGGGGATATATTATGCAAATCCCAATTCCAAATCCCAATTCCAAATCCCAATTCCAATTTTTTTTTATTTAATTTTAAGTTGATGGTAGAATAAAGACATGGAAAGATCCCAATTTGTACACCATAAGTACGTCTTTAAGGTCCAAATGATGTTAGATCCCCCAAGGTTGTGGCAATGACCTTTACACCTTGCAAACTACTGGACCACAAGTCTTGGGTCCATGTGAAAGATATACGTGTTTACTCAGCCATAGAACCAGATGTTACCAGTCTAACCATCTCAAGACCGGCCACTTCCTTCAGCAAGCCAGCCTGAAAACCCAGCCCTGTTGGATCTTCCAGAACTCCGTCCAGATTCTTCAACGCTTCCACCGTCTCGACCATGTTCGATGAAAGAAACTTTTGAACTGATACTTAATTTGAGAACTACTGTTGCTGTTTATGGACATTATAGATTCATATTATGTTTTATTTTCAGTTTAGCAGCAATCCTGTCTAGATAGTGAAAAGGTTTTATTTCCTTTATTGTTCTAAATGTTTTTCCACGAGTTTCCCCGTCATTTCTGTTTATGTAATTTAAATTGAAGTTGATATTGCTCAGATACAAGGGTAACATCAAACCCTAATACTGGCTCTGATATCATAATGTAGATGTAAACTCTGTTAGTATCAACCTGTTATGCAATTGTTTAACTTTGGTGTAGGCTTACTTGAGCTGCATGTCTTTCTGTAGGTCTCACTAAGCTCCAAGAGGGGTAACGGATATATACAATGCTTCCCATACTTCCAGGTCATTATGCATATGTCAAGATCCATGCATAACCTTGGTTAATATAAATTTTCCTAGGATTGACCATTTTTGCTGTATGAGGCAACCTCATACTTGCTATCCACTTATTAGTGCTCATGATTGGATGCCAATGATGAGTACTAGTAAGGTCCAGGAATCCCGACCTGTTTAAGGATTCTGAATACCTACAACAGCCTGCAATCTGAATACTAATCACATATTTGTTGAGCCCATAACAATGCTTAATCAAAACCACTGTTCCTTCCGAGGACCACTGAGATAGATACATTAGATTATCTCCCCATGTACTATGCAACAGATACAATAGAAGTCATAGCAAGACCTGAAAGTGTTTATTAGTATGATCCACCTGAAATTGCTATTACCCGCATACCTATACTTCATGGGATTTTGTAGATGAACTCATGGTTTTGTTCCAATCATAAAACCTCTCTCACTACAGGTTTGAGTACGCCTCAAGAGGGGTAACATCAAGATTAAGCCCAAGGGTTTGGGTAATATAAAGGAAATTCCATATGCCCAAAAATATACCACCTACGAATGAAGTTTTCTGTCTGGCATAATATCTGCTAGCAATGCATAAGAGCAAAACTCCCCCTCTCGTTTGATAGCTTGCCACCTTCTGGAATGGATGATGACGAGCTTGACGAGCTTTGTGTCACCCCTCTCCAGAGGGGGTGACAAGTGGGGAATGTATAATTATACTACAGCAAGAGGCCCTCACTGGATGCCCACCGGAAGGGTGGAAGGCCAGATTTTAGGACTCAGGCTGTAAAAATACCAGCTAGGTTTAAAAATCTATGACTGGCTGAGCAAGGACTTGCATTTCCTGTAAGTTAATATGTGTCCCCGCTTGGGATCCATCCACTGGAATAGTGGTGGGTCAATTTACATACCTTAAACAGCCTAAACTGCTAAAAAGTACTGAAATGATTTAATATTTGAGAATCTGCAAAAAGCAGGTCTGAACAATGAGTCCTGCCACAAATTGGTACAATTTTTAATTCAAATATAGCACCTGTAATGAAAGATCAGATGAATAAAATGGAGCTTATTAGTTTTGGTATACAATGATACAGAGGTAATACAGAGTTCATGAGAAGGTATGAAAAGTATGAAAAGTATTGCAGCCGGAAGATGTGAAACTGTTATCTCAACGCTTCCCAAAACATGTTGATAAATAGCAGTAGCTGAGAACGGAAGGAGGTGGGCACATCAGACAGCAGATCGCATGGGAAAGTATGATCTCAGAAAGTGAGAAAGATTAGGAGCAAGGTTTCTCACCATTCACTTCTATGGAGAGGTTTGTGTATAAAAGAGGGGAGATTTTGGCTTAGTTTGAGAGTCTTCTCCAAAGCTTCTGTCAGACGGCGAAGCCCTGTGCGGATGAAACCAGAATCTGATGTCTGTATTTGTATCAACTTGAAGACCTGTGTTTGGGTAAGAAATAAAATGTACCTATCTATCTAAACCTATCTCTGTCTCTATTTTTATTGATTCTATCTTCTCTTTACCTAACATTTAGCCTACAAGGTAGATCACATACAAGTGACACTCAGTTTTGGACAGAAAGCAGTAGTTATGGGAATTAGTTTTCAATTACGGCTCCTAATGCCACCCCCTTGTGATTGGGTGACAATGGAGGTCAGAGAAACTATACAGAACCTGATATATGAAATAAGTACCTTTAGTCCCCCGTGTGACGGAGTCAGAAAGAGGTCTATAAGAAGAGGTAATTAAAAACATAACATTTTAGTGCCTAACCATGGATATTCAGTGGGAGATATTGCTAGTTAGGCATGGATATTTGGCGCCAAACCGGCGTGTAGTTAGACTCTGGAACTCGTTGCCGGAGAATGTAGTGACAGCAGCTGGCCGTACGGAATTTAAAGGGGGTTTGGACAGATTCCTATGGGAAAAGTCCATTGAACATTATTAATTTTTTTTTTTTTTTGGGGGGGGGGGGGGGTTGCCGGGTTCTTGAAGCCTGGATTGGCCGCTGTCGGAGACAGGATGCTGGGCTGGATGGACCCTTGGTCTTTTCCCAGTATGGCGGTGCTTATGTACTTATGAGCATATCCTGACTTGGATGTCTCAATCCCAAAATCAACATTTTATGTAAAATGGTTCTCCCTGTGTCTCTGTCCTTTGCTGATGATGCTACCAGCTGCAGACTAACTTTTGTTTTCTTCTTTTCTCCTCATGTGTTCACATAAATCAGAAGTGTAGGTACTATGTAAGCCCAGAAAGAGCCAGGTGCTGCCTGCTGGTAGATGCTGCCAGCTGCTATACCAATTCCAGGTGAAAAAAAAAAGAGGCAGGGGTGGCTGTCCTGGAAGGACACTAGAGTGGCACACACTGAATACATCTCTATTGTGCTACTATGAGGGGCATTTTCGAAAGGTCCTTCAAGTATGAATTAGGACGCCCTCACGAAGTCATCCAAAATCAGGTAGGTATAATCGAAAAATAGTATGGACGTCCTTAGACATTCCATTATCACAGTGCAAAACGCCCAAATCAGGGACGCCCAAAGTATAGTAAAAAGGACGCCCATCTTCCAGAACCACGAAAGGATGTCCCTAAAACATTCACTGTACTTGTCAATTTGTCATATCAACGTCCTTCGCCGGTTCTACGAGAAAGACATCCTTATTACTATACTTCTTTGATGTACCTGGTTGTTCCGCAAGTACAGTGCATGTAGTTATGGAACAACCAGGTACATCAGAGAAGTCCAAAGTATTCATAAGTGCAAAGTACAATAACAAGGACGTATTTCTCACAGAACTGCCGAAGGACGTCCATCTTACTAGGCCTGCCGAAGGAGAAACACGTCCTTGTTACTGTATTTATCACTATGAATTTTCCTTATATTTTCCGTACCTGTATGTCCGCAACTACATGCATTGTACTTGCCGAACATGCAGTTATGGGAAATATAAGGAACATTTTAGTGTGTATATATGAAGAGGTTTGCACACTTGATAATGATCCATATAAGGAAGGCTCCGCACGTGTGAACACGTACTCATCCAAATAAGGCCCCGCATGCGTGATGACGGTCCATGCATGTCATGGACGTCCATGCGTCATGGTCATCCACGTGCAGACCCATCATATATGGGGCTAGGACATCCATGTGCTGACCTGTCCATACAGTGGGGGAAATAAGTATTTGATCCCTTGCTGATTTTGTAAGTTTGCCCACTGACAAAGACATGAGCAGCCCATAATTGAAGGGTAGGTTATTGGTAACAGTGAGAGATAGCACATCACAAATTAAATCCGGAAAATCACATTGTGGAAAGTATATGAATTTATTTGCATTCTGCAGAGGGAAATAAGTATTTGATCCCCCACCAACCAGTAAGAGATCTGGCCCCTACAGACCAGGTAGATGCTCCAAATCAACTCGTTACCTGCATGACAGACAGCTGTCGGCAATGGTCACCTGTATGAAAGACACCTGTCCACAGACTCAGTGAATCAGTCAGACTCTAACCTCTACAAAATGGCCAAGAGCAAGGAGCTGTCTAAGGATGTCAGGGACAAGATCATACACCTGCACAAGGCTGGAATTGGTCAGATGCAGAAAATGCAGAGTATATGCTAAGCTGCCAGCTAACACCCAGTCAGAAACTTTTTTAAAGGTAAAACGCTTAGAAATACCACCCCATAATCTAAAGAAAAACCTCTAAAGTGCAAGCACAGAGAAAGCCGTTTAAAGAGGTGCCAATAAAGGGAATGGAAGAGCAGCTGGGGACGTTTATCATTGTCACACATAATCGAAATTAGGGCATCCAAAACACAGAGCTGCTGGGGACGTCCATACTTCCATAATGGAAATGAGAATGACCAAATCGGAGGAAGCAGCTGGGGACGTTTAGAGATTTTGCCCATAATCGAAATTAGGACGACCATCTTGGGGACGCCCATGCCGCTCTTACATGGGCGTCCTTGGGACGTCCTTCTCAGTATTTTTGAAGTTTTGCATCCCATTGTCAGAATGGCACAAAAACATGCATCCACCCACAAAGGTAATTTCACTGTGTCCTCTGCACTCCTTCCACGGTTCTATGTGTACCCACCTGCCTGTGTGGCTCTCTTGCACACCACTCTCTAAAATGCACTGTACTCCTCTTCTCCAGCTCTGTACCATCTACAATCAGATCTGTGATTACCTACTAATGCCATTCTTCACCATCTGTTTCCTGGGTCTTCACATGTGGGTCTATGTATATGAATGCTGCAAAACAAAACTGGGTTATTTTGACCAACACACTTCCGCCCCTTTTGCTATGCGGGTGATGACACCAGTCAGACACAGAAGCTGGTCTTAGTGGGCACCAGCCCCAGCATACTGAAGGGCAGATAGAGCAGCAAACCAGGGACACAGACAAAGGTAACAGGGCACTGAACAACTCTCAACTTTCTCTCCCAACAACGATCTCGCCACTCTCCAACTCCACAAAATCGCTAATGGGTCTAAAGGCGACTTCCCCCTTAGCCTGGTCGCTTTTTTTTCAGGTCTAACTAAGGACGCCCATGTTTCCCGCCCATGCAAAACCATTTCGCTAGCCGTTATACGTTGGAGGCGCCCATCTCCTAACACCACCCAGAACACACCTCTAACACGCCCCCTCTGGGGACGATCATAGATGGCCCTGTTTCGATTATCAGATTTGGACGACCTTCTTTCACAAGGACGCCCATGTACTTTTTGTGTTGCTTTTTGGACGCCCTTCTCTTTCGAAAATGAGCCTGAGAGTCACCTCTCAATCTATTATTAAATTCTTCCCCCATGTGGCCCAGCAGCAAGCAAAGCTCTAAATTTTCAGCTGTCAAAGGGTCGAAGTCTTGCAATAAGAGCCATGCAATCTCACAACTTAGATTTGGCCCCATGGCAGCCTGAGATGAAGGGCTTAAGTACTTACTTTCTGCTGGAATGCATGGGGAGAGTTTGATCACGAGACCGAGAGGTGGCTTGACAAATGCTGCAAGCTAGAGGTAAGTCATATATATGCTGGGCTCACCTTCTTCCAGGCCACAGGGGCCAATGCAGAAAGCTTTCATTAGAGCCATGCACTGATGGCATATTGCATGGCTTCTAAAACAATCTGAATGCTCAATGTTTGCTCCTTAATGCACTAAACTAATGGCACACCAAGGAACAGTGTGGTGAAAGGTAGGGGATTATAATAGCAACATTGGTGGCTAGAAGCAGGAGGGCCTATAGGAGTGGTATCAGAAGATGTAGGATGCCAGAGACTGGTGGCAGTTGGAAGTGCAGGGGTGCCAAGAAGTAAAAGAATTGGAGGTTGGAAGAGCATCAGCTGGAGGGAAAGGGTATCAAAGGTACAGCAGCTGGAAATGTGGGACAGATGGAGGTGGAAATGGGGCCAGAGGACCAATAAATAAAGGAAATTATTAACATTAGCAAATCTTTCTGGTGTGAACTACAGAACAAACTAGCACTGCAATAAAAACTTCTAGAGAGGTAATCATGTTAGTCTGTAACGCCAAAAATGACAAACAGGTTGTGGCCCCTTATAAGTTAACCATTTATTGAGGAATGTGGTGTCGAGAACCACAGCCTGACTCAGCAGAAGACAGCTTGGACTTCTCCACCAAAGACAGGCTACTTCATCAGGCCCAGTGAAGCCACTGAAAAAGATCTCTTTTAGGATAAATCTTGCTACTAATAAAGAAAATTCAAAATAGATACAAACCTGGTAATCCTGCGGCTTAGAAATAATATAGTAACTTTATTTATTTATTTATTACATTTGTATCCCACATTTTCCTGCATAGCAAAAATCAACAATAATAAAACTGCCATTTGCAGCTGTTACTAAGTTAGGAACATTATATGTAAATTGTTTTTCTTTAGTACAGCATGATATGTGATCATCTAGAAGCACCTAGCATATGAATGTTGGATCCAGGAGCTAAGGGAGTCATCATTGAGCATCTACTCAGGACCGCCGGGGGGGGGGGGGGGGGGGCAGGGGGGCAAAATTCCCCAGGCCTGGTCTCCAAGGGGGGTCCTGGGGTCAGGATCTGTCTCTCTCCTGCTCCTGTCAAGACCTGGGTGAACGCAATAACCAGGTGCCAGCACACAGAAGCAGAAGAGAGACCCCAGCGCTGGGCACCCCTTGGAGGTCAGGGAGGAGCAGATGCATAGGTAGGGGGCAGCAGCTGCATCCCAAGTGGAGGGGGGGGGGGGCGATGGCTGTGGCAGCCCTGCCCCAGGCCCGGTTCAGTCTCTCAGCGACTCTGCATCTACTGTAGCTATTCATATTTCATTTTAACAGAAAATGTAATCCTAGTTTGTTCAGGATTCAACATTTTGTGTCTTTTAACAGAGTCAGGTGATAGATCATTAACTGCCTCCCCCCCCCATTCTAGGTTCTCGATCTCAGTCAAAAAGGGGGCATCCTCAGATCCTGATTCAGATGTTAATGTGGCCTTAGACATATGTCCCCAGTTCTAGAAAGTTGTGCACCCAAATTTGCATGTGCAAGTTATAGAATAAGGTCAATTGCGCAGATAATTTAATTTAATAATGAGACAATAATTGGTGCTAGCAAGCAATAATAGGCTATAATTAGCCATAATTGGCACCAATTAGGAGTTACATGTGTAACTGTCCTTAGTTGGAATTCTATAAGTTGTGCACTCAAATTCCATAGCAAGCAACTTCAAAAGGGGCATGGACTTGGGAGGGGCATAGGCGGGTCAGGGGTGTGTCAGGCAGTTACATATACAGGTTATAGAATACTAGTATTTGCTCATCTAACTGCCTAGGTGTGAGCATTGATGCCAGCCACTGAACTAGTGTAAGTGCTTGCACCTAAAGTTAGGTGTGTAAATGCAAACTTACACTAGTATTCTATAACAGCAGTGTTGTGCACAACTGCCATTATAGAATTCACAACGAGTAGCATCCTAGCACTTAACTTTAGGCAATCTGTAGAGAATTACCCCCATAAAGACAGTTCTATAACAGGGTGTCCACATTTACGCACCATTTGAGCATGTAAGTGTACAGCAGGGGCAGACAGACCATTTGGGCAACTGGGCAGTGTCCGAGGGTCCAGAAGGGGCCCAGTACCTCATGTTCACATGATCAACATCTCTCTCCCCTCTGTCCCAGGTCTAGCACTTCCCCCTCTCTCTCATCCCCTCTCGTGTTCCAGCATCTCCCCAGTCTCTGACACCCCACCCCCACCCCCACATTTACCTCAAAAGTTCCTTTCTCCATACAGGTTCCTGGCATAGGCTGTCTGCCGCTGACCAGAAGAACCTTCTTTCTGCCATGGCCTGCCCCTTTCTGATGTAACTTCCTGTTTCTGCAAAGGGAAGGAGGAGGCGAGGAGAAGGTTAGATGTTGCCCTTGGGAGGCAGAGATGTTGGACCCAGTTGTGGGGGAGGGAGCAGATGGTGGAGCTGTAGAAGGAGGGGGCAGAGATGGTGCACCCAGGGGAGGGAGAAGGAACGAGATGCTGGAGCTGGAGAGGAGGAGGGAGAAAAAGATTTTGGATCTGGAGAGGGGAGAGAGATGTTGGATGGGGGGAGGGGAGAGAGATGTTGGGTTGGGGGGAGTGAGAGGAGAGATGTGGGACCCCATGACCCTTATTGCTCAGGGGCCCAGATCTCTGTCAGTTCCCCCATGGTGTATAGAATTCTGTCACTATCACAGGTAATTGTATGCCTGTGGGTGTAAGTAGCAGTAAAACACCTAAGCTCTATCCTGTAATAAAACATTGTCCATGCTTTGCTTTTCTATGTCTCAGACTCAGACCTTCTTTTTCTGTTCCAGGACCAGCAACCTACTCCTCACTGGCCTCCCACTTAACCATCTATCCCCCCTTCAATCCGTTCAGAACTCGGCCGTTCTGCCAAGACCGATATGCTCATAACACCCCTCTCCTCAAGTCACTTCACTGGACCGATCAGGTACCGCATACAATTCAAGCTTCTCCTACTAACTTACAAATGCACTCAATTTGCAGCCCCTCACTACCTCTCTACCCTCATCTCCCCTTACGCCCCTACCCGTAACCTCCGATCACAGGACAAATCCCTCCTCTCAGTACCCTTCTCCACCACCGCCAACTCCAGGCTCCGCCCTTGCTGCCTCGCCTCACCCTAAGCCTGGAATAAACTCCCTGTGCCCATACGCCAAGCCCCCTCCCTATCCATCTTCAAATCCTTACTCAAAGCCCACCTCTTCAATGTCGCTTTCGGCACCTAACCATTGTACCTCTACCCATGAAATCTAGACTGTCCCAATTTTTGATTGACTGCACTTTTTGTCCTTCTTGTCCTCTAGATTGTAAGCTCCGTTTTTTGTACAGCGCTGCGTAACCCTGGTAGCGCTCTTAGAAATGTTAAATAGTAGTAGTAGTAGCAAACAGTATCAGTTTCTTGCGCAGGGTCGCTCGCCTTGAATGGTCCTTTGCCAGCGTTGCTATGGAGCTATTAGCAAGGAATGGTTCTCCTGCAGAACCAGTTTGAGTCGCTGCCTGTAGAGGGCGTTCAACCAGTGTGCGACTGTGCGGAACACTAGTGCAGGGGTTGTTTTTCTCTGGGCGGACGTCTGACAGTGACACTGCTACGCCGAGCGCAGCCAGTCATGTGACTAGGGGGGACGTACGGGCGGCGCTTGTGCGCTGTACTGAACGGCGGGACTCGGCGGTGGGGTAGGGTGTGCGCCGTCCTGGAGCGACCAGCGGCGGGAAGATGTTGTTAATTTTCTCGGACGAGCAGAAGGAGCACTTAGGATTCCTCACTCAGGTGGACAGCGCTGGTGAGTAGGCAGTGAACGGAGCCAATCCCCTTCCAACAGGCAGGAAAGGCAAGTTCCTCTTTTTTAGAACTAGAAGAAGAGAACGAAACTTGCTCGCTCACCTTGCAGAGAGCCCCTTAGTCATGGACACGAGGGTCGACAGCTCCAGACCCCCCCCCCTCCCGAGACATCAGCAACCCTTCTCTTACCCCCACCCTCCTGAGATGAGTTATCCAGCAACCCCTCCCCCCCCTTCAAAATGGGATGCATGGGTAGCAGCTACTTCCTAGCTCCTTAGACGGGGTACGCCAACTGCAGCAGTCTCTACCCTTTTCCCTTTGAGATGGGCTACACAGAGAGCCCCACTCCTCCCTCCTAGATGGGCTACCTGGGCAACAGCAACTCCCAGCTCTTTAGACGGGATACCTAGACAACAGCAGTTCTTGAGGTGGGATATCCGGGCAGCAACAGCAGCTCCCCAGCTCCTGACGTTAGCTTAGCAGAGTTTAAAAAGGAGTTGGACGGTTTCCTAAAGGACAAGTCAATAAACCGCTACTAAACGGACTTGGAAAAATCCAAAATCCCAGGAATAACATGTATGGAATATTTGTGCGTTTGGGAAGCTTGCCAGGTGCCCTTGGCCTGGATTGGCCGCTGTCGTGGACAAGATGCTGGGCTCGATGGACCCTTGGTCTTTTCCCAGTGTGGCATTACTTATGTACTTATGTACCTGGACAGCAACAGCAGCTCCTCAGTGGGATACCCAGACAGCAACAGCAGCTCCTGAGGTGGGGTACCCAGACAGCAGCAGTAGCAGCAGCTCCTGAGATGGAATACACCGGCTGCAGCAGTTGCAGCTCCCTAGCTCCTGAGGCGGGATACACTGTCGGCAGCAATAGCAGCAACCCAGCTCCTGAGGTGGGATTCACTGTCGGCAGCAGTTTATTTCACTGCCCTGAAATGTGTTACCATGACAGAAGCAGACCTTCAACCCCATCCCCCTGAGATGGGATACACCAACAGCAGCTCCTAAGCTCCAGAGACAGGAAATACCCACAGCAGGAACCCTACCTCCCTCTCCTGAAATAAGGGGACTAGGGCTGTCACAAGATGGGATACACCCACTGTGGCTCCTTCTCCTCTGACATGGGCTATTCTGATAGTTTGAGCCCCCTACCTCATCAAATGGTATACACTGAGAGAACCCCCCCCCCCCCCCCCCCACCAAATAGAATGGACGCTGAGAGTAGACAAATTGAATCAAAAGAGCACATCAGATCTGTTCCTTTGATCCACACTGAAATCCAGATCTTCTGGTTTCTTGGCCTTTATCAGATAGTATGCTTTACTAATAGAGCCTTGTCATGGGGATGCAAGGACATCAGGTTCTTTGGTCAGTTAGATAGAGAAGATCAGAGGTAGGATACCAAGATCATGGTGATTTGGGGAGATAGTTGTAGTGGCTAGAGTGATATAGTTATAAAGGGGAGCAGGTAGATGAGGAGTGGTGAATGGTGAAGTAAAGAATTCAAAATAAAACTAGAGATTTGGAAAAAGTTGATTTTTTGGTTGTATTTCTATTATTTAGGTAGAAAATAGTTTGCTGAAGGTGTTGAAAAATATAGGGGATTATGTTTCTTTTTCAGTGGTCAGTGAATTTGGCCGAATTGCTGTGGAGTTTCTAAGAAAAGGGTCCAATCCCAAAATATATGAAGGAGCAGCAAGTAAGATAAGTTTTATCCCTAATTTTTACAGTGTATGAATTATTTACTCGTCATTGATTCTTCTGGAAACAGGATACTGGGCTAGATGAACTCAGTATGGCTGTTTTTATGTTCTGCAGAAAGTAGTGGGTGTTTTTATCATCTGCCTTACAAATTGTATTTTGTTTAAAACATTTTGACTATACTGCTTACAGCAGAGCTAGAAAAATGCAAGTGGTAAGAAAGTTTAAACCTTATGATTTTTCAGGTCTTTATGTTCAAGTGGACTAACACAACATTCTGTAATATTCAGGTTTCCTGTAAACTTCTGACCTTTGTACATTCTTCTGCATGTTTTCCTTTGATGGTCTCTAGGGTAACGATGGTTTCTTTTCAAGTGATTTCTGGATGGAAGTTTCATGCTGGTCAGATTCTTGGAGACAGAGAACCTGCCCAGTTCAGAAAGGTTCCTTCTTCCGTTGTATCTATTAATAGATGAAGGATTTTTCTCTTCATACCAATTGACTAGTCGGAATACAGCCAGGCTTAGTCTTTTTGAATAAATGATTAAGCATTTGTGTGTGTGTTTTTTTAAGCATTTATTTTGTTTCATAAGTTAGGACCTATTATTAATGTATACATATGCTGGATATGTTTTATAGGAGCCCTTTTACTAAGCTAAGCTAGGTGCTAATGTGCACCTAATGCAACTTAAAATGGCGTACTGCAGGACGCGCGCAAGTGTCCTGCATTAACTGCCAAATATGCATGCACTAACTAACCACTAAAAAATTATTATTATTTTTTTTTTTTTGAAGGGACACGTCAGGGGGTGGAGAGTGGGTATTCCTGTTCTAATCGGCGCAGCTACATTACTGCATAATAACTGGTTAGTGCACGGGTAGTGCGTGAGCCTTTACCGCCTACAAAATGGGTGCCGCATGGCCCTTAATACAAAGAGGCCATTTTTTTTTTTTACAGCTGTGGTAAAATTGGCCTTAGGTCATGGGAAAAACTCACATAAGGGCATATTATGGCCACTTTTTACTGCAGCTTAGTAAGAGTCTCCATAGTCTCAAGTAGGTGACAAGGTTTGGCTAGCCATGCTGCTGCCACTCACACCCTTGAAATACTTGAGTGGTATGAATCTCCATATATAAATAGCAACTTTTAAAAATTATTTACATGTACATGCAATATTCATGTGTACATGTTACTGTTTACTCATGGATTTGTTTGTAAAATAAAAGCCTTTGTGATATTTCTGTGGATTGGAATACTGGATGGGTCCTGCAGTCTTAACCTTCTGTCAAGGCCTGGCTTTTGATTTGTATGTAACTAGAGAAACTTACTGTATGTGCTGATTAATGAGAAGAGGCTGTCTATTGATTCTTTTTAGGAAAACTTAATGTCACTAGTGACACTGTGCAGCATGGAGTGGAGGGTCTGAGTTATCTCCTTATTGAGAGTTCCAAGCTCATGGTAAGTTGCTTTCTAAGTTATGCAATCTATATAGTTTCTTGAGTAAAAAAATGTTCCAGGATACTCATTACTGTTTCAATAAATAATGCAAAGAAAACTCTTATTTCTTAGTGTCTCCAAAGGATTAGTCCATACTAATGGGTTGTGCCTATCTACCATCAGGTGGAAATATGTGGCAAAGTTCTAATTTGCTCACTAAGGCTGCTGTGTACTAGGTTACATTCAGTATCTCGCTGTGCAGCTCTATCTTAGGTTCCTGTGGCGAGCTTCTGTTTCTTTTGAGGTTTTAGTTGAGCTTCTGGGGCAGGCTTTATATATTGGCCTTTTGGGTGTAAACCTGGTGGTGCCAGGTCCCCCCCCACCTCCGCAGCTTCTCCTGCCTGTTAAAAAATAAAATAAAAAAGGTCTGAGCCTGCAGTGTCTCTTTTTAGAGACTTTGGGCCCCTTTTACAAAGCGGCAGTACCTGTACCACCACTTTGCTGTGCACCAATCCAGCACTACTGCCGAGCTCCTGTCCCCAATGCATGCCATTTCCAGTGCTTCAGATTTTTTTAAAAACATTTTTTGCACCACCCTATGTTCCACTCTATGCCCATCATCTCCCCTCTGTTTCAGTGTACCTCCCTATGTGCAGATTCTCTTCTCTTCCTTCCTCATGTCAATGTGTCTCCTTCCCTCCCTTCACTGTGTGTTCAGTATTTAACTCCCTCTTCCTTTATCCCTTTGATTCAGCATCTCTTTCCTTTCCTTTTCTTTGTGTCCCTTTCCTCCAGCAGCCCCCCCCCCCAAGGGTCCAGCACCTCTCTACCTTCCGTCCAGCAGGCCTCCCACGGGTCCAGTACGTCTTTTTCTTCCCTCCAGCCCCCCTCCATGGGTACAGTGCCTCTCTCCATGCCCCCCCTCTATGGGTCCAGCGCCTCTCTTCCCTCCAGCCCCCATGGATTCAGTGCCTCCATTCCCTCCAGCCCCCTCTTGGGTCCAGCACCTCTCTCTCTTCCCTCCAGCCCCCCTCCCCGTGGGTCCAGCTCTTCTATTCTTCCCTACTTCTTGCCAGCTAACCAGCCCTCCTCCTATCCTCTCCCCCCACCCCTCGTGGTCCAGCACCTCTCTGTTCCCTCCAGCCTACCCTCATGGGTCCAGCGCCTTCTCCCTTCTTCTGTTCTGCTAATCCTCCTCACCTCTCTCCCCCCATGGTCCAGCACCTCTTTCCCTTCCCTCAAGCCCCCCCATGGGTTTAATGCTGTCTCCCCTTCCCTCCAGCCCCCCTGTAGGTCCATCAGCCCCTCTCCATCCCCCCTTCTGCATTTCCAGCATCCCCTCTCACCCCTTCAGCACCTCCTCCCCACTGATCTAGCACTTTGTCTCCTCCCCCCCCCCACACCGCAGTAGCGCTCTTATGCAGCAGACAGCAATCTCCACAGGTCTCCTCTGGGGCTTTCTCTCTGCCGGGTAAGGCAGGCAGACAAGACAGATAGAGACAGGGATATGTAACCCATGGGAGTGGTAACTCCTGAGTTTGTTTTATTTTTTTACCGTGGGAGCAAAGCTTTTTACCGTGGGGTGGTAAAAAACTTTTGCTCCTGCACCTGCAGTAAATGCGCTAATTTATTTTCTGTTACTGTGGATTACTGTGAGTCCCCATGTCATTTTCTAGTGTGCAGCCACGCCAGCCAGTTCTTGAAACTCTCAGCTAGATGATGGCTCTGGCTTAGGCACTGGACAGCTGATACAGTTTGTAAGTCACATTTAGCAAGATACCTTTTAGAGGTAAACTTCTGTTTGGAGAAGATCTAGAGAAGCTGATTAAAGACCTAGGGGACTCCAAGTCTCAAAGTTTTATGGCCATGCCATTCAGCCTTTCTACATCACCAAGGACATATTTCCAAGGTCATGGTAGTAGTAGCAGCAGCCCTCCTTCACAAGGATGGAGTTCAGGTTCGTCCACACCTCAACGATTGTCTGATTTGTGTCTCTTCCTATCAGGAGCGTCTCCAAGTTTCATCCAAGGTAGCTGTTCTTCCTTAGGATTGGTAATCAATTTCACCAAAAATCTGTTGCCAACACAAATCTTGGAGTATCTGGGAGTGATATTCGACACAGGCTTAGGGAAGAAATTTCTTCCGGTTGCTCATCAGCAAAAGATTCACACCCAAGTCAGGATCTACTTTCCCTTCCATTTCCCAGATTCTGCGGCTATGTTCAAGTTCTGGACACAAAGGCCTCTACCTTGGACATTCTTCCATGGGCTAGATTCCACATCAGACCACTTCAGTGGCCTCTTCTCAGCTGTTCATCTGTATTACCCTTGGAACCTCCAAGCCAAACTCAGCCTCAACTGGTGGATTTAGCGCAGTCTTCCTCTGACAATTCTGAATTGGTTTGTAGTCACAACAGATGCCAGTTTATTGGGCTGCGGAGCTCTTTGCTTCAGTCAGTCCAAGGCTGATGAACTAGTGCCCCCCCACAGCCCCCCCCCCCCCCCCCGAAGATGAGGGTGGGGGAGTAGGAGGTTCGGCAGACCTCCAGCCCCAGACCCCCTCCTCAGCACAAGGGCATGGGGGCTGGAGGTCCGGTGGATCGCCAAACCCTAACCCCCCTGACACACAAAAAAAATTCCCAGTGGGCTACATAACCAACTTCCCTCACCCGCCCTGTGGAATAGCGGCCCCCTCCCTACTGTACCTCGGGGTGATGGAGGAGGGAGTAGTACTCTCTCTTCCAGCGCCACCTCCAAAATGTGCATCCTGGGATGCGCAGAGTGGGGGCTTTCCTACCATATAAGGGAGAAATTCCCTTATATTGTAGGGAAACTCCACCCAGCACATCCCAGGATGCACTGGGCAGTGCGCCGCCATTTTGGAGGCAGCGCCGGAAGGAGGAGGGAGTGCTACTCCCTTCTCTGGCATCTGAAGGTACCTGGGTGGGGGCGCTAGACCACCAAGTGTGGGCTGGAGGTCCAGTGATCTGCATCCCTCTTCTATTGGGGTGGGATTAGGGGGGCTAGAGGTCCACTGGATCTCCAGCTTCCTGTGCCCTTGGGGGTGTGGATTGGAGGGCTGGAGGTCCATCTGACCTCCAGCCCCCCCCTCCCGTATCAGTATTTGGGGGGGTGTGAGGGCTTGGGGGGGCAGTAGGCAACCAGGGCTTTGACTTTCTGGGGGTCCGTGGGTCCACTGGACCCCCCAGGACTGATGATGGCAGCCCGGGCTGCCTGACATGGACGAGAGAGGAAGAGAGCCTTAACCCTAATGCCAGCTCCGAGCTGGCATTAGGGTTAAGGCGCTATTCCGCCCATATGATTAGACCGTAGTGCTCTGATCATACAGGTGGAATACCGCAGAGCTCATTTACACCCCTATGATCATGCCCTGCTGGTAAATGTGGGTGCTAGTGGCCTCTAGCGCCCGCATTTAGCTTTGATCATCAGGGGGAGGGTTAGTGTTGGTGGTTCTTCAAAGGTTATAAAAATTTGTTAGTGGCAGGAGTTCTACTTTCCATTAACTTCTTGCTGCTTAGCTATCCAATACTGAATGGAATCTAGTACACAGCAGTCTTGTGTGGGAAAGTTAATTTGCTCTCATCTCCATCTGCTGGTAGATGGGCACAACCCACAAGTATGGACTAATCCTTTGAGATTAAAGGAAAAAAAAAATTTTCAGGTAAGAATAAATTTTTCCATAGTTAAGTTGCCTTGGTCCTTTAACACAAGAGGATGAATGCTCTGCCTGTAGCAACTTTTGCTATTTTAACTTGAAACGTATTTTTATTTTTAAAATAACAGGATGAACCAACTTGCAAAATAGTGCACTGCTGGGAAATAAATATGCTCCAGCTAATTAGATTACTTGCAAAGGAATTAAGATTCTGCTTTAGGTCATAATTATTTTTAGAATACCTATGTTGGACTGGGTTTTACCTCATGTTATGTTGAGCTGTACTCAGTGGCGTAGGAAGGGGGGGGGGGGGGCGGTGGGGTGGCCCGCGCCCGGGTGCACGCGCTGGGGGGGGGGGGGGTGTTGGCGCCGCTGGTTACCTGCTGTCTTTGCCCCGGAACAGGTTACTTCCTGTTCCGGGGCAGAGAAAGCAGGGAACCAACGGAGCCGACGCAGCTCCCAGAGACGACGTGCACTCGGCGGAGTGGAGCACCAGCGGTAAAGATGCACTCCGGGGGGATTGCGCGTGCCGAGGGGGGGTGCGCCGTGCTGCACCCGGGGGAGGGGGTGCGCAGTGGCGAGCCGCCCCGGGTGTCAGCCGGCCTCGCTACGCCGCTGGCTGTACTGGAAATCAACTTCTATTAGTTCTGTATGCAGTGGCCTTGAGATGATGCTGGTCTCAGTCCTGTTTCTTGAAATAGATGAAAATAGAATGAGGCAGTGGTGCTGTTCTATGAATTGTGTGTATTGTTTATCCCCAGATTTCTGATGTGGACTTTCAAGACTCTGTGCTTGTTTTGGGATTCTCAGAGGAACTGAATAAATTGTTGCTCCAGCTTTACCTTGATCATAGAAAGGAAATCAGAGGCATCCTGAGTGAACTGACCCCAGACCTTCCCCATTATCATAGCATGGAGTGGAGATTAGATGTACAGGTATTGTCTGTTTTTCACCAGGGCAAGAACTCTGCATTTTTCTCTTTGGGTTTTGACTAGGGTTTGGTCTTATAAGGATTCAAACCTTGGTATCGATCAGATGTGTGATTCGCTGGTAGTGCTGAATGAAGCTGGGTGTTGATGTGGTTAAATAATTCATAATAGTTTTCTCTTCAGTTGTAATATTTCATAGTAGGGAATGTTATTACTGTACCTCACTTTGGGTGTGCTTTTATGGAACAGTGAATCAAAAATAGATTTGATTTGATTCCGCCAAACAGGCTACAGCTCTGAGCAGCTTCATGTAAGAGCATCTTTGATCACATAGAACCATTTCCATTTGTGTGCTATACAAAATCAGCCTCACAGAGCCTGTCTCCAGTACACGGATCTGGCACTGGGAGTGACCTGCCCACACCAGGAGACTCCTTATGTGGCCTCACAGCTTTCAGGGCATTCTGGCTGTAAAATACACCTTAGTGTATGGTTTTGGTATTTACTTTTTGTTTTTCCTTTGACATGTTTCTATAATGCATAACCACAGGCAAATGCCATATACCAATGGTTCCCAAACCTGGTCCTGGAGGCATCCCAGCCAGTCAAGTTTCTAGGATATCCACAATGAATATTTATGAGAGATACTTGCATGCAGATCACCCTCATTAATATTCATTGTGGATATCCTGAAAACCTGACTGGCTAGGGTGCCACCAGGACCAGGTTTGGGAACAACTACCATATATACTTCTGAGGCAACACTAACCTTGTCACTGCCCTTTCCCCCCCCAAAATGGACTCCTTCCAATGATCCCTGGCATATAGTAGATGACGGCAGAAAAAGACCTGCATGGTCCATCCAGTCTGCCCAACAAGATAAACTCATATGTGCTACTTTTTTGTATACCCTACTTTGATTTGTACCTGTCCTCTTCAGGGCACAGACCCTATAAGTCTGCCCAGCACTATCCCCGCCTCCCAGCCACCAGCCTCGCCTCCCACCACCGGCTCTGGTACAGACCGTATAAGTTTGTCCAGCACTATCCCCGCCTCCCAGCCACCAGCCTCGCCTCCCACTACCGGCTCTGGTACAGACCGTATAAGTCTGCCCAGCACTATCCCCGCCTCCCAACCACTAGTCCCGCCTCCCACCACCGGCTCTGGCACAGACCGTATAAGTCTGCCCCGCCTCCCACCACCGGTTCTGGCACAGATTGTATAAGTCTATATTGAGTCATGTTAGGCTGCTGCTGTGTGAGTTGGCCTCTGGTAAAGTATGGTGGTGGAAAAAGAAAAACTCTTTAAGAATGGAAGATTATAAAATATATATATATTTAGTATACTGCCCATTGGGCTAAAAAAGTGTTGCAAGGCGGTTCACAATTAAACATAAGAAAGGAAATATGTTACAATTAACCAAGATCAGAAAAGAGAATTGAAAATGGCATAGAGTGAAAAATGTTTAAAAATATTTTAACTTGGAAGGCATAAATAGCTTGTAAAAATCATGCATACTAAACACTTTTTTGAAGGCTGAAATGCCAGAAGTAGGTAATTTTTATATAGAGATTTAAAGAAGGCAGTGTTAAAGAGAGAACACAGGAGTAGAAAATTATAGCACTGACAAGGGAGACAGGCTAGTGCTCAGGGATGGGGGTCTATAAGAGGAAGTTGGAATTAGTAAGTATGGAGATGAGAGAAAAGGATAGTCAGGAATTGGAAAACAAAATGGAATGTTTTGGGAGATACAGATGAGAGAGAGAGGAACCCCCCCCCCCCTCCAGAAAAGTGATGAATGTTGAGATGGAGAAAGAAAAGAATTACATATCTATATATATAAAAGGCAACCCCAACGTTCTGAAGCCTCCACGGAAGTTGAGGCGCCCGAGATATCCGGTGTGCCCTGGAGTGTCTGCACCGCCCTCGCGTCAAAACGTCATGACGTCGAGGGCGGAGCTATAACACTCGAGGCCCAAAACGCCACAGGCACGGCCACGGAGGCGCAGCAAACAAACAAACAAAAAAAACCCCTACCCACACACAGCGACGCCAACACCGAACAAGGCAAGTAGCTCTGAGGGAGGGGCCCCCTTGCTAGCGTCCGTTTCATTGCCCTCAGAAACGGGCATTTATTCCTAGTAAGAAATAATTCAGATGTACAGAGCAAAGGTTCGCATCTTTGAAAAGTAGAATTTTTAATAAGTAGGCTTTTGTAAAAATATTTTTTGAGGAATTATGAAAGATATATGTAATAATGCTTAGCTAAACCCTGACTATGGGTTTGCATACTGTGCCTTGATACTGGAAATCGCTCAACTCCAGCTGAATATCTGTCATTGCAAAATAATTTAGAATTGATACTGTTATCAAAGCTGCAACTCTGATTTGTTTATTCCTCCTCTAGCTTGCCAGTAGAAGCTTAAGACAGCAAATAAAACCAACTGTGACTCTTAAATTGCATCTAAAGCAGAATGGAGATAAGAGCAGCAAAGTATTACAGACAGACCCTGCCACACTGCTCCACTTGATTCAGCAGCTAGAACAAGCTCTAGGAGAAATGAAAACAAGCCACTGTCGAAGGATAGTTCGGAACATCAAATAGAACATAATTCTCCTCTTCACAGTTCTTCAAACCAAGTCTGCAGCAGTGTGAAAAGCTTTTTGGGGTTGTCCAGTGAAGTGTTACGGATCAGATCACTTTTACTGTGCCAAGATGTCAAGACAACGGCTTCGGACTGGAATTCGTTTGGTGCTAACGCAGCTGCACAGCAATTTCATGCTCATAACCTGCTGCTCTCCCCGTGATGCGCAAATTCAAATATAACTAAAAGATAACTTTTTGGTATTCTGTAACATACAGTCTGTATTTATGTCTGTACATAAATAGATTTTTTTTTAGTAGTGGAACTTAATGAATAAACACTTCGTTTTCCTTATCCTTTACTTCTCATAAGCATTAAACAAACAAATGTGTCATAACTGAGGAGAAAGTGAGATCAGACAGACCAAGGGTTGATTCAAACTAAGGGCATGATGCACAAAGCTTACTGTACTTGCAATGTTTGCTTTAGACCAGTTGTGGCCGGTCTAAAATAAATGTAATTAGCGTCTAATGAACAAAGGGGTTCTATGTCCCTTTTACTGTTCGCTGTAGCTGCTACTGATAACCCTATGCAAATATATTACAAACAGCTCATCAGTATTAAAATTAGCATTCTGTTCACAGACGTTTTTGTGCACCGCTTGGAAAGAAGCATTGACATTAAATATCCCAAATGGCAGGTCTTGAGCTGTTCAAGCAGACTGGACCCTCTGCCCTCAAAACTTCAAGGTGGTCCAGCAGAGACTCCTTCCTGACCCCCCACCTCCAAAAAAAACCAAAAACCTTGCTAAACTCCCTGGTAGTTCAGTTGGATGCCTTCCTAATCCCCTCCTGCTTCTAACATCAAAGGTATTGCAGATGTCTGTGAGGGTGGAGGGGAATCCCACTACACCACCATGGCTTTGTGGTGACTGGGGGGGGGGAGGTCTAGCCTGGCAGGACCCCACCATAGAGATTTCTTTGGGGGGGGGGGCATCAGGAGGTCCACTGGACCACCAGAGATGTCCTTAGGTGGGGGGGGGGAGGGGGTCGACTGGGCCACTGGAGATTGTTTTGGGATTGTAGGGGTTAGGAGGGATCTGAGCAATCCTGCCTACTGCATAGCTCTTGTTGGCGTGCGTCAGGAACGCTCAGACCCCTTTACCAACCAATGCACTACACTTAACAACGAGCACATAATTTGCATTGTGCATTGATCAGTAATTTCGACTTAGGGCCCCTTTTACAAAGGTGTGCTAGTGCTAAAATAAGCTCGCAGTAAATGCTAGAGATGCCCATATACTCCTGTGGGCGTCTAGAGTTTAGCACCTTCATTCATTCATTTGAGTATTTACCGCTTAGACTTAAGTGGTTTACAGCTTCACTTTACAGGTACTGGGTCCGTCCCTATTGGGCTCACAGTCTAGGGGGTAGTACATTGTACTACTGTTGTACCTGGGGCAACGGAAGGTTAAGTGACTTGCCCAGGGTTACATAGAGTTGCAGAGGAAAAGACCTTGAGCCACACTATTGGGGCTTGTTGTTTGCTGTGTGTGTGATTAGTCAAGCAGGTCACCATTGGTCTAAAAAAAAAAAGCCTCATATCCACCATTGTTGAATGGACAAAGAAGACATTTGTATACACTTCGATTCACAGTGGCTTTCGTTCGATAACTGTATGTAATACAAGGCTTCCTAAAGCTAACGTTTTGTTACATGCAGTTGTTGAGTGAAGGTTGTTGTGAATTGAAGTGTATATAAAAAAATTGGGGGGGGGGGGGGGGGGGGAAGCTGCAGAGGGTCCCCAGGATCTCAACCCAGTGCTGACCATCGGGCAGCAGCGGGAATCAAACCCAGTTTCCCCCAGTCCGCAACCCTCTACACTAACCATTAGGCCACTCCTCCCCTCCTTTGTTAAAAGACCCCCTTAATGAGCTGGTGTTTTTCCGGCGCTGTTTCTGCACCAGAGTTCTTTGCATCAGGGCCTAAATGACTACATTTTTATATTTTAATCTGTTTATTGAATTTAATAGAGAACAATCCAGACGGTGTAGAACAAACACTCTAAATAAATTAATAAGTGAAACCATCGTATATTAAGCGTTTGTTTTTCCTCAAAGAATTGGAACCAAACAAATGTAAGTAAGCTATAATATGTTCTACCGAGAGAGCTGGACTCATACCCTCAACTAGTTAAATGACTACATTTTTATGCACACTCTACCATCAGCTGGAGATGCCATGATTGTAACTTATCTTAAGATAATGATGTCTATTTCCTTTAACTATGTTAATATCACTGAACTTGTTTGATCAAGCTTTTTTGTTTGTCCTATAGAGTAAAATGTGGGAGAGAGTCCTGGATAGCTGTGATCTTTTGTACCTTCCTCTACAGCTGATTTCATTCAAGCCTTTAGTCTCTGAAGTTGATAAGCGTGAAGAATCATTTTGCGAAGATACCTCTGAACTGCCTTTAGTACATTTTTAAAAAATAGTATTAGAAGCAAAATGCTATTGGCTAAATATTACTAAATGCTTGATGCGGGAATTTTCTAGCTTGTAGGGCTCTCTAGTCTTTTCAAACTTTCAGTTGTACCTCTGGCTGTTCAGAAAGTTAACCTAAGCCTTGCACAGCAGTGCATAACAAGTAACCTTGGTCAGCTTTCCTGCGAGTTCCTAAGAGTGACATGTCAATTTTACCAGTCTTATAATTTTGGTAAACAAGAACAAAAATCAATATCGTGAAGAAACTTGAGCATCAATGGGTGGGTTTTTCCTGCAGTTTTTCCATTTATTCACTAAATAGGTATGACACAGTTAAAGGCAGTGCCAGCAGGCCTACACTGCCCTGCCAATGTATCTGAATCCTGTTCTGCAGGTGGCCACTTCTATTGGTGAGAAAGTAAGTTCCTCTTTGGCTACTCTTCTGAGACT
Organism: Microcaecilia unicolor; assembly: GCF_901765095.1. NCBI lineage: Eukaryota > Metazoa > Chordata > Amphibia > Gymnophiona > Siphonopidae > Microcaecilia > Microcaecilia unicolor. Next base: position 179,949,808 of record NC_044040.1, on the reverse strand, counting down.
GCTATAAGTGGTTCCAGTTAGCACCAGGTTGTGATGTGGCAGTAGGAATATGGACAACTCTGCAAAGCCATAAAATAGCTTTCAGCAGTAATTATGGGATCCTTTTTTTTTCTCTAGTTTTGGTGTCTAATTGGGGGGTTTCAATCCAGTCCTTGGGACACACCCTACCAGTCAGGTTTTCAGGGTACCCAGTATAACTATGCATGAGATAGATTTGCATACAATGGAGGTAATGCATGCACACTTGTCTCATGCATATTCATTGTTCACACTTTGTATATACTTGGGTTAGAAGATTATAATAACTGTACTCAATATTTTCATATTCTAATACAAACAGTTATAGTAAATATGATCCTTTATTTTATCAAACATCTAACATATTAACAATCTTATAATACCTCGGATCAACCAACCATACTCACGCATACCCATACACATATACTTTAACTGACTAACATCAAATCCTATCTACCAACTGACTCTTATGAACAAACTGCCCACTTCAACAGTTCTTTAACATTTTAGTCCATCAGTAGCAGCCTCCACTTCAAGTCTAAAAAAGTTCCACCGTGTAATCACCACTTCTTCTTATAATTCATAGTCCTGAAGTTTAAACTGCTCCAGTCAAAACCCCATGCAATTCCGTTGTTCAAAAGGTTCAAGGTAGTTGAATTTCAACTGATTTCAAGGGATTTTGTAGATTTGAGTCCAAAGTATACAGAATGATAAAACTGTGTATGGCGCTGTTTGATGTTTGGGTCCATCTTGGGGGTCAGCACTCAAGAAAAAGATCTGGGTGTCATTGTAGATAATACGCTGAAATCTTCTCAGTGTGCGTGACAGCCAAAAAAGCAAATAGGATGCTAGGAATTATTAGAAAAGGGATTGTGAATAAGACCGAAAACACTATAATGCCTTTGTATCGCTCCATGGTGCATCTGCACCTCGAGTATTGCGTTCCGTTCTTGTTGCCGTATTTCAAAAACGATATAGCAGAATTAGAAAAGGTTCAAAGAAGAGCGACCAACTTGATAAAGGAGATGGAACTCCTCTCGTATGAGGAAAGGCTAAAGAGTTTAGGGCTCTACAGCTTGGAAAAGAGATGGATGAGGGGAGATATGATTGAGGTCTACAAAATCCTGAGTGGTGTAGAATGAGTAGAAGTAAATCGATTTTTTACTTGTTCCAAAAGTACAAAGACTAGTGAACGCTCGAGAAAGTTACATGGAAACATTTTTTCACTCAATGAATAGTTAAGTTCTGAACCTCTTTGCTGGAGGATGTGGTTGCAGCGGTTAGCTTATCTGGGTTTAAAAAAGGTTTGGACAAATTCCTGGAGGAAAAATCCATAGTTTGCTATTGAGGCAGACATGAGAAACAACTGCTTGCCCTGGGATTTGTAGTATGGAGTGTTGCCACAATTTGGGTTTCTGCCAGGTACTTGTGACCTGGCTTGGCCACTGTTTGGAAAACAGGATACTTGGCTAGATGGACCATTGGTCTGACCCAGTATGGCTACACTTATGTTCTTATGTCTTTAGTGCTATAGAAATGATTACTGGTAGTAGTAATTACCATAGATTACCTCACGGAGTAGTACTGCTTAAATAACCACGTTTTTAATGGGCAGCAAAACTGCAAGTAATTTGTTTCTTTATGTAGAATTAAAGGTAATGTATTCCAAAGTTCTGGCATTACACTTTTGATGGATCTTATTTTTATTTTTTGTTTCATTTGTACCCCGCGCTTTCCCACTCATGGCAGGCTCAATGCGGCTTACATGGGGCAATGGAGGGTTAAGTGACTTGCCCAGAGTCACAAGGAGCTGCCTGTGCCTGAAGTGGGAATCAAACTCAGTTCCCCAGGACCAAAGTCCACCACCCTAACCACTAGGCCACTTCTCCAACTTACTAATCTAAAATAATTTACTGCAGGAAGCTAAACCTTAAATTGTTCCCTTGATCACAGATGACATGTTGGAATGTACCAAACTGCCCAGTTGCCCATATGGTTGGGCACTGTGCCATGTAGAATCTGAAGTAAAAATATAAGGGGCCCAATATTCAAAACAATTTAAACAGCAAGGCGAGGATCTTGGCCATTTAAATTGCCTGTCCAGGGGTAACTGGGCATTTCAGTGGCACTTAATAGTGCCGCTGAAAATGCCCAATTCGTGCCCGAGCTGAAACTGGCTATTTTGAGGTGTGTTCTGGGGGCAGAGTTAGCACTTAACCAGCAAATTTATTTATCTAACATATTTATAGTCTGCCCATCCAAACATCTGGGCAGAATACAATAAAATATGTATTAAAAAATCATTACAAACAATAAAACATTCCCCCACAATACACAACAGGAATTCAAAACCACCCCAAAAGTCCTCAAGAAAAAGGCCTTACAAAACAGAAAAGTTTGCAACTGCTTTTTAAACAAAGATAGTGATGAGATCTGACGCAAAGCAAAAGGAAGAGCATTCCATAAACAAGGTCCAACATCAAAGAATGCATGACAGCAAACGTCCTTTAAGTTGGCCTGATGAAGTGAAGGAACAGCTAACAACCCCTGACCCTGAGATCTCAAAACCCTGTTAGGACAAGACACCTGCAAACCCTGAACCAAAGCAAAAGGGAGCATCATCGTGCAGTGCTTTAAAGACCAACAAAAGAATCAAACTCAATACATTGCACAATGAGCAACCAATGTAACATCTGCAACTGAGATGTAATGTGCTCCATCATGCTAACACCTGTGAGCATCCATGCTGCAGAGTTTTGTGCAACTTGTAAAGCCCACTAAGAGAACTACATAAATAGAACTGCATAAAACACAGTCCTATATGTGGTTCTTCATAGCTGGTTAAGTGCCGAATGTCGCACTTAAGAACAGTAACCCTTGTAGACAGGTAAGCAAGTCAAACACAGTGAGGGTGACGAAAGAGCAGCAGACCCTTATGTGTCTGCAAGGGCTACTGTCTGTTTTTTGCCATGTCCCACTTGAGTCTCAGATGTTGCAATAAAGCCACAATTTTTTTGGGTATTGTCTGCAGCTCCTTCTTTTGTCACCCTCGCTATGTTTGACTTGCTTGAATGTCACAATTAACCAGCTATATTTTTGCAGGCTCTGTATCCCCAGAAATTCAATGCCAGAGCCCAGATGTGGCCTGGCATTGAATTTCCAGATATAACAGTGGTGCTGGTCAGCAAAATGCTGATTGCCACTGGTGGAATTTTGGGCCCAAGAATTCTGTGACTTTCCCAGCACCATCCTCATAATGTTGACTATCTAACTTTATATTTCACTCTGTCATTCAGGAACTTCAATGTAATACCACTCTGTACTCTACTTTACCAGTTATGCATCTTAAAGCAATACCACTTGTAATTCTCTATCCGGAAATGCGAATCGCCATTACGGCATAATGTAAGCCACATTGAGCCTGCAAATTGGTGGGAAAATGTGGGATACAAATGCAACAAATAAATAAAATAATGCAGAGGGGTGGTCTAAGGATATTGAGAAGCACTATCTGGATATCCCAGTCAACAACTGTTAGCTGGGTAAGTGCTTTTGAATACTGATCACATTATATCTGAATATAACTTTACTGTGCCTGTATTTTACTTCTCAACATGCTGTCACTCCATTGTCCTCAGAATCCAACAGCCAGCACTGAAGTGAAAATTCATTTAGCTGCATATTTTCCCTAGAAGACGGCTACCTGCCAAGCAAGTTTTGGAAGAATTTCTGCAGCTGCGCCCATCTTATTCAATAATCTATGTATCATTATCATTAGGAAAATGTTTTAGGAAAAGGAGACCCGTTCATATTCTAATGACTTCCAATTTGTGGTCCCAGTGGATCATTTTTTTGTCGCATTCTTATGGAATCCCTGCTGCTTCTGTGGATGAAATTAAGCAACTGATGTAGTAGCATCAATTAAACATAATCTAGGGAAACGCAGTGACTTTATAGATAGGAGGATGGCAAAAAAAACCAAAACAGATACCAACAGATGGCCTAACAATTAAGGAGACAACTTGTTTCAACCACATATACTGAGTCTGGGGTTCATAACAGATTTTATTATCCATAGAAACAAATCTAAGTTACAGTTCAAAAATCTTTTGGGGGTTTTCAGATGATACGACAGATGCGCTTCAATCAGAGAAATATCTAAAGCAGTCTGGGTTGCTTTGGGGCTTATAAAAAGTAATTTTGTCTGCAGCTATTACAATTTTAACTGTAGTGTTCTGTATTAGGAGGGAAGAAAATTAGGGTTACTCTCCCGCTACAGTCACACTGGTTATCAATATGAAGGGTGTATTCAATATAAAGTGAAGACTGTGATATTTTGGTGGTAATGTATCTACTAGCCAGGCTGACCTTTGTGATTAGGAGGGATTAGAAATGTTGCTGTCCAACAAACAGTGAATGAGTTTTAAGAAGCACAGAAGAACCACTGAAGGTAAAGGGCCTAAACTTTGAAATTCAATGTTGTTATCTTTAAAACTGGAGAAAGATGGGCTAGTTTTTTGGAAGAAATTGAAGATGCTTTTTTGAATATTTATATAAAAATCTGTAATATACCTGTACTGAGCTAGAAAAGAGATTTTAGCTGCTTTTAACTATTTTTTTTTATTATTGTACAGAGAATTCTATGATGTATGAAATTAGAGAGAGGGAGAAGGGAGATTTATCAAGAATATGATGTTACTATTAGGGGATGTCAGGAATTTGGGTAGATGGGAAGAAAGGATTTTCAAAATTGTGAATGTATTCTTATTGTACCGTACCTTAAACCTCATGAGGGATTATAAATGCTTATCTATTATTGCTACATTACAGAGGTTGGATCAGATGGTACTTGCTTATTGAGAAATATAAACAGCTCAAAAATCCACAAAAGAGTATTATTATAGTTTGATTTAAAAAATTATTTTATTTCCTTCTGTTCAAAGCATTAGTGAAATAGGCAAAAAAAACTTGCTGCCCTGTATTATTCCTAATATTCATTTATAAGTATAATGCCACGCCAATACTTCTAATTCTACTGGCTTATATAAAACAAAGCACTCTGTTGATTTTTTATAAAATAAAAGAGGAAAAGCTGATTTCCAAAAGCAGGGTTTATAGAACAATTAAAGGTCCTGTTTAGTAAGGTGCATTAGTGTTTTTAGCGCGTCTACTCTTAGCTCGTGTGCTAACCATGTACACGCCTATAGGGATATTATAGGCATGCAACTATAGTAACATAGTAGATGACGGCAGAAAAAGACCTGCACGGTCCATCCAGTCTGTCCAACAAGATAAACTCATATGTGCTACTTTTTGTGTATACCTTACCTTGATATGTTCATTAACAGGCTCATTTTCAAAGCACTTATTTACAAAGTTCCATAGGTGGTTATAAGACATATTTTCAAAACACTTAGACTTGTTACGTGAAGGGACATTTTCAATACAACATCTTAAGTCTTTGGAGTTTTGCACCGAATGTGGGATTCTATATATTGTGCCTTAATTTCTGCATGGAAATTGAAGGTTATTCTATGACAATGCACATAACTTAATCAATGTTGTTAAAAAGCAATTATCGGCACTAAATTGGCATTAAGATTTACGTGCACAACTCACAAAGCGTATTCTGTGATGTGGTGCATGTAAATTCTAAGTTGTATAGTTGTACATTGTTATACAATATACCTACTCTGCGCCTAATTAAAGCATTGGGATTTACACCAAGTAAAACGTGGCGTAAATGGCCATAACTAAATTTGGTCACGTGGTCACGGTATAAATTCTATATACCGTGCAGAAAATTTAAGCCTATTCTATAAAGTTTAGGCATACTTTAGAAAATACGCCTAGGCATATTTTTTTTTTCCACATGGAATTTTCAGGCACCATACATAGAATCTAGCCCTAAACGTCCAAAATCTGAACAGAAAACATGACCATTTTCAACACTGCAAAATGTCTTTTTAAAAAATATCATTTGTAAAAAGGTTTTCTGCTCGGTGCATTTATATTTTCAGACCATTTTGGGGGGGGGGGGAAATGTACAAGTTAAAAAGCAAGCCACTGGAATGTAGGAAGGGCCAGCATTTTTAGCAGACTGGTCTCCCAGACATCCCAGGAGAGAATGGGGCACCCTAGGGGGCACTGCTGTGGACTTCATATAAACGCTCCCAGGTACACAGCTCACCATTCCTCCTTTATCTTGTCTGCTGAGCCCTCCAAAACCCACTACCCCCAACTGTAAATCACTACAATAGCCCTATGGGTGAAGGGGGCACCTATATGTGGGCACAGTGGGTTTTTAGTGAGTTTTGTAAGGCTCACAGTTTCCACCACAAGTGTAACAGGTAGGGGGAGGTATGGGCCTGGGTCCACCTGTCTACAGTGCACTGTACCCATCACTACACTACTCCAGAGACCTTCAGGCTGCTCTAGTGGACCTGGCTATAACATCCGAGGCTGTCAGAGGCTGGTGAGTACTATTTTTATTCACATTCTTTGGGGGGGGGGGCAGTGATCATTGGGTGAGAGGAGTCATCCCAGTTTCCCTCCAGTGGTCATCTGGTCATTTAGGGCACCTTTTTGTGCTTTATTCATTCTGAAAACGGGTCTACACCAAAATGTTGAAGTTTTTGCCCTAGATGCCTTCAATATGTTCCATTATGGCTGTAAAATGTCCAAGTATTAGGCACACCCTAAGCCCGCCATCAAAACGCATGTACATGGTTAACGTGCCTATAATTCTGCTTAGTAAACAGGGCCCTAAATGGTCATTCTTGATGGGCAAATTCTCAAAATTATGGTTTGTTTTATTACTAAAATATAGGGCTTCTATTACAAAGCCACGCTAACGATTCCTGCATGGCAAATGAGAGGAAGCCTATTCAATTCCTATGGGCTTCTTCATTCGCAGTGCAGGAATTGCTAGAAAGGCTTTGTAAAAGAAGCTCTTAATGTGCTCTCTGTTATTTACATTGTAAACACTAGAGGGCAGAGCACCTTCACAGTTCTTTACCTAATAAATCCTAACCTATAAATTTTGCCTGTTTCGGTTAGCCAAAGGAGCTATTTTATTGGCAAAAGTACATTGTTGTGTTTAGTTTGTGGTCTGAATGTGCTTTATGCCAAGTGACTGAACATGATTCATTTGAGACTTGCATTTCCTTTCTGGCATAGAGGAAAAAAATAAAGCAGCATACACTGTTTAATCACAGTGAGCCTGATATTCAAGGCGATTTAAGGGGGCAGGAGAGGGTTGTGCCTCCTTAAATAGCGCTCGGCAGGCCAGCTTCCAATATGTAGCTGCATTTAACTAGGTAGCACTGCTGAATTGGCAACTGAAAAACTGAGCAGGAGAGGGGTGTTCCGGAGACAGAGTTAGGGTTACCGTACGTCCGGATTTCTCCAGACAAGTTCTCCTTTTCAGAGGACTGTCAGGGGTCTGGGTGGTTTTATGCAGCCTGCCTGTTTGTCTGTGTTTCTGGGTGGGCGGGCAGGCCTCAGGGTGCCCTCCCCAAATGTACCTTAACACACCCTAGTGGTCTAGTGCTGGCTTCTTCAGGGCAGGAAACAACCCCACTCTTTCCTGCCCTCTTCCCTCGACCTACTCACTGCCACTGGTTCAAAATGGCTGCTGAGACTTCAAGCAGTGGTCTTGCAAAACTTCCACAGAAGTCTTGCAAGGCCACCGCTTGAAGTCTCAGCAGCCATTTTGAAGCGGCGGCATCGAGCAGGTCAGTGGCAGCGGGCAGGAAAGAGTGGGGTTGTTTCCTGCCTCGAAGAGGCCAGCACTAGAACCCCAAGGCATATTAAGGTACGTTCAGGGAGGGCACCCTGACAGGGCAAGAGGGGAGGTGAATGGATTGATGAGAGTCGTGTGGGTGGGTGGAGGGAGTGTGGGTACAGCGAGGGAGGGAGGGGTTTGGAAAAAAGATTGGTGAGGGGGATGTACATGGGGGGGGAAGGGAAAAGGGGGAAATATATGGATAGGAAGGGATAGAGAGGAGAGGGGGAGATGCTGCTCATGGATGCTTGCTTTTTTGGAAATGTGCATCTTTTCTAATTTTGTATTTAGCAGAGTACAGAAGAAAATGCACTTCTGTTACTTTTACCAGTATTTTCACTGCTTATAGAATCTGTCTTTCTTGAGGGGTGGGGGTGGGGTCAAGGTCAGTGGCGTTGCTAGGTGGGGTGCCAGGGGAGCCCCCACATGGATTTCTGCCGGCACCTATTTTTTTCTCGTCGTGTTGCATACAAAATGTGCGCCAGTGCCGGCGGAAGTCCGCTCTCGCGCTGCTGTTGCTCCCCCTGCGCTGTCAACCTGGCTCCACTTCTGGTCAAGGTGGCCAGTCTAGGTTACAAGAGCCTGGCAGAGTCCCAAAAAGTGGCAAGATTCCATGGTACTTAACCCAGGGATAAGCAGTGGCTTTCCCCAGGCCTACCTTAATAATGGTTTATGAACTTTTCCTCCAGGAATTTGTGCAAACCTTTTTTCAAGCCCAGCTACATTAACTGCTTTTACCACTTGCCTCTAGCAAAGCATTCCAGAGCTTAGCTACACACTGAGCGAAAAAAAAAAAATCTTCTCCTGTTTGTTTTAAATGTGCTATTATATCATTTCATGAAGGGCTCCCTAGTCTTCATAGCAGTGGTACACCTTGGTCGGCTGCCACCCGGGATGGATCGCCGCTGCGCACCCCCCTCCCCTGGGTGCAGCACGACACCCCCTCAAAATTACCACGGGATGCATGAGCCCGCTCTATGGTATGACTTTTTAAGCTGCAGTAAGCTTGCGTTAGTGCTTACCACAACTTAGTAAAAGGACCCCTTAATGTGGGAATCAGCATGTGCTATTTAACACACTATCCTGACACTTTAGCACTTACTCATTTGTACATTAACTGCACTGCATGAAAAGGGGTGGGAAATGGGGGTGGGCTGCACAGTAATTTACTGTGTTAACTGTTACTGCAGCAGGTAACAAAAGATCACTTAATATCACCATTGACTGAGGGACTGTCAGTCAATCTGACTGACTGACCAACCCACTGTTAGTCACTCCTAGCTGACCCACTGGATGGCTTCCTAAAGGAAAAGTCCATAGACCATTATTAAAATGGACTTGGGGAAAATCCACTGCTTATTGCTGGGATAAGCAACATAAAATGTATTGTACTTTTTTGGGATCTTGCCAGGTACTTGTGACCTGGATTGGCCATTATTGGAAATAGGATGCTGGGTTTGAAGGACCTTCAGTCTGTCCCAGTATGGCCATACTTATGTACTTATGATTGACCAACTGCTCCACTCAGTCCTGATGGCCCGATGCTCAGAAGCAAATGTGAGCGCTAGAGACCATTAGCACCAATTAGCGTAAGCCTTAGTGAGCGCAGAATGCTCAGATGCTCTGGCGTGGAAAACAACAAGCATAAACTATGTTAATGAGGTAATTTTCTGTTCCCCCACCAATGCTCCGAGAACAGCGCACAAAACAAAGTTGCCTTACCGCTGTAAAAAAATAACGCCAGCTCAGAGGAGGCATTATGGTGTTTGAAGAGAGAATTTCTCATGATTCTTTCTTTAAAATCTGCCAGTTTTTATACAATTTGGATGCAGAAGGAAGCCTGTGTAAGCCCCTAAGTGCCAGAAGTGAGAAACAAATGCACACGAGTCGGTGGTGGACTTTGGTCCTGGGGAATTGGGTTCGATTCCCACTGCAGGCACAGGCAGCTCCTTGTGACTCTGGGCAAGTCACTTAACCCTCCATTGCCCCAGGTACAAATAAGTACCTAAGCCGCATTGAGCCTGCCATGAGTGGGAAAGCGCGGGGTACAAATAAAAAAAAGTAAAAGCACACATTGGTGCTTATTTTCTGCGTTTAAATATAAGCCTTCCCATTGAAAAAAAATGGGAAAGCTTATATTTAAAGGCACAGAAAACTAATACCAATGTGTTCTTCCATGTTCAATTTTTGCCTGGCACATGCACACAGGAGCTGGGCTTATCACGAAAGCATGTGCATGCGTCAAGCATGTCTCCCCCCCTTGCTTTCGCTTTAACAACATGCATATAATTTGCATACCATTTCCTTTGAGCATTGGCAAGCTCATTTTTTGTGCTGTTCTGGCAGTTCTGAGCATCAGGCTGTAACTGTCAGTCAGTCCTGATTGATTGAAGAACAGCTAAAGTTGATTAAAATATAGATCTGTTCCTTGAGGATGCGAGAAAGAATTGCTGGACTGGCTAAAATATTACAGTAATCCAAAATTTAGAGAAAATAAAAGCATGAACTATCTTTTGTAAATCATCAATACAGAAGAGCGTATCTGACAAATAAAATGCAATTTAGTGAAAGTGGAGCAGCAACTCGACAAACTCATGATTCGCCACTTGAATCTAAATTTAGCAGGGACTGTCTTCTTCATGTTCAATTGTAAAGCGCTGCGTACGTCTGGTAGCACTATAGAAGTGATTTATAGTAGTAGTAAATCTAACCCCATATCCAGACTATGGACAGATGTAGAAAAAGAAATAGATTTGTTAGTCATAGTCAAAGGTCAGAATTGAAATTCTCCTTTCCCACCCATAATAAAAGTTGTTTTCAGCATTCAGTTTTAATACATGTGCAGACAGTAATTGGTGCTGATTGGCATTAATTAGCAGTTATGCATATAACTGCTCTTAGTAGGTATTCTACAAAACGTGCACACAATTTCCATAGTGTGCATGTGCAAGGGGGCATAGAAGTATAGGTGGGTCGGGGGAGCATTTACACCAGCCATTTAACTAGCACAAGTGCTCGTGCCTAAAGTTAGGTGCATAACTGCAGTCTTACACCAATATAGAATTCACGCTCAGAATGCATTATCCTGGCACCCAACTTTAGGTGAGCTAGAGAGTTACCCTCACTGTGTACTAGTGCTATAGAAATGATAAGTAGTATTAGTAGTAGCGATGTAACTTTTTCTGAACTACCTGTTAGTAAAGAAAATACAGGAGTGGAAGGACACTAAGTACCAGAATTATGTAAATCAGAGAGAATTTATTCGTCTTCCAATATATTGTATTAGTTGGCACTTGGTAGTTTTATATGGTGCTATTTCTAAAGTATCTGTTCCACCCAATTTTTCTGCAACTGATCAGGGACTAAATGATTTGTCTTCAAAGATGAACCTACCTTACTGCAAAGCATCTGTGAATCAGTTTTTCCTCTACTAGTAATAACCCCTTTCTTATGACATTGAGATACCTGAGTTAGTAAATTATTTAAACTAAAATTACACAGAGAATGATCAGACCTCGGTACAGGTTGCCATAAACAGTGAGAGACTAAATGCCTATCTGTTGCAAGAACAGCATCTAAAGCATGGCCTTTCTCATGAGTAACTGAAAAAATTGGAGTATAGAATGGAAAATTTCTTTAAAAAGCTATCAAGCGTCAATAGTGATCAACATAAGATCAAGGGAACATTACCCAGGAATTGGGGTTCTTTGTATATTCTTAAACCCCTGGGGATCCGTTGAAGGTGGCAGTACTCCACCAGTGCTGCTGAATGCATTTCAGATCTAATCAATGCTTTATTAATTTTGCGAATTTCATCCCAATCCACCAGGTCGTCTGGGCCAGACGCACCAAACAGCCGAAGATTCAACCCTCTCTTGGGAGAGCCCAGACTTAGACTCCCACCTAGGTGTGGCCATATCTTCCAAATTATTTGATAAAAAATATATATATATATTTATCAAAAAAAAAAAAAAAAAAAATATATATATATATATATATAATGAAACGCACCTCCAACATTCTGAAGCTGACTGCATGGCTGAGGCATTTCTGCTCTGTATCCATCTCCTGAATTGACATCACGTAATTCCGGGTTCGTCACAAGCAGAAGTGACCAACCACATGAGGTTTCTCGGCTTCAGAATGTTGGAGGTACATTCTATTAAATATGATTGGTCAGTTCCTTGAAGCACAGCCAGAGCTCAGTGTCCTGCACAGTAACGCTCAGACACCAGAGAGAGAGAGAGGGGGGGCCTGACACCAGAGAGACGGAGGGGGGGGGAGGTATCTCTGTCACACACATACTCTCTCACATACTCTCTCTCTCTCTCTCTCTCTCTCTCTCTCTCACAGTCAATGCCTTTCTCTCTCTCACTCTCACACACTGTCTCTCACACACTCTATGTCTCACACTGTATCACATTACTACTACTACTACTAATCATTTCTATAGCGTTACTAGACGTACGCAGCGCTGTACACTTGAACATGAAGAGACAGTCCCTGCTCGACAGAGCTTACAATCTAATTAGGACAGAAAAAACAGACAAACAATAGTAAAGGGAATATTAAAGTGAGGATGATAACATAAGGCTTCTGAACAAGTGAACAAGGGTTTGGAGTTAAAAGCAGCATCAAAAAGGTGGGCTTTTAGCTTAGATTTGAAGACGGTCAGAGATGGAGCTTGACGTACCGGTTCAGGAAGTCTATTCCAGGCATGTGGTGCAGCAAGATAAAGGAACGGAGTCTGGAGTTAGCAGTGGAGGAGAAGGATGCAGATAAGAGAGATTTACCCAGTGAATGGAGTTCCCAGGAGGAATGTAGGGAGAGATAAGTGTCATACAGTCACTCACACACTCTCTTGGTCTCATACACTCAGTCTAACAGAGAGTCTGTGTCTCACACACATTCTCTCGCTCACACTGTATCTGTGTGAAACACACACTCTCTCTCTCTCTCACACTGTGTCTCACATAAGCACTTGCACACACTCTCATTCTCACACACACACGCTCTCTCTCTCACAGACACACTCGCACCCAGACTCACTCTCTCTCTCTCTCTCACACACACACACACTCGCACATTCACTCTCTCTCTCACACACAGTCACTCTCACATACACTCTCTCAAACATACACACTCCGAGGAAAACCTTGCTAGCACCCGTTTCATTTGTGTCAGAAACGGGCCTTTTTTTACTAGTATATATATATTTATCAAATAATTTGGAAGATATAATGGTTGGAATGAGTATGGACTGGGCACATTTAAACACGTATCATGTAGGGTATACACAAAAAGTAGCACATATGAGTATCTTGTTGGGCAGACTGGATGGACCATGCAGGTCTTTTTCTGCCGTCATGTACTATGTTACTATGTATGCAAGTCCAAGCTAGGTGTCCTCAACACAGGCCATGTTTCGGCGTAACAGCCTTCATCAGGAAAACACTTAAATAAAATCCAAAGTCATACAAATACACTGTCAAAAGTTTAGAAAAACTATATAAAAATATAAAAAACTAGCAATATTATATACAAAGATAACAGAAGTAGAGTAATCACACATAGGAGTAGAAGAATAAGGCACCATGAGTAGTAAAAGACGTACTGCTTTACACCATATGCTTTGTGATGAACACCACAATTTAATCATTATATTAAAGGTACCTGCTGATTCTTCTTATAGACATAAATTCTTCACAAACAAAATGATGTTTTTGTATGATTTTGGTTTTATTTAAGTGTTCTCCTGATGAAGGCTTTTACACCGAAACATGGCCTGTGTGGAGGACACTTAACTGGGACTTGTATATATTGTAACATAGTAGATGACGGCAAAAAAAGACCTGCACGGTCCACCCAGTCTGCCCAACAAGATAAACTCACATGTGCCATTTTTTGTGTATACCTTACCTTGATTTGTACCTGTCTTTTTCAGGGCACAGACCATATAAGTCTGCCCAGCACTATCCCCACCTCCCAACCACCAGCCCTGCCTCCCACCACCGGCTAAGCTTCTGGGGATCCCTTCCTTCTGAGCAGGATTCCTTTATGTTTATGCCACGCATGTTTGAATTCCGTTACCGTTTTCCTCTCCACCAACTCCCGCAGGAGGGCATTCCAAGCATGTAACCGGCTTCTTATTTTAAATAGTTTCTATATATTCCAATATATATTTATTGGAAGATGAGGGGGGGGGGGGGGGGTTAAAGAAGGTTTGGATAACTTCCTAAAAGAAAAGTCCATAAGCCATTATTAAGATGGACTTGGGGAAAATTCACTGCTTATTTCTAGGATAAGCAGCATAAAATGTATTGTACTGTTCTGGGATCTTGCCAGGTACTTGTAACCTGGATTGGCCACTGTTGGAAACAGGATGCTGGGCTTGATGGACCTTCGGTCTGTCCCAGTATGGCAATGCTTATGTTCTTATGAGTCTTTGTTGTCTTCTATGTGGATTTTATTTTCCAGCCAAGAACAAGCTACTACTGGGCTAGTGGATCACAACAGTGTAAGAAGGAAGAGTGACAAAGCTCCACCAGCTTTTGAAGGTCAGGTAAGAAAGGAGAGTAACCCCACCATTTAATCTCCGCAGCCCTTGAGGAAAAAGGCAGATGTATAATTTTTATCTTTATTGTATTAAAATGTGTTATGTTTTTTTGCTGTTTATAGTGTGTGCTGTGACGTAGTCTGCTCTAAGTATCTTGTGTTAGACAAGGTGAAAAATAAATCAAACTTGAAATAAATATATAGAAACTATTTAAAATAAGAAGCCGGTTACATGCAAGTTAGTGCAAGTTGCTGAAAAGGCTTTGCGTTGTAAGTGATATCTTTCTAATTCTATAAATGGTGTAATTGTGCATGTAGTTATAGAATAGTGCCGCTTACACACGTAACTTAATTATTTAATTGGCCCTTGATTGACACAATTATCAATTGGCCTTAAGTAGAACTGATTGGCATTAATGTGCAGTTACATATGTGAGTTATGATCCTGTTCTATAAAGTGTGTGGGTAAATTGTGTAGCATGTAATTGCACAAGGGTCTTTTACACGGGGGGGGGGGGGGGTTATGGGTGTTCTAGTTAATTTAATTTAATTTATTTAATTTTTTTTTAGCATGCACTTTATAGAATATTATCAGTTAGGCGTGCACATTTACACCTCCCATAGACATGGCGTAAGTGATCATGCCTAAATGTGGGTGCATAAATGACCTATGCTAGCATTTTACAATGTTAATTACACACTATAGCTACGTCATGCAAGGTTCAGCGTTAGGATTCACGGAAAGAGAAAGGGACCTGGGAGTCATCATTGATGATACATTGAAATCTTCTGCTCAGTGTGCTGCTGTGGCTAAGAAAGCAAACAGAATGTTAGGTATTATTAGGAAAGGGATGGAAAACAAAAATGAGGATATTATAATGCCACTGTATCGGTCCATGGTGCGACCGCACCTAGAGTATTGTGTTCAATTCTGGTCGCCACACATCAAAAAAGTTATAGTGGAATTAGAAAAGGTGCAGAGAAGGGCGACAAAGATGATTAAGGGGACGGGATGACTTTCCTATGAGGAAAGGCTAAAGCGGCTGGGGCTCTTCAGCTTGCAGAAAAGGTGGCTGAGGGGTGATATGATAGAGGTATATAAAATAAGGAGTGGAGTGGAAAAGATAGATATGGAGCGTCTGTTTAGGCTTTCTAAAAATACTAGGACAAGGGGGCATGCGATGAAGCTGGAGTGCAGTAAGTTTAAAACAAATGAGAACATTTTTCTTTACTCAGCGCGTAATTCAACTCTGGAATTCGTTGCCAGAGAATGTGGTTAAGGCGGTTAGCTTAGCAGAGTTTAAGAAAGGTTTGGACGGCTTCCTGAAGGAAAAGGCCATAGAATGTTATTAAATGGACATAGGGAAAAATCCACTATTCCTGGGACAAGCAGTACAAAATGCTTTGCTCCGTGGATCTTGTCGGGTGATTGTGATCTGGATGGGCCACTGCCGGAGACAGGGTGCTGGGCTAGATGGACATTTGGTCTGACCCAGTGTGGTGATGCTTATGTCTTATACTTAATTGCCGTTATAGAATTCATGCTCAGCGCACTAAATTTTGAAGCCTAACTTTAGGCAACCGCTCTTGAATTAACCACTATGTGTGTTTTTGCCAGGTACTTGTGACCTGGCTTGGCTACTGTTTGTAAAAGGATACTGGGCTAGATGGACCATTGGCCTGACCCAGTATGACTACTTATTTGGATTTGCTCACACCTTTTTCAGCAGTAGCTCATGTATTGTATGTGATGAAAATGTAAATTCAGGACTTTAAACAACCTGCGTGAATGATTCATGCTTTGCAATATTGCTAGAAGAAAACAGTATCTGTGTGTTGCAATCTCCCTAAAATCTCAGGGATATATAGTATGATAGATGTTTGCTATATGTTTAAAAAGTTGAGAAATGGATATGTGAACAAAGTATTTTAACAAGTGTGAGAGCAAGTGTTAATACTAGAGATGAGACTGAAAGTGTGTGTGTGTGTGATAGAAAAGTAAAGTTGTGATTTAAAAAAAAAAAGGGTTAGGGGAAGCAAAATGTGAACAGGATAATGTAGAGGTTAAAGGTTGCCAAGTTTACAATCAAGCAGGAAAAGTAGAACTAGCAATGAAAAAGTTTTTGTTTCTATTTTGCGCTAGCTCCGGCCCCGGGCCAAAAAAAAAAAAAATCTTTTCACAAACTTCACAGTCTTTGCACACACCTCATTTCCAGTCGAGCTGGGGTGGGTGAGTCAATGATTTGGAATAGCGATCCGGGGTGTTTCGGAGACACTGTTCCAGGTCCGGGTTCCACTCAGCTCTTCAGTCCAGGAGCCACATTGCACTCCGGAGTCCCTATGGCTGTTCTCCTTCCGCAGGTGTACCTTACAAGGCGGCATCCCAGCCTCCAGCAGGCTACGTACTGCCCTAAACTCTGCTTGTGGGCCAGACTCCCCAATTCGCCCGAAGCTCTGACTACTTCTCAGTTTTTGTGAATGGGGCACTAACTGCTCCTCATTACTAGCCCAGTCTTAAGGTGGCACTTTAAGATCTCCCTTTCTCCTGTGGGTCACTTGGCAGGGGCTTGAGGCAACTATAGACCCCCCTTAAAGGGCAAATCATGGAGGCCTTTTACAAAGGTGCGTAAGGGCCTACGCATGTCCAGCACGCAGCAAATCAGCATTTCCGCCCAGCTACCACATGCCCCGGGTGGTGATTCTGAATTTGGCATTTGGTGCTTTCCTGGCGGTAAACAGCAGTGGGCACACCAGAAGCGTAGCCAGACCTCGGCAGGAGGGGGGTCCAGAGTTCGAGGTAGGGGGGCACAGTTTAGCCCCTCCCCCAGCTGCTGACCCCCCCCCCTGCCACTTTCGATCCCCGTTGCCGCTGCCAGGTACCTTTGCTGGCGGGGGTCCCCAACCCCCACCAGCCGGTCTTCTTCAGCGCCAGTCTCCGGCGCCTTCGCTGATCTGTTTCTGTGAGTCCAGATCACCGAAGGTGCCAGAGACCGGCGCTGAAGAAGACTTTGGCTGGCGGGGGTTGAGGACCCCCACCAGCAAAGGTACCTGGTGGTGGCGGGGGAGGGTCGGCGGCAAGAGGGGGGATCTAAAGTGGTGGGGGAAGGTCAGTGGCGGGGGATTGAAAGTAGAGGGGGGCCAGGGCTAAATCTGTGGGGGCCCATGCCCCGGTAGCCCCACCTAGCTTCGCTCCTGGGGCGCACACTGCATACCTACCGCCTGGGTAGTGTGTGAGACCTTACTGTTAAGTTAATGGGGATAAGGTCTCAGGCTGAAAATGGACGTGCGCTGGTTTTTATTTAACCACATGTCCATTTTCTGTCCCCTTAAAATAAGGCCCATTTTCCAGGATGTGGTAAAAACTGGCCCGGCCCATATCCATAAGATACGCTCGCACTGCCGCAGGCCACTTTTTGCCAGGTTTTAGTAATAGAGCCCCTATCATTTGTATTTCCTTCCAAACTCCCCCCCCTGTCACACTTCAGTACCAGGGCACTATTTCTCTACATTTTATTTTAAACTCCTCCCCTTGGGCTGCCCTTTTTCCCGCTCAGGGACATTCCAGTCACTTCCCCTCCCCTCCCACACTCTCTACAGGGATTTACTCTTCTAGTAATCCCTAACCCAGTGATGGGCAACCTTTTGAGCTTGGTGTGCCAAAATTCGCCAAAAAACCGAGCATAACTCGGGTGGTGTGTCACTTCGAGAAAAAAACCATAATTTCGCGATATTTATAGTTTAAATAACAAAAATGTATAATTGTAATATATAACTGTATTTAATAAACCAAAACCTAATTATTTAACTTACCTGCTTAGTGACTTCTTTGTTCATCTGTCAGTCGGTTTCTTTTGTTGGTCTTGATATTATTTAACTTGTGTGGGGTGCCGTGAACTAAGATAAGTGAGGGGGAGGGGGAATTCTTTAACTAATCTGCCTATTAGTGACTTTTTTGTTGCTGAATTTCATTGGCTAAATCTTCAATTGAAGGTTGGTATTTTGTACACTTCAAGCCCAAGCAAGCGCTACTAACTTCATCTTTCAATCTGTTTCTTTTGTTGGTTTTGATATTATTTAACGCTGAGAATAAGGTTTCACAAAAGTACGTAGAGGGAAAAATTGTGAGTAAAGCCATTGCTATATTTTTCAGGGTGCTAAAAGTGTCTGGTAATCGGATCCAGGCACTCCAAATTTCCTGGTAACTCAGATATTCTCTTAATAATTGCATCTTTATTCTGCATATCGTGAAATAGAACTGGTGCACATCTTAGGAGAGTTTCTTTAATAAATCCTCCCTCACTGAGTGCTTTTCCATGCTGAGCTATGGAGTGAGCAATGCTCAAACTTGCAGATGTTAAATTTGTAGAACCTTTTACAAATGTAAGGATGGAATTAGATTGGCTCTTATAAAAGTGTAGCTGCCTGGAAATTTATTCCTTCCTTTCATCCTCACTTTTTTTCAAGAGCTGGGAATGATTAGTTTCAAAATGTCTATTTATATTCCACGTTCTGCTTACTACCGTTTCAGTACATAGAACGCAAAATGATCTGCCATTTCCTATATAATAATTCTCACCTCCAACGTTCTGTGCTTGGGACCATGGCTCCCTGGAGGTGGTCTGCTAGGCAGACACGCACTGATGTTACTGACGTCATGACAGCTCCTCCCCCTGCCTCGGAATCATCTGTCCCCCTCCGCGAACCTGTCGCCCCCCCCTCCGGACTGCCGAAAACCGCCCGCTGCCGCCGTTGTGTACTACCTGTGCTGACGGCGGACCCAAACCCCCAACAGCCGAAGTGCTGTTGTGCCCTTCGCGTTGCTTTCTCAATCATTTGTGCAAGTTTCTCTGCGTGCATCTGGCGTCAGAGGAACTTCCAGAGATGATGATTGAGGAAGCAACGTGAAGGGCACAACAGCACTTCGGCTGTCAGGGGTTTGGGTCCCCCATCAGCACAGGTAGTCCACAACGGCGGTGGGGGAAGTTTTCGGGGGGCCGCCGGGGGGGGGGGGGGGGGGGGAGAAATTGCCTGCCTAGGGCCTGTTTCCTTGCCTTCAGAAACAGGCCTTTTTTTTTTTTTTTACTAGTTTTTCTATAATGCCATACATCTCGGTCCATGTCTCTTGAAAGGGTCGGCTACTGCTACTACCACTTCCTTTACTTAACCTTGGTTTTTTATTTTTTGGGTTCGCCATCAGGGGGGCAGTGATAGAATTATAGATAGCCTGTTAGCCCTGCAGGCAATTAGGGGTTAACTAGCCTAACTGACCACCTTATGTAAATTAAGATGGCTGCCGCTATTTCTAATGGCGGGAAACGGCACCCATAGCACATGCCCTCGCCTCTCCCAGCCTCCCCCTCACCTATCTCAGTAATGATGGTCAATTAGAAATCCACGACACCCCAGAACAGTAGATTGGATGATGGTTGCTGTGGTTATGTGGTTGCTGGTAATGGCGATCACAGGGCCCTCAGAGATGCGTCCCCCACGGCATTCCGCTGCTTTCTGCTCCGCCGGCCGGAAGTGAGGTCAAACGGCCGTGCAGGAGCCGGGGCAGAGGGAGCAGCAGGGAGGGAACGAGCGGAGGACTCGGAGGGAGCCAATAGGAGCGCACAAGGGTAAACATGCACCGGGGGGGGGGGGGGGGGGGGTGTGATTTCGCCGGGGGGGGGGGGGAAGGTCACGCTGCACCTTGGGGGGGGGGGGGGGCGCATCGGCGATCTGCCCGGGTGTCAGCAAGGAACGCCGCTGCTTCTCTGTATGCGGCCGCGTGTTATTGAAAATGGCTACTCGTGTCAGTACTGACACGCGTGTCATAGGTTCGCCATCAGGGCCCTAACCTATGGGCAGATGATCAAAGCCCCGCGCTGTTCCAAACAGCGCTCTAAAAATAGCACTGGAACAGCGCGGGGCTTTACCACGCGGATGATCAGAGATAATGCATGCAAATTTAAGCAGCGCAATTATCTCTCATCATAGGGTAGAAGTGCGGGCAAATCCTCTCGCACTTGTTTGACAGGTCTGGGCTGTCAAAAGCCCAAACTTGTCAAACACCCTGCCCTGTCGGTCAAAACCCTGCCCCGAGGGTTAGCAATGGGGGCTACCTCCCTCCTCCAACCAAGGTAGGGGGGCCGGGGGGTCTCTTTTACTGCTACTGCTGGACCATCCGGGAATTCGGTAGTCAACCCTGGAGGGGGGGGGAGTCGGGGTGGGCCGGAGGTCCGCCGGACCTCCAGCCCCCCCCCCCTGTTGCTCGCTGGGTGGGAAAGTGGGAGAGGGTTTGGCCGGTGGCCAATGGACATTTTCTGGGGGTTTGGCGGGGGTTGGAGACCCACCGGATCTCCAGCCCTCCCTGAACCTGGGGGGGGGGGGGGTTGGGATCGTCGGTCCACCGGACCTCCAGCCCCCATTGCTCGGGCCAGGGTGTTTGACCGACAGGGCAGGGTGTTTGACGGCTTTGGGCTTTTGACAGCCCAAACCTGTCAAACTAGTGCGGGAGGATTGTGCTGAGCTCGGCACAATTCGCCCGCACTTCTACCCGAAGATAATTGCGCTGCTTAAATCATTATCTCTGATCATCTGTGCGGTAAAGCCCCGCGCTGTTCCAGCGCTATTTTTAGAGCGGTTTGGAACAGCGCGGGGCTTTGATCATCTGCCCATACTTGCACTACGAGCCCTCGAGTGTGTTGTTTCATGCGCTCGAGGGCTCTGATCATGCAAGGCTAGCAAACGCCGGCACTAAGAGCCTCTAGTGCCGGCATTTGCTTTTGATCATGAGGGGCCTAGTTTTTGAGGGGATGTGTTCACTGTACAGATATATAAAAAATGTGTGTGTGTTTTTTGAAAGTCACAAATGCTGGTCTTTAGCAGGGGTAAATATTTAAGCCCCAAGTGTTTTCTGGCATGTCTGTAGGAAGAATAAGCCAATCACTCTGAAACCCTGCTACAATATCTGGCCCCCAGACACGGATTTACAGTTCCCACCATGTCCCCAGTACTATTTTTGTTATTGCTGCTTTTCTTTCACACTGTTCAGAGCTGAGAAACGTGCCTATGTCCCCATTGTCCTGAGAACACATAAGCGAGGCCGAGCGCAGCCAAGAAGACTGGAACTTCTCGTGTGGGTGGGAAGAGTTTCCTCGGGATACCAAATATGGTCACGATCCCTCTTCCTACCTCCAGGGAAAGGTTAGAGCGAGCGAGAAGAAGGTTCCCTTTGGGTCCAAGGGGAAACGTGCCTGCTCAGTCCTCCTCCCAGTGTCTCCAGAGCTTCTCCTGCTAGCCCGGGCCACCGATGACGTCAGCAGCCCCAAAGCAGCTCTGATTTTAAACGGTGCCCAAAGAGTTTCTATCAATTAGCAAGAAGTTTCGCACGGGCCCATCCCCCCGAAATCTTTATACGAGGAGCGGGGGAGGCAGAAAGGGAAAAGCAATGTAAAGTTCCAAACCCCGACCCGCAGACGGACAGGTCCAGGAGGAGGAGGCTCCTGAATAATTGAGCAACGCAGGCCCCGCCCACAGGCACCTTCCCCGCTCCTTCCCGGAGGAGCCTAGAGTGTTGTCGAAGTTTTGTTTGGGACGGGGAGCCGAGTTTAAGCGCTTGCCAAACTCGGGGCTTCGGGGTGCGCGTGGCATCGAACGTCTCCCCTCCCGTGACGTCACAGGATCCCGAGCCCGGAACTTTGGGAAGAGTTGCAAACTTTGTCAGAGCTGTTGAGCGTTTGCAGCCGTCCCGTTCTTGCTATTGACTCATTGTTTTAGTATTATTATTTTCTTGACAGTCTTTTGGGGGACGATCTGTTGAACCTAGTTAAATTTTCCTCTTGGGGGGGCTCCGAATTCGGTCTGAAAGATGAATCCTTCTCCCAACTTGCCCCCACCGGGGCAACAAGTGATCCATGTCACCCACGATTTGGACACCGACCTCGAGGCGCTCTTTAACTCCGTCATGAACCCCAAGCCCAGTTCGTGGAGGAAGAAGATCCTACCCGAGTCCTTCTTCAAGGAGCCCGACTCGGGTTCGCACTCGCGCCAGTCCAGCACGGATTCAGGCGGCCACCCTCCCCGGCTGGGGGTGCAACACGTCCGCTCGCACTCCTCGCCGGCTTCCCTGCAGCTGGGCGCCGGCACCACGGCCACCCCGAGCCCGGCTCAGCAACACGCTCACCTCCGCCAGCAGTCGTACGATGTGACCGATGAGTTGCCGCTGCCGCCCGGCTGGGAGATGGCGGTCACCCAGACCGGCCAGAGATACTTTCTCAAGTAAGTGCCACTGCCACTACCCCTGATGGTGGGGGAGGGAACGACAGGTTACCGATAGGTAAAGCAAGGAGAATCGTGGGGAGGGGGGTGAGTTTAGCTGCTTACATTGGAGACAACAAGTCCGATCTAGAGTTATGTGGGGGTAGGGGGTCAGGGGCGGGAGGGAGTTGGAGTACTTCTTGGGGAGAAATCAGGTCTGGGATAATTTGGGGAAGGGCACATATGAGACACCAGAGCTGATTTCTCTCCTATTGCGAGGGTAGAGCGGGACTAAAATGGGGAGGAATCAACAGAGATTTGGGGGACAGAAGTTACAAGCAGAGATTGCAGGGGGGGGGGGGGGGTGAGTGGGAAATGCATGGTTGAAAGGCAAAGGAGGCGAAAACTGTGCAATGAGGGAGAAGAAGCAATAGTCATGGGAAGCGAAAGAAAAAAGCGTGGGAGTTGTTGTTGCGAAAAAAAAAAAAGGTGTGATGGGGAGAAACCTGAACAGCCATTGAAGTCGGTAGTTAAGTCTTGTTTTCCTGGTGATCCTCTCCAGTCAAGGATGAAAACAGTGATTTTTAGAGCTGCTTGCAAGTTGCAGGGTAGAAATAATTGCAGTCTTGCTTGCTCCTTCCCAGAGTGGCAGATATTTCCTTGATCAGGCTTCCTCCCCTACCGACGCCAGTCTCCCACTGGGCTGATACACTTAAGGCAAGCACAAACAATTAGAGCAAAAGATTTCTGTGTCCTGTTGACAGTAAACCTTTGCTTCACGTCATAGGAGAGCCAACTTTGCAAAGTTATTGGGGGTGCTAAGCCCAGTGGAAATAACCCCTTCCTGGACACATACAAGGAATGTGCTCAATGTTGGGGGTGTTCATGCTCCCATGCTTCATGTGATCAGTTGTCCATTAAGCAGGCTAGATATACAGTTTGAATATTTTTTTGTTTTTTTTACTTTTTGAAAGCCAGTGCACTAACCATTAGGCTTACTCCTCAGGCCTTATAACTCTTTAAAATAACGTTTTATTTAGAAATTCAAAAGCAGCTTGACCGGACAAAATGTCATCACAAACCATAATACATACCAGTTGGGTCTACAGTGAACAAAACATGACTGTCACAGTCTGCACCACCTCCTTAGTCCTGTAAAGGGCATGTAGAAACTAGATTGAAGGCCTTCATTGTACCACATATATCATATATGAACCCTTTTGTAATGTCTTCCAGAGACACTATAATGCTCACTGATCACCACTGGATTTGGAAATTGGTCAAGTAGTAACTGAGGGTTCGATGCAGAAAGGTGCTGCAAGACTCTGCACAGGGTTAATGATCGTACAATTTTGTGGGCATCCAATGTTTTTTTCGCTCTTAGTAACCCTGTGTAAAGCTTTGCCTTAGAGCTCAGTGTGGCACTACTTACATGCATATAAACGTGGTTTGTTAGCTAAACTGCTCAGATGCATACATTTGCAATGAATTTTGACAGGCTGAATGCAATAGTGGCGGTCTAACTACAAGTCTGAGGTGGGTACAGCCTGCCTTGCATCGAGCCCTGAGGGTCATCTGAGGTGAAGTGTAACCCTTCACCTCAGATGACCCAGGATCCCTAGTGGACTGAGGCCCCGATGCACAAAACTTTCCAGCAACGTGCTATTTTGACTGGCTCCAGCTGGTTTAGCGAGCACGGTATTCAGCGAGAAATAAGCTGATTACTACTTAAATGTGCATTCCTAGTGATGCACAGAATGCAGCCTCTGCCAGGAAATTTTTACGGGAGGTTAGGAGCTGTCGTAGCATGGCAGTGGCTTCTCAGCGGAGCAGTTTGCTGTGATACCTCCATTGGTATTTCAGAAAGGCAGTGAATTGTGACCACCTTGAACTCATCTAACGGAAGCTTCTTTTGAAGAGAGAACACACATTATTGTGGACACCCCCCCAACCCCATTCTTGAAAATGAAAAAGTGAATAGTCAGAGCAAAAAACGAAGCCAAAGTTGTCTCGGACCAAAAAAATGAAACCAAAAAACCACACACTCCTTTCATACATGCACATATAAGCTTGTATGTGTGTATGAAAGCCATGTGTAGTGAAACGCTTTGAGTGGGCGCAATGGCGTGAAGTCATGTTGCCGGGTTAGTTTGCTCTGGTGTTTGGAGAATAAGAGCTGTCAGAGTGACTCTCAGCTGGAACCTGTGCTGGTGTCGGGACGCAATGGTTGGACAGAGCACTGCTCCGTCAGTTTCAGTTACAGGCAGGCTTCATCCCTTTAGTCCTGCTTCCTAACGGTGGAAGTGGAGGTCTGGTAATAGGAAGTGTGTCCATAGCGCACACTGTTCTGAACATGTGCATAGCAGCCATGCTTAATTGACTGTCCTGTGCTTGCACTGCTTAGCGGGTGGCTGCTGTAATTGTGAGCAGCTCATTTGCATACAGTTTTCTCTTGAGCATCAATTGCTATTTCCAAGTCAGAAACTTTTACCCAGGTTCTTACAGCAGTGAGTTTTTTTCAGGGACTTTTGTGCATCTGCCTGTGAATCCCCCTTACCTCTCCCAACCTGATCTTCCCACCTCTGACTCACAAGCAAGCCCTGGTAATCTAGCAGACCCCCTTCCTCCCATCCCCCCCACACAAAAAGCCTTCTCTCCCACCCCTCAACCCAATTCCCCCTGCCTCAACATAAAAAAATAAATCCCTGGTAGTCTAGTCAGGTTACGGGGTGGGGAGTCCGTTAGACTATACTCATGCACAGGAAGGGGGGGGGGGGGGTTATAGGCATGAACTACAGATTATTGTGACATTGTGCACTGTTCTGTTAGCACACACTTTTTTTTTTAAATTTAATATACTACTTTTTTGCATGCTCATTTCTAACTACATCTAGGCAGTAAACTTCCAGAGGTAGCTTGCATTAGAAGTTGCATGTTCAGCTATCAGCAAGGGGCTTTCTGCATCGACCCTGAGACACAAATACATAAAAGTAGAGGTTGTCTCCACATGTATGATCGGTTATTAGAATGGGTAATGTTATCTATATTGGTCAGATTTTAGTAAGTGAGTTGTTAGGTTTTGCTGGTTTTCCTAATCTGTTCCGGTTGTTATTATTATTTGTTACATTTGTATTCCACATTTTCCCACATATTTGCAGGCTCAATGTGGCTTACATAATACCGTGAAGGCATTCGCCAAATCCGGTATGGGATAGGTACAAAATGTTGTTTCGGGATAGGGAAAATATGTTGTATCGGGATAGGGAAGATAAGGTTCAATCAAGTTGGGTTGAGGTAAAAGAGTTCATTAATGTCCAATACGATCTTTAATAGTGAAGTGTTGCAGGGTTGAGTCATTTAAGTTGGGTCATTCGGATATGCCCTTCCGAATAGGTGAGTCTTTAAGGACTTTCTGAATTTTAGGTAATCATAATTTATCCCAAAACCAGTAGGATTTTCTGAGTAGTATGGGTTCCAGAACCAAGGGGCCTATACATCTGTGCCCCACCTCCAGCATATGCCACATCACAAAGGCTCCATGCTCTTCCTTCAGTGCCCCCCCCCCCCCCATCAGACTAGTACCTGCCCCCTCTGCCACATCACAAAGACTCATGCTCTTGATTTTTTTTTTTTTACCTTTTAACTCTTCTTTCAGTGTCCCCCTCAGATTGGTATCTGCCTCCCTCCCTCGTTAGTAGGCCACTGGAATATCCATAGTGAACATGCATGGGAAATTTGCATAGGATGGACATTCAGGTGTCTAGCATATGCAGATTTATTTCCTGTATATTCTTTAGGGGTACGTGGGTGTCTATCCTATGCAAATTTCTTATGAATATTTATTGTGGATATTTTGAAAATCTGACTGGGTGTAGAGTGTCCAGGTTTGGGAAGTCTAGGCCTCAAAACATTTTTGAAGCAGAAGCTGCAAATATCAGAGCAACCTAAATAGCCTTTTTTCTTAGTGTTCAAATAAATATTCTTCAAATGTGTCTGTGTTCCCTTAGCAAGATTAAATATTTTCAATGTGTGGCTTCAGAATATTGGTAAGTAATACTTTTCTCTGAAGTTTGATGTGGATTGATAAAGGCTATTAGACACTTGGAATAAGTTCTTTTAATTTCTAATTCAGGGCTAGATTTACTAAAGTGTGCTACAGTAACATACCTTATTAGTAAATATGCCTGGAATAGACTTCCTGAGCCGATACGTCAAGCTCCATCTCTGGCCGTCTTCAAATCTAAGCTAAAAGCCCACCTTTTTGATGCTGTTTTTAACTCCTAACTCTTATTCACTTTGTACAGAACCCTTATTTTATCATCCTCACTTTAATATTCCCTTATCTCTTGTTTGTTCTGTTTGTCTGTCCTAATTAGATTGTAAGCTTTGTCGAGCAGGGACTGTCTCTTCATGTTCAAGTGTACAGCGCTGCGTTCGTCTAGTAGCGCTTTAGAAATGAGAAGTAGTAGTAGTAAATAGATCTCTTGCATGAAGTTGGACCTGCGATATGTAACATGCACTAACGCCATAGCACCTTTTAGCAAATCCAGCCCTCAATCCTGCCATTCCTTTGTGTTTAAGTGCAGTGAAGGAAATTAAATCCATAGTACAACTGATGACCCTCTGGAAGAGGCAATTTGTTCTTCAGTAGATGAAATCCCAGGTTTCTCTCCTCTCCCCCTGTGTGGAAGGTACCAAACTCCTGGAGAACCTTGACAGCCAAGAGCATTCGCTCTGAAAGACCAGGCTCGCTGGTCAGTCTATAAGCAGACTCTTAAAAACAGCAACTATCAAGCCCATGACAAGTGTAGAAGGAGAATCAACTAGTTCAAAGCACCTCCAGCATATTTTTATATACATTTGGAGATTAACAAACCTTCCAGTGCCACCTGGTCCTAAATAAAGGCATCTGTGACTATTTATTTATCCATTTATTTGGATTTATTTATTGCTTTTTTGAAGAAATTTGCCCAAGGCTGTGTACAGCAAGAACGATCTGGACCTAGGCAATAGACAATTTCAGCAGAAAAAAAATGTTTTAATAATAGTACATATTATGGCAGTGGTTCCCAAATCTGGCCTGGGGGGAACCCAAGCCAGTCAGGTTGTCAGGATATCCACAATGAATATGCATGAACTAGATTTGCATGCAGTGGAGGCAGTATATGCAAATCTAACTCATGATTATTCATTGTGGATATGTTGAGAAGCTGACTGGCTTGGGTTCCCCCAGGACAGGTTTTAGAACCACTGTATTTTGGCTTGGCATGGCATGCTACTTACAATCAAAAAACTATTTCCACAGTCTATAATAAAAAATGAGAAATATTTAATAGAGATGTGGTATACTGAGAATTAAAACGTGATTTATATAAATGTGAAAACACATTTCTGCTAGTCACTGTCATCTATCACCACACATTATATGTCTTATCCATATGGTCTTTCAAAAATATTCAAACGTCCATAGAACAAATTCCAAATCTAGGATAAAGGACTTAACTGTTGATATAATGGTCTTCTCTTCCATAACGATAGATGCAGATGCAAGCTCTTCTCCAAAAAAATGACAAAAGCACTTTCCCTGATATATTTTTCATTTTTGATTATTTATTTGTTATATACTGTGGAAATAGTTTTTGTTTGATCAAGAGAGATGAATTAAGATTTGGTATATTGATTATATTCCCAGTTTTTCTTTTGATGCTACTTACAATGTCAATACAAATACACAATAAAACATCTTACTGGGATAGACATTGTAGGTTGTAAGCAGATGTGGAACTTATAGACAGTAAGTATTTTCAAAGCACTTAGACTTACAAAGTTACGTGGAGGGGCATAATCTAGAGGTGCCCAAGTTTTCCTGAGGACGTCCTGGCAAAGGGGCAGGGAAACCCATATTAACAAGATCGGTGTCCATCTTTTGTTTCGATAGTACGGTCGGGGACGCTCAAATCGCAAAATTTAGGTTGACCTTAGAGATGGTCGTCCCTGATTTACGGCCATAATGGAAACCCATCTCAGAAATGACCAAATCCAAGCCATTTTGGTCGTGGGAGGAGCCAACATTCGTACTGCACTGGTCCCCCTGACATGCCAAGACACCAACCGGGCACCCTAGGGGGCACTGCAGTGGACCTCATAATTTGCTCCCAGGTGCATAGCTCCCTTACCTTGTGTGTTGAGCCCCCCCAAATCCACTCCCCACAACTGTACACCACTACCATAGCCCTTATGGGTGAAGGGGGTGAGGTGGATTTTGAAGGGCTCACATTTACCACAAGTGTAACAGGTAGGGGGGGATGGGCCTGGGTCCGCCTGCCTGAAGTGCACTGCATCCACTAAAACTACTCCATGGACCTGCATACTGTTGTCATGGAGCTGGGTATGATATTTGAGGCTGGAAAAAATATTAAAAAAATTTTTTTTTTGAGGGTGGGAGGGGGTTAGGGACCACTGGGGCAGTAAGGGGAGGTCATCCCCGATTCCTTCCGGTGGTCATCTGGTCATTTAGGGCACATTTTTGTGGTTTGGTCGTAAGGAAAAAAAATAGGACCAAGTAAAGTCGTCCAAGTGTTTGTCAGGGATGCCCTTCTTTTTTCCATTATTGGTCGAGGAAGCCCATGTGTTAGGCACACCACAGTCCCGCCTTCGCTACACTTCCAACACATCCCTGTGAACTTTGGTCATCCCTGCGACGGAAAGCAGCTGAGGACGCCCAAAATCGGCTTTCGATTATGCCGATTTGGGTGACCCTGTGAGAAGGACGCCCATCTTACGATTTGTGTCAAAAGATGGGCGCCCTTCTCTTTTGAAAATAAGCCTGATAGTAATCTATGGAACTTTGTAAGTCTAAGTGCTTTGAAAATGAGCCCCATGGGCATTCGTTTCAAACAAGTATTCACTGATAGTGTGCACTATTCCCCAAATTCTATGTATCGTGCCTTAAATTATGCGCACTAATTTGACTGCATGGCCAAATTGCAAGCACAACTTAAATTGATGAACAAGCCACTCAGCGCCAGTAATTGGTACTTAACAATTAGTGGCACTAATAGACTTTAATTAGAATTTACTCACACAACTTTCTAGGCGTATTCTATAACATGGTACGCATAAATTCTACTGTGCCCAGTCGAAACTGGGGCATGGCCATGGGCGTGGAATGGACGGGTTGTGGGTATTTCAAAAAACTATATGTGCTATTATAGAATATATATTTAGACCTGATTTTAGGTGGTCTAAATGGGTGCGTCTAAATTTTAGCCGCAAGAACGCCACTTGAGCATGTTCTATAAATTACGCCTAACTTTAGGCCTAGTTTATAAAATCAGGCTAACTGTGGTTTTACGGCATCGATTTTTAAGACGCCATATATAGAATTTCCCCCTGTGTGTGCATAGCGAACACTTTTATTTGCACGTAGTTTGCACTTTTTCCCAAGAGGGTGCAAATGCGAAATGGTTCACACAAGTGTACTAATGCACATTCACGCCTCTTGGGAAGGAATGCACACTATTGGCAAATAGCATGCGCCTTCTTTCAGAATAGTATATGCTATGTGCACAGAGTGCACACGCTTAACAACAGTCATTTGACAACGATTAAAAAACAAAAGCACAAAAATGAAATTTTTTGGGGTGCCTTCCTCTAATAGATACGAGAGAGTAACAGGAGTTTAAATAGACAATAAGGGAACTAACTTAAAGAAAGTTGCACGAACAGTCAGAAAAAGGTGCATGAATATGATCTCAGCTAGGGTAGGAGTGAATAAGCAACTCACATTACAGTATGTCAGTGATTGTTCTGATGTACTCTTTTTCACTTAATAAAAAATTTGTTTAAAACTAAAGACTTGGGGAAAAGAGCCAAGCTTTCACCTGCTTCCTGAAACAGAGATAGGCTTTGCTCAGCGCAAGACTTTCTGGGATTGTGCTCCAGAGTGTGAATGCTACTCCTGAAAGGGCTTGTTGGCAAGTGTCCCATTGCATGATTTCTGTTGTGTGGTTAAGGATTCTCCTTGAAGAGGACCTTAGTGACCTTGAAAGTGTGTAGAGGGAGATCTGTTCTTCAAGCACTCTGGACCATTTCCTTTAAGAGCCTTGAAGATCAGACATAGAGATTTAAATTTAGCCCTGTAGTGTACTGGTAGCTAGTGAAGTTTCTTCAGAAATGGTGTGATGTCATGTTATTGTGAATGGTGGGTTTTCTTGTTGGGTGAAAATGTTGGGCAGTCGTAAATGCCTGTATTTGGGATTAGCTGATAGAATCTTTTACTATTTCAGTTTAGATAGAACAGGGTTCATTTTAAAGATGAAAAATTCTGCCCTTGATTGTGTAAGACATGCAGGATTACATAGTTTTTGCTCTCATATTTTTTATTAGTTTAAACCATGTTTGTGTTTTCGGATATACATGTTATTTCCTTTCAAGTTTTATGAATCATCTTATTTTGTTGTCGTTTTTTTCTTAAGCCAGTTCTGGAATTTTCAGGGTATCCACAGTGTGTGATATTTCCATGCATTGCCTTAATTGTATGCAAATTTCTCTCATGCATATTCATTGTAGATAGCCTGAAAGTGAGACTGGTTAGGGCCTTGGTCTTCACTCCCAGTTCTCAAGGGCCGCCAACAGGTCAGGTTTTCAGAATATCCTTAATTAATATTTTATGCATATTCATTAGTGATATCCTGAAAACCTGACCTGTGGGCTGGAAGGAAATAGTCCAGGACTGGCTTGAGAAACACTAGTCTAAAAGCAAAAACTAAATAAAAAATTATTGCAAAATATTCTGGCGTTCTGATTTTAAGAACTGCAAGGTACAGGATGGCCTCCTTTATACAAATATGTACATCTGTGTTTGCTCCCTGTGTTAAGATCCTTGCAAATCACATTAAGACAGCATTCTTCATACAAGTCCTTGGGACACACCACCCCAGGGTATCAACAATGATTATGTATGACATACATTTGCACACATGACCTCCATTGTGTGCAGATCTGTCTGACACACATTCATTGTGGGTATCCTGAAAACCTGACTGGCTGGGTGTTTCCTGAGGACTAGGTTGAGAAACCCTGTTC
This sequence comes from Microcaecilia unicolor, assembly GCF_901765095.1. Classification (NCBI taxonomy): domain Eukaryota; kingdom Metazoa; phylum Chordata; class Amphibia; order Gymnophiona; family Siphonopidae; genus Microcaecilia; species Microcaecilia unicolor. The sequence continues at coordinate 179,918,121 of NC_044040.1, read as the reverse complement.
CAGATGGTCTGTGATCTTCATCATAAAGCATATGGAGGCACCCCAGCCAATCAGATTTCATGATATCCACAATGAATATCCATGAAAGATACTTGCACTGCATGCATCCCTTTTATGAATATTCATTGTGGATATCCTGAAAACCTGACTAGCTGGGGTGCCTCCAGGACCAGGTTTGGGAAACACTGTCTTAATATGTATTCTTTGGATGAAAGATGGGAGAGGGGAGGTATGTTAGACATGTTTAATTACTTTCATGGCATAAATGTACAGGAGACGAACCTCTTTCAATTGAGAGGAAGCTCTGGAATAAGGGGGCATGAAAAGGGATAGACTCAGGAGCGATCTAAGAAAATACTTCCTTATAGAAAGGATGGTGAATGCAGGGAAGAGCCTCACAGTGGAGGTGGTGGAAATGAAGATTGTTTCTGAGTTCAAGAAAGTGTGGGACAAGCACAGAGGATCTCTTAGGGAGAAGAAGGGATAGTAGATGGTATGAATGGGCCAACTGTGTAGGCCATATGTTCTTTATTGGCTGTCATTTTCTCTATTTCTGTTTTGAAGGAGGGTCCAAAATGCTTCTTTGCCTTGGCCTCACCAAGGGTTCTGTAGTGCTGGGGCTACTTTAGTTAAATATTAGCTCATATAAGTGTTAGGAGGAGGGTTTGTGTGATGCAAATCAATAAGCTGAGAGAATTATTAATCTATTGTGAAGCATAGGTCCTGCATCTGTATTGAAAGCTAGTCTACATATTTTCTTATATCGGCTTCTTCGAGGTGGAAATGGACTGTTCCAGAGATGCCAAGGGGGCTGATCCACTCAGCGGGAAATTTAGGGTCCGCTCCTAGCCCCACCCTTCCCTGTCCATGGCTCCACCCAACTCCACCCATTTCTCCGCCCTAGCACAGCTGATTCGCGGCCAGGGGCTACAGGAGTCATTCAGCAGCAGCAGCAGGAAACGCCTTTATAAAACATCATTTCCTGCCGGTGCTGTGGGATCAGCGGTAGCAGGAGATGGTGCTTATGAAGATGCTACCTTCTGTTGCTGGATGGGAGGCCACTCAACGGGAGATCCTGATTTCTCAGAGGGAAATGACCTGTGAAGGCGGGAGACTTGACAGATCTACTGTTCCTGTGACCTGGGTGTAGAGTTTTTCCAGACTGCAGTGAAGGATGTGCGATTTAGGGTAGATTTCATTTCCATTTTTTAGCTAGTGAGTGACATTATAAAGTAATCACAGTGTATTACGTTGATGCTCTCTGTAGCCTGAGTATTTCCAACATACACATTTGGGTTTTCTATGTAGTGCCAGAAGGGTGGATACTATTTGTTTGCACTGGGATTAACGTTTTATGGATCTAAGTAAACTGAATTTTGAATTCGGAGCTCCATGGTTTGACAAACAGGAAAAGGTTACATAACATATAGGCTGTGAATGGTAACATTACCTGCAAATTCAAGCCAATCGAATCGTTAATCCTGTATTCTAAATCCATTTAAATATCTAATTAAAAATGGTGGTTACCTCATAAATGTATGGGGAGGGGGTCAGTAATTAAGGTGAGTTAAGTATATGTTCAAAACAATGAAAATGTGCTTTATTTGACTCTTTCACAGATTAAAATAGTCTGTTTCATTTGGGTCTTAGGAAATAGCAGGGTGAGTGTATCCCTTAGATAAAACAGTACAACTTCTCATTTTGTGGCTTTGTTACTTTGGGGGTCATTTTAACAGGTCTTGCTGCAGACTGCATGCACTAACTATTAGTAAAAGACCCCCTTTGTGTGTTAGCACATTTTTAATTTTTTCTGGAATAACATCTGATGGCAAAGAATAATCAACGAGTCCAAGAAAATGAATCAACCACAAAAAAAAACCAACCCGTTTTCAATTCCTCCTACAGAAAACATTCTTGCAGTTTTGACCTTTCAGTAGTTGAATAACCCTCTGAAAGCACTGCAAACTGGTCAGCTTTTTAACAAGTTAAAGCCAGAACATTTCAGAATAACGTGTCTATATGAAAGAATCTTCTGACCCCTGTCATATTTCTAATGATTTTCCACAACTGAACATAGTCTGCATGAAATTATTATTAGGGCAGGTTCACCATGACTGGGCTTAAAAAAAGGTTTGGACAAGTTCCTGGAGGAAAAGTCCATAGTCTGTTATTGAGATGGACACGGGGAAGCCACTGCTTGCCCTGGGATTGGTAGCATGGAATATTGCTACTAATTGGATTTCTGCCAGGTACTGGCCACTGTTGAAAGCAGGATAGTGGGCCAGATGGACCATAGGTGTGACCCAGTATGACTATTCTTGATATGTTTTAGAAAGAATGCAGCTTCAGTTAAATGTCTGTGGCACTCAGAAGTGAAATTAAAGCTATGCTCATTGAAAGAAACATCTTGTTGAAAGAATTTTCTTCCACAGGAAGAACTTGGGATGGCCACATCTACTCTCCTATTCATGTGAGGCATAGCCAAAAAACCTGTTCTAGAGATCGAGGAGCCATGCCTCTCTTCAGCTGTAGTTTGTGTCACTACAAAGCCTTTAGAATAGATTATAAATTCACACAGTCGATAAAATGGCAAAGTCAGGAATATGCTTAGCTTCTTGAAGCTGGAAAGGAATTTTCATTGAAGTTCACAAGAGCCCTTCGTGTTCTTCTGAATCTTAGCAATCATCCAAATATGGGTCATTTTGAAGAATGTCAAACCTGATGGATCGATGTTTTTCTTGTGCCAAATTACTGTACAGTAGCTATGTAGGATAAAGTTTATGCTTCATGGGAATGTGATTACCTCTTTCTCTTGGGAATCCATGATCTACTGTAGGTGCTGGAATGATAAAGGCAGACTTCTTGAGAATGAAAATATATAGCATTTAAACATCATCATTTGTTTTTTTATTCTTTCCAATCAGTGAAAATAGTGGAAAGAAATAATAACATAAGGATCAAGAATATCTTTTTCAAGAGCCAATATAACTTAGAAAAATTAACAGGATGGAACAACATTTAGCATAGGGGGAGGGGGTTGAAAAGTCACAATAAACTAAAAAAATAAAATGGCCACATTGGGCTGGAGGTTTCAGAGAAATATCTAAGTGCATTTCTATGGAAGAATCAGTTTAATATACTTAAAGCAGGGAATTGCTGCTTTCAAACCGCTTTCCCCTTCTTTTCCTGTTAGAGACAGGGAGACACTGGTACAGAATAACTAGAACTAATCTCATGATCTGCAAATATACCACACCCCTGGCCTCGTTAGGCTGCCTCTTAGGCCCTGATGCTCAAAGCTTACAATTTTATTTATTAGGATTTATTTACCTCTTTTTTGAAGGAATTCAGTCAAGGCGGTGTACAGTGCTTGCAATGTTTGATTTAGACTGATTGTAGCCGATCTAGTGCACGTTATTTATCATCTAATGTACAAAGGGGTCACTTTTACCATTTGTAGTAGCAACTACTGATAATCCTATGTAAATATTTACAATGAGCTCACTAATATTAAAATGAGCATTCCATGCAATGCACAGTAAGGAGCGCCTATCTTTTAACGATCAAAATGTTCTAGCATGTCTGGAGCTGTTGTTGCATGAGGACGACTTCTTGATGAAGCGGTCTGCTTGCTTTTTTTAAAATACTATTTGCATGTGTGTGTATTATGGACTAGATTCTATATATCACAGTGAAACAATCAGCGCTGAAATGAAATATGCCTAGGGGTATTCTGTAAAGTACGCCTAAATTTAGGCGTACTTTATAGAATAAACTTAAATTTCCACACAGTTTATAGAATATGCTGAGCGCCCGTCCACATGACTAAATTTAGTCATGGTCAGTTATGCGAAGGAAAACGCGGTGTAAATGCTGATGCCTAAATTATTCTTTAACCACGTGCATAGATGTTATAAATACCCACAACCCACCCATTCTATGCCCATGGCCACGTTCCCTGTTCAACTATGAGGCTTAGAATTTACGCGCATCTCGTTATAGAATACGCTTAGACAGTTCTGTGCATAAATTCTAATTAATACCAATTAGTGTGAATAATTGCTTAAGTGGCAATTATAGGCGCTGATTGGCTTGTAAACTAAGTTACATGCGCAAATCCAGAATACGACTGGATTTGCACGCACAACCTAAGTCGTTCTATTTAGAATCCCGGGGTATATGTGTGTGTGCCGTATGTAACGGTAGTGTGAAAAAGTTCTCATGGAACGTTTGTTAATAGGATCTGTGTGTGTATGTGAAATGTGCTGTGTGTGTGTGTATGTATGTGGAATGTGCTGTGTGTGTGTGTGTGTCCCACATGTAACAGCACTGTTACAAAGTTGTCGTGGAACCTAAAAAAAGAAATTCCATGCGTCATCACGTCATGGATGCACATCTATGAAGCGGTTGTTTTCTTTTCCCCCTGGGTATGCATATGACATCGCTTATCTCAACACTGTTTAGGTGCTTTGCTTACCGAGTCACTTGCTGAATTCCTGCACATATCATTTGCATCCGATTTCCTTTTGAGCATCATTTGCAGTTTCAAAATTGGTAGGTTCTACTGTGGATATAGATGTATTTCATTTTCTTTATTGAAGCTCTACCGTGAAACCTCATGACTGACTATATAGCTTTCTTAATGGCTGTTATATACTGTGACACCTAATGACGGAACAAAGTCCTGAGTAGTGTGGCGCGGGTGGAGGTAAATGTATTTTCACTCGTTCAAAAAGTACAAAGACCAGGGGAAACTCAATGAAATTGCATGGAAATACTTTTAAAACAAATAGGAGGAAAATTTTTTTTTTCACTCAAAGAATAGTTAAGCTCTGGAACTCATTGCCGGAAGATGTGGTAATGGCGGTTAGCGTATCTAGCTAGGTTTAACAAAAGTTTGGAAATGTTCCTGGAGGAAAAGTCCATAGTCTGTTATTGAGATGGACATGGGGGGAACCACTGCTTGCCCTGGGATTGGTAGCATGGAGTGAGGCTATTAATTGGGCTTCTTTCAGGTACTTGTGACCTGGATTGGTCATTGTTGGAAGCAGGATACTGGGCTAGATGGACCATTCCAGCTGATCCAGTATGGCTATTCTTATGTATGCAACCATACAATTTGGTACAGGTTGCTGTGTGAACTGTCAAGTAGTGGTGGAAAAGCACAACAGGACCTGTTGCCCTGGAGGCAGTGTCACCCTGTGTTCACAGTATCATTTAAAGGATTCATATGTGATCACACTTTGTTTCACTGTATTATTCTTTGTTGACCAATGGAATGTTTGAGTACCACTCCATTCAAACTGTCCCTCCTTTATGACATAGGGACCGGAAAGAATTCCATGAGCTGTGTACTTCATACTTTCCCCACTTGTTTCTTTCTCTGCACAGTTGCCAATTGATATTAGTGGGCAGTTTGCTGGACCTTTTTAGGGAGCTTAGAAACTCCCCATCCATAGTTTCTTAAATGATAGGCTTAAATTAGTCAGCTCCTACTAGTGCTGGATTGTTCCTCTTTAGCATATCTAGATTTTTTGAGTGGCTGCTTTTACAGTATATTTTGACCATATTAACAGAATTTCAGTGATTAAGAACTTTTTTTCTCCCTTTAAAATTTTTTTTTCTATAAGTATCCAGCTTAAGAAACTTGATTTTGTGTTTTAATTGGACTTTACTAATGAGATTCTAATAACTTAGGTTCTAAAAATGAAGTCTGCTAGTCTCTCTTTTCTTTCCATTTTTTTTTTAAGCTGTACCTGGGAAGTGAAAGATCAGAAAGTGTAACATGTTTCTGGAATTCAGCTGACATTTAATTATGTAAAAAAAAAAAAGCCCTGATTTTACCTAATAGGGAAAGGATGAGGAGGTAGCTCACTGTATATTATTATTTTTATTTATTTGGGTTTTGCTCACACCTTTTTCAGTAGTGGCTCAAGGTGAGTTAGCCGAGATTGGGTGGCAGTGTAGCGCTGCGTGAGTCTGGTAGCGCTTTGGAAATATTGAGTAGTAGTAGTAGAGCCGGTGGTGGGAGGCGGGGCTAGTGATGTGCAGACTTATACGGTCTGTGCCCTGACAATGGCAGATACAAATCAAGGTAAGGTATACACAAAACGTAGCACATATGAGTTTATCTTGTTGGGCAGACTGGATGGACCGTACAGGTCTTTTTCTGCTGTCATCTACTATGTTACTATGATCTTGCTTAGAATTGCAACGTGTACTTGGACGTATTGTAGATAGAAGAGGATAAATGAATGTTGTGGGTTTTTTTTTTTTTGCAAGTTAATCTATAAATTACCTGAAGAGAAGCTTAGCGTGTTCCTCATTTCTGACTGATAATTTTATTCAAGTGGAGTCCTTAGCAGACTGTCTTTACCAGCCAGATCCTTTAATGCAAATGATGAAGAGCCTTGAATCCTTTGTGGGCGCTGAATGGCAATAAATGCCTTGAGCAGAGAGAAGTGCTGTTAATATTTAGTGGTCTCTTTGTTTTTATCTTTGCAAATGAGGATGCTTTCGGTCTGCTGCTCGCCTCCTGTTCACCCTTTCCAAAAAAGGGAAACCATATCTCTTGACGCTCTTACTGAATTCCTCTTGCTCAATAGACCTTTCTGAGCCAAGTGTAAGGTTGTCCTTCTTGTTTTCCACATCCTTCATAGATTTGCTTCTGCCTCTCTCTGACCTGATTTCTACTCATTTTGTCTGTTGTCTTTTTAACTCCTGCAACATGTTGCCTTGTTTTCCCATGTTTAATCACCTACAATTGAAATACATTTTAATATATGCACGTTTTGTGTTCAGTGTGTTGCCCTACACCTTTAAGATGCAAAGTATGTTCCTTGCCGTCGGACTGTACTGTTCTGAGCAAGTAGGTGTTACCCTTTCGGGAGTTTACTGACCGTATTGCCCTACATCCCTTAAGATGCTGTTTTTAATAGTATGTTTGGTACTATATGACCTACTTGTTGCAGTGCCAAAAGCATTCTAAATTCCCATTACCAGTAGCAAGCATCCGTCTTCTCCTGTCCCAGCGTATAATCTGGCTGCAGTTGGCGTAGATGTTCTGTTACGCGGCATCTTCAGTCTTGCATAACTCACCATTATCTTCATGTCATCAATTCCCACCTCAAGGCTCAGCTGTAATCCTTAACCATGAGTACTGATTCTTAGCATAGTTTGTTGAAGTTTAGCGATGTATTGTCAGGTATCAAATGTTTCTATTTGTAAAGGATTTTGGATTACTTCCTGTGTTTTAAAAATGAGATTGCTGTTTGTTCAGGATGAATTTTTCACGTATGTGTGTACTGTGTAGAAATTTTCACTTGGAAGTGAATGAAGCCATCCAATAAATAGGCAGCGGCTTTCCTGGCAGGAAGCCTCATTAGTTGTGTTTTGTTTCTCTGCATCGGTTTATGTCTGGTTTGGTTAGTGAGAGAGGTCACAGTGGCCTACTGTAGTTTGGACTTCTGTCCAGTTGAATGGATATGTCCTTTGCTCCTAAGATGATGCATTTATCTCTAAGCAGTGGTGGTAAAGCCAATGCAACTCCTTTATTTTTAGAACCATTGAAAGGCTATCGCATACAAAATGATGAAGTATCTTCAGCTCTGCGTGGCGTATAACTCATAAGTGGCAATTTTACTCGTTAGGGGCCCTGTTTACTAAGGCGCGTTAGTGTTTTTAACGCACCTACAATTAGCGTGCACTGTGTAGGCGCCTGTAGGGATATTGTAGGTGCATATACAGTTGACTTGCGTTAAAAACGTTAACGCGCCTTAGTAAACAGGGCCCTAAGTATAGTGGGTGAAGTAACACTTTCACAGAAGCTTGTGTTTAATCTGTTATTTCTGGGTCAGTTTCTGCATCTTTAAACAGAGGAGCGTGACAGTTTTTTTTTTTTTCTGGGAAGTTTCAGAAGGTCATAAGAGCACAGGCCTTCTGGTATTGGCATAGTTGATTCTGTTATTGAAGACTCAGTTGTGTGGTGTTTGGGTTGGGCGGATGGAGGGAGGGAGGGAGTTCTATCATAAAACTTTGACTGTTATTTTGCCGTATTTACTGGCCACTGTTAGAAACAGGATGCTGGTCTGTCCCAGTATGGCAATACTTATGTACTTAAGTTACGAGTGTCCCTGTGGCATTTAGGTGCCCACTGTTCTATCAGGTTTACGGTTGTTGTAACTGTGGTCTTGTAAAGGTTGGATGCATTGATACTAGATTGCATTAGCATTCTATAATAGTGCTCAGGTACCATTTTAGAATAAACTGCTCCTGGGTAGCCCTTTGGGGGCACCTAAATGGACCCACTTATATAATTGCTCCTTTGATGTCCTAATAGGTGTTTCTTGGAGGATCATGTTGCTGGCGTTGCAGTTAAAATAATGTGTGGACTATAATGACCCTGACCTACCTGTAGTGAAGGCATGGACCGCCCTACCACAGAATCCAACCTTGTGAAGTCAGCTGGCATTATTTGGTGTGGATAAAAGGGGGTGTCCTCTTTTATGCCCTTTTCATTTATTGTACAATGGTGGATAGGGTAGGAGATCTTTCATGGTGGTTTCTTCAGGCTGGGGGGGGGGGGGCTTCATTATGATTTGGGGGCAAGGAAGTCAGCCCAGATGTGGGGGAGGTGAGGTTGGCCTAGGGGACCCCACCTCACTGGGGGAATGAGGAGTTATCACAGTCCACCTTGGCCCTTATGTTATCCCCTAGAGGGGAGGTGTAATTTTAGTTTATTTGCCACAAGGGCTAGGAGACGGTTTCAATCAAACTGTGTTGCTTAACATGATTTGGGTTAAACATGTCTTTAATACTACTATTTAGCATTTCTATAGCGCTACAAGGCGTACGCAGCACTGTACAAACATAATGAGCTGATTTACATGTATTTGCATGCGATACAGCTTATTCAGATTTTTGTGTTCTAGTTTAGTGTAAGCATTCTTGTTAGCCTTACTTCCATTAAGACAGACCAGTGCAGTGTTAACCTGTGTTAAACCAGCATTAAGGCACATTTAGCATGAGTTTAAAGCATATTAACTCTGCATTAGCCTTTTTGCACTTTAGTTCATTAACTAATGGTGTCATTTTATGAGTGATATGTAGAGTTGTAGTTCTTTATGTTGTAAGTGCTTTTCTTTAAACAGAAAGCTGTTTGCTTAAATATACTCAAGTTTTACTCTGTTGGAAAATTGCTGTGGACTAGATGGTATTTTGATAGGCAGTAAATCAAGAAATGAAGAAACTTGAAATGATTAATTTTCCTGATGTTACTTATTGGCTACTGTGGGCTCCTGTTCCTGATGCTACAGTGTTATCCTCAGAAAAGTCATGAAGACAGAATATCTAGAAACCCTTCAACCTCCTTCGTTCTGCATCGGGTCCTTTGTACCAACTTCTCACCACAGTTTTTTTCTTCTTGGTCACAGCCTCATAATGATAGAGATATTGCTGGGCCTTAACAGTTCATAACTGTGCTGATTGAAGGGAAGGAAGGGAAGTGGGACTTGGTATACCGCCTTTCTGAGGTTTTTGCAACTACATTCAAAGTGGTCTACATATGTTCAGGTACTTATTTTGTACCAGGGTTAAGTGACTTGCCCAGAATCACAAGGAGCTGCAGTGGGAATCAAACTCAGTTCCCCAGGATCAAAGTCCACTGCACTAACCACTAGGCTACTCCTCCACTCCAGGACAGGTGTCTGCCTGACTTTTCTGGTTTAATATTTCTAACTTTGTTTTTCATTTACAATTGTGTTCTTTTTATGCTCCTTTTAATATATAAAATCAGATGAAGGTAACCTGGTCAGAGCATATTGAAAACATCATCAATATATATTGTTAAGGAATAATTCTGATTTTGTTTGTTTACTTTTTGGTTTTGGGTGGATTACAAAAGAAGCCAACTAAACAAAATTGGAGATTTAGAATAAATCTGTGTGCATTTCCAGTAATATATAAATCATGACAAGCATCTTGAACCCTCTAAAAAAAATTTTTTAATATGTTTTTTTCAATGCCTTCTAAATAATAGTCTGTAACAATTCTCAAATTATTTGAAGCTTGATAGAGAAGAAGATGAAACTAAAGAGGATTTAGATTTCAGGTTTCTAAAATCTAGAAAATACTGTATATGACATTCTGTTTTGAGATCTTAAGGCGTTTAAAAGAGATGGTAAAACAATCAAATATAGTATAAGGGGGCTCCATGAACTATTTTAAATACCAATCATCTGATCTCGAAGACTAATGTATTGGGAGCCAGTTTAGGTTATTGAAAAGAGGTGTTACAATCAGACATCCTTCTTAGGAAGTGACTTGACCCACCACCAGCTGAAAACATATTTTTTGTGTGTGTGGGGCAATTCTATAACTGGGTGCGACAAGTTAGGTGACTAGTTGCAGCAAACTGAGCGCTAATTACAGAATGCTAATTAAGTCTGCAACTATGTGTACACATTGAGGTGCGGCCACTTATGACATGTCAGTAGCAGGCCTAAGTTCATATAAATATTGGTTCCATCCATGCCTCGCCCATTCTCCTCCCCTGTGAATGCTTTCCTTGCATTTACGTGTTGAGCGAGTCATGCTTATCATCTAATCTAAGCATTTATAGATTCCTTAATCCTATAATAATAGTCCAAAGCGGTTCAGAAAGAGCAAATTAACAAAGAATTATATTTATACAATAGTGCTGAGCACACATTTATTTATTTATTTTTATTTATTTGGATTTTGCTCACAACTTTTTCAGTAGTAGTTCAAGGTGAGTTACATTCAGGTACAATGGATATTTCTCTGTCCCAGGAGGGCTCACAATCTAAGTCTGTACCTGAGGCAATGGAAGGTTAAGTGACTTGCGCAAGATCACAAGGAGCAGCAGCGGGATTTGAACCGGCTACCTCTGGATTGCAAGACCGGTGCTCTAACCAATAGGCCACTCCTCCACTTACCCATGTAAGTGCTAGTATTCTATATGCACGAAATAGCACTTGAATTTAGATACAGAGTTAGAGAATGAGGGGAGGGGGTTGTGCTCATTCAAGAAGATCAAAATCACACGATAGTGGAACATCATCACTTGGTAGATGATGGCAGATAAAGGTCAAATGGCCCATCCAGTCTGCTCAGTAAAGTTGTTAGGGTTGGAACTGCCGACTTTAACCTACCAACTATTCTCCATGATCGTGTAGAGAACTTGACGTTGCTTGTTCTTCCTTCTCTTGCCTGAGGTTCTTCAGCAGTGGGGAGAGGGATGGAATCAATTTCCAGCAGTTCCCTGGTTGTAACTAATGAGTTTATTTGGTCTCTCTTGTGAGTAAGTAATGACCCCTCAGCCTAGAGACTCCTTCACTGAAAGAACTGGCTTCACTGGCCTCACAGATTTCTGGGATAGCAAGTCATAAAATGATTGTTCTCTGCAGGATTAAAGGTGTATGTCCTTTTGCTGTAAATTTCACAATAAAAGGGAAGTTCTTTTTACACTGTCTTGGCTAAACTCCAAGTGTTATAGGATGGAAGGTTTGTATGCTTCTCGTAGAGTGAGCACTTTTCATGGTTCACTCTTGGGTTTATAGGTCATTTTTCAGTTTCTGTTGAGCTGTATTAAGGAAGGGGTGTTCACTGTCTTGCCTATTTATAGGGCCTGTATAAACTTGTAGCTTGGTGGGATGGACGAGGAGGATAATAATCAGAGGGAGGTAGAGTTTACCTGGGATTAAGCAATAATTCATTTTACTTTCCTGAAGACGTGTTGCTATTATTCACGGTCACCATCCCAGAATATAATTATAATTCATTTAATGTTGGATCTGAAATGTAAATAAAGCACGCAGTCAGTTTGTAAATCATCTCATCCTTAGGTCTGCTATAGATGGGAACACCCACATATATTGTGGAAAAAGGCAGATGTTAAGAAATCAAGGTTTTGTTTATTTTTATTGATTCTGGGATTGTCTGTAAAATATGAAAACTCTAATAAAATAATGTCATAATGACATAGGATCACTTTTTTTTTTTTTTTACTTTGGACTACATGCTTTCTAAATGGTACTATTGTTATGTAAGAACATTTGCTTTCTGGTAGTTAAAATGAACTCCGCTCTTAGATGGTTCTGATTAGTCCCTGAGAAAGTGAGGTCCTGGGAAGCATGACCCATATGGGACACAGTAAAACCATTGTTCTGTGTGTTCATCTGCTGTTTATGTTTTAATAAGTATCGAGTCACTGGTGATTATTAACTGAGGTTATGTTTAACACTGAAGAAAGATGTGGATTGCAGAGTCACCGAGGACAGTGGGACACAGAGCAATTAATGGGTTAGATTTTAATTTCAGAATCTGGAGTAATAATTTATAAGTAATCTTTTTGGTTAATATTTTGAATGTGTTCTTTTGCATAGTAAATCCATGGGGGTGGGGGGAGTAGATTGCTGGAACCAGAGTTCTGCCATCCTGAATGACTAAGCATTGACTGGTGGAAACAGGGGTTCTTAACCTTTTTTTGCTCCTGCATCCTGTTGCTAATTGTTACCCGCTAGTATTACTAAGTGCTAACATTTTGCTAAAAATATAGTAGTACACAGTTATACTACCAAAGAAATGACACTTTATTCAATAACATCTCTCTATATAAAAGGCACCACCAACGTTCTATGAAGCCTCCAGCCGGAAGTGTGAAGGGGGAGAGATATCCGGTTTCCCCATGTGTCTGCCCCGCCCTCACTCTCTCTGTAACAGAAACAGTGAAGGAAAACACAGCAAATCAAATCAAATCGCTCTCTCTGTAACAGTGAAGGACTCAGAGGGGGGAGGGGAGAGAGGGCAGAGGGCAGGGACACACACACTCCCACATGCACACAGAAGAAAACCTTGCTAGCCCCCGTTTCATTTGCATCAGAAACGGGGCTTTTTTACTAGTTATAAATAACTTATATAGCACTAGTAAAAAAGGCCCGTTTCTGGAACGAATGAAACGGGCGCTAGCAAGGTTTTCCTGGGAGTGTGTATGTTTGAGAGAGAGAGAGCCAGAGTGAATGTGCGGGTGTGTGACAGAGTGAGACTGTCAGTGTGACAGTGTGTGTGTGAGAATGAGAGTGTGTGACAGGGCCCCCTCCCCTGTTCCTAATGCCCTTCACCCCGTTCCCTCCCCTCCTTTTCCTCCTCCTTCCCACACTTTAGGTTCCTTAAGGCTTTCAAAAGTCTATGTACCCCCGTGGCCCTAACGCCCAGTATCCGGATACCCCACCGCTTTCCTCCTTACCCCTCCCCCAAGATGTAATACTTTCACGTCCTTCATTTTTAAAAAAAAGTGTCCTATCTACCCTGTGTACAAATGCCCGGCATTCAGATTGTGTTCCTCTCGTAAATTTTCATTTCTTTCATTCATTCAGAATTTGCCCCCCCCCCCCCCCCCGAACACTTTTGGTTCCTTCAGTCTTTTAAAACTGTCCTATGTACCCTGTGTGCAAATGGCCAGCATTCAGATTGTTTTCCTTTTCCAAATGTTCATGTCTTTCAGTCCTTCAGAACTCCCCCCCGCCCCCCGTTTAACACTTTCGGTTCCTTCAGTCTTTTAAAACTCTCCTATCAACCCTGTGTCCTAATGGCCAGCACTCAGATTGTTTTGCTTTGCCAAATTGTCTGTCACTGATGTCAGTGTGTGCCTGCCTAGCAGACCACTTCCAGCAGGCACGGTCCCAAGCACATCCTGTTGGAGGTGAGAATTATTATATAGGATTGTGGCTGTATGTACCAGTATGAACACTAAGGGGCTCATTTTCAAAGCACTTAGCCTTCCAAAGTTCCATAGAAACCTATGGAACTTCGGAAGGCTAAGTGCTCTGAAAATATGCCTCTAAGTGACGTTTTCAGCCAGAGGAATTTACCCAGCTATTAAGTTACCTAAGCAAATTCCTTTAGAAACTGCCTTCACTCTGTCTAGAAAGTTTCATAAAATTGCCTCAGATGTCATGACCCTTCGCAGTAACTCTTGTGGATTCGAGCACCATTGGTTAAGAGCCCCTGTGTTAGACTCTGGCAGCTCAGCTCTTTATATTTAAAAAAAACAACAAAAAACAAACCTTATTTTTTTTCAAGTGTGGTGGTTTATTTTATGTATTTATTTATTTGTAGCATTTGTATCCCACATTTCCCCACCTATTTGCAGGCTCAATGTGGCTTACATTATGCCATGATGGCGATCGCCATTTCCGGGTACAGAATTTCAATTGGTAATACATTTAGTTGTATACATACATGGTAAAGAGGAATACATTGTGGTATTGCATACAAATGATTTTGCATCAAGGTTCATACATACATGGTACAGAGGAATGCATTATGGCATTGCATAGAGGTTTCTAAGTGATAAAATGAGTTTAAATTAGCAACGTTAACTTCCCGGTATAGCCACGGGTGTTGAAAAACTGAGTCAAGTCCATTTTCTTCATCATCACTTGCTGTCTTGAAAACAAAGGTTGATAGTGGTGGTATGTTCTGTTCTCAACCGTCTGTATTGCTTGCTTGCTTCAGATGCCAGTGGCCAGTTTGGCATATCAGCAAAAGCTATGGAGCTGTGCAACTAGATGAGAGCCTGCAAGCCCATTTTTGAAGGATATATATATATATTTTGCCTGAGCTCTATGCAGATTCCACTGGCCATTTACAGGTGATTATTAATAAAATTATGGCATCTCTCAAATTCCCCTTACACCAGATCTGTTGATTAGCAGAATTTCCGAGCATCAGATGTGAAGTAATAAAGGAGTTGGCACAGACTTGCATAAGGTGGGAAGTTCATTTTCAAAAAAGGAGAGAGCTGAAAAATACTAGTTAATCATCTGCAAAAAGGAAAATGGCCTTTTGTCAGTTGCATGATAAACCTGGTTGTGAAGTCGTATGTTCTAACTAGCTAAAGATCTGCTCATTGCAAACAGGATTGGAAAGTTGCACTCCATAGAGAACATGCAATTTTCAAAGTTTTTTTTTTTTTTTTTACTTCAGCTGTTTGTTTTGAAGGGATAGGGGAGGGGTGTGTGTATGTGAAGTTCATGTTCCAGCTGCCTGAGGGAGGAATGGGTGCATGTTGGGAGTGTGGGGTGTGTATGTTCTGGTCACTGGTGGGAGGTCATGAGTGGTGTGTGTGTGTCTGTGTATGCATGCACGGGTGTGGAGGGGTAAAGGGGTATATGCATGTGTCTGGTCCTGTGGTCCATTCATGGCCTTTTCATCTACACTTGTGTGAACATTTGATGCATGTAAATTTCCAACCTGTAGAGGTTCAGTTGCATTTTGGGCATGTAATTGGAATTTTCCCCAGCAGGCTTTTGTGTGCAAATCGTGCAAGCTGAGATTAAACAGGTATTTAAAAATTGAATCTAATGTGATGAACGTACTGATCATACAGCAACCTCGGAGTCATCTTCGACTCCTCCCTCTCCTTCTCTGCACATATCCAACAGACAGCCAAGACCTGTCGCTTCTTTCTCTATAACATCAGCAAAATTCGCCCATTCCTCTCTGAGCACACCACCTGAACTCTCATCCACTCTCTCATTACCTCTCGCCTTGACTACTGCAACCTACTCCTCACTGGCCTCCCACTTAACCATCTATCCCCCCTTCAATCCGTTCAGAACTCTGCTGCGCGTCTTATCTTCCGCCTTGACCGATATGCTCATATCACCCCTCTCCTCAAGTCACTTCACTGGCTTCCGATCAGGTACCGCATACAGTTCAAGCTTCTCTTACTAACCTACAAATGCACTCAATCTGCAGCCCCTCATTACCTCTCTACCCTCATCTCCCCTTACGCCCCTACCCGAAACCTCCGCTCACAGGACAAATCCCTCCTCTCAGTACCCTTCTCCACCACTGCCAACTCCAGGCTCCGCCCTTTCTGCCTCGCCTCACCCTATGCTTGGAATAAACTTCCTGAGCCCATACGCCAAGCCCCCTCCCTTCCCATCTTCAAATCCTTACTCAAAGCCCACCTCTTCAATGTCGCTTTTGGCACCTAACCATTATACCCCTATTCAAGAAATCTAGACTGCCCCAAATTGATTGACTGCACATTTTTGTCCTTTAGATTGTAAGCTCCTTTGAGCAGGGACTGCCCTTCTTTGTGAAATTGTACAGCGCTGCGTAACCCTAGTAGCGCTTTAGAAATGTTAAGTAGTAGTATGTAACCTGCTTAGTTTAGTTTGAACTTTGAAGTCTATTAATACATTTGTAATGCATTCTAGTCTCAAGATAGATAAATATAAGCCGTGTTTGGATTCTACTAGGTTGCCTAGGCAATGATTGAGTATCATGCACAGACTTGATAGCCACTTTGAGACTTTTTGTAGTTCATACAAAGTCCATTCCAGGCTTCCCCAACAGCTTTTTTATTTGTCTGATAGATACCTGTTGTGCATCTCACTTTGGAGCTGCTGGAAGGGCCTGGCTGTGGTGCTTGAAACTTGGCATGCTGTAACATGATTCTGTAGAGTTGCTGCACTGGAATGACAGATCAGATTTACAGACTTTACTTATAAGGGGACAGCATAACAATGTCTGTTTTGTACACTGAGAGCAAGGTGTGCCAAGTGAGAGGCTGAAAAGACTGAGCTCAATATGAGGGAAAGGAGTGTGGAGAAACTTGGATGCCACATAACATTTAGTCCCGTTAACAAACAAGATTTCCTTTTCTAAAGCAATTCTCAGATACTTTGTAAATGGATTTTAATATCATGTTTATTTCCCTGTGTAATGTACAAATACTTGTAACAATATTAGCTGTTTTTAAAAATAATGCTAAATGCCCTCACATACATAGAAGTGAGTTATGCATTTGCCAGCAGGTGGTGAACACATAGGGGCTCATTTTCAAAAGAGGAAACCATCCAAACAGTGTCATACAGCAGCATTTGTAAAGAATTGCTTCTCAAAATGTCCAAATTGGACGGATTTCTTCTCAAGATGTCGAAATTGGTATTTTAAAACCTATTTTGCAGACATCTATCTCTGCATTTCATCTGCAATGCGTCCAAATTACAAGGAGGTGTGTCGGGGCATTTTGAAGGTGGGCTATGGGCGTGCTTAACACACGGCAAAAGACAGCATATTGTCTACAGTGACACCTAGATCTTTATCTTGGGTGCTGACTCCCAAATTGGACTCTAGGCTCAGGTAACTATGATTTGGAATATTCTTCCCAATGTGCAACACTTTGCATTTGTCCACATTTGGATGCCCAGTCTTCCAATTTCCTAAGGTCTTCCTGCAATTTTTCACAGTCTGCACGTGTTTGAACAACCTTGAATAGTTCAACATCAGAATTGTCTTGATGTCGAATTCACCCGTTGGTGAAGAATCACTTTACATTACTTGTGAGCTGCAGCACTATGAACTCCCTTATAATGATCAGTCACGTGTACTCTACGCATCTATTTTCTAACCTCAACCTGGTCTGAGAATTCACCTTGTAATTTTGCTTATTCTGAGGCCTTTTGATTTTGCTGCATGTTTTTATACAATTCCCTGCTGTAGGGCATTTGACAGATGTTGGAATGAAGAAAACTAGGGCCAGGCTTTTTGCTGAAATGTGATCTGTGTCATGTAGGCTGTTTCCTTAATCCAGTTAGTGAAGTATCACAGACGTGACTGCCCTATTTCCCAGTGGTAGTTACTCCTATGTATCTGTACTGAGAAAATACAAGAGGTTGTTAAGGCTAGACCATAGGTTGACATTCCTACACCTAATAGCTACAATAATCTGTTTCAGTGCTAATCAGATGCTTAGTTATTCTATATACTGGGTAACTGAGGAAGATGGATGATGGCTGTACTGTAAAAAAAAAAATTTTTTTTTGAACCAGTTGATCTCATACGTAGTCCTTGTATATATTCTTAAAACCTGCCAGGCTGTGGAGTCCCAGGGCAGCTTTGTGAAGTCCTATCCTACTAACCTGATCTGGAAATAGACTTGAGTTTGGAAAGTGCATTAGCGTAAAATAGTCATGCACAGCAGTCTGTGAAAGCAGACAGATGGATGGGGATGAAGTTTTGAGACCAATTTATTACTGGGATGTCAAGCTGTATTATTTGCAGCTTACTGCTGTGTTTTCTTGTAAATCCTAATGGAAGAGCCAGCGGTTAAGCTTGACTCACTTCCTGTTTTAAATATGCCCTTTAAGTTGGAAACCTGTTTGTTTCAGTCAGTCTGGTGGGTTTTACTCCTAATTCCTTCACTTTGATTTGGGAAGGTTATTATCGGACAAGTGCATCTTTGTAACCAGGCCTCTTCAGTGCTTGAGGGAGCCTAGCAGATTTAAATTGTATGGAAGTAATTAAAGTAGAAGATTGTCACATGGGCCAAATTTAAACTTTCAGACTTGCGGCACTGATTTGTTTTCTCTTGCTTTTATATGGGGAAAGTGATTTTCAACATTTCTTTAAGCGAAAGGAGTAAGCCAGTGCAGTGTTAATACTTGTGCTAAGTGTACGGCCACTGAAGGGGTTATGTTTTAGGACTGTACAGTGTACTGTGATCCTTTTATCGGGTATAAAGTATCACATCCTATGTAAAATGAGCTTATCTTGTTGGGCAGACTGGATGGACCGTACAGGTCTTTATCTGCCGTCATTTACTATGTATGACAGAATGACTGAAGCTTTAGAGACTGTTTTTTGCTTTCATACTGTGGTGCAGAGCTCCTCGTTTTCTGTACGTTTTAAGAATCCAACATGCATGATGTTTCTGCTTTTGACCCAACTATTCCCCCTTGCTCTTTTGGACTTGCATCTCTGCCCAAACCAGAGCTGGGATCTGGTGCCATGAGCCTTCAAAAATACAAAAAAAGATTTCTGAAAACCTTTCATAGAGCAATGTGGCATTTTGTACAGATAATCAAAAAGGTCAACATTTCCAAGCGCATAAAAGATGCAGGATTTTGCGTGGGCAATAACTCTACAAAGGATGGATTCTTTCCAGTAAAGTTTACAGTCCCCTTTTCCTAATTGTTCCTGACATTTCATCCGTCGTATGCTGAAGCTGCATGACACGTCTTTTTGTTTGCTACTTGAAAAGCTAATTTGACGGACTTTTGCAGGAAATGACAAACCAGGTGCAATAAACTTAGGGCCCTGTTTACTAAGGTGCACTAGCATTTTTAGCACAAGCTAAAAATGAGTGTATGCTAACTCTAGAGACATCCATAGGAATATATGGGTGTCTCTAGCAGCGCGCGCTAAAAACGTTAGTTCGCCTACAGCGCAGCTTAGTAAACAGGGCCCTTAGAAAGCAGATATGTTCACTTGGAACCTTACTGTCAAAAGTGTTTAACTCTACACATATCGTGATAAATTTCCAAAAAGTTATTAAGATGCCGCTATACTCTGTAGGTGTGATTAATGAAGCCCTTTGTGAGGAGGGATCTCGGATTAAATTGGGCCCTTTGTGGAAACTCATTTTTATCACGTTACTTGGCATAAATCATGGACTTTTCTTGGTTCCTGTTCCCTGCTGTTGCTGGGGGTTACTACAGTGGCACAGATATAAAATTAAGGACCTTCCATGTGACAGGTTCAGAAACGACCCCCCACAGACTAGAGCAGGGGAAGAGAGGGAGATGGGCCTATCTTAGAAGGAAAGTGAGTTTAATGAATTAGCATAGTAGTGAATTAGGAATGTGATATATGAGAAATATTTAGACTAATGTGATTTTAATGTATGTGTTTTTTTCAATTTTAACTTGCTTTGGACTAATCTAGTGACATGAGAAACCAAATCCTGTAAAGGAAAGATCCTGGAGTGATTCCTCTGCTTGGGTGGAATTTACACTACTGGATGTATATAGTTGTTTTAAAGTCAGGTGATTTTAAAGGGAGGGACTTGTCTGCATTCTCACGGGATGATTGCAAGGTGCAATGGAAATATTTACAGTACTGAGCCCCAGTGTTCTGGGTTTCAGCAGTCAAGGATGGTGGCGGTGTCCAGTGACAGAGCTCACAAGAAAGATAGGAGGATTAAAAAAAAGTCCACTTTTTGCTTTATGTGTCGTCATGTTCAATCAAGTTTTCAAGCGGTGGGCTTACTATATGAGAGGTGTTGCACATTATGAATTGTTGATGACTTCAGTTATGCCATTTGTCCTTTGAGTGGGTGCAAGATTCATATCATCTTTCTATATAAAAGGCAACCCCAACGTTCTGAAGCCTCCACGGAAGTTGAGGCGCCCGAGATATCCGGTGTGCCCTGGAGTGTCTGCACCGCCCTCGCGTCAAAATGTCATGACGTCGAGGGCGGAGCTATGACACTCGAGGGCTGAAACGGAAACGCCACAGCGAACAAAGCAAGTAGCTCGGAGGGACGGAGGGAGGGGGCCCCTTGCTAGCGCCCGTTTCATTCCGCTCAGAAACGGGCATTTTTTCCTAGTATTTGATATTTGAGTGAATCTCTTCATAAAGGCGGTTAATAAATCCCAATAAATACATTTTATACTTGACCCATCTGAGGAGGAACCAAGGGTTTGGAAAACCTTGCCGCATTTGATGAATGCTAGGAATGCAAGTAACTTAAAATTGTATATTGCACCTGCACAATATTTGTATTAATTGAACTTCCATAATTCAGGTTAAAGTTTCAAACAAACCGGTTGAAATTGGAATACATTTCTAGTTTTGCTATTTCATTTTTCTAATTTGCTATTTTTAAGCTTTTTGCATCGATGCGCTGTTGAATCCCTTGAGGAAAAAAAACCCATCTGATATTGTACTGCAGTAAAGTTTTTTTAGCATTTGTGAGTGCATCATAAAACAGTTGAATGTCTTGATGAAAAATGTGCCAGTGATTAGTCCTGGACATGTTCCTTCACTAGCTTACACTTTTAACAGGCTTTGTTTTTGTTAGAACTTTTATCCTTGGCCTTTCTTTTCTGCATTGTTATAATGCAATGGAAATCTCTTCTCAAGTTACTTTTTAAAGAACTGAATAAAACACCATTCAAACTTCAAGATTCAGAATTAAAACAGCAGAGGGCATGCCCCCCCCCCCCCCCCCCAAAAAAAAAGGATATCCACATTTAAGACTGGAACAATTGTATCCCTTTGTAGTGGGGGTGAGGGCCTTACCTGATGCCCTTTTTAAAAGACTAACGTTGACATGATCCCAGTAACACCAGTAAATGTATACAAGGAAGGGTGGAGAAATTCAGAGATTTTTTTTGATTTTTGTTTTATTATTTAAATAGAGTAATAGTGGTGAAAATAATGATGAAGAGAGTAATGTAAATGTTTTTGCTTCATTTGTTTTTCAGTGGTTTTTAATGACCACTTTTTTTTGTACCTGTAACTGTTATTTCTGTAGCAAGGGTAACATAGCTTGAAAAATCTTCATATTGTGATATTTTCTATACATACTTGACACCATATAATGCTGTAAACTACTAACATAGGCCAGTTTTGAGCTGCTTTAGCAATTATTACATTTGTACTTTAAACTGGCATCCTTCAGTTCAACTGCAGAAGAGTCACCAGATTATTCAACCTGTAACACTTGGTAAAAAAATGCAGTAAAGTTTGCAAATAGATTTTTACAATAAATACAGAGTTCCTGCCATTCAGGGTGGCAATTCTTCTGCTTTAAAAAATGATTACGTTGGAAGGGGGGGTGCCGCGTGCCTGTCGGCTCCGCTGGTTCCCTGCTCTCTCTGCCCCGGAACAGGTTACTTCCTGTTCCGGGGCAGAGGGAGCAGGGAGCCAGCGGAGCCGACAGGCGCGCAGCTGCTCCCAGCAGCCAAGAAGGCACCCGGGGGGGGGGGGAGGGTGGAGGTTGATGCACCGGAGGGGGGGTGTTGATGCGCTGGGGGGGGGGGGGGGTTGTGCTGCACCCCGGGGGGATGGACGCCGCTGCAGAGGGGGTGCACAGCGGCGATCCGCCCCGGGTGGCAGCCGACCTAGGATCGCCACTGATTCCAAGATGGCCGCACGCATCTAGGAGAGCTGTAGACCTCGTTTCCTGATTTCAATAAGCTGAAAAGAAGAGGCAAGGAGGCGGCCCGAGCTTCCCCAATGCCTGCCTCAATACCTGCTGGTCCAGTGGACCGATTTGTGAGGACTCCAGGGCAAGACCGGGAGATCGGGACAGGTTCCTTAGGAAACGCCGGCATAATGGAGGAAGTATCGGCGTCTCCAGGACTTGATGTTACCCTGAGCCCTGATTTGAGAGCTCCGACCCCGCAGCCAAAACGGACTAGCTCTTCCTCCGAGGGAGCGAGCGGCCAGACGCCAAGGAGCGGAACGGGCCTGGTCTTGAGTGAAGCTCAAAGTAAGCATTTTGAAAGGGAGTTAGGGGGGACGGATGGTACCCCCAGAAGAAATCAGCGGCCATTTTGAATCTCGCCGAGCGTCAGGAAGCAGTCAGGAGCACGGAGAGCAGCGCGCTGGGCAGGAAAGAGGGGGCTCTTTCCTGCCCCGACGTCACTAGACCACCAGGGAACATCGTGTCACGTAAGTAGGGGAGGGCGATCCAAAACTCGCTACCTTCGGACTATAAGACGCACCCCCCATTTTCCTCCCAAATTTTGGGGGAAAAAAGTGCGTCTTATAGTCCGAAAAATACGGTAATGTGGACTTGAGTGTTGTTAATATGTGATATATATTTTTCTTTTTGTTAATTTGATAATTTAACACTTTATAATCAAGTGTAATTCCTTGACTATAAGTGTATATGTATAAAAATAAAATAAAAAAATGATTAAATATGTTATAGGCCAGCCTACTTTTAAACTGAAGCAGTTCCAAAGTGGATCGGTTTGCAATGAATGCTTTATTGTTCCTGAATAATTATGCACCATTTTCTTTAACAGATTTGTGTACTCAACTGCAGGCCAAAATATACCGAAGGCGATATTTGTGCGAGACATAAGATGTTCATATGCTTCTGTACTTTATCCTGAATAATACATGTTTTGTATGACTGGATTTAAAAAAAAACTGTTGAATACTGAGGATCTGTGCTCAAATGGGTGTCGAGTAGCAATATTATACACCTCACTGTAAGTCTATGTGCTTTGAAAATGAGCCTCTTTATTTTCTATACTAGTAAAAAAAAAGGCCCGTTTCGGTATGAAATGAAACGGGCGCTAGCAAGGTTTTCCCTCTCTCCCTACCTCTGTCCCTCCCCCGAGTTCCAGTCCCCCCCTCCTCTCTGTCTCACAGACACGTCCTTCCAATGCCTCCACCCACGCCCATCCCCCTACGTGCACATCGGCCCCCCCTCCAAAATCGTCAACCCCCCTCTGCTACCCTCCTTTCCCCCCCTCTTACTGGGGTCCCGGCGGCAGCAGTGAAGAGCCTCGCGAGTCTGCTGCCTTCCCTTCTCTTCGCTCTCAGCTCTGATTCTGGTCCCGCCCTTGCAGAAACAGGAAATGAGGGCGGGACCAGAATCAGAGCTGAGAGCGAAGAGAAGGGAAGGCAGCAGACTCGCGAGGCTCTTCACTGCTGCCGCCGGGACCCCGGTAGGAGGGGGGGAGGGTAGCAGAGGGGGGGGGTTGGCGATTTTGGAGGGGGGGACGACATGCACATAGGGACGTCTCTGCTCGCTCCCGCTGTTCTTCAACGCGCGTCTCTCACTGGGATCGTAACCCCCTGCTGACGTCAGGCAAGCAGGGTTCTACTGCTGGCCAGTGACGTCAGCAGGTGGTTACGATCCCAGTGAGACACTTTAGAACGTTCACATAACAAATTATTATATTAGATATTTTGATACATATCTCTGGTAAAACCCATTAAAGATAACCCTCTAAGCAGGCGCTGTTAATCCTAAGAAAATGATGTGTGTATATGTAAGACAATTTATCATCTCTCTCCATATAGATTTATACGGGGATGTGGAGTTGGTGTCAGAAGCAGTTTTGGGTGGAGTTGAAGTTAGTAGACATGTACCAACTCCGATTTCCAGGTTCAAAATAAAAACTTAACAGTGTATTGCATTTTTTCATTTGACAGCATTTTTCTTTGGTTCAGGTTCTTTGTTGAAACTTCAAATAAATATATTTTGTGGTCTGTTGGCCCTAATTTTGTACATAAAGAAATATCCTATGTTTCTTAACTTATTCAAATTTCTCTTAGAATTACTGTACATAGTAGGAGTCGGAGTCAGGGTCAGAAAGTAGAAAAATAGAGGAGTCGAAGGTTTGGTGTACCAGCTCCATAGCCCTGGACGTATGTAGATCATCTCCAAAAATCTGTAGCTTCATTGAGTAGAAAAAAAGCTACAGGTTGAGTAGAATTAAAACTTTAGGTCTTTGGAAAGTTGTTTGCAAAAACCACCTAGTATTGTAGATCGCCTTCTCTTGTTTCAGTTTGGTTTGATATCAAACAGCTCTGCGCATGCTGATGTTCAGTGGAACAAATTTTTTTTTTTAGACGGTGTCTGCTTTTCTTCACAGAGGAGGGGAGGATGTTGACTCGGGTACGTTTCCTTTTTCTGTCAGAATGGCCTCCAATGCAACAATATTGTTCCCAAAGTTTTTTTTTTTTTTTTTATCTTGGATAAACAGAGGGGCTCATTCATTTTTTCCTATGAAAACAGGATGCTGCAAGGCACCCTGACTGACAGTGGAGCAGATGCCACTGCCTGCAATAATATTTCCCAACGTGCTGAATGATCTGAAAGTCGAATCTATGTCCGTTACCTCTGGAACTGGTCTTTTCTTTTGAACTTGGTTTGTTATATGAAAGCTTAAGAGGGGAATGTGATATAGACAAAATTGCATAGCATCCCCCTGGCCTTCATTGTATGGCAGTGTGCAAAATGAAAATAGTTTCAGCAAACCTTGAAAGACTGGAATAAATCAGAGCACAGTTTAAAACTATGTTTCAAGCTCTATCTTACAGGCACAGCTAGACAATCAGATTTTCAGGATTGCTGTAGTGAATATGTATGAGAGAAATTTGTATTCACTGTATCTCCAATGTGTGCAAATTTGTTTTGTATGTATTCGTTATGAATTGCCTGAAAACCCAATAGGCTAAATAAGTCTTCAGAACAGGACTGGGAAATGTTGATTTAGAGACTTTATTGTAAAATATGGGAATGGGGGAGTAGCCTAATGGCTAGAACAGCAGGTTGAGAACCAGGGAAGTCAGAGTTCAAATCCCATTGTGGGTTCTTGTGATCTTGGGCAAGTCATATAAACTGTCCATTGCCTCGGGTATGAACTTAGATTATAAGCTATCTGGGGACAGGAATATACTGACTCCATTAATAATGCTATAAGTTGCCCAGAACAATTCTTTGCCTTAGGGCCTCTTTTATCAAGCCACGCTAGCAGCTCCCGGTGTGGTAATGCCGACAAAACCCATGTATAGAATGTTTGTACGTTTGGGAAGCTTGCCAGGTGCCCTTGGCCTGGATTGGCCACTGTCATAGACAGGATGCTGGGCTCGATGGACCCTTGGTCTTTTCCCAATGTGGCATTACTTATTGACTTTGAATGGGCTCCGCTGGTGTTACCACACGGGAACCACTAGGCGACTTGATAAGAGGCCCTTAGTTTCTTATCTCTCCTCTCTCACTCTTGTTTCTCAGATACCTGAGGATTTTTCTGCATTAGATTTTTCAGATTTTTTTTCTGTTAAGATAATTGTGCTTCAGGCACTGCTTGTACTATTCCAAACTCAGTTTCTCTTAATTGTTCATGAAGATTTTTCCTTTGAACCAGTCTTTAGTTCTTGGTCTAGCTCTAATATCCCTTTGTTGACCACCTTTAGTAACGTGGTTATTTCATGTAAGAAGACCACAAGTCCACTTGATCCTATACCATTTCTTGGTTCTCAATTTCTATTCATGGTCTCCTTCCTTTTCCTATGGCTATGATCAGTGCTAGCCTGACTACTGGTGTTGTCCTTTTTCTGTGGAAGATTGGTCTGACCAGCAGCAATCTTGAAAAATTCTTCATCTGATCCATTAAACTTTGCTAATTACAGACCTATATCATATCTTCTGTTTGTGGCAAAAGTGTTGAAGCATATTGTTTTTAAACAATACAACATGTTGAGGCTTCACTCCGATCAATCAGGATTTAGGACAGGATACTCCTGAGACAATTTTTGGCTCACTAATCAATGATATTCAGCTTTTGAGCGAGGCAATAGAGTTCTTATTTTTTTGGATCTTACTATAGCCTTTGATTTTGGCAATCATTCTTTAGTTCTGTCTAGGCTGGTTTCATTTGGTTTTCTAGTTAAGTTCTATGTTGGTTCACTTCTTTTCTTACAGACCGATTTAGTCAGATTTTCTTTTCTGGCTCAGTTTCCAAACCTTCTCCATTATCCTGTGGTGCACCCCAAGGGTCGGATCTGTCTCCTTTTTATTTAATTTGTTCCTTAGTCCTCTATCTGCTTTCATTCAGCAATTTACCATTAAGGTTCATATTTTTGCAGACAATATCCTTTTGGTGTCAGAACAAGATCCATATAATCCCACCAATCTTCAACTATGTTTCGATTCGGTAGCTGACTGATTATCAAACAATTGTCTACTCTTAAACCAAGAAAAAACTGTAGCTCTTTGGATTACAGGTCACTCTTCTGCCCCAGACAAGGTTCCTTTCCTTCAAGGCTCACCTGTGACTTTAGAAATATGATGCTCAAGCATTAAAGAGCAATCAAAAATGACATTAAGAATTTCAAGGAATTAACTAAAGTTGCCCATTCTTGCTTTCGTTTGCTTCAACTTATCTGTTCACACTGTCCACTCCCACGTTCAACCTAAGATACCTACATTGGCACACATGATTCTTCATACAAGTATTCCATCCTAGCTTTCCTCTGTTATTACCCCCTATATGCCTTCCTGCTCACTGCGCTCTCTATCTGCTCATTTTAACTACCCCAGCTGTTCACCATTCTCAACTGGAATCAACCTGCCACCCAGCATTTTTCTCAGTTGCCCCATCTCTTTGGAATTCTCTTCCCTTAGAACGATCTTACCCCAAATTTAGATCTTTAGTGAAGACATACCTCTTTGCCCAAGCATTCCCTGAGGGGGTTGTTAACTTGATCGGACAGTCAAAATGATTTGTATGAGTGTTCTTTTTTATTTCCTCTCTAGTTATGTGTTTTTATCTATCAAATCCAATTCATATTGGCTGCTTGTCTTTGATCATCCAGTCCCACAAGGCATTTTTTTAAATGTACTTGACATATTTATTTGGTGTTTTTTTTTTTAGGGGAAGGGGATCTTATGGACTTGCTAAGAAGGGAGGAGGAGGATAGTGGAGGAGTGGCCTAATGGTTAGAGCACTGGTCTTGACATCCAGAGAGGCCAGTTCAAATCCCGCTGCTGCGCCTTGTGATCTTGGGCAAGTTACTTAACCCTCCACTGCCTCAGGTACAAACTTAGATTGTGAACCCTCCAAGAACATGGAAATACCTAGTGTATCTGAATGTAACTCACCTTGAGGTACTACATGAGCAAAATCCCCCTTCTCCCACCGAAATGGAAGCTAAATCCAAATTCAGTAAAATATGTTTTCATGAAACTAGAAAAAGTTATTGCAATTATTTCAGCTATGGTGCAAGCTCGTACCCTTGGCAAAAGGAAATTTAGATTTTTTAATATATTTTTTTTTTTTTAGTGATGGCATCAGATTCCCTGGAGCATAACAAATAAATGAAGTTGAATTCCCTTTTCTTCTACGTAGGCGTCTGGAACCTGTAGGGTGGTGATTTTTCTAGCTAATATGTGGAAACTGAAAGTACATTCTGGTGCTCGAGCAATACTTCCTTGTGCATAGGGCTTCCACTGGCAATGCCACCTTGGGATGAATTTTACCCCAGCCATACTATGTTGAAATGAACTTAAAGAATGACTGCCTTTGAGAAAAATTATATTTATTCAGCTGGAGCTACCAAAATGATTCTTAGAAAAGCTGTCATATTACATATTAAATGACGGCAGATAAAGAACTGAACGGTCCATTCAGTCTGCCCAACAAGATAAACTCATTTTACATGGTATGTAATACTTCATCCTTGTTCCCTATTAAAAGGGGCCAGTACAAGATGACAACTCCTTTTAATAAGCAGCAAGTGACCAGTCCAGATTTTGCTTATTTTGGAGAAGGGCTTTAAGTCATAGTTCCAGGTAAATTTTTTTTTGTTTGCTTTTTGAGTCATTCTATGTTCAAGAATCATTGAAAAGGGAAATTTTAGTTTATAGTATAGTGAATAATAAATAAGATAACAAAAATCCAGGAATTTAAATAAAATAGTTCTCAATCAAGAAGGGAAAAAGAGACTGCTGGAGATTCATCCCTTCATCCTCACCCCCATCCCTCACATTCATCACTAAAATGCCCCAAAGAATTAATGTTTCTGCCTCGGGTATTAACTTAGTGTCTAGCCTATTGTGTTTCTTTGCTGCAGGGATGCCACTGACTCAGGTAGCTGTAGAGGTGGTAACGGAATGAAATTGCAGATGGCTTTCCCCATGGAGAATGACCATTGTGGGGGAGAGCTGATGATGTTGTAGAAGTGTATAAGAACCCATGTTAGGGTGAAAATTGTATTTTTGATTCCGGTTCTATCAAGATGCCAAAAAGGAGCACAAGGCACTTTAGAGGCTGGGTCCTAGGCGCTGGCTTAGTTATCTCTTTCTCTCTCTTTCTCCCCCACCTGTGTACATGTGGTAGGCCATGAACAGCTTATGAGAACCACCATGACTATGATGGTTTCCATGGTAGGCCCTAAGTGGTTGCCAGTACCACCCTTGGCCATCCCAAGGCAATGGAGGGTTAGCTGGCTTGCTCAAGGCCACAAGGAGCTGCTCTGAGATTTGAACCTGGGCCTTCCAGTTCCCAGTCCATTGCTCTGACCATTAGGTTACTCCTCTACCCTGGTCTAGTTCTTGGTGAAAGAAAATAAATTGAGGGTTCGCCTTGTTCCTGCGGCCTAAGA
The DNA here is from genome assembly GCF_901765095.1 of Microcaecilia unicolor. Classification (NCBI taxonomy): domain Eukaryota; kingdom Metazoa; phylum Chordata; class Amphibia; order Gymnophiona; family Siphonopidae; genus Microcaecilia; species Microcaecilia unicolor. The sequence goes on along the minus strand of NC_044040.1, from coordinate 179,889,171 downwards.
CAGAGAGCTTCAGGAGGCTTTCAGGAATTGGACCAAAAGGAGAAGAGGCCGTTCTGGGCAGCAGGAGCTGGTTCTGGGTTGGAACCTAGTCTCCTGTATGAGTGCTACGTCTGGATCTTTGATCTGTCTGTCAAGAAATTGTAATGAAACAATATATTGTAGAGATGCTAGCAGTGGTGTAGCCAGAAGGCAATTTTTGGGTGAGCCAACAGGTTGGATGGATGGGCACTAGAGAAACACCTGCCTCTTGATATGCCCTTCCCACGCCCCTACTCCTACCGTACACCTACCCCACTCCCAATAACTTCAATGGGAGTAGCAGTGCTGGCCTCAGTGGCTGCAGGCCACATTGAGAGCTAAGAGGATGATGAAGCTAAGTGGAGGATGAAGAGGGTGCCATGGCCCGCCAACACACTTATGCTTCCCCCAGATATGCCCTAAATATTACAGTGGGGCCCTAAATTATCAATACATCAAGAAAACTGAACAAGCCAAAGTACTATAGAATACTAAATAGAAAATTGATGCTAACAGAATATTTTGGTCACACACACAGAACACAAATACAGAATAAGTGACCACAAACCATAAACAAATTAAATCAAAATCCCAAGAGGCCAGACCTTGCATTTAGCACAGCACAGAGAAATACAAAGAGATGCATTTTCTCCTATACTGTGCAAAATATGATAGCACATGCAAGAGACAGTGTTAGGGGAGGTACAACTAGGGCAACTGTGTTTGGCCCCCTAGCCAGAGAGAACCCCAGACCAGCTGGAAACTGAAGAAGGTGCAGCCTGTTAGTAAGCTTTGGGGTCCTCTCCTAAATATCTGCCTTGGGCCCCAGCCATATTCTAACACCAGCTCTGGCAGGATGTACATTTCAAATCTGACATATTCTAGTCACAAAATAGAAACATAAAATTCTTTTTTCTACCTTTTGTTGTCTGCTTATTTTATTTTTCCAAGTCATATTGGTCCCAGGCTCTGGTTTCTACATCCTTCTGTCTTCTCTTAATTCACTCACCAAGGTCTCATGTCTCTGTACCTCTATCTTCCTCCATGTTTAGTATCCCCCTTTCTCTGTGTCCCTATATTTCTCTGTCCAGCTTCTCCCCTCTCTTTGTCCCCAGTGCCATTATATCTCTACCTTCTCTGACCCTATCCCATCCAGCTTCTCTCCCTCTCACTCCCTCCCCTTTCCACCATCTGGTTTGGTTGCTTGATTCCCTGTCTGCCCACCCACCCACCCTTCCTCCCTCACGCTGTAGGTTTAGTATTTGTTCCCTTTTCCTTTATCTCCTTGGTCTGGTACCTCTGTTTCCCTTCCCTCCCTTCTTGTGCTGTACCAGCAGTTCTCTCCCTTCCCTCCAGTTCTCCTCCCCCTCTTCCTCCCACATCCAGCAGCTCTCTCTTCCATCCAGATCCCCTCCTCCTTCTCTTCTTCCCACATCCAGCAGCTCTTTCTCTCCAGCCCCCTCCTCCTCCTTCTCCTCCCATGTCCAGCAGCTCTCTCCCTTTTATCCAGATCCCCTCCTTTTCCTCCCACCTCCTGCAACTCTCTCCCTTCCATTCAGATCCCCTCCCTCTTCTTCCCACATCCAGTAGCTCTCTGCCTTCCCTCCAATCACTTTCCTCCCACAAATCTGACTCCAACAAAACTATCCCTTCTCTCCAGCCCCCCCCCCCCATCCTCTCCCCAAGGGTCCAGCACTTACTTTAGTTCTGCCCTCCAGGCCCCGCCCATCCAACATCCTTCACTCGCTGTCGCTGCCTTTTCTCCCGCGGCTCCGGGTACAGCCGTCCAGGAGGCAGCGTTCAGCGTTGCCTGCATGCCTGTGTGCCCTGAAATAATAATTCTCCCCAGGCTCCGCTGCACCGGTCCCTGCATTCTCTTTTTCGCCCGTCGCGCAGCACTGCCATTCACACAGGCAGCTCCGCTCCCCCCTGCCACGTCCATCTGGCCCTCTGATGCACTCCCTGTTTATGTAAGGCCAGATGGATGTGGCAAAGGAGAGCGGAGCTGCCTGTGTAAATGGCAGCGCTGCGCGACGGGCGAAAAAGAGAATGCAGGGACCGATGCAGCGGAACATGGGGAGAAGAATTACTTTAGGGCAGGCAACACTGAACGCTGCCTCCCGGACGGCCGTACCCGGAGCCGCGGAAGAAAAGGCAGCGACAGCCGGACAGCGATTTGAAGGATGTTGGATGGGCGGGCCTGCAGGGAAAGTGGCTGGGCCTGGGCCCGCCCGTAGCTACGCCCCTGGATGCTAGCAGCTCTTCTTCCCACTATACATGACCTTTTTTTTCCTTAATCTAGACAGTATGTTCATTTATCTCGAGTACTGATAACCAGCAGGAGCAGAGAAGACACAGGATTTCTCTCTCTTTCTGCGTCACGGCCATCTGGGATGCTGTGGCTTTCTTTTTAGCATGCTGCCACTTTTGTGGTGTTTTTTTCTTTGTGGCCATGCCCAGACTGGAAGCCACAGCCTTTGGTTTTAGGCACACGAAAATTGAGTTCACTTGGGCCTCTCCTGTGCCCGAGGCACTGAAGCACTGGGTTATTAGATGAGGTCATCCCATCTCATGATTTCTGAGCTGCTGAGATGGGCCCACCAGCAGTGGACCCCATCCTTCTTGCACAATGCTTAGTAAATGGAGCCACTGTGTCTGGATGCTTACAAACACTCACTAGATCTGGGCCCAGCACATTCTTTCCCCCCCTGTTCTTACCCTTTGCTGCGCTTCCTATTGAGGCGATGTATTTTTCTGCCTTCTCATATTCCCTTTTAATCCAATTGCAGCTTCTTTGGGTGTATACACTACTGACTCATCCTTCATTGTTATCCCTTGTTCTTTGCTGTCCATTTGCCTCAGCCTTTCTTGTACTGCAAGTACAGTTTAGTTTGGGAGAACACTGATAATAAACTACAGTGTATGTCTCGCTTTCTTAAAGCACACGGATGCCTAATTGTAGAAATTATTCAATAATACGAGCACTCATTTGGTCTATACAGATATGTGAAATGAAAGGTTAACAATCCAGCTATGCGTGCTGCCTTTTTATTGGATTAAATTAATAGAAAGTTTATATATGAAGCCAGGTAGGGTGAGACAAGCTTTTAACATTCTCTTCAAAGGGGCACACAGTGGATGTGTTTTGACTGTTCCGCAAGAACGGTTTTAGGTTGAAGGGCAGCTGGGGCTAAAGCCCACAGTGTTACTCAATTGCACTCTGTATTTCAGAGAAAAACTGCCCTCCTGCACATGGTACCAAGGACCAGCGTGTACATGACCTGAAACATGGAGTCGGTTGAGTTTCTCTGATTAAAAATGGAGATAAATTACTGTGGCTACAGGCCCTTGAAGGAAGGTATTGGGTCTTCTGCTGGTAGTGCTTGAGAAAAGGGGCAGTGTGTCCACTGAATGCTGCTCCCATTTAATAGCCCAAATGAAGGGGAAACATGGAATTCCCCCCCCCCCCTTCCAATAAAGAAAACCACAGATTCTGTCATAGTTCACTTTCCTGTAAGAATCTTTAACAGATGGGAAACATTTCAGATGAGTTTCATCATTGCTTAATAGCAGTTTATACCTCTTCTACTGAAATACAATTAAATAAATTAGAGACTTTTTTTTAAGGGGGTGGGCTTAGCCCCATTACAAGTTGTATAATTTTCCAAGCCATGAAACCAAATACTTTGCAGCCAAAATGCTACCCATTTGCTTTGTTTCCATGCAGTGCTTCTGAACCCTCTCCTGGAGGCACACCTAGCCAGTTGGGTTTTCAAGACTACCACAATTGAATATGCATGAGATAAATTTCGCTTATCCAACATAAATGGGACTGACAGGTGGAAGGATAACCAAAAATTTCAGTTAGTACAGTCTCCATTGTATATTAAAGTATTGCATGAGATTTCCTCCCTCCCACCCACTGCCACACTTACAGGCAGATGCTCAAAACTCAGCACCAGAAAAATACTGCCACAACAGCGCTTAACGCTAATGACTTGCAAATTTGGGCGCATTGTTAGCATTGAGCGTTAGGGAGTTCAGCGGGAGGGCAGTGTCTGGCGCATGCGCTGAACATTTGTATGTTAATCACAGCTCTTCAGCGCATGGCCAGAACGCCAGAGGGGGGAGGAGGAACTGATGCCGGCTGCGAAAACTACAAGAAAAGGCAAGCCTTTCCTGCATCTTCCCTGCCGAAAGCTTCAGGCTGCGTAAATAAGAGCTAAAAGTGAGCAGTTTTAATGCTGCATGTGTTTCGATGGATACGGAGGAACAATTAAGTAGTTTGCCACAGTAAACACGTGCATCGGGAATATGCTTGTCACTGAATTGCAGGCTTCAACAATTGCTCAAGTGTTTTTGAAGGGCTCTTTGGTCATCCACGGTTTCGCTGCTGCTTCCATTCCTTTCCATAGCAGCTGCCAGCAACACCGGTCTCTCTATTCTTCCCCACAGCTTGGCACAACCCTAACGCCTTGTTTGGTGCGCTGCCTGCTGAGCATTGGGAAGGAATACAGGATGACCTCTTTAGCATGCATTTGCATGCTCAAAGCACTCAGAGCTGGTGAGCTTGTTTCAAGCATTCGTTGGCTCTGAGCATTTGTCACTTGCAAATGCAGGCGCTAGTCTGGTGTTAATGACTTCTAGCACCCGTATTTGCTTCTGAGCATCGGGGCCTCAGTGCATCCCTTCCTCCCTTCCCTGTGAGCAGCAGTAGCAGTAGTCACCCCACTCCCACCCCCGGACCCTCGCAGGCCTACCTTACAAGTCTTGTGAGACTGCTGCTAGAGCTCATAGCAACCATTTTGAATGTAGAGTCAGCATGAACAGGAATGACTAGGGATCACTCTTGCCTCAGCTACAATCTTGAAAACCCTATGGTTAGCTGTGTCTCCAGGAGATGTTTGAGGAGCTTTGTGTTAATGCATTTGATTAGCAAGTAGCCTGTGTGTGATTCCTTTCTTTCGAATATAAATATATTTTCACTGTTAGTACAAAGTTTGTGCTTTTGAAAATGTGATCCTGAGAAGACATGTTGATCTCTTTACCAAAGGCCAAGAGCTAAGCACTGGAAGTGTTTTGAAGACCTGTCCTACTCAGGATGTGCTCTTGAGGGCATGTGACTTTCTTTTTCATGACAGTTGGGCATTGTAATATTGTGACAATGAGGTACACAAAAGTCTGAGAAAAGAAGGGGGGTGGGCTGAAAGCTAGTATTTTCGTGGGAACTTGATGATTTTGTTTCTTTGTCGGAGCTAATGAAGTAAAAAAAAAACAACAACAACAAAGGCACAGGACATTTTGGCTTTGAAGAATGTTAGGACCTTCCCTGTCCTGTGGCACATTAGTAACATGACATCCGGAATCAGCTTTAGGATATAGGCTTCCAGACAAGGCACAATAATGTCTGAGAGACTTGTTTGGTAGGGGGTTCTCCTTCTCTTTGTGTGCCTATGGCAAAGCTCCACAGCCAACAGTTCCCAAAATGGATACCCAAAAATTTTATAGGGTGGTTGTAATGATGGTGGGGGAAGATTTCTCTTCCTACACATTGGAAGGCCTATTGCTTGAATTAAGACCCCTTTTATGAAGCTGCGGTAAAAGGGGCCCTGCGGTGACGTCTGCATGTAGATTTGCTACGCACAGAGGCCCTCTGTTACCACCGCAGGTAAAAGGCTGTAAAAAAATGGCTGTGTGGTAAGTTAAGCACTTGCTGCATGGCCATTTCCTGTGGGACAAAAGAGAAGCAAGTGGAAACACAGTTTCAAGAGATCAAGCCAGGATCAGGGGTGAGGACTCCCACGCTAACCTGGCTGCAACTGGGCAGCGCACAAGGCCCCTGGCCCTAAAGAAATATTTTTTTGAGCACCAGAAATGGCGTGTAGAGGGGCAGGAACTACCGCCAGGCTCCTGTGGTAGACCAGCAGTAATGCCAAATTGGCATGTGGCAAGCCTGCGGTAGGCTTACTGTGCCTTTGTAAAAGGACCCCTTAATTTGTGCAGTAAGGGGGCAATTGTATAAGTGGGCAGCTCCATTTTGGGCATCCTGAGGCCTTGTGGTAGAGATCTATTCTAGAGCAGAACCTAAAAATCATAGAGCTGGTGTTAAGAGGACCCACCACGGGAGTATCTTAGTTGAATTTAATACTCATGAATGGAAAGTGTGTCTGATGTCCATGTGTAGCTCTCACAGCATATTTTACTATTCGGCTGAATACGAATACCAAATGAGAGTAATGTGCATTCAGGTTTTACATAAATAAAAGAAGCAACGTGAAATCAGTAATCAAGAGCCCTGTTTACAAAGGTGCAGTAGTGTTTTTAGCGTTTACTAACCATGTACATGCCCATAGGAATATTATGGGTGTCTTCACGGTTATGCGCACTAAAAACACTAGCATGCCTTTGTAAACAGGGCCCCAAGAGTTTATTTCAGTAGGATTTAGCATAGTAGAACCCTGGATTATTCATATTCAAATTTAAATCGGTTTGGCTGAATACGAATATTCGGTACATCCCTTGAGAGATGGAGATGGATGGTTTCTGATTTTTAAACAGAATGTAATATTAGACCAAGGGAACATGAGTAACAACATTTTTACATTATTACTTCATTTATTTATTTAAGGAACAAAGTTATCCAACACCCATATTGCCCATGTGAAAAAGTAACTACCCCCTTAGTTTCTTAATCAATTGACCAAATTTGATCGATAATTAGATTCAGCTGATTGAACACAGCCAGCCTGTTGAATCTAAACCTCACTATATATTGAACCTTACTATATATATCTCGTAATGGACATATAATAACTCTTCCTCTCTATGATTCTCTAATGTCTCTGTACACACGAACCTTATTCTACCACAACAGTACTGCATTTGTTCATGCCGGAATTGGCGAACGCCTTTACGGTACTATGCAAGCCACATTGAGCCTGCAAATAGGTGGGAAAATGTGGGATACAAATGTAATAAATAAATATATATATATAATCTGTACACGCACATGTGTGTGCTATGTTCTTTGGTCCTGTAGTTTAATTTCTCGACCAGCTTCTTTGGAGTTGGTACTAGGATTCTGGCAGTGCGGCTTGTCGCTGAGTGCTTATTAATAAGCTGCCTTCCGATGATTTCATCTGCATGGTGGGACCCAGCCCTAAGGGCATATAAAATGAATTGAAGTCCTTCCTTGTAATTAACTAAAAGTTAAAGAATGAAGATGAGTGTACCTCCGAGTTTTAATTGGGGGGATGTTTTTGTCTTAGTAGATAATAAAAGGGAAAACCAGTTCTTTCCATTTGATGTAGGTAACACATAATTATTAAATCAATGTGAGCTTATGTCTCAACATGTCTGACTTTTCTGCGAAGAAAAAAAATGTACAAAATAGTAATTTGAATGGAAAGAAAGTTTAATTCTTAACATAAAGTGCCAACAAAACTTTATAAATCTTCAATTAAAACACAAAATTCCTTGTGGAACTTTTCTTGTGCATTGTCTCGTAGACTGTTGACAGAGGTCTCTTTGTTCTATTCTGGAATTCACTTTTATTATATAATTGCTCAGTCTTGTCTGTATTCTGCTGAGCGTCATGAATAGTCAACCTCTTATGGCTTTCCTATTTCACTAAATCTCTTGAAACACACAAGTTCTTATTCTGAAGAGTTAAATGATTTGAGGAGCCTCTGAGCTCCCCAAATAAGAGGTTTATTGTATTTTGGCTCTAAACATTTTGAGGTTATCGGTAGAGTTATAAAAATGTACAGGAAGGAAAATTCTTACTGTTTTTTGAATGTACTGTTACGTTATTATAATGTCATTGAATAATAATTTAATGAATGGTACCTCTATCTAGTAAAGTATTTCAGCAAAACATATTCAAAGATTAAAGCATGTTGAACCATTAGCAGGCAGCAGAAATTGTTGGGAGATGTCAGACTAGCACATCTTGAAATTTGCCATCTTGTTTTTGTAGAGTATACCTAGCACTTCTGATTCTAGAGGTTTATAGAGTAAATTGTTTAAGTATTTATTTTCAGGCCAGTTGGATTTTGGGGGGATACTAAAACTCTATGGGGCGTGATATACTTTTAGATGTATTTTATATTTTACATAACCTTTTATTTTAAACATTTAAATCCCTCTCATCATTACCAGGACTCACACAGTGGGGTTACTTACCTGTAACGAGGGTTCTCCGTGGACAGCAAGGATCAGTCAGCCACACAAAAATCTCTATCCCTGTCATAATTCCCAGCAGTCACACCCCGCGCTGTCTCCCTCCCTGATTCCTCCCACCTTGTTCTCACCCAGTTTCTCTATCTCACCCCTCCCCGGCACTGTCCGTCCATCATCTCCAGTCACCCTCTTTCACTCTTTCTCTATATTTTGTGATTGTCTGAGAGATCCTTGCAGCAATCTATCAGTGGATTTATGTTGACGGTTTCCGTCTCCCACCGCTGGCCTCAGTGCCCTTCTACCTGGCACAAGGGTGCTTGTGCCTTTGCTCTTGTGCTTCTTGGCCCTGGCTCTGCTGCCCTGCACTGTGGGAGGATTTGAAATGTGAGAACAGTCACTTCCTTTTTCTGGTGCGAATATAGGCAGTGACTGTTCTCGCACTGTAAACCCTCTTGCACAGCTGAAGAAGCAAGGAGAGGTGGAAGCAAAAGTACAGGCTCCCAATGAGGGAGAGGGACAGGCAGCAGTGGTCTTGGCCCTCACACTGGCTGCTGCGGTTGGTTTTGTCAGCATCTTGCTATGATGTCATCCAGCTGCAATGGCAGCTGCCAGGTAAAATATCATCAGACTTCCCGAGGAAGGACAGTTTTCAGGGTTTTCTGTTTTAACCAGATATCAAATTTACTTCTGCTTCTAGGCAGGCAAATATGTGCGTATAGAGAGAGAATACATGTCCTTTTATGAAGTACACGTACTAATTTATCCAGGCTATTTCCCAAACCATAATAAAGACCTAGTAGCAGTGTAACATACATAGTAACATAGTAGATGACGGCAGAAAAAGACCTGCACGATCCATCCGGTCTGCCCAACAAGATAAACTCATATGTGCTACTTTTTGTGTATACCTTACCTTGATTTGTACGTGTCCTTTTCAGGGCACAGACCGTGTAAGTCTGCCCAGCACTATCCCCGCCTCCCAGACACCAGCCCCACTTCCCACCACTGGTTCTGGCACAGACCGTATAAGTGTGCCCAGCACTATCCCCGCCTCCCAACCACCAGTCCCGCCTCCCACCACCGGCTCTGGCACAGACCGTATAAGTCTGCCCAGCACTATCCCCGCCTCCCGCCACCGGCTCTGCCACCCAATCTCGGCTAAGCTCCTTAGGATCCATTCTTTATATGCTTTATATGTAGAAAATATAAAACTACCCCATCTGAGCTTTTTTTATACCTCATAGTAGGGAATTTATGCGCATTTAAAGCCTGGAGCACTCAGTCAAAATAATGAAAGAAAGAAAGACAAAGATTGGGCCTTTTCTGGAACATCCTTTCCCCCTCTTGGTGGACAATATATAGTAACAAGAAAGTTTTGAACTAGTGTGGACTGGAGGGGTAGCCTAACGGTTAGTGCTGCGGCCTTAGAATCAGGGGAACTGGGTTTGATTTGCACTGCAGATCTTTGTGACTCTTTGCAAGTCACTTAGGTGTCCTTTTACTAAGGTGCGCCAAAAGTTGGCCTGCGCTGGTGTAGACGCGTGTATTGGGCACGTGCAGGTCCATTTTTCAGTGCACCTGCAAAAGTCTTTTTTTTTTTTTTTTTTTTTTTTAAGCCAAAAATGGACGTGTGGCAAAATAAAAATTGGCGGGCGTCCATTTTGAGCCCGAGACCCTTACCGCCACCCATTGTCCTAACGGTAAAGTCACAAGCGTTAACAAAGCGGTACTTGCCAGTGCATGTACAATGCTGATTATCACCCGGTTAGCACCGTGCACCAGAATTTTCCAGGGCGCATAGTGGGCGCGTGTAGAATATGAAATTACTGACCAGGCCACGCGGCAGCCGGGCAGTAGTTCAAAACTGATGCAAGTAGGACATTCATACGTACCTACGCAGCTTCGTAAAAGGGTCCCAACTCCATTGCCCTGGATACAAAATAAGTACCTGATATGTAAACCACTTTGATTGCAACCACAGAAAGATGGTACATCAAATCCCATCCTCTTTCCTTTCCTTTCTTACAAGAGGTCTTCAATCTGATGCTTGTGTAACTTCATTAGCTTCAAGTGCCTCTTGCTTCACAGTAATCTCAGAACAATATAACAGTCCTTTGCAAAAAAAAAAAAACCCCAAAAACTTTTATTCTAAATTTTTTTGAAAAACCAGGTTTGGTTTGGATCTTAAAGTACTACCACAGAGGAGGCAGTTCCTCCCTGAATTCTGTTTTCTTGGCCTCCTTTTAAAATGCCTTTTGTCTAGATGCATTGGGCATCAGCGAGGACCCATTAGCCTTACTCATCTTATGCAGCTAGCTGACACCGTTTCTTTATTTTGGAAGGGGTTTTGTTAGGGCTCAGGCTCATTCTTTTAACCAAATTCTGCTTTTTGTCTGTTTCTGATGGCAAGGACCCATGCTTCTCAGTCATTTCCAAACAGCAACTGTCTGGCGGGATTTCCTGTGTATACACCAAAGGCCCAACATTTCAAACTTTTTAAGGATTAGCCAGCTTACTTTGAGCCTCAGACTGACTTGTTTATGCAAAGGAAGGATTTCTCATTCTGGTTATGGTTTGGCTTATTAAAATTTGCTATTATCACCAAAGCTAACTTGCAGGTCTCAGCGGTTTACAATAAATAAAATGTATAAAGACTGAAAATAGAAAAGAACTACAATTTTTGGATAGGAAAGATAGGTCCTAGCAGAAACCAACTCAGGAATGCCATATCTGCCAGATGGGGGGTGGGGGGGGAAATACCTTCAGATTGGCAACTGTTGTTGATCTATGCAATACAATAGTTTCCAATAAATACTGGACGTCATAAACAACTATACACCAAGGATGGGCAATCGTTTGCAATGATATGAGAAGTGTCAACAACAAATCGCATGTGATTATCAAACAAAAGCAAGCAGAAAAAAAACATGAAAATTTATATTTTTATGGCTTGCAGGTAATTGTATGCACTCAAGCGAGTGCACCCTGTTTGCAAAAAGGAGGCCCATTGCATATGAGCGGACCACTGTGCATGCACGTAGTGTGTGCACTCAACGACTTTGCTCCTGTGATGAAAAAAAAAACCCCAGCCAAATAAATAAGATGAACGGGGTCAATATTCAATGCAATATAACTGCCCAGAAATGGCTTCTGGACAGTTAAATCACCTGTTCTGGGGCTAACCAGTCATTTCCAGTGGCACTTAACCAGTTAGCACTGCTGAAAATAACTGTTTAATTCTGAACTCAAAACCAGCTATTTTGGAGGCGTTCTGAGGGTGGTCGGCACTTGGCCGGTTAAGTGCCAATATTCTGCACTTAACTGGCTAGGTTATAGGTTAACTCCGCATAGGTTCCACTTCTTCAAGATTAAACACTGATATATTTAATTTCTGTCTCTCCCTGTCAGTTTTGGGGCACAGAATGTTGAAGTCTGCCCAGCACCAGCTCTGTTTCTCAGCTACTGGAATTGGCATTGAAGCCTACTCCGGCCTTGATCCTAAAATCATATAATACCACAAAAACACAACAACCTATAAGCTCAGCTCAAAAAAAGAGACGATATCAGTGGGAAGCGTTGTTTGGGCGGTTTGCCATACTGTGGCTCCTTTCCTTGAGTGAAACAGTGGCCCAGTTGAGCTGTCTGCCAAGAATTCAGTCATTCCTTTCTTCCCATGATAAATTCTTCATCTTAGCTCCTTAGATCACCATTATATTCTCTAATAGTCAATGTAAGCGCCCGGACTTTTATAATGTAAGGTGCATAGCTTCTGTTCCAAAAAATGTTACATATATTATAAAAAATTGCATTTGGGGATCAGGAGATGAAGAATTGCGTTGGAATGCTGAAAACTATAGTAGAGCAGAGCACCTTATATTAGAAATTTCTTTTACTCAAAAATTTCCATCATGAAAAAAAAGGAATCATGGGGTTCGGATAGGTTAGGAAATCATTAAAAATAATAAAAATAAAAAAAAGCCTATTTTCCATAAGCTGACTGGCTTCATGAATAAAACTTCCATTAATTGAAACTTTCTTTATATGGAGCCAGCTTGGTCCCGGATAATATTACAAATAAAATGTGTTCTCCTGTACTTGTGATTTTGAGAAGGGTTGCAGGAACTATTTTAATAGAAATTAGTTAAAACGTGATTTTTTTTTTTTTTTTTTAACTAGAGGTGTCCCTGGGTATCCAGATTATACAGAATTTGAATGATGTTCCCTAGAACTTTAAATTAGATGAGAGATTTAAAAAACAAAATAAACAAAAAAAAACTGTCATGTTATCCTATGGTGCTATGATTGGCCTCAATAATGTTAACTACTGTATTTGTTGCTGGTATGTTAAATGGAGGCAGACAAGCTGGTAAGAGGTTTCCGGGGTTATATTAAGGAAGGCATACTAGGAGGAGGTGTTAATGTAAGGCTAGTAGGTTAATGAGAAGACGTTAGGGTGGTAGGTTAAGATTTTATTGGTTCAGCCTAACCCCCTTCCCCCTTGCTGACAATTCCTAATCATCTGTGTTATGTACTCGATGAAGACATTGAACACTAAATATGAATTGTCAAATTTTGCTGTTTTCCAAGCACCTCGTTATCACCACTGTTTAAAAAGTGACTAGTCTTCCCTTTCATAGAAGTGAGTGTTGGAGGTTGTTAGTGGGAGAAGCCACTGCTTGCTCCGGAATTGGTAGTATGGAATGGGTAGCTGCCAGGTACTTGTGACCTGGATTGGTCACTATTGGAAGCAGGATTCTGGGCTAGATGGACCCAATATGGCTATTCTTCCCAGTGCTTTCAGATCTAGATCTTACCCTCCCCAAATTGTGTCACATCCTCTCTGTTGCAGCTAGTCTCGCAATTACACTCTGAGTTTCTCCATCCAAAGAGCATCTTTTACTTTGCTTGTATAGTTTTCAAATGAAGGGGCTGAGTTACCTCTCCAAGAAGCTGTTAGGCAGCATTTTGCTGCCACCAAAAGATGCCTAACTTGCCAGTTCCTACCAGATTGAAATTCCAGAATAGTGCCATTCAGGTATACTTATTATGGATTGAGATCTGGTGCTACGTTTCCAGGAGGCACATAGTCTAGTAGATGAATTTCATAGAGGCCTTTCAGGAGAGCAGGAAAAGCTAACTTGTTAATGGGCAAAACTGAGCAACTATTCCGGAAGTTTCAGCAGTGCCCTGTTGTTCCTTCCTGGCATTCCTGAAGGAGTGGTGTCCTAAGGCTTATGTTTAAAAAAAAGAAATGTATAGCAATGTTACAGTAATGGCAAAAGAAAGAAAGCCCAACTCCATGCTAGGTTCAATAATTTTTGATTTAGGAGTAGTGTCTGATTGTTCCCTAGCCCCAAAGCAGTTCTCATGAAACTTGATGCAGAGTCCAGGGATAGCAGACCACAGCATACAGTCGTTAAAGATAACTGCACTGACGTAGTTGAAGCAATTGTTTGCTGTTTTCAGTTGAATTTAGCTTTGGCCTGTTGTATTCTTGCAGAGCATTATAAGTCAGTATCCACACCCATCCTGTCAGAATATCAATGATATGCTTTGATGTCCCCATGCATACCTCCTACCTACCCCCATCCTCCCACCCTGTCAGACTGTCATAGTAGTGCTTGAATGTTTTCACTTATATACACTGTCAGCTAGCACATTTGCTTATTTCCGATCTGACGAAGAAGGGCAACCTTCGAAAGCTAATCAAGAAATGTATTAAGTTATGTCCAATAAAAAAGGTGTCATCTTATTTTCTTTTCCATGTTTTATTTTGTTTGATTTCTATAGGTTGTACATGGAATGTTGCTATTCCACTAGCAACATTCCATGTAGAAGTCGGCCCTTGCGGATCACCAATGTGGCCGCGCAGGCTTCTGCTTCTGTGAGTCTGACGTCCTGCACGTACGTGCAGGACGTCAGACTCACAGAAACAGAAGCCTGCGCAGCCTTCTACATGGAATATTGCTAGTGGAATAGCAACATTCCATGTAGAATCTCCAATAGTAGCAACATTCCATGTAGAATCTCCAATAGTATCTATTTTACTGTCATAGTAATGCTTGAATGTTTTCACTTATATACACTGTCAGCTAGCACATTTGCTTATTTCCGATCTGACGAAGAAGGGCAACCTTCGAAAGCTAATCAAGAAATGTATTAAGTTATGTCCAATAAAAAAGGTGTCATCTTATTTTCTTTTCCATTTTTTATTTTGTTTGATTTCTATTGATAACCTTAAGAGTGGACTAACTTGGCTACCACACTCCTCTACTTAAGTCACTATTGAAATTTAGTTATGGGACATTATGGAGAGTGCCCATGATCAAAATCTTGTAATTATTAAAAACAGTGAAAGGATGGCTGTCTGTCAGCTTTCTGGAGCTTGAGGGACTCTCCACATACCGCATGTATTTGAAGTGTGTTTTTCACAGAATACAGTTTTTTAAAAATTTGTAAGTTTTGTTCTGTTTATTTCCGGAGCTAGAAGTTTTGTTCTGTTTATTTCAGTTGATTGTGGATTAGTCTGAACATTTTTTTGAATCATGAGAGAGAAATTCTGTGAATCAAATTGTGAAGAACAGGGGTGATATGATACAGACGTTCAAATATTTGAAAGGTATTAATCCGCAAACAAATCTTTTCCGGAGATTGGAAGGCGGTAGAATGAGAGGACATGAAATGAGATTGAAGGGGGGCAGACTCAAAAAAGATGTCGGGGAGTATTTTTTCACAGAGTGGTGGATGCTTGGAATGCCCTCCCGCAGGAGGTGGTGGAGATGAAAACGGTAACAGAATTCAAACATGCGTGAGATATACATAAAGGAATCCTGTGCAGAAGGAATGGATCCACAGAAGCTTAGCCGAAATTGGGTGGCGGGGTTGGTGGTTGGGAGGCGAAGATAGTGGTGGGCAGACTTATACGGTCTGTGCCAGAGCCGGTGGTGGGAGGCGGGGCTGGTGGTTGGGAGGAGGGAGGGGATAGTGCTGGGCAGACTTATACGGTCTGTGCCCAGAAAAAGACAGGTATAAATCAAGGTAAGGTATACACATGAGTTCAAATTGTTGGGCAGACTGGATGGACCGTGCAGGTCTTTTTCTGCTGTCATCTACTATGTTACTATGTTGTACATCTTCAGATATTAACAAAGTTGAGGATTAGAAAGAGGATAGAGGTGAATAGGATACATCACTCCATCATGTTTCCAGCATGTGCTATTTAAGGAAAATTTGATAAACCTTTACTGATATCGGTGGTCATGTTTAACAGAGGTGTATCGTGCTGAATTTTTTATCCTTTCTGCTCGGTGTATTTGATTATTGTCCCTTGTCCCAAAGGCTAATTCAAGTAGTATCTTTTAGTTTAGGCAATTAAAGGATTTGGCAGTTCTGTCTTCCAGCAGAAGAAATGTTACAATGTCTTGGTTGAGCCCCCTTGTCATTACCCTATTTCCTCACTATTTTGCATCATTTACACAAATGGAAATTAACAGTGCACAGGAATGGTATTAATGTGTGTTATTTACTGCAGGGCCCAGTTTTATGCAGTGGCCATATGGTAAATAATGTGTGTTAATGGCATTAGTCTGGGCTGTTAGTAAATGCACCCCTCCCCCTTTGAAAGCTATTGATAGTACTACATAGGTTCCCAATTAGAACAAGACTAATTTTCAAAACAAGCACTATAATTTTCAAAATACCTTTTAGAATGGCACCTAATTATATGCTGGACTTGATGAAGCTATCAACTAGAAATGCAAACCCAGGAACAAGAGACAACCTACTTCTTCACCTTCCTAATTGCAAAACTGTGGTCCACACTGCAGGATTCAGCTACCTGGGTTCCAAATGATGGAAACTAATTCCCAAAGAAACAAGAAGTATTAGTAATTACATATATTTCCAGAAAGAACTAAAAGCTCATCTTTTAAAGATTTATTTTGGCTAATATACATTGTTACCAGAGGTTTTTTTTTTTTTTAAAGTTTATATAATTGTACAATTATATAACTTATTTCATTGTTTAATGTAAGCCTCATTGAACCAAAACTAGATTTGGGATAATTTGGGATATAAAAATGAATGAATGAATGGATAAATAAAGAAAGAACCTAAACGAAAGAACCTAAACTTTAGAGTCTGGGTAAAATCCCAATGTTGCAGTAGAGAGGGCAGGAGGAAGGCCATGGAGACAACCTCTCTTACTGTGAATCACTGCCGGCTACAGGATCCTGTATGTGAGACCTGCGGGGAGGAAGACAGGAAGGGAGGAATGGATTTTTTTTACTGTGGGAACAAAACTGTTTACTGTTCCCGCGGAGCAGTAAAAAATTTTGTTCCCGCATCTGCGGTAATTGTTAGTGTATTGGTCCCCTCCGAAGGCCGGTGCCCCCCCTTCCGTGCTTACCAGGTTGTGCCAGCTCTGTGTTGGCGCCTTAGTATGTTGTGCCAATTCCAACTTACACTAGCATTGTATAATGAAATCTTGGCGCCAAGAAGCCATTTTAAGTTTGGTGCTCCACATTGATCATCTGGTTGGCTTCTTCAAGACCAATACGGTGTATAGTCAAATCATTTCATTGAAAACATACCTTGTCCAATATTAGTTAGAAATAATACATCTGATTACGTTCTTTCTCTTTTAAAAACCACAAGCTATTTAACAATACATATACTTAAGTCTCTAATTCGAAGTTTCCAGGAGGCACATAGTCTAGTAGATGAATTTCATAGAGACCTTTTCATCCTCCCTTCAACTGTCCCTTATCCCTGATATGTCCTGTCTGTCCTAACCCTTATCCCTCACTTGTCCTGTCTGTCCTAATTAGATTGTAAGCTCTATCGAGCAGGGACTGTCTCTCCATGTTCTAGTATAAAGCGCTGCGTACGTCTGGTAGCGCTACAGAAATGATAAGTAGTAGTAAATCCCACTAATTAAAGTAATCCCAGTTTTCACAGGCTTTACTCCTTTTAAAGTAATAACTAGATGATCAATGTGGAATAATGAATTAGACAAGTAATATCTGGGGATAATCAGGTTAATACCACGGTTTTTTTTTGTTTACTGTCTCCTTGTCTTGTTTCACTCTCCCTATTTAGTGGTCTAAGGAAGAGAATAGAATTACCTGACTGAAATAATTCCTATATATTACTTTCTCTGTATTTCCGGCAAGTTGTTTTATCGCTTGTAAAAATTTAAATGGTTATAAATAAAAATTAAGTTTGGTGCTAAGTAACATGGCGTTGGTGTGCCTAAATATTGACTTCAATTTATAGAATTGCCATCATAGTTTTTGGGTGTGCTCTGCCTTGTGCTTTTATTGTAAGACAGAATATCAAACTGGCCACTTCCTCTTTCATTGTACCATTCTGTAGACAAAGATGACCCACAAATCAGTGCCCTGTCTTAGGGTTAATAGCTTGAAAATGTTTTCCTGAAAAGTATAATTTTGATGTTTCCCAGGGTAGAAGCACAAATTTGAAGTTGACGACTCTTGTGATTCCTAGTAAATCTCCCCTTCAGATGACTGCCAAATTAATGAACTACATAAACAGAATTTAAAATAGCAGAATTTGATGCCTGTAAGAAACGAACCATTTGCAAGACTTCAGCTTATCACCAAAGTTTGCTATTAAAAGATACTATTAATGATAATAGAAAACAAAACTAATGATAAGTGGCAACAGAGGAAAGATAGAAATTAAATGTGCTGACTTTACACTCGTGATTAAAAGGGTGATCTCCTGGGGGAAGGAATGGAAGTAATTTCATTATGAGCTCTAAGATGTATTGAAATTCTAGTGCTGGCATCTGTCATTTGTGGAAGAATAGCCTAGTGGTTAGAGCACCAGTCTTGACATCTAGAGGTGGCCGGTTCAAATCTCACTTCTGCTTCTTGTGATCTTGGGCAAGTCACTTAACTCTCCATTGCCTCAGGTACAAAATTAGATTATGAGCCCTCCAGGGACAGAGAAATACTCAGTGAAACTCACCTTGAGCTACCACTGAATAAGGTATGGACATTTTCTTTAATGCAGATTATAATAATTCTATACTTTTTTTGAATGCCTGAAATGTATAAATGTGGTTTTTTAATAGCAAAAGCATCACTGGCTGCCCCAATTTGCAACTTGCTGGAAGTGATTGATATCGGGAGATAAGTACCTTGCTAAAGTTAGAGTCAGATTTAACAGCTGCGCTTAATGCCTGGTGCTGGCTTTCTACCAGCTGTTTCAAGGGTATTGAGAGGAGCCACCCAGGGTCCTTTGCAGCAGCTGGAAATGCAGGCTGAAAGGGACAAGCACATTATGAGTTCAGCAAGTATTTTAAGAGTGGTCTAAGAATAGACCCCAAGTTAGAGGCTATGCTGGGATGATAAGTGCAAAAGGTTCTCGTTAGTTCAGAAACTTAGGTCAAAGATACTTTCTGAAATGTACAGTATCTTCTAGCTATGTAAATATTGGAGCACTTGGTTGCTTCACACCTTTTTCAGAAAAGTTTCTGCAAATACCACTTCTTCACAAAGAAACTTCCTCTGCAGCAAGCACAGGGTTGTGCACAGTATTTCTAGACTCAGATTGTCTAGCTTAGAGGCTGACTGAATGTCTGTTTTGGTTTCAGATTCGGCACTGAAACCGACTTGAAATCCGAGTTTGGGTTTTGGCTGAAAATGCCAGGACAATTTTGGCCAAAACGGAAACTCTACTCCCCCCCCCCCCTGCCATAGTATCCTCATGCCCACCCCTCTGGCAGTGGAACTGCGCCCCCCCCCCCCCCCGAGCATCAGTGGTCCTTTCTCTGACCTACCTTAACAAGCCCTGGTGGTCTAGTGGCCTCATTGGGGGCAGGGAAACCCCCACACTGTTTCCTGCCTGCTGCTCTTCTTTTTGCCACCACCATTTATAGAATGGCTGCCGAGACTTTCCGTGGCAGCCTTACGAGACTGCTGCGGGAGGTCCTAGCAGCCATATTGAGATTTCTGTTATGCC
This sequence comes from Microcaecilia unicolor, assembly GCF_901765095.1. Taxonomy (NCBI): domain Eukaryota; kingdom Metazoa; phylum Chordata; class Amphibia; order Gymnophiona; family Siphonopidae; genus Microcaecilia; species Microcaecilia unicolor. Next base: position 179,869,983 of record NC_044040.1, on the reverse strand, counting down.
AGTGCCAGCAGCACTCTTGGCAGATGTTTTAAAGCAGCGGCAATGTGAAAAGCTGTAAATGATGATGCAGTATCCTAAGTAAAACCACATGTAGTGTTCTCTTGAAATATTGTTGGAATAAATAGCATCCTGGAAAAACTTAATTCTGTTGATGGAACCAGGGATACGTTTCCAGCTTATGGTAAAGCTTGACTAGGTTACAGTTGTCTTAATGATTAGTTTTCAGCAAAATTAAATATTTTACAAAATTCTATTTTATTTCTTATATTCTGCACAATTTCCCATAGGATTCAAGGTGGATTACCTTCAAAGAACCTCAACAACAAAGGACCTATATATATATATAAACTGTGCTTTGCATAGGTGGGTTTAAAAAAAAAAAAAAATCATTTTTTTTCTTGATTTTTCTGTGCTTACCACATGCATAATAAAATACTTTTTACCTCAGAACACTTAAGGTTGATGTATCCCCAGTGGCGTTCCTAGCCTCGACGACACCCGGAGCGGATCGCCGTTGCGCCCCCCCCCCAGGTGCACGCCCTTGGAAGTAACCTGTTCCGGGGCAGAGGGAGGGAGCTGCAGCGAACGAGAGAATTTAGTGTAGCGATTCCAACTCGCAGCCGACAGGCGCGCACCGCGGCACCCCCCAGCGGCGTGCACCCGGGGCGGACCGCCCCCCACCGCCCCCCCCCCCTTGGTACGCCACTGTGTATCCCTTTCCTACCCTTCCGTATCATAGCAAGTACTCCTCCTGCTCTGCTTCTTCTTTTCATCAATGAATGCCAGAACATTTATTTTTAGAAATTCTTCGGCCTGCTTTCTTGCAGTTCCAGAGGTCCCCTAGGAATAGTAATCTTAGTATTTTGATATCGCACATGATGGAAGTGACTGGTCCGTACTGGTTAAGCTCTCGGTAAACCACACATTCTGTCTCTCAAAATCACTCTTGTGTTTAATGTAGTTGGTGAAACTTCCATACATGGCTGCAGAAACTGCAGGACCAGTTTAAATATGATTAATTTGATGACAGTCTTTGTAGTGTAGTGGGTTTTGTATTTCCATTTGATGAATATATGCTGTGTGAAACTTGACTTTACAAATAAATAGATGCAAACAGTTATGAAACTTTACAGCATACATGGCAGATCTTTTATCATTTCAGATTTGTAGTTCAGAACTTTTGCCATTTAATTACAAGCAGGACTGCCAAGAGACTGAGCCGGGCCCGGGGCAGGGCTGCAGCTTCCTGGCTTACCCCCCCCAGGATTATCACCGCCACCCTCCCCACCCCCAAGGATTGTCGCTATCGCCGCCCGCCCCGCCCACCCCAAGGATTGTTGCTGTCACTGCCCCGCCTGCCGCAACTGTAATATCTTGGCTGGCGGGGATCCCAAGGCCCCACCAGCAGAAGAGTCTTTCTCCAGTGCTGCTCTTCTTCTCTCTGCCACATGGCCTGCCCCTGCGGCTGCTTTTTCTCTCAGGTCACACATGCTCGGCCTGAGGGGAAAATCAGCTGCTGAAGGCAATGTGGCAGACTTTGAAGAAGGGCCCCCCCCGCCAGCCTGCGCTGTCTGCGCCTCTCGGTCCTCCCCAGCCTCGAAGGGGAGCCTGGCGTTGGAGTTTTCTCTCTCCTCCTGTCAGGACGCGATCACCCAGGTCCTGTCAGGAGCAGTAGAGAGAGAGACCCCGGCGCTGGGCCCAGGGAATTTTGCCCCCACTCTTGGCGGCCCTGATAACAAGTATAATTAATGCATAAATAAAACAATTAACATATTGCAGTCAGTTACCGTATATTCAAAGAACAAATTATCAGTCCAGAAATGTCTAAAGAGATACTTTCCTAGCTGCTTATAAAAAGAAAAGTAATGTGTTTCCTGAAATATCATCTAAGGTAGTTTATTCCATTTTTTCATATATTAATTAAATATCAGTCTCAACATCATACTTTTATGTAAAATAGCTCTAGCAGAATGGAAGATCAATTTATACTGCTGAGACAATCTACTAGTTGACTTGGACATTGCCAATGGAATTAAATGTACCTGGTACGAAGAAGCCATACTATGAGGAATTTTGACTGCCAAAAGTTAACAATTTAAATCTGGTCCTGGCTTGTATGGGGAAACCAGCCAAGCCAAATGAGGAAGGGAGTAGCTCTGTAGCAAGACTGTGACCCGGAATCAGTTCAGTAGCAACACTTTGTAAATGCTGTAACCTCTTCAGAAGTCATCGTGGCAAACCCAAATAACAGAAAAGTGGCCAATGTAATGCCAGCTTTTAAAAAGGGTTTTCGGGCTCGTCTAGGAAACTACAGACCAGTATACCTGACGTAAGGGCCAGGCAAAATGGTAGAAGCTATTATAAAGAGCAAAGGGGTCCTTTTACCAAGCTGAGTTAGGTGCTAACGTGCACCTATCACAGCTAAGTAATGGAGTACGTGGGACACACTCGAGCATCCTGTGGAAACTCTGAAATGTGTATGGGGTAATTATGGGCTAAAAATATTTCAAAACAATTTTTTGAGGGATTATCACATGGATTGAGAGTGGGCATTCCTGTACTAAGCAGTTAGCACATCTGCATTACTGTGCACTAACTGATTAGTGCAGGAATAGTATGTGAGCCTGTACTGCCTACAAAATGGATGGCAGTAAGTACTCACACTGTAATTTGGCAACATTAATACATGGTCATTAACACACACACACAAAAAAAAATCCTTTTTATGGCAGTGGTAAAAATGGCCTTAGCGTGCAGGAAAGACCCACTTAAGGGGTAGGCTTAGGGTTACCATATGTCCGGATTTCTCCAGACATGTCCTCTTTTTGAGAACATGTCTGGGGCGTCCGGCGGGTTTTGCCCGCCCGCCTGTTTGTCCGGATTTCTGGATGGGCGGGCGAGCGGCGCCTTGGGTCTCCCCTCCCCATACTATCTGCCCTGGTGGTCTAGTGACCTCTTCAGGGCAGGAAAGAGCCCCCTCTTCCCTGCCCGGAGCGCTGCCTTGCCCTGCATTCTTCTCAGTCTCGGCTCGGGATTCAAAATGGCCGCCGAGAGGGGAATATGTGAGAAGGGAGTTGACGGGGGGGGGGGGGGGGGCAGGGGAGGGGAATATGTGACAGGGGGCGGGGTGAGAGCGAGAAAGGGCGGGGCGAGGATCCGAAAGGGATGTGGTGTGGGTGGAGCAGAGGCAGGTCCAGGGGGGTGTGACGTGTCCTCTTTTTTTTTTTAGAGGACAAAATATGGTAACCCTAGGTAGGCTAACATTACTTTTTGCCACAGCTTAGTACAAGAACCCCAAAATTACTAAATACATAAATAAACATGGTTTAATAAGACAGAGTCGGGATTACTAGGACTGCTAGCAAACATCTTGATAGGAATTATGCATTGCCCTGGCCAGAGCTGAACCCAGTGATGTCACTGGAGACCCTTGCTGGGCTCTGTAAAGATCTTCTCCATACTGCGGATGCATGCCCCAAGGGGGTGACCACCACTTCAGAGCCATCTGAGGAGTGGGGGATTTTGCTCTACTATTTCAGTCCTCATGGGGAAGCATAAGGGTGATAAGCTGGCAAAAGCTGGAGCAATGCAAGTAATAGACCCCATGGATCAACATCTACAAGCTAAAGGAGCCGGCGTCATTGCTGGGACAGTGAGTACAATATCTCCGTGCTCAATGTCTTTCTTTGAGTGGTTGAAAGGCACCTACTCAACTGGCTCAGATCTGACAGTTGCAAGAGCCTTTTAGAGACGACTTTCGATTTAACGGATAATGGATTTACATACACAGTACCGCTTCCTGTTCCAATTAAGATGATACCTATGGAATTAGTAAGCTGCTCTTCTTCTGCAATGCCAGGTACTTATGTCGTGTTAACTGAATTTTCTTTGAAAGATATTGGCAGTGCTGTTGTTAGGATGGATAAAGTTTTACAGAACAATTTATTCGGTTTGGTCTATTTATTAAACAAACCTCAGAAGCTCGTGGAACAGGATGATAGAGTTAAAGCTGTGGAAGGCTTACTCTCAGCTAAAGTCTATTCAAGCTGCAGTTGCAGCTGTTACTAAAGATAATTTGATGATTCATTTGCAGATGGAAGCAACTGAGAATACAGCGAGGGCATGTAACCTGTGTCTATTGAACTTTCCAGTAACCTAGAGAACTATTGAAGATGTATTTCAAAGATGTCCTTCAACTCCATAATTTTGAATTATGTGTGGTTACTAATGTTTATTTACTGAAGGGGGTGAAAGAGACAGAGTAAGAGGGAAGTAATGATATTAACTCTCCTGATAGTTTAGATGTCTCTGAATGTTTACAAACGATAAATAGTGTTGTAATATCCAACTATGGTCAAAGGATCTGCCAACACATAGTAATAACAGTTCAAGGTAATTCATATAAAGATATTTTGTGTGGACCATCAGATGGTAAATCATAAGACCTTAAATATTCTTATGCACATGCCTCCATTCCTCATCATTCATCTTATGATATAATTAACAAGTGAGCTACTTTATTGGGTACTTTACAAACTGAAGAGCAGAAGTTAGCTCTTCTAAAAGCTTACTTTCCAAAGAAGAATGTTCTTTTGCGGGTATTCTGTATTTATTTTTTCGGATGTCTCTAAAGCTACTCGGTTTTATAGGAAAACTAGTAAAAAAGGCCCGTTTCCGAAACAAATGAAACGGGCGCTAGCATGCAGTTTTTTTTTTCTCCTGTAGTTTTTCCTTTGAAGAGAAAAGCACTGTATGAAGCGGCGCTGTCTTTTCCCGGGGTGATTGAGGTCGGGGAATCCTTGAGGTGGGTTAGGGGTTGCCTTATGCCAGGGATGTTTTTTGTTGGTTGGCGGGAGAGCAGCACTGTCTGGGGCCGTCGGTTTTAATGGTATTTTTGGTCCTTGTGGCAAGCAGCGGTGTCTTGTTTTGGGTGGTGTGGTTTGCGGAAGGGAGAGTACGCCACTCTTTCGGTTCGTTATAGGGCAGCAGCGTAGGAACGATGCAGGAGGAATGCAGGACAAATGTGCAGCGGGAAGCAGCGCGGTGTGTGCATCCTCAAGGTGGGTGACGGGTTTTTTGAGGCGGGGGATGGTTTTGCACGTCCTGGGTTGCTTGGTTCGTGAGAAGGTGAAGGGGGGGGAGGTGTTCCAGTTATGTGCATGTGCGTGATAATGTTTTTTTTTTTTCTTTGTTGCCTCCGGTTTTGTATATTGAAGGAGTTAGCGGTTTTGTATATTCAAGCAGTTTGCCAGCCAGTCTCTACCGAATCCTAGGCTGGGGAGGAGTAGGGAAGTTTCCTTACTCCTCCCCCCGCCTGGGTCAATCTGTGATGCAGGCTAGGTCGGGTTTAATTTTTGCAGGTGGCGGCGCACGTTGCAGATGGTGAGGGGCACGCTGTACTCCTGTTTCCCCGGGTCCAACAACAATATTTGTGTACATACCCAGTGCTGGGATATTCTGTTTCCAGCGGCGTTCGTCTGCTCTCTGTGCTGCTCAGACAATGAGGCATTCTACAGCTGAATGCTCCTCCCTTCTTCTGTTTTTTCTTCTGATAGGTGAGTTCTATGTCGCATTCTGTTGCCTGGTAACAGTTCTGCTTTGTTAGTGGGCAAGCCCCTTCTGATAGGTCCGTGTTATGTCGGATGGCTTCACCACCATGAAACCATGAACCCTTTATCGTGTGCTGTGACTTCAGAACCTTTGTCCTCAGAATGTTCACGGTGCATTTTATTATATTAGACTAGTAAAAAAGGCCCGTTTCTGACACAAATGAAACGGGCGCTAGCAAGGTTTTCCTTGGAGTGTGTATGTTTGGGAGAGTGTATGTGAGAGTGACTGTTTGAGAGTCAGAGTGAAAGTGTGAGTGTGTGAGAGAGAGAGTGAGTCTGGGTGTGAGTGTGTTTGTGAGAGAGTGTGTGTGTGAGAATGAGAGTGTGTGCAAGTGTGTATGTGAGACACAGTGTGAGAGAGAGTGTGTGTATGAGACCAAGCGAGTGTGTGAGTGACTGTGTGGCACATAGAGAGTGAATGTGATACAGTGTGAGACAGAGTGTGTGAGAGTGAGAGTCAGAAAGACATTGTATATGAGAGAGAGAGTGTGAGCTGTGCCCTCCCAATCCATGGCCATCTGTCCCCTGCCCCCTCCATTCATCCTTTTCCAGCAATTCCCCTCTCTCCCTGAGCCCTGCCCTCCCAATCCATGGCCATCCATGTTTCTCTGTCACCTGCCCCCTCCATTCATCCCCTATCCAGCATTTCCCCTCTCTGCCTGAGGCCTGCCCTGCAATCCATATCCATCCATGCCCATCTGACCCCTCCATTCATCCCTATCCAGCAATTCCCCTCTCCCTCAGTCCTGCTCTTCCAATCCATGCCCATCCATGCTCCTCTGTCACCTGGCCCCTCCATTTTTCCCTATCCAGCATTTCCCCTCTCTGCCTGAGGCCTGCCCTGCAATCCATATCCATCCATGCCCATCTGTCCCCTCCATTCATCCCTATCCAGCAATTCCCCTCTCCCTGAGTCCTGCTCTTCCAATCCATGCCCATCCATGCTCCTCTGTCACCTGGCCCCTCCATTTTTCCCTATCCAGCATTTCCCCTCTCTGCCTGAGGCCTGCCCTGCAATCCATATCCATCCATGCCCATCTGTCCCCTCCATTCATCCCTATCCAGCAATTCCCTTCTCCCTGAGTCCTGCCCTTCCAATCCATGCTCCTCTGTCACCTGGCCCCTCCATTTTTCTCTATCCAGCATTTTCCCTCTCTGCCTGAGGCCTGTCCTGCAATCCATATCCATCCATGGCCATCTGTCCCCTCCATTCATCCCTATCCAGCAATTTCCCTCTCCCTGAGTCCTGCCCTTCCAATCCATGCTCATCTGTCACCTGGCCCCTCCATTTTTCCCTATCCAGCAATTGCCCTCTCTACCTGAGGCCTGCCCTGCAATCCATATCCATCCATGCCCATCTGTCCCCTCTATTCATCCCTATCCAGCAATTTCCCTCTCTCCCTTAGTCCTGCCCTCCCAATCCATGCCCATCCATGCTCCTCTGTCCCCTGGCCCCTTCATTCATCCATTTCCAGTAATTCCCCTCTCTCCCTGAGCCCTGCCCTCCCATTCCATGCCCATCCATGCTCCTCTGTCCCCTGCCGCCTCCATTCATCCTTTTCCAGCAAGTCCCCTCTCTCCCTTCCATGACCCCCCCCCTCGCATCCATGCTCCTCTCTCTCCCATGTCCCAGCCTGGCCCGCCCTCTTCTCCCCCCCCCTTCGCATCCATGTCCCCCCCTTCGCATCCATGCAACCCCCCCCCTTCGCATCCATGCATCCCTTTTTTTTTTCTTCTTCGTTTTAACTTTACCTCCGTGGCGGTTCGTGCAGCGAAACGTCAGGGAAGGAGGCGGCGCTCCCGACGTCTTGCTTTCCCTTCGCTGTCTCCCGCCTTCTTTTGAAGGCGGAACACAGTGAAGGGAAGGCTAGACGTCGGGAGCGCCGCCTCCTTCCCTGACGCTTCGCTTCCGGATTTGTTTGGTTTGAGGCGAGGGCGGGGCAAAGACGGCTGGCTGGCTTGAAGGTTTCACACCACGAATACGGCGCGAACCCTTCAGCCTGGGAGTGACGTCAGATGGCTTCAAGGCTTCAAGGCTTCAGGCTTCAGGCTTCACAGAACGTTGTCCTCAGAACGTTGAGGGTGCGTTTTATTATATTAGATATTTCTTCAATTAAAGTCTAAAGTAGTAGCAATAGAAACACATTTTTTAAAAAAAATTTCATTGTAAATGTTTGATTGAAATTATGAAAACAACAGATATGTGTTTTTGGATCCTCTGCAACTTGAAAAATTTCTCACTGGGAAGCCAGTGAGGGGAAAATCTAGCTGCATTTGATTTTTCATCAATTTATAGCTGTTTGAAAATAAGAGAAAAATGTTATATTTTGGCTTGTCTTACCAATTACTGTGGTTAGTTTTGTCTTAAATGAGCAAGTTAATCCCTTGATGTGGGCTAGAGTAATTGTTTATGGTGTTTCTTTAAGTGTATTTTTTGATTTCTTTATGTATTCCTGTAATTAAAAGTGAAATATTACAAATAAAAAAATAGTTTAATGGGACAGAGTCCACATGGATTTAGCCAAAGGAAATTTTGCTTCACCAACTTGTCACATTTTTTTGAAGGCATGAATAAACATGTGGGTAAAGATGAGACAAGTTGATCTAGATTTTCAGAAAGCTTTTTGACAAAGTCCTTTATAAAAGACTCCTGATAACATTTTTAAGAAGCCATGGGATAGGAGACAATGTACTGTTGTGAACTGGGATCTGGTTAAAAGATAGAAAACAGAGAGTAGGGTTAATTGACCAATTCTCTCAGTGGAGTGCCAGAGGGATCTGTACTGGAACTGGTGCTTTTTAAAGCATATTTATAAATGATCTTTAAATGGGAATCTCGAGTGAGGTGATTACATTTGAAGATGACAGAAACTATTCAAAGTTGTTCAATCATGTGCAGACTGTGAAAAATTACAGGAGGATTTTACAAGACTGGAAGACTGCCATCCAAGTTTAATATGGACAAATGCAAAGTGATTCATATTGGGAAGAAGAATCCAAATTATAGCTATATGATGGAAGGTTCCATGTTAGGAGTCAACACTTAGATCTTTTTCCTTGGTGGTATTGTGGAAAGTACATTGAAACCTTCTGTTTAGTGTGTAGCAGTGACCAAAAAAAGCAAGCAGAATATTAGGAATTATTAGGAAAGGAATAGAAACTAAAACAAAGAATATCATAATGCCTCTGTATCACTCCATGATATGACCTCACATTGAGCAAAATTAGAAAAGTTATAGAGACAGGAAACCAAAAGGATTAAGGAGACGGAATGACTCTCATATAAGGAAAGGCCAAAGAGTTTAGGTTTCTTTAGTTTGGAGAAGAGATGGCTGAGAGCTGATTTGATTGATAGCTGTAAAATCTTGAGTGGGATGGGTGAATTCAAATAGATGGTTTAAGATCAAGTTCTTTATTTCTTGATATACCACCTATCAAAAGGTCATATCTAAGTGGTTTACAATCCATTACTTCTAGTTAAAATCAGAGTTAAAAACTTTTTCAAAAAGTACAAAGACTAGGGGATACACAATGAAACTACATAGTGATACTGTTAAATAGGAAAAAATATTTTTTCACTCAACGTAGAGTTAAGTTCTGGAACTCATTGTAGGAGGATGTGGCAAAAGCAATTAGCATAGCTGAAAAGATTTAGATAAATGCCTAAAGGGTAAAGTCCATAAACTGTTATTAAGGTAGACCTTGCAATAAGACACTTCTTATCCCTGGGAGTAAGTAGAGCCAGCTCCACCTCTGCATGGATGGTTTTACTCAAACTGCTCAGGACCGACCTGCATTTCTTATTCTAAGCTCTCGTTTGAGCAGCAGATCTCACAGGTTATCAAAGCTGATTTCTTATTATTCTTTTTCTTCTATACACACAGTTATTCATACATTTCTTATTTCTAGATTGGTTTACTGCAGTATTCTTATGTTGGTATTACTAAAGCCCAACTCCATCATCTCCAAACTCTGTACAAAACACAGCAGCACGTCTGTTCTGTTAGGCTAAGAAATCAGTTTCTGCTTCCTTGCTTTTGAGCAATTTCCACTGGCTTCCTATTGATCATCGTATCCATTTTAAACTCTTATGCCTTACCCATAAGGTTTTCCATCTCAGTGCACCACTACGTCTAGTAGCGCTATAGAAATGATAAGTAGTAGTATAGCGTTCCTCTCTCACAATTCCATATACTCCAAATCGTGCTGGATTCACATTGACTAGTACTACCGCCGGTTAAGAAAGCCCATTACGAATCTACACAAAAGTCTGCTCTTTTCTTTCTGGCCCTTAAACTTTCGAATGACTTCTATGATAAGGGCAGAAACATCATTTACCAGGTTCCAAAGTTTGTTGAAAACTCTTTCAATTTAAGATTTGGGATAGTACCTCAAGAATAATGGACACACAGACTGTGTTATGTTGTGCCTACTTTCTCTTACCTTCCTTCAACTTTTCTTTGTTGTGAATATTCATTTGTCTGTCAGTTTTACAGAGTTCCTTTCCTTGTTTTTATTATATTGCACACAGCTCTGACATGCATAGCCAGTTAATCTTGCGATTATATCAAATCCGAATAAACACAAACATACCCTTGTCATGGCTGCCAAATGACCCGAGGGACTACCCTACCAACTAAGGGACCTGGTGCCAGAGCATTGACTTGACTTAGGGGTAAGTAGCATGGAATCTTGCTACGCTTTGGGATTCTTCCAGGTACTTGTGACCATGGTTGTTAGGAAGATACTAGGCTAGATGGACCTTTGGTCTAACCCAAGGCAATTCTTATATTCCTATGTTCTTATTGGCAAAAGTGAAGCCTGAAATACCTGTCTATTATCTACAGAAAGCAAATGCTTAATCTGTCGCAACATGTGCAATTTATAAAATAACCTACTTGCCATTGCACTTGTGTGAACTTTCATATCCAAAGCTTAATCTAAGGTCACTCCCAAAATTTTCAATACTTGAGCAAAATGTAGAGTATGATTGCCAAATAGAGGCTTTGATATCGGCAGTACACTCCCCTTTCTACCTAACCATAGCAAATGTGTCTTATCTGGATTCAATTTGAAGGTAATCCCTCACCACCCAGCGATCAAATCTTAACAAACAAATATTTAAAAGCCTATAAGTAACCTCTACTGAAAAGAAATCAACACCAAAATGTCTCTGCATAGGAATAAAGAGAAATCCTAATTGTAAGATATGAGAACTAAAAGAGCTTAAATAGAAGCGGAGATAGGGGCATTCCTTGAGGTACACTACAATCCATGTGCCAGGCAGGACAGCTTTTCACCTCACAACTTCACCTGACACACAAGACTCTTCAGAAAGCCCTCAAGCCAGTTATACATTTTATTTTTGATACCAAAATCATTCTATGATCAATCTGCATGAAAGTGGCTTTGGCACCTTTGTCAAAAATTAACTCAGCTTTCCTGATGCAAAGTTGCCAAGAGAAGCTTGGTACTATACAAGCATCTAAATCCTGACTGCATTAGATGTAAAAAAAAAAATCATGAGTTTCCAAGTAAACTTTCAACTAGGAAGCCACTACTGTTTTGACCTGTTTAGTTAACAATAGACGACTCGCTACTGGGCTATAATTTAAGCAGTCATTAACATTCTTTTTACCTTCTTTAAGGATTGGGGTCAAAATAATCTGCCCCAAGTCCTCCAAGAAAAAACCCTAATAAAAAAAACCTGGGTCGTGAATAAAACCAGCGAATACTAAGCCTCCCACAGAAAGATTTATTAAGAAATACGCAGGGTACGGAATCAAAATACAACTTCTTCATTGAACACTGTACTTCCTTGAACCACACCACTGAGAATTCACTCCAACAAGAACTCACAGGTACAGTGGACTAAAAATTGAACTGTGAATAAAATAATAAAAAATAAACCTTTCGCATCCCATATCTGTGAACTCTGGCAAAGATGCCACAATTACTTGAAGATTAGGAAGGAATGGAAGGAAATGCCCCAAAGCTGTTGCAGACTACTTGTTTACAACAGGATGTGCAGGTCTCAGCTATTTTTGAATTCTGATTGTTCTAGACCCAAAGGAATTGTCTTCCCGAAAGTTTCAGAACTTGTGACCTGGATTGGCCATGATTGGTAGGAAGATACTGGGCTAGATGGACCTTTGGTCCTAACCCAAGGCAATTCTTGTGCTCCTGTATTCTTATTGACATCGGCTTTTATGTGTACCTTTGTAGCCCTGCCAGCTCTGACCTACTGTGAACGAAACACAGGGAATTTACAATAAAAGAGATTCAGTGATTTTATATATATATATATATATATATATATATATATATATATATATATATATATATATATATATATATATATATATGTGTGTGTGTGTGTGTGTTAGCATTTCATTTGCTGTCATTTCACTCAGTGCCTGTCAGATTAATATCCAGTTATTCTAAACACAAGCCACAGGGCTTTAAAGGTGGACTAATATGTGGGCTGTATGGGTAGTTCTGATTAAATCCCTGCGAAAGTGTAGACTTTCTGGTGCTGTTTTGCTGGTTCTTCATTCCTGATTGGTGCCATATTTTAAGAAACCTGAAGTTCCCTATGTGGTTTTAAGAGAGATTTTACTGTCAGGAAATGGAGCTTAGTCTTTTCTCTGATGTCCCGTGAGGCAGTGAGGAAATAGATCATCGGCAAGTTTCTCTGTAATCACTTTCCTGTTTTACAAATATGATGGGTGCAATCCCATAGAAATCTGGGTCATGCAAAGGGCTTAACCTTAAGGTGAGCTGCATCAAGCTAGGTTGTAAATCCTTTTAAAGTGAAAGGCATTGAGTTGGTTGGATTACTATCTTAATTTGGGCATTTGGTTATTGATGCAGCATAGTAGGGTTCTATATTTGTTGGTGGGCATTTGGTTTGTTAGTGTGCCTTAAAAAAAATGTAGTGCATGCTTAATCGATTTAATATTTGTTAACCTACAAATTAAAATGTGTTAAGTTGATTGGTGGAAGTTAAAAAACTTTTAACTATGTGTTTAAAAAAACTTACTAAAACAAATGTAACAAATGAACAAAAGACGCATCTGACAATTGTGGGGAAAAAGGCCAAATAATCGAAAACAAACAAAAAAAAAATGTTACTCTGTACACTTTCTAGATCTTAAGGTAGTCAGCTTTTTAAGATGTGGTAATGGATCAGAGTGTAAAAAATGGCCAGTGTAGTTGACTGTCTTAACTTCATCAAAGAAATACAGAAGCTTGCTCTCACATAATCTTGAGCAAATAATGAAAGAGATCTAGGGCAGATAGCATAAAATCCACACAGGATTACCTTTTATTAAAACTCCAGGTTCATACAGATTGCAACAAGGGGACTGGGGAGACTGTGCATATCTTTAGAAATTTATTTCTCTCTTTTCTCCTTCCCTTATCTCTCCTCCAGTACTACTATGGTTTGTGTGTGGACTTCTGTATTTTCTATTCTCATGTTGTTGTTGTTGCTTTTTTTTAGTCCTGTGCTACTGATTTTATATATAATAAAAGTTTTCTTATTGCACAGTTTTTCTCTGCATCCTAACCTACCAGCCCAAGTACAGGTAAGGCTTATGATGTCAAAGGCGAGGGAAATCCGGACATGATGTAGTTATGATCTTCATCTGTGTTCCTTCTGCATTTCCCCATGGACAATTCTGCATCACAATGCCAAATCAATTCCATATAATGTCTTTATTAGGTGCCCTGAGGTTTTAAATTGGCCAAGTTAGAAGTCCCTGAGAGCCTGCTAGAGCCCCTGTAAGAGTAACTTTGCAAGTGATGCAGAATGTTAGTGACAAAGCAGTTGGTTTCTCAGTCTAAGGTACCACCTTGTATTTTTTGGTATTATAATTTTTAATGATCTTAGAGAAGCTAGGTAAATGTTGGAGGGTTGTGCGCTCTATAGTTTTAATATTAGTTGCAGATGATCTGTGTCTTGGAATTGGAATCAACGTAGATTTTCATGCTATAACAGCTGCTTTGTTTTTTCCCTCTTAAAGTTCTTTGTGGCAGAAATGCAGTGGCCAGATGATAAACGGTAACTATAAGAACTGATCTGCCTACCAGTAAATAAATTTTTTTGCGGTCAGCCAGGTCCCCTTTAGGAGGGACTGGTATGAGCTGCATATTAATTTGCAGCCTCGTGGTGTCTGTCGCTCTCTTTGTCACTTCACCTGCTTCAGTGATGAAAGAAGCAGGGTTGTCTTTTGGCTGCTTGCATGTTTTCAAAGTGCCAAAAGAAAAGGATGCCTAGCGCTAGTCAGACCTTCCAAAGAGCCAAGAGACAGCCTGGCGTCGTCCTGGGCACTGAAATGGGTTCCACCTCCTCAGGATGTATGGACAGTTTTAGTCCCTGGCCTCTCTTGAAGCTTGGCCCGGTTTTGCACGTCATCAGAAGTACAAATCCAATGGCATGAGGCTTACTTTCCATTGCAGAACTTAAGTAAGGTTTCTAGCAAAGCTTTTAAAAAGAGAGAATCTTAAGTTCTATAAATCTTAACAAAAAAAGAGAGCCAAATTAAGAACAGAATGCATATTTTGTTGGGGAGTTGTAGAATTGTACGGGGTCCTTGTACTAAAAAGCATATTAATATCAACACTGCATTTGATACATTTGCTATGGTATAGGTGTTATAATAATATGCAGTGCACACATGCTCAAAGGGCCACATCAAGCAAGTCTCTTATATTGTATTTATTTATTATATTTGTACCCACATTTTCCCATTTATTTGTAGGCTCAATGTGGCTTACATAGTACCGGAGAGGCCTTTGCAGGCTCCAGTGTGAACAAATACAGTGTGATGTTATGGTAAGATAAAGTTCATGAGGCACAGCCACATTAGGGAATTGGAGAACGGAAGAGTTGTGTTATGTCCATTACGTGCTTTAGTTTGGTTGTGTTGCAGAGATTAGGCATTTAAGTTGGATCGGTAGTATTCAGGCCTTTTTAAACAGGTTTGTTTTTAGTGATTTCCAGAATTTTAGGTGGTCGTGTATATCATATGCCTTCCTCTGTACTAATCAACCGAAAATAAAAGGTCTATTAGGGGAAAAGCTTTGCAGAGCCTTCCCAAATGAACTCCCTCGGTCATGCACGTTAAATTTAAGTCCTGCTAGTGCTGGTTTATAAATAGTACAGCAATGGGAAGAATGTACTTTCATTTTGTTCCATTTCTTAACACACACTAAAAGCTTTGGCGTATGCTAAAATGAACAGATAGAAAACACCACTACCACCCTCACCCCCCCCCCCCCTGAAATGCAGTGTTTGACTGCACACCCTTGCTAATGACTAATTAGATCATTACCTTACTGATTTAATGTTTAACATATGTGGGATGTGTTACCTTTTTTAAAGCATCATAAAACACGGAGGGGGGGGGGGGATAACAAGTACATTCACTGTGTGTGCTAAATGTATCACTGGTTAGCGGGTAGGCCCCACTGTGAGTAAATCAAGAGAGAGCAGCAGGTTGCTATAGGATAGGACTTATCTCTCTCTCTCGCCCTCTCCTGACCTAATTCGTAGGTTTTGTTTTGTTTGTTGGCCAAAGATGTTATATATTTGTTTAGAATGCTGTTTGTATTCTGTAAACTCCTTTAGATTTGATTTAGTAACTTGCTATTCCACCCATCTTAAACATCAACAATAAAATACGGTGACTTGCCAAATAATATACAGAATAAAATCATAAATGAAACTTCTACTTGGTGCATTAAACAAAAATCGATCAAAAAATATGTTAAAATCCCTAAGGGAGAAAACCTTACTCCCCATAGACTTGCCTGAAAACAGGACCTTCGGTTTTTCTTCCTAAAGTGTAGAGTTTGGATTGTCCCTGAGTTGGTTCCAGGTCTGTGGCCCCACATAGTTTAAGGTCTTTACCTATGTTGATATCAGTCGAATCATAGATGCGGAAATGACACCCATAAACTTTGTTGGAAGAATTCTTCCCTAAGGTCTCTCTGTGCTTGTCGTCTAAACGCCTGTATTAATGCAGCAGTTTTACATAATAGACGCAAGTTGCCTGGACTGTGCATGTCTCTTCTGTGGACTTGATCATCTTCAAAGGCAGAATATGTTCATCCTTGTTCTCTTTCCAGCAGGCAGATTTAAATTTTATCTGGCTCGATGAGATGTGGAGGAAAGCCAAAAAGAAATGTGCTGAGAAACCGCACTCGTCAGGCATTTCTTCCTTGCTCCCACCCTCTTTCTTGAACTTATTTTTTTACTGTGGAATATCAGATCCTTCAGCAGGTACCTGCCTTGCTTAACAGTAAATGGCAGCCACATGGTGCTATGCCCTGGACTGCAGTGCATATCTCTGTCCTTCCACCTGTAATTGTACAGATAGACAGACATAGTGACAGTAATACATCCACCGAGGCTACTTTAATGGTTTTACACTGAGTGAGTTATTAAATAATAACATGATATAACATTTAGCCAGTAGTTCACAAAATTAAAATAAGAGAAAAGAACATTACTCTTGAATTATATTAAAAATTATGTTAAATCAATTAAAATGAAGTATTAAAACATGAGAACATTAGATAGCCAAGAATTTTTTTTTAAGTCCAAACTTCAGTAACTTCCAAAAATTTAAATGTTTTTGTTCAAAGAAGAGAATTCCATATGGATACAACAGCAAAGCTAACAGTTTCTTACATGAAAGGAAATGGGATTTGCATATTATATGCAGGTACTTATTTTGTACTCGGGACAATGGAGGGGTTAAGTGACCTACCCAGAGTCACAAGGAGCTGCAGTGGGAATTAAACTCAGTTCCCCAGATTCTCAGGCCTCTGCACTGATCATTAGGCTACTCCTCCACTCTGTAGCTTCAAAGATCTAGGTCCTGGAAACTTTACTGACTGGAACTACACCCTATTTTCAAATGTAATAAACTGGCCATATACATTTTTGCTAGTGATGGTGCTTTAAATATTCTATAAAGGGCTGGTCCACTGATTTAGTAGTACGTGTTTGTTTAGTTTTTTTTTGGAATTGCTAGAGCTGCAGAGGCAACATTCACACAGCCCCTGTGATGTGTCATCTTTATTGCCCAACTAGCCGTTGAGCCTGTAAAAAACGGGCTAGTATAGGACGGGGGGGGGGGGGGGTTTGAAAGGCTCCTTCTCCTCGCCGCTGCAAGGCTCTCCCGCCGCTGCCCCTCCGAGGTCACCACTACGCCCCCCCCGGAGTCGCTGCCACCCCTCCACCCGGGCCGGGCCCTCGCTTCGCTATTGAAACAGCGCGGGAACGCAGCACACAGCTCAGATGAACTGCCGTCCTTCTCTGCCTCTGTCCCGCCCTCGTGCGAGGGCGGGACACAGGCAGGGAAGGAAGGCCGACGGCAGCTCAGCTGAGCTGTGTGCTGTGTTGACGCTGTTTCTGTAGCGGAGCGAGAGCCCGGCCCGGGTGGAGGGTGGGTGGCGGCGGCGACTCCGGGTGGGGGGAGTGGTGGCGGCGACGTTGGGGGGGAAGCGGTAGCGACGGCGGTTTCGTCCCTCCCCTTGCGCAGTAGAGACCCTCTCTGTCCCGCCCCCGTCATCACGTATTGACGCAGAGGCGGGACAGAAATGGTTTTTACTTCGCATTTGCGAGTGAGTTCGGTCACTCGCCGTTTTTATGTTTGATGGCGACATCCAGTGGTGAGACTTAGGATTCATGTTTTCTTGGTTATAGGGGGAGCCACGATTCGTGGTTGCTTCTTGAGGACTCGTTCTGTGGCAGATCAGAATGCTTCTGTTTCCCTATACAGTTCAAACTCCTCTTACTGACTTACAAGTGCGTTCATTCTGTTGCTCCCCAGTATGTCTCCTCTCTTCTCTCCCTACGCCCCTTCTGGGAACTTCATTCTTCAGGTAAGTCACACTTATCTATACCCTTCTTCTCCACCATCACCTCTAGACTCCGTTCCTTCCATCTTGTTGCATCATATGTCTAGAATAGACTCCCTGAGTTGATGTGTCATGCTCCATCTCTGGCCCTATTTGAATCCATAAGGCTGCTTTTAACTGTTAACCCTATTCACTTGTTTAATACCCATGTTGTTTTCATCACTCTCATAATAAATGAAACCCCCTCATTTCTCATTTGACCTTTGTATCTGTCTTGGCTAGATCGTAAGCTCTGTTGAGGAGGGATTGCCTCTTATGTGTTTGTGTACAGTGCTGCACATATCTAATAGGGCTATAGAAATAAGTAGTAATAGTTTATAATTTTTATCTTTGAGGGCAACTAGGCCGGTGGTCTTGTGGTCTATCTAATCCTTGGAAAAATAGCAGATTGTACGCTTTCAATTGAAGCAATGCAAGAAATATTCAAATGTTAGTTTGATTTTAAACAAAATGTAATTATTGTGCATTTTTGCAGAATACTTAGCACTTTGGTTTTGCATGCTATATACTTTCTAGACCAAAGAAGTCCTTTCTTCAGATTCTGAAGGTGACAAATCCCAAAGACAGCTGGGATTAGGATGATGACATTAACAACAATTCAGGGCTAGCCTTGGTCCTGTATGACTGACATCCTGACAGGTGCTGGATATAACATGTCTCTCTTGGTTCTGTCAAGTAGTGAGTAGGCGTCATGTGATCAAACAGGGAAAACGGTTGTTAGTGTGGAAACACCCACCAAATTACCCTATACAGTAAGCAGCTGTTGGGGTGTAGCTTCACTTGTGTGCCATTTATAGATTAAGTACAGATTTTATTTTTAATCCTTTTTATCCTCTACATAGACTACCAGCCCCTCCCTCCCCTTTTTGGAGAACATAGTGGCCAAAGGCAGAGTCTTCCGAGAGCCACCTCTACAAGAGCAGATGCTGTTACATCATTTAGGCTACTCTTGACTTAACATGTTAAGAAATAGTAGTTACTGTACTGAAAATATGTTATCTTAATTTCCCTTCCTTGTGTCGTCATACAAAGTAAAACCAGGAGAGTTTTAGATTAAATGGCATTGATGAATGGATCTGTAGGGAGAATAGTTTAGCCTTTGCACTTAAAGGGCTTGGATCAGTCATCCTAATTGTATAATATAAATTCAGAAATGTAAAAAAAAAAAAAAAAGTAATGTTCACCTTTTTGGTACCTAAGATACCTACCCCCCCCCCCCCCCCCACACACACACACACAACTGCTGTTCCCCACATTGAACCTTCTAAAACTAGTACACAAGGAAAAAATGGCTGGGTAACTTAGTGGTTAAGTAGACCAGATCAGTTGGCGTCCCTCTTTCTAGTTCCAAATGTTTTTCTTTGCTGGGGTGATATTGTTTTTGAAAGCTCTTGCCACTGAGTCATTTTCATCCATTACGGATGTAAGTAAGAGGCTGATGTACTAAGCTGTGGGATTTCCTGCAGATTAGTGGCACATTTCATGGGAACGTTTTTTGCTACGCATGCAAGTAAACTCTGTAGTAAACTCTGCAAAACTTTACTATGGGACCTGACAGAAAAAGGATAAGTGTGCCTTGTTGAAATGTATTCATCTTTACATGTCAGTTCCAAAAATAGCATTGTCAAGAAATTAAAAATTAATAAGCTGCTTTGCATATTGTGACATTGAAACAGACCATTAATTTTGAATTTAAATAACAAGTTTGACTATTATGAATGGCAATTTTGCAAAAACAAATATGCTAAAATATTCAAAAATCCCAGATGTGGGGCTTTAGCAATTTAAAACCCTGTTTCCATGCCTTTGTACACCAGCCTTAAAATCTGGGAGAAGCTTTGCTAACCATCCTGTGGACTGGGTGCTGCAGTGCTGACCATTCTCTGGATCCCCATGTGGATCTCTCCTGATTTCATCTTTGCTTCACCACTGACTGCAGATATCTGTCAGTGATTGTACTATGGTTGCAATCTGAGGGCCCCTTTTACTAAAGTTTAGTGCGTGCTAATGGACGTTAATGTGCACTAAATACTGCATGTGCTTTTTAAAAAATGTATTTTATAACTTTTTAAATATCAGTGAACTTATACCATTTATCTATTCCAAAGTCATATGTCCCCAAAGACAACAAGAATTAAAAACCCCTATATTTTCTCTCCCAAGTCCACTAACCAATGCCTCACCCCCCTCCCAAGAGAGCAACATGTACCCCAAAACTTGTGCAGTTGTAAAATATCAGGCTGGGCTATATTGGTTTTTTTTTAGAAATTATGTAGCCAGGGACCAGCATGTTAGCTGTCATATTTGGTCCTCTAATCTAGGTGTATGTCCCAGTATTTATGAAAATTGATCAAGTGTCTAGTCTGGAGTGCAATCAATTTGGTTGGTCATCAGGCAAACATAATCCATGTTACATAGCACCAACTGTAGAGAGGGTGTATCGGGTTGTTTCCACATCGACGCAAAGGCTTTTTTTGCCTGCTGTAAAGAAGTTGGATGCTAGTTTGCGGTGGTCTCTCTCTCTCCACTCCAAAAGATTTAAAATGCAACAAGCAATATGTTGCCTGGCTAGGTAGTGTGTTTCAAGCTCTGATGAATCACATTCAATACCTGAGTCCCAGAGAGGTTTCACTTTAGGGCAGGACCACCAGACATGATACATATACCCTAATGTTCCACATTTCCTCCAGCAAAGTCCAGTGCCTTGTTTAAATATTTTAAACAGCTTATGAGGACTGTAATACCACCTATATAGGGTTTTATATCCATTGTCCACTAGGTAGGTGGCTATAGAAACCTTCATTAGGTATTGTATACTTATTTCCCATTGTCTGCATTCAAAAGAGATCCCCAAATACTGCATGTCCTATTCTAAATCTGTGGGCTGCATGGCACTTAGAGGCAGATGCACTAAAGCTAAATGAGCCTTTAATGACTCTCCAACGAGGAAAATTTGATCCGTTGCATGCATCAAAGGGCTTTTACCGAGGAAGCCAGCAGCTAACGAAAACGGAATGGAGATGAGCAATTAGTGTGAAAACCCCATTGAAACGACATGCACTAACCTTTTCCGATTGCCTTTACGCAGGAAAAAGGCAGGAAAACTAACGAGAGGTCTGAACCACTCGTTAGGACAGCTCTGTGCCAGGAAAAATCATTAAGAGAAAAAATAAACAAACTTTGAGCCAATCCCAGCGCATTAGCAGAGCTAAAAGCGCTGTGATTGGTCCAAAGGACGTCCGAAAAACATAAATAAATAAAAATAAAAAAAGGATCGGGAGGGAGCAAGGGCGCTCATCAGGAGCGTCCTGTACGGACGGCCTTGCCCCCCCCCCCCCGCTGCTCCCCACTTTCCGCCGCTCCCCCCACCCCGAAAAAGCGGCGGAAAGTGGGGAGCAGCGGGGGGGGGGGGGGGGCAAGGCCGTCCGTACAGGACGCTCCTGATGAGCGCCCTTGCCCCCTCCCGACCCTTTTTTTATTTTTATTTTGATTTGGGAGCCATGTGCTTGTGATTTGACTGTGTTTTGACTGTTTGTGGCATGCGCAGAGCAGCTAACATAACGCTTGGCTGCTCTGCGCATGATTTGGGGGCCGATTAACGATGTGTATTGTGATTCTTTGATACATTGTACGTTTCAATACCGATCTCAGCATGTGTGACTTTTTTTTTTGGTGCATTTTTCGTTATTTTAAAATCGTTAGGGACTTTAACGATTTAGATTTTTTTACGTTTGGTTGCTGCATCTGCCCCTTAGTGCATGCTAAGTTTTAGTAAAAGGGCCCTAAATTTCTTATCCATGCTCACATTGGGGGAGTCTTTTACTAAGCCACGATAATGTTTTTAGCTCGCAGTAGAAATCAGCTGGCGGTAAATGCCGAGATGCCCATTATATTGTTATGAGCGTCTCGGTGTTTACTGTCAGCTGATTTTCTATCGTGAGCTAAAAATGCTACTGTGGCTTAACAAAAGATCCCCATAGTCCCTTTTGAACATTTACATGTTTTAAGTTTGTTTAGACTTGATACATCACTGATCAGAAAATCATCTCAGTTTACATTATTGGCAAAATAAAGAAAATTAGAGAAGAATGCAAATGAAGAAAGAAAAACAATAAAAATAAGAATATACAATTTTCAACACCTGTGTATAAAAAAGGAGAGAAAAGAATATAGAAAACAAAGAAAAACCAATGGAAAGTTAGATCGTTCTGAACGATGTGGTCTGCGATGAGATCATTTTCTAGTTTCCAGCTATAATCCTATAAAAAATGAAAATAGTCACCATGGTTGACCTGTATTTCTTTATATTCCAAGTAGGCTAACATGGTACCTGCAGAACACACGCTCGATCTGTTTACCTGGTACCTCTGTAACATGCTCTTTCCTGTCTTCTGATGTGGACGTGCTAAGTTAGCATAGCCATTTTTCGACAGTGGGCATTGTTTTTAAATGTGGCTTGGTGTCCCAGCTCTCCAAACTGAAATTTTATATTTTGGAGCAATTTACAACAGGTTCAGGTTTCTTTTTATTTGATAAACTGCCAAGGGAAACAAGCCATCATAGCGGTTTACGATACAATCACAATAACAACTACAGGAAAAGAACTACAAATCCGTATAGGACAGGAAAAGACAAAGATGGCAAGGCTAGGGGGAATAGGAAAGGGAGGTGAAGGGAACAGTCTACAACAGGGACAGGCTAACTGTGAGGAAAACAATTTCCTTGGTGCAAAATCCAGCCTATGTGGTTGACATTTACATTCGTGCTTCTGATGCATGTAATTGGTGCAAATTTCTGACACTTAGCAAGTGCAAGATATGTTGAAAGTTTCCATGTATTTTGTACCTGCTATTTGCGAGGATGATTGAGAAGCATCAAAATGGGCTCCTACTCATGAAAATCCAGTATACACATGTTTTTCTCTGCTGATATAAGCACACTATAGGAACACCTTTTTAAAATGTGGCTAAAAGTGTGCTCGCTTGGGGGGGGGGGGGGGGGCAATTCAGTAACTTGGTGCCTGAAGTTAGGCTTGCTGAGTGCCAGTCCTTTAATGGCATCTGTGTGCCAAGATGCTGTTACAGTGTAAATCTGAATTGGCATGGCGAAGTCTAGGTGTGACCATTTACATGAGGTCATTTGGCAGGGGTAAATGGGTGCACCTAAGTGCACTATGAAAAGTGCATAACTTTAATAGTATTCTAGAAGATATGCGTGTAAGTTGGAGACACGCCCATACCCACCCATGCTCCGTGCATGTGTGCACTCTCTTTGCAGCTATGTGCTACATCATTTAGGTGCGGGAGTCCTTCATGTACAGGCCTGTCGGGGGGGGGGGGGGGGCTGTTTCACTATTACATTTTCAATAGTGAAGCATAGGCAAGCTTTGCAGGGCTCCAGGAAACCTGCCTGTCCCTAACCATTGAAAACACAGTATTGGAAGAGCACCCCCTACTGGCAGCGATGCAGTTGGACTGCTCAGCTTAGAAAGAACAGTGGTACTACACATGTAATTGCCAAGTTTGGCACCTCTGACGCAGTTTATGTGGCATGTCAGTGTAGCTGCCAAGTTATAGAATTGCCCTTAATGGATTTCATATATTCTTCTAGCTGCATTTGGAGAGGGCAGTCTTCAGTAAAGCCACTTGCATTTGGTAAATAGCTGTTTAAATGCCTTTTAAAAATTGTCCTCTGTCAGAAATAGAGACGCTTACCCTATTTAGCGTTTTGTATGGGCACATCCTCTCCCAACTCGAGCCATGACCTGGAGCAAGTTGTGCCCCTTCCTTGGCCACCTTTAAATCTAAACTGAAAGCCCACCTCTTTAACATTGCTTTTGACTCGTAACCACTTGCCTCCACCTACCCTCCTCTCCTCCTTCCTGTACACATTATTTGATTTGATTTGCTTACTTTATTTTTTGTCTATTAGATTGTAAGCTCTTTGAGCAGGGACTGTCTTTCTTTTATGTTTGTGCAGCGCTGCGTACGCCTTGTAGCGCTATAGAAATGCTAAATAGTAGTAGTAGTGCCTATCAAAGGGCAAAATATAAAACCTCTTGAAGTGGAGAAAGGTGTGATACGTAGTTCGGCCAAACCACTACAGAAGAAGTAAGAAAAAAAAGCTGCTGAAAATTAAATTTTGCCATGGTAAGGCATTTTTTTTGGCATATACAACTGAAATACAATTTTAATTTTCTTGTAATTGTTTTTGATATCTGGTGGTGTATGAGTTGCATTATGCAGCAGTTTGAAAGAAAAATGGGTTTGCTCTGCCCAGCTTCTCTGGGATTGGATATATAAGTACATAAGTAATGCCATACTGGGAAAAGACCAAGGGTCCATCGAGCCCAGCATCCTGTCCACGACAGCGGCCAATCCAGGCCAAGGGCACCTGGCAAACTTCCCAAACGTACAAACATTCTATACATGTTATTCCTGGAATTTTGGATTTTTCCAAGTCCGTTTAGTAGCGGTTTATGGACTTGTCCTTTAGGAAACCGTCCAACCCCTTTTTAAACTCTGCTAAGCTAACCGCCTTCACCACTTTCTCTGGCAACGAATTCCAGAGTTTAATTACACGTTGGGTGAAGAAAAATTTTCTCCGATTTGTTTTAAATTTACTACACTGTAGTTTCATCGCATGCCCCCTAGTCCTAGTATTTTTGGAAAGCGTGAACAGACGCTTCACATCCACTTGTTCCACTCCACTCATTATTTTATATACCTCTATCATGTCTCCCCTCAGCCGTCTCTTCTCCAAGCTGTATAGCCCTAGCCTCCTTAGTCTTTCTTCATAGGGAAGTCGTCCCATCCCCGCTATCATTTTAGTCGCCCTTCGCTGCACCTTTTCCAATTCTACTATATCCTTCTTGAGATGCGGCGACCAGAATTGAACACAATACTCAAGGTGCGGTCGCACCATGGAGCGATACAACGGCATTATAACATCCTCACACCTGTTTTCCATACCTTTCCTAATAATACCCAACATTCTATTAGCTTTCTTAGCCGCAGCAGCACACTGAGCAGAAGGTTTCAGTGTGTTATCGACGACGACACCCAGATCCCTTTCTTGGTCCGTAACTCCTAACGTGGAACCTTGCATGACGTAGCTATAATTCGGGTTCTTTTTTCCCACATGCATCACCTTGCACTTGCTCACATTAAACATCATCTGCCATTTAGCCGCCCAGGATAGTCTCCTTTTGGTTTTTTTGGTTGGCTGTGGTGTGTGTGCAGATTCTTGCTGAAGAAGAGAGCTTTTCTTGGCATCTACTGAACACTGGTAGAGGAGAGCCTTTAAGGCAGTGGTTCC
Organism: Microcaecilia unicolor; assembly: GCF_901765095.1. Taxonomy (NCBI): domain Eukaryota; kingdom Metazoa; phylum Chordata; class Amphibia; order Gymnophiona; family Siphonopidae; genus Microcaecilia; species Microcaecilia unicolor. The sequence continues at coordinate 179,845,123 of NC_044040.1, read as the reverse complement.
CAAACCTGATCCTGGAGGCACCCCAGCCAGTCTGGTTTTCAGAATATCCACCATGAATATTCATGAGAGATTTGCATGAGGTGGAGGCAGTGCATGCAGTCTCTCTCATGAATATTCATGGTGGATATCCTGAAAACCAGACTGGCTGGGGTGCCCTCCAGGACCTGGTTTTGGAGCCACTGCTTTACGGGTTGTTTAGTGGGCAGGGACTGGGGATTCTATGTTGGTTGCCTAAATTTAGGCCCCAGAATGATCCACGCCAAGTGTAAATTCTATAAAGGCTGTTCTGCATGGAATGGCTTTTATAAAAGACTAGGTTTAACGCTCATTTTCCCCTGGATTCTATATATGGTGCAGCCGATTTGTTTGCAGAACTTAATTGGGTAACAAGCCAATCAACGCTGATAAATGAATGCTAACAAGCAATTATTGGTACTAAATGGCACTAATTAAGATTTACTCAACTCACTAAGCGTATTCTGTAAAGCAATGCGTGTAAATATAAACCGTGCCTAACTGTAAGCGAGGTTTATAGAATAGCGCTAAGCGCGAGTTTTTGTGGGCGCCATATATATTTATTTATTTATTACATTTGTACCCCGCGCTTTCCCATATGTAGCAGGTTCAATGCGGTTTACATAGTAACTGGAATTACAAAGTTATAACGAACATACAAGTTGTAGAAAACATAGTAATAATTGAATTTTGAGGATACATAGACTGAATATGGAGATGTAAACAAGGAGGGTAAATAAAAGTAAAGGAGATTGGGAGGATTAAGGGGTAGGGAGGATGGGGAGGAAAAGATTGAGGGATAAGCTTAAGGAGATTGGGAGACATGGTTTAAGGTGTAATAATTGTCAGGACAGGAATCATGTGGGTGTGCTTAAAGTTAAATTGGGTCTTTAGGGTAAGCTTTCTTGAAGAGATGGGTCTTTAACATTTTTCTGAAGGGTAGAATATATATATATATATAGAATTGAATCCTTTGTGCCTAACTTTGAGCACCAGCATTTATGCCCACCAAAGGCTGGTGTAAATTCATGCACCCAACTAATGGCAGTGAGGCATGGAAATACAGGCATTCTATAACACCATGCCTCAATTCTGGAAATTCTCCCTATTATGAAGATTACAGATTAGGGCAAAAAACAGATCTGTGCGTAACTCCTAATGAGGACCAATTATTGATATCAGCAATTAAGCTAATTGCAGAAATGAGCACCTAACTTTGGGTGATCTCATCTGTACAGAATCCTCCTTTTCTCCTTCCCCCCACCCCTCAGAATGTCCACAAAAGGTGCAGGTCAGATCCTATCTTTATAAAAGATACTGCAGCTAAAGAGGTAATATCATAAAATAATCGTATACTGCCCCAAGTTCTTATGTACCAGCCATAAAAAACAATTGAAGCGGTTTACAAACAGTAAAAACAGGCCTCCCCACCACCCAAGATTCTAATTACTCATTTTCTAAGCTTAACCTACTACTTGAAGAACTCCTCAGTGAGAAAGGAAGGTGGTCATTAAGTGAGAGGATCCTTTGGCTCCATCATTGCATTTAGCAGGAGAGCTACGGACAGGTTCAGTGTCATTCCATGCATCTGTTTATCTTTTTGTGTTAAATTAAGAAATAGATGGTTTGTCACTGAGAATTGGTTATTTCTTTTTTTGGCTTTAAGTGCAGCATACAAGCACTTTCAGATAACTCTGGGGATCTGGAAGAGCTGTCCTGAGCCCTGCTTGCAATCCTAGTTTAGTTGTATTGGTGGGCATTGCAGTTTCTGAATATTGCTTACTGCTCAGTTTTATGGTGCCTCCTTAAGCGTGGTCAGACCTGTTCACTCTGCTCTTCCACTCCTTTGTTTTTTTCCTGGCTTATCTATTTCTGTATCAATAGCACCTTTCATGTCATACTTCTCCCAGGAATACTCTTGAGAAGTGATCCATTACAAAGCTTTCCTCATTGATGATGTAAATATTTTGCTTCCTTTTCTGCCCCACAGTGTTTCAGGATGCACACTTAGTCATGTTTACTTTGGATGCATTGTTCTGGTCTCTCCAAGTTGGTATGTTTCCAACATATAAATTCAGAGAATAAGTAGGGTAGGTAATGGCTGATGTTCACCTTATTTTAGTACAAGTTCTGTTTTGACCTACAAGTGACATTGCTGGTGTAGCTACCTAGAAAAATCATTCAGTTGAAAACCTGCTACGGCTAGGAAGTAAATACAATGTGAGAGCCAAGATCATTGCTAGACAAAAGTATAAAGCACACTGGGGGGGGGGGGGGGGGGGGGGGTAGGGAGGAGGCAACTATCCCGATAGATTCCCTCTCTGATACGGTCAGCTTGGCTGCTCGGGTACATTTGGAGTAATTTGTGAATTAAAATAGTTTGTGCTCATGCATTCTCTTTCCTTAAGCCCATCTCCCCCACACATTCTCTCTCTGTTCTCCAGCTTCTCTCCCCAACTCCATTCCTTCCTGTCCGCCTTCACCATCCTGTCTCCACTTCTAACCCCTAGCAGACTCTCCCTCTAGTTTTTTAATCCTCCTACATGTACTCCGTAGATTTGTTGGCAGTGCCACCTTTGGAACATCTATTCTGCCTTCTTCTAGCACCACTAGCACCATATAACTCTCAACAAGCTTGAGCTGATCAATGCCCAGTCCCCAGTCTCCTACACTGATCTCTTAGCAGAATAATGTAGGCATGTGGGCAAAACATGACTACAGGTGAATGGTGGTGCAAGTATAAAACAGAACAACCGATACAGATGTAATCACATTAGCAAGATTCTGTGAGGGGGGGGGGGAGAGTCAAAGGGCCACACTTAGGGTAGATGGGGACCACCACTGGCTCATGGATCTTGCAGTGAGATCTGAAGAACACTGGTGTTGGACATCTCAGTTCTTAATTACGTGTCTTAGTTGAGATGGTCATAGTTTCTTCAGTATTATCCAGAAGGCTCTGCTAAACATGGAGCCTTTTGTAAAGTAAGTACAATGACAATGGAAAATCCAGCAGAAGCATTGATTTCACAGAAAAACCAAATTTAAAGAGCGCATCACTTGGTACACATGTAAGCAATGGTGACTGCACATGTATTTGCCGGCACTTAAATGTGTAAATATCAGATTTCACAAGATCGCACGTATAAGAGGAGCCAATTATGGAGCTGGGTGCTGAGCAGGTGTAAAAACCAACAGGAAAATGGTTTTAAAATAAGCACAAATTGACATTGTAAAATGAGAAATACGTATGTAGTTTTATAGACTACCCAAACCATTCCTAGAGCACACTCCCTTAGAACTACTATTTACTACTATTTAACATTTCTAGAGCGCTACCAGGGTTACGCAGCGCTGTACAAAAAACAAAAAAGGACAGTCCCTGCTCAAAGGAGCTTACAATCTAAAGGAGAAGGAGTGCAGACAATCAAAAATTGGAACAGTCAAGATTACCTGGGTAGAGGTACAATGGTTAGGTTCCAAAAGCGACATTGAAGAGGTGGGCTTTGAGTAAGGATTTGAAGATGGATAGGGAGAGTGCTTGGCCTACGGTCCCGGGGAGTTTATTCCAGGCATAGGGTTAGGCGAAGCAGAAAGGGCGGAGCCTGGAGTTGGCGGTGGTGGAGAAGGGTACTGAGAGGAGGGATTTGCCCTGTGATCGGAGGGTATGGGTGTAAGGGGAGATGAGGGTAGTGAGGGGCTGCAGATTGGGAGCATTTTTAGGTTAGTAGGAGAAGATGGAATTGTATGCGGTACCTGATCGGAATCCAGTGAAGTGACTTGAGGAGGGGGGTGATATGAGCATATCGGTTTTGGCGGAAGATAAGATGCGCAGCCAAGTTCTGAACGGATTGAAGGGGGGATAGATGGTTAAGTGGGAGGCCAGTGAGGAGTAGGTTGCAGTAGTCAAGGCGAGAGGTAATGAGAGCGTGGATGAGAGTTCGGGTGATGTGTTCAGAGAGGAAGGGGCGAATTTTGCTGATGTTGTAGAGAAAGAAGCGACAGGTCTTGGCTGTCTGCTGGATATGGGCAGAGAAGGAGAGAAACCCCTGCAGCATCTGTACATGTAAATATTTGCATTGTAAAATTGGTTTTTACGTGTATATGCCACACAACTATTCCAGAATGACCTTAATGGTCAAGATATGTATATCATAGAGGAGATGTAGGGAATGTGATAGAGATATTCGAATACTTCCAAAACATGGAAAAGAAGCAAACATTTGTTGTCAGAAAGAATGTTCTGGAATAAGTGGTCATAGTATGAGGCTCTAAGAAGGTAGATTTGGGAGCAGCATCAGAAAATTATTTCTTCACGGGCTTCAAGTGTTAGCTACATGGGATGGCCTTTCAGCAGAGGTGGTAGAATAAAAAAAGTGATAGAACTGAAGAAGACCTAGGGTAGGAACAGAAGAACTTTGCTAGTGAACACAAAGATAGTGGTCTTTAGCATTTTACAAGGCAGGAAAACTGAGCAGACCAGTTAGGCTTATGAACCTTATCTACTATCATATTCCTATGTCTTTGTGTTACTAAGAAATCTTAAGCAGTGAGATTACCATATTAATCTGTTTGGACATGCAGAGGGTAAAGTTCAGCGTCCAAGTTGTGCATGACCACTTTGTTGTTGAACTGACATCTGTTACCTGCAATCATTTAACCATTTTTATAACTAAGAACTCTTAGAAATACTGGGTCAGGTGTGTAGCAGGAGTTGTGTTGGCCAACTCATAACTTGCCTATCTATATATTGTTTTTAAATAATTATGGATAATATTGTGCCTTTTAAATTGCCAAACGGCCAAATACTTTCTTTATAATTATGGGGTGGGATGTAGATGGCTCAAAATTACCTATTTAGGGGTCAGTTCTCAATATAGGTGTTCCAACATTTGTTTGTTTCTTGTATTTGATATATCACTCTGATGGGCAGGTCTGAGCTGTGTACAATAATAACACATTGGTCACTGAGCATTATCCTACAGGTTAGATATTTACGGAGATGCAAGTTTTAGGATCTCTGGCCCAACGTTTTGGAATTCCTTGCCACAGCATCTATGACAGATGGGCTCAAAACTTTTTGAAAGCAATTAAAGGCCTTTATCTTTCAGCAAACTTTCTCTTGAATATTGAAAAAAAAAGGCCCCTGAGGCCTTCAGGTACTAATTTGTGTTATGTTGTATTTGAGTTTGTTTTATGAGATTGTGTGGTGTTCATTAGCTGTCCAGAATTGTAGATGGTTTAGGATAGAAATTTAAAAAAAAAAAAAAAACGTGTGTGCCCAGATGCTGTTATTGAATAAGTGTAAGTCGGTATTTATGCGCCAAAATTTCAGTGTTAGCACTTACGCCTTGTCTGTGGAGGGTGTAAATGTTGGTATCTAAATGTTGTACTAAAGCATGTAACTTACAGTATTTTATAAGTATTATATGTAAGTCGGGGGGGGGGGGGGGGGGGGGGGTCCCCGTCCATGGCTCACCAATGTGTATATACCCTTGCAGTAGCGTGTAACTGCATCCTTCACACCTAATTGCATGCCAGAATTGGTGTGTACTTTTGCCTGAGAATTTATAGAATGAGGGGGTGTATGTCATTCGTGAGGGTTAAATATACATATTAAGTGCCAGCAGGGGCGTAGCTACGGGTGGGCCTGGCTGGGCCCAAGCCCACCCAATTTCAGCCCAGGCCCGCCCAGCGCCAGCCCCAGCACCTATTGCCGGCCACTGCTGCTTTTCCTGTTGAGCAGCAGGGCCGGCGGCGGCGCTACAAAAAGAAGAAGCGCTAACGGCGCTAAGGACGAGAAATGTTAAAAAAAAAAAAAAAAAAAAGCGCGGCACCGGCAGGCACTGTCTAGGCAGCCTTGAGGCATTGGCTGCTGAGGCATTGGCTGCTGGCTCGCAGGCTCCTCCCATCGACGGGAGGAGCCTGCGAGCCAGCAGCCAATGCCTCAAGGCTGCCTAGACAGTGCCTGCCGGTGCCGCGCTTTTTTTTTTTTTTACATTTCTCGTCCTTAGCGCCGTTAGCGCTTCTTCTTTTTGTAGCGCCAGCCCTGCTGCTCAACAGGAAAAGCAGCAGTGGCCGGCAATGGGAGCTGGGGCTGGCGCTGGCATGCAGGGCGGGCCTCGTCGAAGAAAAGAGGGAAAACGTGGAAGGATGGGGAGAAAAAGAGGGAAAACAGATGGAAGGATGGGGGAGAAAAAGAGGGAAAACAGATGGAAGGATGGGGGAGAAAAAGAGGGAAAACAGATGGAAGGGTGGCAGAGAATGAGGGAAAACATGGAAGGATGGGGAGAAAAAGAGGGAAAACAGATGGAAGGATGGGGAGAAAAAGAGGGAAAACATATGGAAGGATGGCAGAGAATGAGGGAAAACATGGAAGGATGGGGAGAAAAAGAGGGAAAACAGATGGAAGGATGGGGGAGAAAAAGAGGGAAAACAGATGGAAGGGTGGCAGAGAATGAGGGAAAACATGGAAGGATGGGGAGAAAAAGAGGGAAAACATGGAAGGATGGGGAGAAAAAGAGGGAAAACAGATGGAAGGATGGGGGAGAAAAAGAGGGAAAACAGATGGAAGGATGGCAGAGAATGAGGGAAAACATGGAAGGATGGGTAGAAAGAGGGAAAACATGGAAGGATGGGGAGAAAAGATAGAAAACAGATGGAAGGATGGGGAGAGAAAGAGGGAAAACAGATGGAAGGATGGCAGAGAATGAGGGAAAACATGGAAGGATGGGGAGAAAGAGGGAAAACATGGAAGGATGGGGAGAAAAGATAGAAAACAGATGGAAGGATGGGGAGAGAAAGAGGGAAAACAGATGGAAGGATGGCAGAGAATGAGGGAAAACATGGAAGGATGGGGAGAGAAAGAAGAGAGCTGCTGGATGGAAAACGAGAGTAGTGAAAGGCTGGAGAATAAGAGGAAGGGGCATGGGGAGAACAAGGGTGAGAAAAAGATGAAAAGCCATAAGTAGATGAAGGAAATTAAAGAATGGATAGTAAGAATGAATTAAATCAGGACAGAGAGAGAGAGAGAGAGGCAGAAAAATATTGAAGAAAGCAAAGAAAAAGGAGAGAAAAATGAGAAATGGCCAGGAAACCGTGGCAGAAGAGTTAAGCGAAAACGAAGGAAAGCAGAATCTAGAGACTGGGAGCGACACAATGAGAAAAAATAAATGGCCATACAAGAAAGGTAAAGAAAATAATTTTATTTTTAATTTAGGATAAAGTAATATGGTACCTGTGTTAATGAAGTTTCAGAGACCAATACTTCCTTCCTTAGGTCAGGCGAGGATACCGTAACAGCATTATACTGACCTGAGACAGGAGGTTTTGGCTTCTGAAAGCTCACTGAAAAGGGTGTTAGGCTATTAAATAAATTTTCTGAAATCTGATGCACTGAAAAGCAGCACTTTACCCTGTGTGACAAATGCATCTGATTAGCATGACTAAATTTTGCTGGGGGAGGGGGGTAGAGAGAAAATTTTGTGCCCACCCACTTTGGGTTCAGGCCCATCCAAAATTGGCAGTCTGGCTACGCCACTGAGTGCCAGTGCTTCTGCTTAAGTGACCAGGTTGGTTGAATATTGGCCCAGTTGGTTCTTGGGTATGTTTTAAGTTTTCAGTCCTCTGTGCTCATAATCTTTCACCAAGGATGACATCTTTCTGTAGTGAAGAGATGTTTTCAGCAATTTGAATTCGGTGTCAGCATTTTGGAGGCCAAAGCTTACTGTAGTTCAGTCAGTTTGTTGTAGGTTGTGATATGTTTTATTGGAAGATCAGGCTAATCAAAATATGTTGCTTACATGATCTTCAAAAGGGGGGGAAAGGGGGAATGGGACTTAATATACCGCCTTTCTGTGGTTTTTCCAAGTACATTAAAAGCGGGACAATGGAGGGTTAAGTGACTTGCCCAGAGTCACAAGGAGCTGCAGTGGGAATTGAACCCAGTTCCCCAGGATCAAAGTCCGCTGCACTAACCACTAGGCTACTCCTCACATAGGTCCCTTATTCTGATGTTAGCATCTGCAGGTGTGACCTATAAGGCTTCAACAGCTCATGTAAGCCACTAGTGAGAAAAGTGAAATTTGAACCCTGGCTTCCTAGTTTGTCAGCCTACTATTCTAACCAGGAATGCCCCAATCAATATTTGGCATATTAAAATCACCTACTAGTAGTACTTCCCCTTTCACAACTATATATTAATGCCCTCAGTTAAATCTCTGTCCACTTCTGTATGTGAAGGAGGGAGTAGAGGAGTAGCCTAGTGGTTAGTGCAATGGGCTGAGAACCTATGAAACTGGAGCCAATTCCCACTGTGGCTCCCTGTGACTCTTGGCAAGTCGCGTAACTCTCCATTGCCCCAAGTACAATACTTAGAGGGCCCTTTTACAAAGGCATGGAAGGGCCTATGCGTGTGCAGCACACATCAAATTGGCATTACCGCCCGGCTAGAAGTGCGCGCCTGGCGGTAATTCCGAGTTTGGCATGTGCCAAAAACACAAGGTGATCGTCAGTTGGTGTGCATTAGATGGTTACCGCACAGGTAACAACACCCGAGCCCTTACCACTAAGTCTGTGGGTGGCATTCACCATAAATAGATGCACACTGGTTTTCATTTTGCTGTACATCCATTTCCCGACCCAAACCCCCTCCCCCTTTTTTTCCAAATGTGCTGGAGAAATGGTCCCGCGCATGTCCAATGCATGCGCCCACACTAACGCAGGCCACGATTTGGTGTGCCTTTGTAAAAGGGCCCCTTAGATTGTGAGCCCACTTGTATTTCCCACTATGCTACTCTACCACAGCAAATTATGTTTATAGTCTACTCCTTCTGTTGCTTTTACTGTAAAATGGTTGTTTCTCTTTCCCAGTACTGAAAAAGTTAGGCAGTGTTTTTAGCTTGATATGCAAAAGTGTAAACAGGTTTTCCAATGTTTAATACCTGTTGGGGGTGCCGGAAATGGATGACTGGGTGTTCTTTAGCACAGGGTAAGCTTGGAAGAGCATTGAGTGAGTCAGAGCATGTGGGCTGTTGACGCTGGTGAGTCATCTGCTTCCCTCTTGCCTTTAAGCCGGTTTACTTTGAAGTGTTCCGTCAGAAAAATCTACTCTCTGGTCCCAGTGACAAAGCACTGATAAAGGCAACTATAGTGATTTATACACTGGTAGCCAATCTTTAAGTGGTCATTATCTTACATGACAGCTGTGTTTGCATGACAACACAGTTTAGTTTCCCTCTTCCTTTTCCAGTGAGTGAGAACACCCCTGCACAAAAGAAACTGCCAGGAAATTCATCACCCTTAGAACTGACCCCAGCTGAAGGATATAGAAGCTGTGGTAATTAAAGTTTAACCATACAGAGATTCTAAGAAGCGAAAGTGGCGTTGTATAATTTCATCCAGCTCTATGGATATTTATGGAGAATGCAAAAGAACTTGCTTATTAGCAGTTGAGAAAATAGGCCTCTCCTACAGCTTGGTAGTATGATTTTTGGAAATGGCAAATATACTGTAAAATTTGAGCTCTGAATTGTGGAAATGCTGCTGCTGGGATGTTGTTAGAGTGATAACGTCTCAAAAAGTATAATTGTGGAAACCTAGGACAAGGAGCACTTTCTAATAGGGCTGCATTTGGATTAAAATTTTTAATTGCACTTAATCATGCAATTAAAAAAAATGTAATTGCAATTGTACAATTAAAGGTGTTTTTATTTCCCACTGGAACTCCTTGTGACTCTGGGCAAGTCACTTAACCCTCCGTTGCCCCAGGTACAAAATAAGTACCTGTATATAATATGTAAATCACTATGCTATGCTACACCGTTCTTCTAATCAAAAAATAGTTTAATGCGGATTACAATAACAAAATAACAGAATAAATAATCCGGGAATTTACAAAAGTTACAGAAAATGCAATAATTGTAATAATTTCTTCCTCATGTTTTCCACTCCATCAGGGGAGTCTACCCTACTGCACATTTTGGTATCATCCGCAAAGGTGCAAACATTACCAGACAACCATTCAGCAATATCATTTACAAAAATATTAAAAAGAATTGGCCCAAGAACTGAACCTTGTGGCACACCACTGGTAACATCCTTTTCCTCAGACTAAGCTCTCCCTTTTTTCATCCATTCCTCCCTCTCCTCTTCACCCAGGTCCATTCTCTCTCTTTCTCTTATCTCCCTCCCTCTCTTCTGTTGTCCAGCACCTCTTCCTTCCTCCCCTCCGCCCCCATGAGCAATGACAGAAACTTGATGGTAAGCAGTACCAAGCTATTTTCATGGCTCCTGGAGCTCACCACCATGGCCATAGCTTCCACCGGTGGCCCCTTCAGTTCTGCTCATGAGTCTGCAGCTCACTGTCCTCTTCTCACCCAGGGGTTGGCATCTGCTTCTCTGTTGCATGGGTGGAAACAGGCTGCAGGCAGTATATGTGCAATGCTTCCACTGCTAGGGACCAACAGAAGACCACCTTTAAAGTAGACCGGTATGGGGGGTGATGTTAAATCATGGGTGGGGAAAAAGACGCTGTATCACACCGAGGACAAGGGTTGGGAATGGAAGAGAGGAGACAGGAGACGCTGCAAAGTGATTAATGTTTTTAGTGCTGCTATAAGACCTTTCTTCCCAAGGAATATCTTTCGTAACCTAGTACAATCAGTAGTGCTTAGTCACCTAGACTACTGCAGTGCACTCTACGCTGGCTGCAAAGAACAAATCATCAAGAGACTGCAAACCGCCCAGAACACCGCAGACTCATTTACAGAAAAACAAAATATGAACGTGCTAAACCCCTAAGAGAGAAACTACACTGGCTCCCACTTAAAGAACGGATTACGTTTAAGGTCTGTTCCCTGGTTCATAAAATCATCCACGGAAATGCCCCAGTCTACATGTCAGACCTGGTAGACCTACCACCCAGGAGCGCTAAAAGGCCATCCCATACATTCCTTAATCTTCACTTCCTCAGTTGCAAAGGCCTAAAATACAAACTAATGCATGCGTCAAACTTCTCCTACTTGAGTACACAGCTATGGAACGCACTGCCACGCATATTAAAAACTACTTACGAACTAACCAACTTCCGCAAATCCCTAAAGACCCACCTATTCAACAAGGCATACAAATAAGATCAGCTACTATCAATGTAACACATCACAACCTGACCTATTATCAGAAATGTTTTTATCTATAGCTATTATCTGAACTTAGATGACGTTATACTCTACGACATCTATACCTTACCCACTATCAACGCTCGTATTTTTTGGACTATAAGACGCACTTTTTTCCCCACAAATTTGGGAGGAAAATGGGGGGTGCGTCTTATAGTCCGAAGGTAGAGATTTCCCTCCCTCCCTCCGAGTTTGGGATCGCCCGCCCTGTCACCACTTCTCCCTACTCACGTCACGCGATCTTCCCTGGTGGTCTATTGACGTCGGGGCAGGAAAGAGACCCCTCTTTCCTGCCCAGTGCGCTGCTCTCCGTCCTCCTGTATGCTGCCTGACGGTCTCGGCGAGATTCAAAATGGCCGCCGAGACTTCGGCGATCCCGAACTCGGAGGGAGGGATTCGGACAAGACGCACCGGAGCACCTAGGTTTTAGAGGAGGGAAAAAGGAAAATTTTTTTTTTCCTATTTCCCTCCTCTAAAACCTAGGTGCGTCTTATGGTCCGGTGCGTCTTATAGTCCGAAAAATACGGTACCTATTATCAGCAATGTTCTTGCTTATATCTGCTTGTTTAAATTTCGACTATGTTACCTGCTATGGCACCTTCACCTGTATCTAGTATCAATACTTGTTTCTCTACTTATATCCACTTGTTAATTGAGTCTGCAAAGAGGTGGAAAAATGTGGGATACAAATGCAATAAATATAAAATATAAAGATAAAACAATGTATCGCTGGTACTGCACCCCCTCCCATCTTGCCCACATTTTTAAAACTGGTTCTGGAACTTGCTGGAAACATTGTGGACATAGGGGTCTATGTATCATATATGGTGGTCTTGCCCATGGGTACAGCCCTTTTGGACTTCTGTACTGCAAACTTTACAACAAATGCTTCAAGTGGCTTACCGGTTAGAGCAGAAAGTTGTTTGCTTCATTTCAAGCTGGTGGGCATCAAGAAGGAGTTACATAAATCGGCTACCAGTTTTTTCACGGCAAGTAAGTTGGTTCCTTCGGCAACCTGGAAGAAGCTATTTTTATCTTCAGTTGTCCAAGTTGTACAGAAGATGGTCTATATCTATCAGATGAATACATTGACTGCTTTGTGAACCAACCAATTGCTTTCCTTCAACAGGACATGGGACATTTATCAGAAATGGCGCTCACAGGAAGCATCTGGCCCACCATAATGCTTTTAGCATAGATGCTAATCTGACACTTTGCTGGAGGGTGTCGTGGAGGAGGATTCCGTGGAGTGCACGTGCTCCTTTTACAAGGGGGCGGATTGGATATAGTTAGGGGGGTTGGGGGAGGGGCTGGTTATTATATTTATTTATTTGTTACATTTGTACCCCGCACTTTCCCACTCATAGCAGGTTCAATGCGGCTTACATAGTAGTAAGATTAAAAGTATATTGGAGAGAATACTGTCTAAGCTTACCAGAGTAAAGGAGATGTGTAGATAGGTAACATTATAAGGGAGAAGGGTATAAGAGGTAGGAGGAGGAGCTAGTTTTAGGCTAGATTGAGATAATCAGGTGATAGGGTTGGGTAAATATAGGGAAAAATTGGAGGAGGTGTGGTCTGAGGCATTGACATTGTCACAGGGTCAGGTGAAGAATAGGTGGGCACAAAAAGTTAGGTCGTGGCGTTTGGATAAGCCTCCTTGAATAGATTATAGAAAATTTGACTGCATATTGTTGTTGTGTTAGCTTTTCACTCTTGTATTTTTGCCATGATTTACAATAAAAAAAAAAAGGAAGAGAGCAGTTCTGCAGACAACAGTTGAAGAGTTTTAGAGTATTTAATTTGAATTGGATAAATGATTCAGCATGTTGTTGTTTGAGTGGAGTGAATAGTGATGCCAGCACTAAGATAAGAGCATAGTGGTACCGGTTTATCGAGATGCTGTGTTTGAATTTGGGAAGGCTATTTTGATATTAGAGCTAGGATGAGGGTATTATTGCATTTTAGAATTTTGATGAGTTCAAGCATTTGTTTTGTATATAGTCCATCCATTCTTTTGAAACAGTACTGGATTGTAAATTTAATTTAGGGAGGACTTTTGCTGATGATTAGAAAGTATATGGAAATCTCTGGTGAAATGGTTGTCCTCATCGCTTAAGATGAATCTGAGGCTTTTTCTTCCCTTAAAATTCATAAAACATTATTAGAATTCAATTGAGTAAAGTTAAAGATGAAATTATTAATTCAAAATGATATGTGAATAATAGATTTTTTTTTGAAGAGTACGCTTAATTCTTGGGTAATTAATTTGTATATTTTTTGGTGGGGGCAGGACATAAATACTTGAGAACTTGTGCCTTTGGGAGAGTGATGAGTCTGGGGGTTAGGGTGTATCTCGGGGAGGTGTTTACTGGGGGAGGGGAGACCACCAGTCCATGTGTCTTTTTGACAGTATTGACCACTTTGAGATGCTGCAATGGAGCAGAATAATGCAGCTTGCGAGGTTGATCTTAAGTTGCATTATTCCTTTACCACAGGAGTCACAAACCTGCATTACATCAATACCCCTGGTTAGTGCCATTTTTTTTACTGCAGCTTAGTAATGTACCCCTGTATGATATTTGGGTAGATGTGCATAGGGGGCTGTATGGCTCTTAGGGGCAGGATAATAGTTGTCTTACAGTCCAATTCATAAGCCTAATGTTTTTTGCCATTTCTTAGAAGCTGATGTGGTCATTCCCTCATGTTCGCCCAATGTTTTGTCATTTGTTAGAAGCTGATGTGGTCATTCCCTCGTGTTCCCTCTCTTTGGAATGTGAAGCTGCCTATCTGATATCATGTGAATAAATAATCTTCTTTTACCTTGATTTATTTCTAAGACTAGTTTATAGCACTTTCTTCCTCCTTTCTTTGATGCTTCCAATTCTCAGCCATATGAAAAACAAAAGTTGGACAGCCTTAGATCAGTCGTAATCCTCTTGCTGCTGTCATTACTGTCTGTGGAATGATAAATGGTGGATCCAGTGGTCATGTGTTTTCTAATAATCTCTTTGAATAGGGTACAGTGCATCCGATTTTAAAATGGCCCTTTTCTCTTAAAAACAACTGTCCGCAGCTTTTACAATGTTTAACATTTATTCGACAAAGCTCTAATTTAGAAATAAAATCTACCGAAACCAGTCTGACTTGTTTAGCTAAAGGTTCCCATAATAACTGACCCTGCTTTTGGTCTGATGGCTGCGGTATTACAGCCAAAACATACAGTAGGATTTTTATTGGAGGTTCTTTTTCTTCCTGCTGGCTGTAGACTAGGCTGTGTAGTGGCGCCAACATGGGCAATACACTGTACATAGTACATAAGTACATAAGTAGTGCCATACTGGGAAAGACCAAAGGTCCATCTAGCCCAGCATCCTGTCACCGACAGTGGCCAATCCAGGTCAAGGGCACCTGGCACGCTCCCCAAACGTAAAAACATTCCAGACAAGTTATACCTAAAAATGAGAAATTTTTCCAGTCCATTTAATAGCGGTCTATGGACTTGTCCTTTAGGAATCTATCTAACCCCTTTTTAAACTCCGTCAAGCTAACCGCCCGTACCACGTTCTCCGGCAATGAATTCCAGAGTCTAATTACACGTTGGGTGAAGAAAAATTTTCTCCGATTCGTTTTAAATTTACCACACTGTAGCTTCAACTCATGCCCTCTAGTCCTAGTATTTTTGGATAGCGTGAACAGTCGCTTCACATCCACCCGATCCATTCCACTCATTATTTTATACACTTCTATCATATCTCCCCTCAGCCGTCTCTTCTCCAAGCTGAAAAGCCCTAGCCTTCTCAGCCTCTCTTCATAGGAAAGTCGTCCCATCCCCACTATCATTTTCGTCGCCCTTCGCTGTACCTTTTCCAATTCTACTATATCTTTTTTGAGATACGGAGACCAGTACTGAACACAATACTCCAGGTGCGGTCGCACCATGGAGCGATACAACGGCATTATAACATCCGCACACCTGGACTCCATACCCTTCTTAATAACACCCAACATTCTATTCGCTTTCCTAGCCGCAGCAGCACACTGAGCAGAAGGTTTCAGCGTATCATCGACGACGACACCCAGATCCCTTTCTTGATCCGTAACTCCTAACGCGGAACCTTGCAAGACGTAGCTATAATTCGGGTTCCTCTTACCCACATGCATCACTTTGCACTTGTCAACATTGAACTTCATCTGCCACTTGCACGCCCATTCTCCCAGTCTCGCAAGGTCCTCCTGTAATCGTTCACATTCCTCCTGCGACTTGACGACCCTGAATAATTTTGTGTCATCGGCGAATTTAATTACCTCACTAGTTATTCCCATCTCTAGGTCATTTATAAATACATTAAAAAGCAACGGACCCAGCACAGACCCCTGCGGGACCCCACTAACTACCCTCCTCCACTGAGAATACTGGCCACGCAATCCTACTCTCTGCTTCCTATCTTTCAACCAGTTCTTAATCCATAATAATACCCTACCTCCGATTCCATGACTCTGCAATTTCTTCAGGAGTCTTTCGTGCGGCACTTTGTCAAACGCCTTCTGAAAATCCAGATATACAATATCAACCGGCTCCCCATTGTCCACATGTTTGCTTACCCCCTCAAAAAAATGCATTAGATTGGTGAGGCAAGACTTCCCTTCACTAAATCCGTGCTGACTTTGTCTCATCAGTCCATGTTTTTGTATATGCTCTGCAATTTTATTCTTAATAATAGCCTCCACCATCTTGCCCGGCACCGACGTCAGACTCACCGGTCTATAATTTCCCGGATCTCCTCTGGAACCTTTCTTAAAAATCGGAGTAACATTGGCTACCCTCCAGTCTTCCGGTATTACACTCGATTTTAGGGACAGATTGCATATTTCTAACAGTAGCTCCGCAAGTTCATTTTTTAGTTCTATTAATACTCTGGGATGAATACCATCAGGTCCCGGTGATTTACTACTCTTCAGCTTGCTGAACTGACCCATTACATCCTCCAAGGTTACAGAGAATTTGTTTAGTTTCTCCGACTCCCCCGCTTCAAATATTCTTTCCGGCACCGGTGTCCCCCCCAAACCCTCCTCGGTGAAGACCGAAGCAAAGAATTCATTTAATTTCTCCGCTACGGCTTTGTCCTCCTTGATCGCCCCTTTAACACCATTTTCGTCCAGCGGCCCAACCGACTCTTTGGCCGGTTTCCTGCTTTTAATGTATCTAAAAAAGTTTTTACTATGTATTTTTGCTTCCAACGCTAATTTCTTCTCAAAGTCCTTTTTTGCCCTCCTTATCTCCGCTTTGCATTTGGCTTGGCATTCCTTATGATCTATCCTGTTACTTTCAGTTGGTTCTCTTCTCCACTTTCTGAAGGATTGTTTTTTGGCTCTAATGATTTCCTTTATCTTACTGTTTAGCCACGCCGGCTGACGTTTAGTCTTTTTTCCCTTTTTTCTAATACGTGGAATATATTTGTCCTGAACCTCCAGGATGGTGTTTTTAAACAGCATCCACGCCTGATGCAAGTTTTTTACTCTGCGAGCTGCTCCTTTCAGTCTTTTTTTCACCACCTAACAGCTTCTCTGGAAGTTTGAATTGAGCATGTATTACATATTTATTTTACAGATTAATATCCTACATTATCTTAAAGGCTAAGCTGGTTACAGATAACACATACAATATAATCATACAATATATAGGATCAATTAAAATAAATGAGCAAATCAAGACAGCTACAAACCATAAAATTAAACTTTAAATACATTCAATCTAAAACAAAATATGAACCCACTAGATAAACCTTAATCAGGAAAAGCCTGTTTAAATAAATGTGCCTTTAGCAAGCCAACATTGATGAGATTGAATTTAATTCCTGCAGAAGTAAATTCTCCTAGGAATTGTGGGTAGTTCAACTCATGGCATACCTTTTGCTTTCTTAGATAGTAAGATTGAGCCTGCCTTGAGTGGGAAAGCGCGGGGTACAAATGTAATAATAAATAAATAAAATAAATAAGATTTAGATCTTTGACCTTAGTGTTTCCAGATAGTTATGGATATTAAAATTCAACCGATTGCAAAACAAAAAAAAAGGGTGAGAGAGAGAAAGTCATCACACCAGGTATTTTTAGATTAAGCACAGAATGTTAAAATAAAACAGGGAGTTCAGTAGACTCTTATATTTGGTTGCCAGTCTGAACCAGTAAAGGTCTGAGACTGGAGACCATATACGGCAGCAATAATGTCAACAAATACATTGTAGGGATTCGTTTTTATTGGTCTGTTAACCTGCAACTAGTCTGAACTTTATTTCTGCCTAGTCAGCACAGCATCTGTGATACTTTGTTCAGGACTGGAGACAAAAATGTTGTTGTTAAGGGGTTAATGAACACCTCTTTTTCTTAGCACATGATGGGGTAGGCTGTGCAAATGCAGCAAAGACTAGGCCTCCAATTCTATAACGGCATTTGCATGCAAAATTGCCGTTATAGAGTAGGGCATGTTTAGGCGCGATCACTTACTGGTCAAAGACTGATGTAAATTGTCACGCCTAAAGTTGGCAGCGATAGTATTTTCTAACTTATGCGTGCAACTGCAAGATACGCCTCCTTCATAGTTATGCACTACAGCGTTTCGATGCTATGTTTATAGAATACTGCCTAAGTGCAGCTGCATGCGTAGCTACAAATTAGTGCCAATTAGCACCAATTAACCCACTTACGGGCTATTAGTGTTTCATGCCAATTGACACCTAATAAGCAGTGGTAGAGCTAACGCGCCTGGGCGGTAATTTCAAAGTTGGCGAGCGCTGTATCCCACACTAGAAAATAGTTTTCCATTTTCTACCGCAGGGGTGTTCCGTGTGGTAATTGGCAACGCGGTTACATTGGCACACACAGCCTGATTAACGCATGAGCTGTTTCCGCTAGGCCAATGGGTGGCGGTAAGGTCTCGGGTAGTGAATAGCTGTACATTACGTTTAATTTTAGCGCATGGCCATTTACTGCCGCATTTAAAAGGCCCCTTTTCCCAGCCACGGTAAGAAAGTAGTCTACCAAATATCAAGATGAGACCAGCTGCCCCAGTGGTTAAGGGGGTCATTTTGTAGCTATGTGCATGCATAGAAAGTACACACATGCTGTTTTCATGTGTGGGCGTTAAGAAATTTTCAAAATAAAACTATGCAAACTTCCTCTCTGAAAATTACCCTAGAGAGTTTTTCATGCTAGCACTTTACCCTCCCTGGGACCTGTATAACATGATGTGTGAAAGAAAGGACTTGTGTGATCTCAAAAGCTCATTAACTGCAAAATTGTTTTTGTGGGCCCTTTAAAACAGGAGCCCCAAACTACAGTTAGCAGGCACATCTGGTCTGGCTTTGGCAGAAGGAACAAGCCAGAAGACGAAAGTAACATTGTTGGCCCCTTCAAGCCAACAAGAGAAGGAGACATTGTGTGGGCCCAAAGGAGCCAAAAGGTGGAAGCAGCATTGTGTTGGGCTTCATAGATTGGAAGCGGCTTAACTGGGGGTTAGGGTTGAGGCCTCCCACTTAGCCATCTATCCCCCCTTCAATCTGTTCAGAACTCTGCTGCACGTCTCATATTCCGCCAGAACCGATATACTCATATCACCCCTCTCCTCAGGTCACTTCACTGGCTTCCGATCAGATACCGCATTCAATTCAAGCTTCTCCTTCTTACCTACAAATGCACTCAGTCTGCTGCCCCTCACTATCTTTCTACCCTCATCTCCCCTTACGTTCCCGTCCGTAACCTCCGTTCACAGGATAAATCCCTCCTCTCAGTACCCTTCTCCACCACCGCCAACTCCAGGCTCCGCTCATTCTGCCTCGCCTCACCCTATGCTTGGAACAACCTTCCTGAGCCCTTACGCCAAGCCCCCTCCCTGCCCGTCTTGAAGTCTTTGCTTAAAGCCCACCTCTTCAATGCTGCGTTCGGCACCTAACCCTTACCGTTCAGTGAATCCAGACTGCCCCAATTTGACTGCCCCTATCGGACCGACCGTTCACTTGTCTATTAGATTGTAAGCTCTTTGAGCAGGGACTGTATCTCTTTGTTAAATTGTACAGCGCTGCGTAACCCTAGTAGCGCTCTAGAAATGTTAAGTAGTAGTAGTAGTACAGTTGGGCCTGAAGGAAGGATGGGAACAATGCTGGGGTTAGCCCTAGTGGGTGGGGGGGGGGGGGGGGGGGGAGGGGGAGGCAGCATGAGTAGGAAGGAAAGAGGAAAACAAAGGGGTTCTCTTCCATCTGGAGCTCTTGCCAACTTGAAATATTTTGTGGCCCTTCCCGGGTAAATGTTGACACCCCTGCTTTGAAAGGTATCACACCCTGTTAGGACCCTGACCCGTACATCTACTCGAACTGTAACCTGGCAAAATGAAGTACCATCACCTCAGGCATACTTTTTTCTTTCATCTCAGCACCCAGAATAATTAATTAATGATATTGTTATCTTTGTCTTTCCCTTTACCAAAGAGCTGTCCTTATCTGAACCACAAACCTGAATTTAAATTATGAATATTATAGCCTTTAGAGCTTATTGAACTCATTAAAGCCCAGTCACGATTCTTTGTGTTCGTTGTAGGATGCTAAAAAATTAGGGTTGCAACAAGCTGAAATCATTTCTCATACAGTATTACAGAAGTCAAGTTCTCTAATAAGCTATATATAGTGAGCTGAATCCTTGGTGGGTTGTGATCCTGTCTGTAGGACCAAAGAAAGAGTAATCTAAAATTGAAAGCGTTGGATTGTTTTTACAGTGGTCACATGATATACTCTAACCTACGAAAATTTCCATTTTCTTTGGGCTCCGAGAGCTTTCTTACTAAAACAAATTAATTGCCTTCCAGCCCATCACTTTGAAGGCACAACCCTACTTCATTGCAGCCTTTTTATGATTGAAGGTGATTGTCTGGACTCTCAGGGAGCAGTACAACAAATGTCTAGGTCACTAGAGGATACTGCTTATGACATGGAAAGATATCCAGGGGAAGGCAGGGAGGACAGGGTATGAGGCTTCTTCCAGGTAAACTTGGGTGTGTGCTGAAAATATTGTGTCTGTTAATTCTGAGCATAAGGTCAGGTGGCATGATTAGTGAATCCTGATCTTCATTTAAGTTGTGTGATGTACATTTGGGGCCATCTATCAGGGGAAGAACGCTCATTACCTCCAGTCCACTGTTGAGTGCTTCAATTATTTATTTATTTATTAGGATTTATTTACTGTCTTTTTGAAATAATTCACTCAGGGCGGTGTACAGTAAGAGTAAATCAAACATAAGCAATAGAGAATTACAGCAGTAAAAATATTCAAATAACAATACAAAGTATGGCATAATATACTACTTACAATGTCAACACAATATGTAATAGAACATTTTAATAGATAGAATAGTAATATATGTGTGTCTGTGCATGTGTTTGAATGAATATAGCATATTTATACAGTAGCAATGCAAACGGCAGCATGTAGCATGTCTGTATCTGCAGTGTTTTGACATTATTTTTATTAATTACCTTAAGACATTGGGGCGTAACTTTGAATTGACACCTTTTGACATTTCATCAGAGCAAATCAAATAACTTTGTTGAAAGCTGATGTTTTGAAAGTGTTTTTAAAATACTATTTCTAAAAGGGGCAGTTATTTCCAACTTCAATTGATTTGTTTGGCTCCATTAATAATAATGAAGTGTTGTAGCAATACAGAAATGACAGGGTGTATGTACTGCTGGTGTTTGAATGTGAACAGCTCACGTGTGCATCGAGACGCATGACTTATATCTGAGTAATTTCATCTTCCCGAGACCTAATTCTAGTTCAGTAAGATGTGCCCTTTGCTGGTTTATTAAATGATGGGGTGGAGACGTGTTAGACCTGTTTGATTTTTTGGTTCTGGTTTTCCCTCTCTGTATTCTGACTGGCTGTGAATGTGTTTTGGTTCTGTACCAGAGCTACCTAAGGTTAAGGGGATTAAGGATTATGATGTCATTCCCGTGCAGTTGATTGCATGAAGTTGGCTCATGAGAAGTCGACTCATGTAGATATAGTCATATTATTCTGATATTCACGTTTAGTAATATCTTGCTGCTTTTAACTAGTGCATGTTCAAGAAAAAAATAGCCAAGGGCCGATATACAGTGACTATCTTAAATGAAACTCCATTTGTGTTATGTATGTTATTTTGTTCCCCACCCACATCTATGGATGGCTGAGTTATAAATAAATGAACTCTGAAGCTGGGTTTAATGTAATCTGTGCGTTCTGTTTCACTCTATATTGGTAGCACTGCTAATTAAACATATCCCCCCTCATTCTATAACTTGGGTCTACATTTAAGTGTAAGTTGTATTCTCCGAGGACAAGCAGGCTGCTTGTTCTCACTGATGGGTGACGTCCACGGCAGCCCCTCCAATCGGAAACTTCACTAGCAAAGTCCTTTGCTAGCCCTCGCGCGCCCGCGCGCACCGCGCATGCGCGGCCGTCTTCCCGCCCGAAACCGGCTCGAGCCGGCCAGTCTTCTTTTGTCCGCACTCGGTACGGTCGTGTTTTCGCCGTGTCGAGCCCCGGAAAGTCGACCTCGCGCGTCCAATTTGTTTTGAACGTGTTTTTTTCCTTCGGGAAAGCTTTGTCCTAGTCGGGAAGTGCTCCGGAAACCCCCCGCCGGGTTTCGTGTAAATCCTCCCCGTACTTCCAGCTTTTTTGCCCCGGTAAGTTTTCTTTCGTCGTCGGGGTAGGCCTTTTTTCGGCCTCGGTCGAGATTTTTTCTCCCTCTAAATTTGGTGCTTCAAATTTCGCCATTTCGGCTTTTGATTTCGCCGGCGTGATTTTTCCGCCCATGACATCGAAGCCTTCCAGCGGCTTCAAGAAGTGCACCCAGTGCGCCCGGGTTATCTCGCTCACTGATCGACACTCGTCGTGTCTTCAGTGTCTGGGGGCCGAGCACCGCCCTCAGAACTGCAGTCTGTGTTCCCTGCTTCAAAGGCGGACTCAGGTAGCGAGACTAGCCCAGTGGAACGTGTTGTTCTCGGGCTCTTCGTCGGCATCGGCACCGGGATCTTCGAGTGCATCGACGTCGTCAGCGTCCAGACCATCTTCCTCGGCCGCCCCTGCATCGAGTGCATCGAGGCATCGGGCCTCTGCATCGGCGCCGAGACATCGGATAGCTGCATCGACGTCGGTGGTACCAGGACCTCGTCTGCTGATGTCGTCGGACGGTGGTGCATCGGGTGGAGTGCAGGTGAGGGCTGTCCATTCCCCTGCTGGTGGCGGTGAGCCCTCGGGTGGGTCTCCCCCTACCCTGAGGGCTCCTGCGGTACAGCCCCCCCGAGATCGACCTTCTTCAGTCTCGGCCCCGAGGAAGCGACGGGTGGATTCGACGTCCTCCTCGTCGGTGCCGGGGAGCTCCGGTGACATGCTTCGGAAGAAATCGAAGAAGCATCGACACCGGTCTCCTCCCCGTGTCGGCACCGAGAGCTCTGGGTCGCCGAGGGATTCGGCACCCAGCAGGCATCGGCACCGAGAGGACCGCTCACCCTCTGTTCAGGAGGTGTCGATGCGCTCCGCTCTGGACAGCCCGGAACAGCCTCCACGCCCGGAACAGGTACTGACGTCGACGCCTGCATCGACCTCTCAGCCTTTCTCTGCAGCCGCTCTAAACGAGAGCCTCCGGGCCGTTCTCCCAGAGATTCTGGGAGAGCTGTTGCGCCCTACCCCTCCGGTACCGGCGGTGCTTGCGCCACCGGTACCGTCGAGCGTGGCGCCGGCTGGCCCATCGCCCAGGTTGAGGTCCCCGACGTCGGTACCGCGTGCGGTACCGACCGCGGCCACCTCCCAGGAAGGCTCCCCGACTACGTCGGCGGAGGGAGCTTCGCCGATGCGGGCGAGGGAGTCTACCTCTCGACGCCCCCATCGTGGACGGGGTTCCACGGAGTCGAGCAGGGCGAGGTTGCAGACACAGGTCCGTGAACTTGTGTCTGACACCGAGGGTGAGGCCTCGTGGGAGGAAGAGGAAGATCCCAGATATTTCTCTGACGAGGAGTCTGGGGGTCTTCCGTCTGATCCCACTCCCTCTCCTGAGAGACAGCTTTCTCCTCCCGAGAGTCTGTCTTTTGCCTCCTTTGTCCGGGAGATGTCTACGGCCATCCCCTTCCCGGTGGTTGTGGAGGACGAGCCCAGGGCTGAAATGTTTGAGCTCCTGGACTATCCTTCTCCACCTAAGGAAGCGTCCACTGTTCCCTTGCACCATGTCCTGAAGAAGACATTGCTTGCGAACTGGACCAAACCATTAACTAATCCCCACATTCCCAAGAAGATCGAGTCCCAGTACCGGATCCATGGGGACCCAGAGCTGATGCGCACTCAGTTGCCTCATGACTCTGGAGTTGTGGATTTGGCCCTAAAGAAGGCTAAGAGTTCTAGGGAACATGCTTCGGCGCCCCCGGGCAAGGACGCTAGAACCTTAGACTCCTTTGGGAGGAAGGCCTACCATTCCTCTATGCTCGTGTCCAAGATCCAGTCTTACCAGCTCTACACGAGCATACACATGCGGAATAATGTGCGGCAGTTGGCGGGCTTGGTTGATGCTCTTCCCCCTGAGCAAGCCAAGCCTTTTCAGGAGGTGGTCAGGCAGCTGAAGGCGTGCAGAAAATTCCTGGCCAGAGGAGTTTATGACACTTTTGATGTTGCGTCCAGGGCCGCTGCTCAAGGTGTGGTGATGCGCAGGCTCTCATGGCTGCGTGCCGCCGACCTGGAGAATAGAGTCCAGCAGCGGATTACGGACTTGCCTTGCCGTGCGGATAACATTTTTGGCGAAAAAGTCGAGCAGGTGGTAGAGTCTCTCCACCAGCGGGACACCGCATTCGACAAGTTCGCCCGCCGGCAGCCTTCAGCTTCTACCTCTACAGGTAGACGATTTTTCGGGGGAAGGAAGACTGTTCCCTATACTTCTGGCAAGCGTAGGTACAATCCTCCTTCCCGACAGCCTGCGGCCCAGGCTAAGCCCCAGCGCGCTCGCTCTCGTCAGCAGCGTGCGAATCAGCAAGGCCCCGCGGCTCCCCAGCAAAAGCAAGGGGCGAGCTTTTGACTGGCTCCAGCAGAGCATAGCCGACATCCAAGTGTCAGTGCCGGGCGACCTGCCTGTCGGAGGGAGGTTGAAAGCTTTTCACCAAAGGTGGCCTCTTATAACCTCCGATCAGTGGGTTCTCCAAATAGTCCGGCAAGGATACACCCTCAATTTGGCCTCTCAACCTCCAAATTGTCCACCGGGAGCTCAGTCCTACAGCTTCCAGCACAAGCAGGTACTTGCAGAGGAACTCTCCGCCCTTCTCAGCGCCAATGCGGTCGAGCCCGTGCCATCCGGGCAAGAAGGGCTGGGGTTCTATTCCAGGTACTTCCTTGTGGAAAAGAAAACAGGGGGGATGCGTCCCATCCTAGACCTAAGGGCCCTGAACAAATATCTCGTAAAAGAAAAGTTCAGGATGCTTTCCCTGGGCACCCTTCTCCCCATGATTCAGCAAAACGATTGGCTATGCTCTCTGGACTTGAAGGATGCCTACACACACATCCCGATACTGCCAGCTCACAGACAGTATCTGCGATTTCATCTGGGCGCACGCCACTTCCAGTACTGTGTGCTACCCTTTGGGCTCGCCTCTGCGCCCAGGGTGTTCACAAAGTGCCTAGCTGTGGTAGCAGCGGCGCTTCGCAGGCTGGGGGTGCACGTGTTCCCATATCTCGACGATTGGCTGGTGAAGAACACATCCGAGGCAGGAGCCCTGCAGTCCATGCAGATGACTATTCGCCTCCTGGAGCTACTGGGGTTTGTGATAAATTACCCAAAGTCCCATCTTCTCCCAGTGCAGAAACTCGAATTCATCGGAGCCCTGCTGGATTCTCGGACGGCTCGCGCCTATCTCCCAGAGGCGAGGGCCAACAACTTGTTGTCCCTCGTCTCGCAGGTGAGAGCGTCCCAGCAGATCACAGCTCGGCAGATGTTGAGATTGCTGGGCCACATGGCTTCCACAGTTCATGTGACTCCCATGGCCCGCCTTCACATGAGATCTGCTCAATGGACCCTAGCCTCCCAGTGGTATCAGGCCGCCGGGGGTCTAGAGGACGTGATCCACCTGTCCACGAGTTTTCTCGAATCCCTGTATTGGTGGACGATTTGCTCCAATTTGACTCTGGGACGTCCCTTCCAAATTCCTCAGCCTCAAAAAGTGCTGACCACGGATGCGTCTCTCCTGGGATGGGGAGCTCATGTCGATGGGCTTCACACCCAAGGAAGGTGGTCCCTCCAAGAAAGCGATCTACAGATCAATCTTCTGGAGTTGCGAGCGATCTGGAACGCTCTGAAGGCTTTCAGAGATCGGCTGTCCCACCAAATTATCCAAATTCAGACAGACAATCAGGTTGCCATGTACTATGTCAACAAGCAGGGGGGCACCGGATCTCGCCCCCTGTGTCAGGAAGCCGTCAGCATGTGGCTCTGGGCTCGCCGTCAAGGCATGGTGCTCCAAGCCACATATCTGGCAGGCGTAAACAACAGTCTGGCCGACAGGTTGAGCAGGATTATGCAACCTCACGAGTGGTCGCTCAATTCCCGTGTGGTGCGACAGATCTTCCAGGCGTGGGGCACCCCCCTGGTGGATCTCTTCGCATCTCAAGTGAACCACAAGGTCCCTCAGTTCTGTTCCAGGCTTCAGGCCCACGGCAGACTGGCGTCGGATGCCTTCCTCCTGGATTGGGGGGAAGGTCTGCTGTATGCTTATCCTCCCATTCCTCTGGTGGGGAAGACTTTGTTGAAACTCAAGCAAGACCGAGGCACCATGATTCTGATTGCTCCCTTTTGGCCGCGTCAGATCTGGTTCCCTCTTCTTCTGGAGTTATCCTCCGAAGAACCGTGGAGATTGGAGTGTTTTCCGACCCTCATCACGCAGGACGAAGGGGCTCTGCTGCATCCCAACCTCCAGTCCCTGGCTCTCACGGCCTGGATGTTGAGGGCGTAGACTTTGCCTCTTTGGGTCTGCCAGAGGGTGTCTCCCGCATCTTGCTTGCTTCCAGGAAAGACTCCACTAAGAGAAGTTACTTCTTTCATTGGAGGAGGTTTGCCGTCTGGTGTGACAGCAAGGCCCTAGATCCTCGCTCTTGTCCTACACAGACCCTGCTTGAATACCTTCTCCACTTGTCTGAGTCTGGTCTGAAGACCAACTCCGTAAGGGTTCACCTTAGTGCAATCAGTGCATACCATTACCAAGTGGAAGGTAAGCCGATCTCAGGACAGCCTTTAGTTGTTCGCTTCATGAGAGGTTTGCTTTTGTCAAAGCCCCCTGTCAAGCCTCCTACAGTGTCATGGGATCTCAATGTCGTTCTCACCCAGCTGATGAAACCTCCTTTCGAGCCACTGAATTCCTGCCATCCGAAGTACTTGACCTGGAAGGTCATTTTCTTGGTGGCAGTTACCTCGGCTCGTAGAGTCAGTGAGCTTCAGGCCCTGGTAGCCCAGGCCCCTTACACCAAATTTCATCACAACAGAGTAGTCCTCCGCACTCACCCTAAGTTTCTGCCAAAGGTTGTGTCGGAGTTCCATCTGAACCAGTCAATTGTCTTGCCAACATTCTTTCCCCGTCCTCATTCCTGCCCTGCTGAACGTCAGCTGCACACATTGGACTGCAAGAGAGCATTGGCCTTCTATCTGGAGCGGACACAGCCCCACAGACAGTCCGCCCAATTGTTTGTTTCTTTTGATCCCAACAAGAGGGGAGTGGCTGTAGGGAAACGCACCATATCCAATTGGCTAGCAGATTGCATTTCCTTCACTTACGCCCAGGCTGGGCTGGCTCTTGAGGGTCATGTCACGGCTCATAATGTTAGAGCCATGGCAGCGTCGGTAGCCCACTTGAAGTCAGCCACCATGGAGGAAATTTGCAAAGCTGCGACGTGGTCATCTGTCCACACATTCACATCTCATTACTGCCTGCAGCAGGATACCCGACGTGACAGTCGGTTCGGGCAGTCAGTTCTTCAGAACCTGTTTGGGCTTTAGGATCCAACTCCACCCCCCGAGGGCCCTGTTTGTTCTGTTCCAGGCTACACTCTCAGTTAGTTGGTAAATTTTTTAGGTCAATCTCAGTTATGTCCTCGCCGTTGCGAGGCCCAATTGACCAATGTTGTTGTTTTGAGTGAGCCTGGGGGCTAGGGATACCCCATCAGTGAGAACAAGCAGCCTGCTTGTCCTCGGAGAAAGCGAATGCTACATACCTGTAGAAGGTATTCTCCGAGGACAGCAGGCTGATTGTTCTCACAAACCCGCCCGCCTCCCCTTTGGAGTTGTGTCTTCCCTTGAAGTGTATTGTCTTGCTACATACTGGACTGGCCGGCTCGAGCCGGTTTCGGGCGGGAAGACGGCCGCGCATGCGCGGTGCGCGCGGGCGCGCGAGGGCTAGCAAAGGACTTTGCTAGTGAAGTTTCCGATTGGAGGGGCTGCCGTGGACGTCACCCATCAGTGAGAACAATCAGCCTGCTGTCCTCGGAGAATACCTTCTACAGGTATGTAGCATTCGCTGTAGAATACTAACATTTAAGCCAGGGGCGTAGCCAGAACTCAAGGTGGGAGGGGGGGGCCAGAGCCCGAGGTTGGGGGCACATTTTGAGTGCTGCCCCCCCGCCCCCTCCACCGCCTCGCCTCCTCACCGCCACGCCTCGCCTCCTCACCCCCTCACAAACAAATACCTTTGCTGGCGGTGGTCCCCAACCCCCGCCAGCCGAAGCCTTCTTCAGCGTGGTCTCCAGCACAGCCGCGTTTGCTGCCTGCCCCCTGCTCTTCTTTCTTCTTGTTCCTCCTGTGCACGCTGACGCTGGACACTTGCGACACAATGTAACCAAAGACCGTAACGGACATTACCTGACTCTTCTTCCCCCTTTCCTTCCCTAAGTTCCCCCCAATTGTACCTACCATACATGTACCTCATTCTACTAGAATATCACTTTGTATTCATTCATACTATGTATTTGTTCAGACCGGAATCAGCTAACGCCGTTAACGGTTATATGTAAGCCACATTGAGCCTGCAAAAAGGTGGGAAAATGTGGGGTACAAATGTAACAAATAATAATAATATTCTTCTTAATTCAGTGTCGTAAGACTCCCCTTAACTTCTGTCAATTCTTTTCAATTGGGCCTTATCCCATGCTTTGATTGTGTTGGTCATCACCACCTGTTTTTAAATTGGGAAGGTTTTACAATTCCTCAGGCCAAATAATACAAGTGAAGTCTTGTAAGGGGTGAGAAGTGCTCCTGTATATCAGGGTGCACTTTTGAGAACTGAGTGGAAAAATGCAGATCCCTTTTAACCATATATTTTGCAGCTGTTCTGAAAGGGGATGTATGAGTATAATTTTTCCCTTTGAAAATTGCCCATGATTTTCACCAACGTTTTGCATTTCCCAGTCACAACAAAACATGTAGTTTTGAAAATTCTGAACTATGGGCCTCTTTTTCAAAGCCGCGCTACCGGTTCTTGGTGTGGCAAATGAGAGGAAACCCATTCAATTCCAGTGGGCTTCCTCTTATTTGCCATGCAGGAATCGCTAGTGCGGCTTTGTAAAAGAAGCCCTACTACGTGTGGTGTTGCCTCCTTGCCTAACTCTGCCCCATGGAGTGCATCCATGAAAATGCAGAAACTATATAAAGGATGGGCAATTAGAAAAAAAAAAAAAAGAGCCCTTTTTCCTGGCTAAATAACTATCTGCATGGATAAATGACTTTTTTTGAAAATCATTCTCCCCCCTCCCCCATAGCTGCAGTCTGCCTCTGCATGATGGGCTTTACCTCCAATGTCTCTACCCAACTAGTTCTCTTGATTCTCTTGAACAAATTTAGAACATCATTTGCCACCTTGTGTTATCAAGTTAACCTGCATTAATTTGGGTTATAACAGAGAGAGGGAGCAAAGCACAAAAAAGCCAAGAAACAAAAACAAAAAGCACCAAGGGCCTTCAAATAAAAGTGGGAAATAAAGTCTTTAATCATATACGTTGATAAAGCAATACTTAAGTGGACCCGACACGGTCCGTGTGCCTCAGGGGTTGCAAGAGATAGCTGACAACATGCGATAGTGTTGTGAAAACAATACAATTTTAAGAGGCGATATACAGCAATGCTGTTTGGTCCCCTTCAAAGTTATTCGATTCAACAAACGCAGTCCTTCAGTCACAGATTGAGTCCGTGACTGAAGGACTGCATTTGTTGAATCGAATAACTTTCCATTTTGTGTGAAGGGGACCAAACAGCATTTCAGTATATCGCTTCTTAAAATTGTATTGTTTTATGTTGTCAGCTATCTCTTGCGACCTCTGAGGCAGGCGCTGGGCGCCGAAACACGGACCGTGTCGGGTCCACTTAAGTATTGCTTTATCAATGTATATGATTAAAGACTTTATTTCCCCCTTCTTTTGAAGGCCCTTGGTGCTTTTTGTTTCTTAATTTGGGTTAGACATCTGTTTAGTAAAAAAGGCTCCATAGAAAATAATGAGCCTTGTGTTATTTAATGTGCATTAAATTACATTAACGCAGGGGTTTTCAATCCAGTCCTGAGGACACACCAGCCGGTCAGGTTTTCAGGATTTCCATAATGAGTATTTTAGATTTGCATACAGTGGAGGTAGTGCGTGCAAATTTATCTCATGCCTAGTCATTGTAAGTAACCTGAAAACCTGACTGGCTTGGTTGTGCCCTGAGGACTGGGTTGAGAATCACTGGTTAAATGTATGTTAGCATGTAAATGAGTTCCTTAATTTTTTAACAAGGTAACCTACTTTCATTCTGCTGCATGATTATGCCAGTAGGTGATGCAGACTGCAAGTACTGACAGAGTTTCCTATACCTATGGGAAAAATCTTGGTATTTATTTATTTATTATTTATTTATTTGTAGCATTTATACCCCGCTCTTTCCCGCTCAATAGGTTCGGTGCGGCTTACAAAGCATGGATACAAGGTATTACAGAGATAACACAATGTATGGTTACATAGTATATACCCTGTTTCCCCGAAAGTAAGACATCCCCCGAAAATAAGACCTAGTAGAGGTTTTCTTGAATTGGTAGATATAAGGCCTCCCCCGAAAGTAAGACCTAGCAAATTTTTGTTTGAAAGCAGGGCTGCCGAGAGCCGGACAAGGCCGCCCCCCCCCCACCCGAGGTTGCCGGGCCCACCCTCCGTCGCTCCTGGAACTAACCTTAAACGCCTCCTTTCACCTTCGCAGCAAGCAGCAGCAGGGCAGACCTCTTCTTCCTTCCATGCCCCGCCCTCGCGGATGTTACATCAGGCGAGGGCGGGACACGGAAGGAAGGAGTGGCCTGCCCTGCTGCTGCTTGCTGTGAAGGTGAAAGGAGGCGTTTAAGGGTAGTTCCGGGAGCGACGGAGGGCGGGCGGGCCAACCCCGATCCAACCCCGATGTTTCCCCGAAAAATAAGACAGCCCCTGAAAATAAGACCTAGCGCATTTTTGGGGGCAAAAATTAATATAAGACAGTGTCTTATTTTCGAGGAAACACGGTAGCACAAAGTATGGTTACGAAATATGTAACGTAGTGTATGGATACAAAGTATGATAGAGATAACAAGTTGTGTAGAGAATGATAGGATGAAGAGACGGGGGAAGGATAGAGGTATGGTTAATGTTAGTGGTGTGGGTTAGTAAATTAAGTTGGGTCGCTCGGATAGGCTTGTTTGAAGAGGTATGTTTTCAGCAGCTTCCGGAAGGGTAGGAGTTCGTTGGTTGCTCGGATGTATTTTGGTATGGCGTTCCAGAGTTGACTGCCTATAACGGAGAAGTTGGAAGCGTAGTAGATTTTGTATTTGAGGCCTTTGCAATTGGGGAGGTGAAGATTGAGATATGTGCGAGAGGATTTGGACCCATTCCTGTTCGGGAGATCGATTAGTTTGGTCATGTAGCTAGGGGATTCTCCATGGAGGATCTTGTGGATCAGTGTGTGTACTTTGAAGTGTATTCGCTCTTTAATAGGGAGCCAGTGTAATTTTTCACGGAGTGGTGTTGCACTTTCAAATCGCGATTGGTATGTTTATGGTATGTGTAAAATATTTGTAATCCTGCTGGTTCCTAGGATCCCAGTGTTGCGTGGTAATGTAGGGGTAGTCACCTTCATAGCATACCCACCTTATAGATATTGGTACCTCAGGTATGTCTACCTTAACCTTCAGTGAGCTGAATGAGGTTGCATGAAACTAGAAGGCAAACAAACTCACCAAATGATTACACTTTTAAACATAGAGGGGCTGTTGGTAGTTTAGAGTCACCCCACTGGTACATTGTTAGAATTGCGTTGAAGAAGACATGTCGAGAGCCTCCTTTTTTGACAGTACAGTTGCTTGAGTGGTTAGAATAAATATAGCAGGTACCACAAAGTGCCTGGGATACTGGATGATACCTGAGTTTTTCAGCAGACATTGCAAGTAGTATACCATGCCATACTTTGTATTGTTCAAATATTTTTACTGCTCTAATTGCCTATTGCTTATGTTTGATCTATTCTTACTGTACATTGCCTTGAGTGAATTCCTTCAAAAAGGCGGTAAATAAATCCTAATAAATAAATAAATAAAACAGGAGAAACATGTTTTCCAGATGGAAACCTTAATTCTACGTTTGCATTTCAGATGAAATGGAGAAAAATGTAGGCAGGTAAAGACCATATAGCCTATCCAGTCTGCCCATCCATGCCATATACTCTCCTTATCACTCCCTTAGAGATCTTATGTACTTATTCCAAGCTCTCTTAAATTCAGATACTGTTTTTGTCTCCACCACTTGCACCAGGAGGCCGTTCTATCACCACCCTTTCTGTGAAGAAGTCCTGCTGCTTGATGTTTCTAGTTCAGTAATTAATCAGTTTTTCATCCTTCTCTTGTTTTGCAGTCATATTGATCAGAGTACCACATGGCAAGACCCTCGAAAGATGATGGCTCAGCCCATGCCTCATATGAACCATCACCCTGTCGCTACTTCTACCCCTATGGCGCAGAGATCGTTGGCACTGTCCCAGCCAAACCTCCAGGGTAAGCTCCAGAGGATCTCTAATGAGAGAAGCACTTTACATTCTCTGCATTTGAGTAAAAAAAAAAATAGTTATGTGCACACACTGTCTCGGAAGTGCTTGAATCTGGCCTGTCCCATCCTATGTTTTGGGCTTGTGCTGGGTTTCAGGTACTAAACACAAGATGTGAAATACCCCTTTCTGGAAGTGTGTTTTTATAAAACAGTGAGGCACTTGGGATGTTCACGCATGTCAGATTTCACTGGTTCCCAAACCTGATCCTAGAGGCACCCTAGCCAGTCAGGTTTCAGGATATCCACAATGAATATTCATATGAGTGATTTGCATGCATGTTTTTACCTTCTTTTTCTGGATTTAGGTTTAAATGATTCCTTGAGGACTGTCTTATCAAGCCCCTCATTTTTGGTTATACTTTCCACCTGTTTTGCATTCTTGTATTTCTTAACTGTTTTTTTTCTTGGTAAAAATTTGAAAACTCACTTGTTTAAATACGTTTTTGGTTAATCTTTTTAAAAAGTTTTCAGTTAATTTATTTCTGTATTTTGTTACCCGCTTTGAACCACTCTTGTGGGAGTTGGTGGGATACAAGAACTTACGTTGACATTCATTGTGAATATCCTAAAAACCTGGCTGGCTTAGTGCCCTGTATCCCGGTGCCCTTTACTGAACCTACCCCTATATGGCAGGTGCTAAACGTATAAATGCCTTGTCTGTGAATTTTTACTGACTACCCTGGCACTGTCTGTATAGCATTGGGGTGAAACGAGGTGGGGGGGATCAACAGTCTAGCTCAAGGGTTCTCAACCCAGCCCTTGGGACACACTTAGCCAGTCAGGTTTTAAGAACACCCACAATGAATATGCATTAGATAGATTTGCATGTACTACTCCCATTCTATGCAAATCTATCTCATGCATATTCATTGTATTTATTTATTTATTATCTCATTTGTACCCCACAGTTTCCCAACAATGTCAGGCTCAATGTGGCTTACAATGCACCACAGAGCCAGGCGCCAATGTAGTAAAATGAAACTAATACAGCAAACCTACAAGATATAATGGGGAAGAATAGGAATGGATGGAGATAGAGCGCAAACTGTGAGGGAAGGGGGAGATGTCCAAATGTCTTTAGGTCAGTGTGTTTCCAGCAGTGGAGTCACTGGGAGAGCCCGCAGGGAAGGAACTTCTGAATAACGTGGTCTTCAGTGATTTCCGGAAAGTTAGATGATCTGTTGTGGTTTTGATGGACCTCGGCAAAGAGTTCTCAGTGGTGTACCGAGGGTGGGGCGGTGCGAGCGGCCCACCCCGGGTGCAGATCATAAGGGGGTGCTGGCATGGGTATCTCCCCCTCCCTCCCTCCCCCTACTGATGCGGTGCTGCCATGGGTGTCCCTGTTCCCCCGACTGATGTGGTATCACTCTCCCTCCTTTTTTCACTCCCTTTCACCCGCTGCAGGTCTTTAAACTTCCAGGCCTCTGTCAGCTATCTAAGCACTGCTTTCAGCCACCCCTGGGAAGCCGCCTCTGTATAGTATTCTGCCTACGTGGGAAGCTGTACAGAGAAGGCTTCTAGGATAGGCCGAAGACAACGCTTAACTTTGCTGATGCTGCCGGCAGGCTTGGAAGCCTTCAGAATGGGGTGGGGGTGGAGAGAGGAGGGAAAGCGATGCCAGACTACAGGGAAAGAGGAGTGCAGAGAGGACTATGCAATGCCAGACCGAAGGGGAAGGGGGGGTGGAGAGGAGGGAGAGTGATGCCAGACCACAGGGGGAAGGGGGTGGAGAGAAGAGGGAAAGCAATGTCAGACCACAGGGGAAGGGGAAAGGAAAGGGGGGTGGAGAGAAGAGGGAGAGCAATGCGATGCCAGACCACAGAGGAAGGGAAAAAGGGTGGAGAGAGGAGGGAGAGTGATGCTGGACCAAAGGGGAAGGAGGAAGCGAGAGCTGGACCCACTGGGGAGGGGTGGGAAGAGAAGAGAAGAGAGAAAAGCGGGACACAGGGAGGGGAGACTGGGAATAAGCTGGATCTGGGGAGGGGGAGAGTGAGATGCAGTGCTATGGGGCAGGGGAGAGATGCTCCCCCTTCTTTCTTTCTCTCTCCTGCTCTGTCACCCCTGGGCCAGCAACATGGGAACAGAGAGGGGGAGGGATTGGGACACGGAGGGCAGATGCTGAACATGGGGGGAATAGGGACAGGGAAACGTGGAGGTTATGGACAGGATAGATAGGGGAGCCAGAGGGAATAATGGTGGACATGAAGAGAGAAAAAAGTCAGATAGACAGGAGATACTGGAAAGCAGAAGATGGATAGGAGTGGAGGAGTGGCCTAATGGTTAGTGCAGCAGCTTGTGGATCTGGGGAACTGGGTTCGCAGTCAGTTGAGATCCTGGGGAACCAGGTTCAATTCCCTCTGCAGCTCCATGTGACCCTGGGCAAGTCACTTAACCCTCCATTGCCCCAGGTACAACAGTGTACTACTTAGAATGTGAGCCTACTAGGGACAGGCCCAGTACCTATAAAATGAAACTAAACCGCTTAGGTCTAAGTGGTATATAAATACTTAAATGAATGAAAGAAATGAATATGGATGGGGAAAAGGAACAGAGGAGAGGTAAAGATGGAGAGAGGGGGAGATGCTGGAATGCATCATGTAAAAAGGAGAGAGGGGACACAGGCTGGATGGAAGGGAAAGAAGGGGAAGGCAGTGGATGTAAGGGGCAGAGATAGAAGGCAGATGCTGGATGGAAGGCAGAGAGAGAGAAGGCAGATGCTGGATGGAAGGCAGAGAGAGAGAGGGCAGATGCTGGATGGAAGGGAGAGAGAGGGCAGATGCTGGATGAACCATCACCCTGTCGCTACTTCTACCCCTATGGCGCAGAGATCGTTGGCACTGTCCCAGCCAAACCTCCAGGGTAAGCTCCAGAGGATCTCTAATGAGAGAAGCACTTTACATTCTCTGCATTTGAGTAAAAGAAAAATAGTTATGTATAGCAAAGCCCTTTAAGGTAGGACAGACAAAATGCTCAGTAGCTATATGTATACATCTGTACTATAATAAAAGGCACCGTCAGCGTTCTGAAGCTGACTCCATGGCTTCAAGTGAAGGGTTCATAAGGATTGTTAGGTTCGTCACTCTGTCACCATCTCGCTTGGCCCTGCCCTCGCGCCTCTGATAGGTCCGCTGCCCTCAATGTCATCGCGTTTTGACGTCCTCGATGGCCGACAGAGATGGTTAAAGAGCGACGAACCTGACGAAAATTACGAACCCTTCGCTTGAAGCCATGGAGTCAGCTTCAGAACGTTGCAGGTGGGTGGCTGGAGGGGAGGGGAAAGGATTGAAGGAAAGGGGGCAACTACCCTGGAACTGGGAGGGAGGGAGAGAGAGAGAGGAGGGGCAATGATCTTGGAACTGGGTGGGAGGGTGGGCGGCCCCTGCAACTTGGAGGGTGGGCGGCCGGACCCTGGAACTTGGAGGGGGGCCAAGCGTACCCAGAAACTGGGATTGATGGGGGGGGGGGGGTGACCCTGAAACTGGGAGGGAGGGGGAGAGACCCAGAAAATGGGAGTGTGCATTAATTCATTGGTCAGTGCCTGTAGATGACTCCAGAGGCAGCAAGCACATTAATGGTGCTGTTAGAGACTGAGAAATCCAGACGAGTGTTAGTGTTTTGTCAGAAGTTTATTTGCAGTCCTTCCAGGGAGGAAAATGAGAAGGCCCCAAAGGAAGGTGCAAATATGAGAGGTACACTGCTGGCTCTGCTGAAGGGAGATGTGGGAAGAGAGATGGTACCACAGCTTCTCTTACCCAGGAGAAGTTATCGCCCTTCAAAGTCTGGAATGCCACATTAACTGCTGGCTTTGTATACTGCTTTCTTTTCCTGTTACGGATATACCAATTAACCTGCTAGCTCACAGGGCCGGTCGGCAATTGCAGAGCCCTGTGCAGACCAGTTCAGTGGTGTCCTGCACCTGCATCCCCCCCCTCCTGCGCCCGCCACCATAAGCCATAATTCATCAGAGTTTAAAAGGAGGTTTAGAGCTCTCAGAACCCCACATCGCCCTGTACCTTGATGTGCATCCACCACGTTTCAGTAGAGAGCGGCAGACAGTGGCATCGATTTTCGTATCCTGTCAGGTGCCCCTTCTCACTGCTGCAACTCGTCATTGTGGAAGCAGGAAGTGACATCAAAAGGGGGACGGGATGCAGCAACTGACAGGATATGAAAATTGCTGCGGCTGCCTGATGCTCTCTACTGAAATGTGGATGCACATTAAAGTACTGAGCAAGGAGGTGTTACGAGACAGGAGGACAGACGTGCTAGAGATACGGGGCCCTGTGCGTCCGGCCCTGTCGCCCATGCCTAAGACCGGCCCTACTAGCTCACACAGGTAATCTCATGAAAAAATTATAGCAGTAAGTGGAACAAGGTTAGAAAAGTATACTCCAGTGAGTGGGTGAAATTTCCAGACGTGTTCTGTACACTGACCTTTTGTATCTGAGGAGATTTGCAGTGGTGGACAGGAGAAGGGAGAGAGATATGCCAGGCTGTGTACATATATGTGCTCAGTTCCTTGATCTTTCTATATTTTCCTTCCCCCATCCTATTTAATCCTCAGTCCTATCTCCTTTTCTGTCCCCCTCCCCAATCTCCAGTCCTTTCCCCCCCTCTTCTTGAGATCATTTGTGTGTCTGTGTTTTGTGTCATTGGGGGGGGGGGAGGGGGGGGCAATTTCTCCAAATGGGTTAGTTTTGCACATACTGTGACAGGAATGAATGGAGTATGATCTCAGCCTCTCAAATTTATTTTTATTTTGTTACATTTGTATCCCACATTTTCCCACACATTTGCAGGCTCAATGTGGCTTACATAATACCATGAAGGCATTCGCCAAGTCTGGTATGGGAATAGTACAAAATGTTATAGTGGGATAGGGACGATAAGATTCAATCAAGTTGGGTTGGAGGTAAAAGGGTTTGTCAATGTTCAATACGATCTTTGATAGTGAAGTGTTGCAGGGTTGAGTCACCTAAGTTGGGTCATTCGGATATGCCTTTCCGAATAGGTGAGTCTTTAATAATTTTCTGAATTTTAGATGTAGTACAGGCAGAGAGGGTAATACAGTATACAATAAGAGAAACCAAAAAGAAAAAAGCAACACTGGGCCTTCAAGAGCGGGACAACAGGAGTACTTTATTAACCAAGGACCCGACATGGGCCGTGTTTCGGCGCCAAAAAGGCGCCTGCCTCAGGGGTCTATTAATAAAAACATATAAATACAAAAATAAAATATATCAAATATATCAAATAAATAGTAAAGACATCAAAACATAAATAATATTTAGAAAATAATAAAATAATAAAATATTGATATTACAAACAATTATATTAACTTAATAAATTGCGTAAAATTATATTGTTCCAACAATCATATAATATTTATGTATACAGTTTCAGTGAACTTTAAAATTTTTTATTTAAAAAAATAATAATAAATTGATATAATGTCAACAGATTAAGAATGTGGACAAACATCTAATGAAAAGATTTTAGTATGCAATTTGTGGAACAAATATTTGTGAATAAAAATTTTTTTTGATGGTATAAAAGAAATTGTTGTGTATATACCCATACATATAAAAATATGCACTCAAAACTATAATAAAAAAAGTCATATTTATATGTTTTTTCGAGAGTAAAAATTGAAAATTATATGTAAAAAAACTTTTATCATGTAGTGATTCTGATGGATGAAATGATGCAATTTGTCTAAACCTAAAAAGTGTTCTGTCTCCTTTAAAATTCATCCCTGCAAAATATGACGTCATCACGTTTACGTCTCAACGACGCCCTTTCAATCTCTTACAAACGCCTTTTTTAGCGTCTTTCCTTTGCCGCCTTTTTTTCACTTTATATAGAAGAGATCAGACATTAAACCAACATTTACCCTTTTGGATTGAACAGGAGAAGGCCCCTTTATCGGAGCCCTTTTCATTCACGCGATAGCGAAATCAATACAAGTTACTGAGGCTGTCTTTCAAGGTAAGAAGTTTTTTTCAAACTGCTATTATCGGCAATTCTAATCCTGGGCGTTTCTTCTGCCCTTTCATATATATGCTAGAAATAAGGCACGATACCTATAAGAAGCCATTCAAACATCGGGCTTCACCTGTAACTATCTTTTTAAAAAAATGTATTCCCAAATATTTAGAATGGCACCGCTATTATTACATTTTACATATCCATTTTTTAAGGGGGCCATGAAGGTTTGCCGTTTCCCTTTAAAAATGAAGGTTCACAATACTTTTTTACCTTTGTCTGTTTATTTACTCTATATTCATTTTGTAGGCACCTATATCTTGAACTCTGTCTAACTACTACATCTACAAATTGGTAAGCCTACTTCAATGATGATTTTTATTTACACATATATCGACAATCAAACTGATGACGTCATAACCACCATATAATTTGGGATTAGACAAATTGCATCATTTCATCCATCAGAATCACTACATGATAAAAGTTTTTTTACATATAATTTTCAATTTTTACTCTCGAAAAAACATATAAATATGACTTTTTTTATTATAGTTTTGAGTGCATATTTTTATATGTATGGGTATATACACAACAATTTCTTTTATACCATCAAAAAAATTTTTTATTCACAAATATTTGTTCCACAAATTGCATACTAAAATCTTTTCATTAGATGTTTGTCCACATTCTTAATCTGTTGACATTATATCAATTTATTATTATTTTTTTAAATAAAAAATTTTAAAGTTCACTGAAACTGTATACATAAATATTATATGATTGTTGGAACAATATAATTTTACGCAATTTATTAAGTTAATATAATTGTTTGTAATATCAATATTTTATTATTTTATTATTTTCTAAATATTATTTATGTTTTGATGTCTTTACTATTTATTTGATATATTTGATATATTTTATTTTTGTATTTATATGTTTTTATTAATAGACCCCTGAGGCAGGCGCCTTTT
This sequence comes from Microcaecilia unicolor, assembly GCF_901765095.1. Lineage (NCBI taxonomy): Eukaryota > Metazoa > Chordata > Amphibia > Gymnophiona > Siphonopidae > Microcaecilia > Microcaecilia unicolor. The sequence goes on along the minus strand of NC_044040.1, from coordinate 179,805,840 downwards.
TGGCGCCGAAACACGGCCCGTGTCGGGTCCTTGGTTAATAAAGTACTCCTGTTGTCCCACTCTTGAAGGCCCAGTGTTGCTTTTTTCTTTTTGAATTTTAGATGATCATAAGCTGTGCTTGCATTGTGCCAAAGAGAGCTTCTTTCTGGAGATTATAAGATGTAATGTATGTAGGCAACTTATCCAGGTGTGCTTGGAAGGTCTTCTTGATCAAGCCTGTAACGACCGAAATGATGGGAAATATTTCTGTATCTTTGTGCCACATTTTCTTGGTCTTGGACTGCATTTCTTGATACTAGAGGATTTTCCCTCTCTCCATGCGATTCACTGAGTATTCACTTGAGACCGACACCTCTATAATCAATGCCATTCTGGTGTGGTTTTTTTTCTGTTATATCATGCTCCCAGTGGTTTTCCATACACTGATGTAATGCTTACAGAGTTTCCAATGAGTGAAACACAACACCTTGTTGTGCCTTTCTGTATAAAAGCTTTCTGCCGTCAGCACTTTGCAACCTGCCACGAGTTGAGTGTTTCTAGCTCTTTCTTACAGAATCTACAAATGTCTGCTGCATAGGTTTTTTCAGTGCTTGCTGTAAACCATCTTGTCCATAATTTGCTGTCTTGGGCTGCAACTATCAATCGCTCATCCTTAGCTTTCAATTCACCTCTCCTTAACCAGTCGCGTCCATTTGTGTCCGTTGTTGATCCACGAAGGGTCCCTGGAGTAACATTTTGTATTTCCTGCTGTACTTCTACTTTTGCCACTTGTTGTTTCTCCCCCGCTGATCCAATTCTTTGACGCTTTTTCTCTTTCTTCACAAATTCTATTGCTTCCTTTCTTTTTGGTGCCGATGGATTTTCAACCATTCTTTCTACTCGTCAAAGTGTTTGTCCAGGTTTAATGATGGAACTGGAAGTTTTCTTTCATATTTCAACACCTTTTGTGCATTGGGATCTGATGGTACCATTAGGTAAGCCTGGAGGCCTATGATTGTAGCTTTCACTTGTGTGTCTGATTTTTCTGTGTACGCATTTGTGTGTGTTTATGCCAATCTAATGTGCTCAGGTTTCTGCCCATGTGCAGCTGAAAGATAATACAGAGGAGAAAATAGTGAGACCCTAAAGCATTCCATGAGAAACACATTTATTTATTTGAAACATTTATATTCCATCACTAGCAGTCCTTAGACAGTAGTACGATATGCTAAAGAAATCCTAAAAAACACACAAGAAAGCCTGATGTTATGGAATCGGGTCAACGTTTAAAAAAAACGTATATATCTGGCAATGGGTGCCAATCGTGTAAGTACTTTTATTTTTTTATTTTTTTTAAATTTTTTATTTATAGCCATTTAAATTTTTACAAGCAATAAAACAACTTGTTGGAAATACAGAGAAAGTAATATATAGGAATTATTTCAGTCAGGTAATTATATTCTCTTCCTTAGACCACTAAATAGGGAGAGTGAAACAAGACAAGATCAATTAAACAATAAACAGAAAAAAAAACGTGGTATTAACCTGATTATCCCCAGATATTACTCGTCTAATTCATTATTCCACATTGATCATCTGGTTGGCTTCTTCAAGGCCAATACAGTGTAAAGTCAAATCATTTCATTGAAAGCATACTTATTGTCCAATATTAGTTAGAAATAATACATCTGATTACATTCTTTCTCTTTTAAAAACCAGAAGTTATTTAACAATACATATACTTAAGTCTCTAATTCAAAGCCCACTGATTAAAGTAATCCCAGTTTTCACAGGCTTCACTCCTTTTAAATTAATAATTGAGGAAATATTTCTGAGGAAAACTTTAGGAGTCATACCCGGAACTCTGGGAAAAACAATAATCTCGATATTAATCATCTATAATAATATTCATTTTATTATTCAAGTTTCTGGTCTATTATCATTTTCAAAATCATAGCCACTTCTTGCACGTGTTATATCATTTTTTCACTCTCAAAGGGTTCAGTTAAAGTGTCCATGTAACTCTCTAATAAAATTATATCTGAAACAAAATTATTTACTGCCACCGTTAGGTCCGAAGCGCCTTCCAGATGGTATACAATGTAACCTCCACGGGAGCCAAAAACTCCAAGTTGATTTCTCTTGGGTGTTTAGGTGTGGTTCCGCCGATTCGGGTTCTGCTGTAAAAGTCCTCCGTTTCAGCATATGCCTCTAACTCACTCCTCTACTCCTTTGTACATGGTGGTTGAATAATTCGGGAGCGATGGAGTTGTTTTTTTCCAGGTCCAAGAGCGTCGACGCTTCTTCACCGGAGCTAATCAAAGGTCTCGCCAACCCTTTCATCTGTGGGCAGTTTATTGCGCAGCAGTCCCGCACTTGCTGCTCAGGGGACAAAACACTGGCCATCGGCGGCTGACCGCCGGTTGTTCCCTTCCTCTCAGTTAAGGTAACTGCAATTGCAGAGAGGAAATTTATGTAAAGAAGGCGAAACTTCAGAGGGCAGCTGGGCCGTTGGGCATACGAACTTCAGGTTGCCATCTTACCACTCTCCCAGTTTTGGACACACTTTGGTTTCTCCTCAGAGGCCTGTCTGATATGGGTAACCCTTCAGCATAGCCCTCTGAGTCATTGAAACACAGAAGCCCCTCCACCACTACAAGGTGGTGTCCCTTTGGAGGGGCGTGTAAGTATTTTTAAATAAATTTTTGGCCTGTGGAATGGCTCACGTGGCTTTATAAATTACTGTACAGCCAAAATTAGGAATTCGAAATTTGGGTGGGATGTGGAGTGATCTGGGAGCAGACAAAAAGCATACACAGTAGTGGCGATATTCATCCACTGTCCATATAAATTAAATGTATAAATGCTGCTGCAGAAATAGCAGTTATAGTTTTTATATTGATAAGATATCTGTTTATATTCAGCAGTGGCACTGTATGTTTATCACTGTTGAATAGACTTAAGATATCACCCCACTAAAAGTTTAGCTCAGTAGGTTTGTCTTTACAGACATGCATGCTTCTGGGTGCCGGTAATCTACACTGTATTTGCAGATTTTTTGTACAATGATGAATTGTTCTGGTTCCTCTATTTAGGACCAATGTTACATGTTTAGCAGATTTGTGTTCTGTGTGTGTAGGTATGTTTGTAAGGGAAGCTGGTGTGTGTCTTTGTAGGTGTTTATGTGTGTATATAAGGGAAGCTGGTATGAGTGTGTGTTATGTGTAGGTGTAAAGGAAGCTGGTGTGTGTTTATGTTTAGGTGTGTATGTAAGGGAAGATGGTGTGTTTGTGTGTATCTAAGAGAAGCTGGCCCAACAAATTCACTAGTGTGCAGGGCACTTTCACTCACACAAGACTTCATCTGAAGAGAGAAGTGCCCAGTTCCAGCTGTCTAGTCTTGCAGACATTTCTCATTTTCAGGAGAACCAGAATGAATAATTGTGAATGGGACAGTTCTCAAAGATGCTTGCATTGGTGTAAAGTCCATGGGTATTTTTAGCCACAGGCTTTATGCCAATTTTCAAAGTGGAAATACCCACATATGTTTGCTTTACAAACTGCTCTGGGAACAAGTACCTGCAGGTATTTTTTTTTCTTTGTGCAAAATGTGTATTGTCTTTCCTGACTAATCCCTGTCCTCGAATCTGCCTCCTTTCTACCTGGGTAAAAGTACATGATTTCTTGATACCCATGCATACCATTATTTGAGATAAGAGTGGGCAGACTACCAGTTCACCTGGGCAAGTGGAGTTTGAAAACCACTGGAAATACATTTTTCAAAATAAATAAAACTAGATTAATGCACATAGGTTGGTTTCTGTGAAGACCAGACATGGTTGGAACCCTAACTGGAGCTGTGTATTACAGATATTAATTTATTTTGAGGCCCCCTAGTGGCACATTGTTATATCTCACTGTTTTCCTACTTCCTGTTGGTCTTCACCTTTAAATCGAAGTTGTAATGCGACATGGTTCGAGTCCTCACAACTGCATGGTATGCCTTTATTTTTAACCCTGAAATGCTGTGCTCTCTCTGGCCTTGTATCCGCCATCACACCCTTAGGCTCCAGAATAACTGAGTCAGCTGTAGACAGCTGCTTCTTGTAATCACTCCAGAGTTTTCACCTGCTTTATGACTTTCCAGCAGTATTCATCTGTCTATGATAAAGGGAGGGTCAAACTCCCGAGCCTGTGCTGACACTGGACCTCTGAGTCACCTGAAAATTAGAAATTAGTTAGGTTTGATTGGGTGTTTTTTTTTTTTTTTTCAAACCCAGAATGAAGCAGCTTAACTGCATAGCTTTCCCATTTGCCTGCATATACTGAAAATGAGAATCACTTGTTCCTTCTTTGCTATATATTTGTGATACTACCTGTTGCTGTACCAGTAAAAAAAAAAAACTGCACCGCTGCTTCTTTTCCGTGCTTCCTTTTTGTTAGGGCCGACCTCTCTTACACAGTCAAAAATGGCAGCTAAAACCCAGTTGGCCTATCTTCTATTTTACTACTTTTTGGGGTAGATGACCTTAAAAATCCCCAGATGCTCTCCTCCCTCTTCCCCTGTATCCTTTAGCTACTCAGCCCTTTTTCTACCACTGCCCCCCCCCCCAATATCTGTCTCAAACATATACAGAATGTATTGCAATGCTGGCCTTTACCTCTCCCACCAGTGAGCCATTTCAGGCCTTGTCCTCGTCCTCTTTGATTCTTATAAGAATCGTATAATAATTCACACAGCCAAGCTGTTAATCTGAAGCATCAGGTTGCCTCTTGCTCACTGTTGGGCTTTCAAACCATGACCATGCCATGAAGTTATCTCTTGAATGCTTGGTGCGGCTACAGCACTGCTGCTTGAGATTGTAGTAACCACTTTGTGCAGGTTACCCCAGTGTTTCTGTACCATCTTTGGTAGATGAACTTACACAAGAACCCATATTCAATTCAAAACTCAACTGTGCCCCTCTCCTCCTCCCCCCCCCCCCCCCCCCATTTCATGTTTTGCCTTCAAACTTTGTAATAATCTAAGTATCTACCAAACCTAGTGATGCTGTGACCCAAACAACTTTCTAGGTCAGTGTGGCTTGTCGGAAACTACCCAGCCTGCACCATTCTATTTAGTTACTAATTATGCAAAGCAATACGACACTTAAGTCCCGGTATTTAGCTGGTGGCAGTCGGTGTTTTGCTGACTGCCACGCTGGCATTATACCTGGAAATTCAATGTTGGGCCATATCTGGGCTCTGGCATTGAATTTCTGGGTATACAGAGCCGACGAAAACATTGCCAATTAAGTGTGATATTTATTCGGCACTTAACCAGCTATGAAGAACCACATAAAGATAGGAATGCATTTTATATGATCCTGTTTATGTGGAGGGGCATAATCGAACGGCGGCGGCCATCTCTAAGGCCGGCCCCGTCAAGCAGCGTACCTGACTGTATTATCGAAACAAGATGGCCGGCCAGCTTTCGTTACAATAATACGGTCGGGGCCAGCCAAATCTCAACATTTGGTCCGCCCTTAGAGATGGCCGGCATTGGTTTTCGCCAATAATGGAAACTAATGCCGGCCATCTCAAACCCGGCCAAATCCAAGGCATTTGGTCGTGGGAGAAGCCAGTATTTGTAGTGCACTGGTCCCCCTCACATGCCAGGACACCAACCGGGCACCCTAGGGGGCACTGCAGTGGACTTCACAAATTGCTCCCAGGTGCATAGCTCCCTTACCTTGGGTGCTGAGCCCCCCCAAAACCCACTACCCACAACTGTATAACACTACCATAGCCCTTAAAGGGTAATGGGGGGCATCTACATGTGGGTACAGTGGGTTTCGGGTGGGTTTTGGAGGGCTCCCATTTACCACCACAAGTGTAACAGGTGGGGGGGGGGGGATGGGCCTGGGTCCGCCTGCCTGAAGTGCACTGCACCCACTAAAAACTGCTCCAGGGACTGACATACTGCTGTGATGGAGCTGGGTATGACATTTGAGACTGGCATAGAGGCTTATTAATTTTTGTTTTTGGGTGGGAAGGGGTTGGTGACCACTGGGGGAGTAAGGGGAGGTGATCCCCGATTCCCTCCGGTGGTCATCTGGTCAGTTCGGGCACCTTTTCGAGGCTTGGTCGTGAACAAAAAGGGACCAAGTAAAGTCGGCCAAATGCTCGTCAGGGCTGGCTTTTTTTTTTCCATTATCGGCCGAGGCCGGCCATCTCTTAACCACGCCCCCCGTCCTGCCTTCGATACACTGCCAACGCCCCATTGAACTTTGGCCGGCCCTGTGACGGAAAGCAGTTGAAGCCGGTTAAGTGCTGACCCCCCCCCCCCCCCCCCAGAGCGCCCACAAAATAGCCAGTTTCAGCTCCTGGCCTTTTAAATAATTTTGAATATTGGGGCCTTAGATGTTTCTTGTTGTAAACCCCAGACACACCTTCTGAAAAAGCTCACTCTTTGGAGTGGAGGGGTAGCCTAGTGACCAGAGCAGCGGGCGAGCAACCAGGAAATTCTGGTTCAAATCCCAGTGCTGCTCTGTGTGACCCTCCATTCTGTATGGGGACAGAGTACTACCCTACTGTACCTTGAACTACTACTGAAAGAGGTGTGAGCTGTACCGCAAAAAATAAATCTCACTCTGTGAGGTGGTCCATCCTTGGCATCCTTGTGTTCTTTCCATCTCTTCCCATCCCTTTAGAAGTTTCTTTTCATGGATTTGTTTTTCACGAGAACGTTTCTCTAGCAAACTAATTGTTGGCAGCAGACTTATTTTTATTTTTTATTTTATGCGATTAATTTTACAAAGACAAAAATACATCTTTGAGAGAAAAATCACCAAGATACATACTTAAAACATCAAGAGAACATTAAAGAAGAAATCGGTTGTCAAATTATGTTAGTTGCTGTTTACGAGTTCCTAATCACACATTGGTCCAGTGCACTTAGTTGTGTTTTCTTTATTTGCGCATTGATTTGTACCTTATGGTGTGCTGTGCTGTTTTTGTACTTCTGTGTTTCAATAAAAATATATTAAAAAAAAAAAAAAAAAAAGAAAAAGAAAATTACAAGAATAAACTTGGCTAAGTAGACAAAAACAGGATCCAAGATAGTATTCCAAGGGAAGTTGGATTAAAGAAAAAGAAAACAAGGAAAGACAGGTTAACCTTTCCATAACTATTTCTTGGTCAGCTAAACAACTGGAATAAAGCCTGAGCTACCCTGGGAGTTAAAAAAAAAAAAACAAAAAACTGCGCAATTGAAGAGGTTCAAAGTATACATATTTCTTATCTTTAAAAAGAAGAAAACATTTACAGGGAAATTGGAGCTGGAAATGAGCTCCCAATGATAACGCTTCTTGTCTCATTCCTGTAAACTTCTTCCTCCTTTCCTGGGTCTATTTTGAAGCATCGGGGAAAAATCTGAACTTTTCCACCTAGAAAGGTGGGCTGAGCTTTCTGAAGATAAACCTCAACAAGGCATCTTTGTCTTGTAAAAACACAAATGAAACCAGGGCTGTAGCTCTCATTTTAATTTCTTTCACCATCTGCTCAATCAACGTAGAAACATCCAAGCTATCTGATGATACGTCCTGTAAAGGCTGCTCCTCCTGCTTTTCCTGCACTTCTCCTGACTTTGATGGAATAGTCAGGATATAGTATAGTTTTTGAACAGGTGAGAAAGAATTCTCCGGATACTTAAGTCTCCTTTAGAAATCTATGAAGCATGTCCCTAGGTGAAATAAATCTTGACTATGGAAAATTAAGTATTCTTTGGTGTAAATTTATCACTGAATTTTCCAGATTTTCCACCTTTCGATGAAGCAAACTGAGCCTGATTCTCCTGTAACTTGGTCACCTCAGCTTCCAGCCGAGTTTGTTTAGTTGCAATGGTTTCAACACAACTTTTAACTTCTCTGATTTGCACAGCATTATTTAAGGGAACTGAAACAAAAGAAGTGCAAACCTTATACAGAGTTTCAAGGGCTGTCCATTATTGAATCCAGTGATTTCTCCTGTGGTCTCACCAATGGCTGAAGAGCAGTAGCACAGAGAGCAACGTCATCAGAAAGTATAAGCTGTGTAAATTCCTTTCTCCTTAGCTTCCAACAGTGCCATGTCCAGGAGTCGCTGGGTCCCCTCCGGAAAACGCTGTGGAGTTAAACCAACAGCAGCAGTCTTCCCCAACGCTTCCAATGGTGAGGTTTGCTCCAACCCGCTTCTTTCAGGGTGAAGAATTGCCGCTAACCCTACATCAGGTTGCAGGAGAGGATGGGTTGTTGGTCCCGCCGGGCTGAGCAAAAAAACACTGTCCAATCTAATATTTTTATGGGAGTTCTCTCTCTGAAACCACCAAGCCAAGCTGAGGTCTGACATTTAGCCAAGCATATTCTGCGGGAATGATTCTTTCCCATCGGTGATCCTGGCCTTTCGTGCCCACATCCTCCCAGATATAACAGGAAAAATGGAATCTGGAGAGCAAATTAAACCACCCTTTGGCAGCAGTCAGTGTAAAACCTTTAAACTCAGAATATATTTTGAAAAAGTCTGTGCCTGTCTGTCGTCTTAGCTTTGTTTTTGTGAATGCTGTTGGAATTGGAAAAAAAAAAAAAAGGATTTCTTTGAAGCTATGCCATCTCAAGGCACAGACTTAAGTATTTCAGGTCTGAGGCCTGGTCTGTACAATAAATTAAAAACATGTGTGTTCCTTGCTCCATTTTGCGATGACATGGAAAGTTTTGTGCCGTTAAGCTGCTTTGGCTTTTACTCGGCCCTCAGCTGTGTGTATTGGGAAAGATTTAAAAGCGCTTGTAAACATTTTATTAAAAGAAAGTAAATGTGATGAAGGAACACCACATCCTAGCAGGACTTGAAGCAACCAGAAATCTCTGACGTGAATGCATGCAGACCACAAAAGTCGTAGTTGAAGAGTTCAAAGTGTTGTTTTTTTTAGTTGTGATTAATGCAGTGAGTTGATGAGGACACACAGATTCACCCTCTTTCCCGATTTATCTATGCTTTTTAAAACTGCTTTTTTTTTTTTCTGGTACTATATGGTGCAACTGAGCACTTAATTTCAATGTAAGACTGAGCTGCTTTGGGTAGGTCATGGGCCTGGTCTGCTAAGTAGTTGTGTTCTGCAGTGAGGACCAGGAGTATGGCTAGGCTTGAGACTGTTACTGTGTGCTCGGGTGAAGACCCTGGTTCAGTCTTCATTTTATAAACTGTGCCTGGTTTGGTGCTTAAAATGCATTTTGTCTCTACAAGATTTTTGCACTGTGTTATGGTTGTTGGTCTTGAGGAACTTGGAATACTGTTATTGCTTGCTTGCATTTATTTATTTATTTATTGCATTTGTATCCCACATTTTCCCACCGTTTTGCGGGTTCAGTGTGGCTTACAATATATTATGAATCATGGAAATTTGTTACAACTCGGTTATGGATTACATTGTGATGAGTTATGCGAGACAAAGTCAAAGTATCGTTAAGGAATATAATAACGGAAAAGAGCACTGAAACATTGGAAGGAAATAACGGAAACAAAAAGGGGCAATATATAATAACAGGAAAACATTTGGTATACATTTTCTGTGAGTAAAGGTATGAGTGTGGTGAGATTACGGGGGATGAGAATTCAGAAGTGGCTGTATTGATATAGCTTCATAAAACTCAAATCTTGCCCTGATGCAGAATTCTGTGGCACGCCTTTTAGTGAATTGTCATCGCAACTACATTACCCTGCATTTGGAAGCACTCCATTTGTTGCTAGTTTTCTGGTGCGTGTGATTTAAGGTAGTGATAGTCATTTTCCATGCTTTGTCTCCACGCTCCGGATTATATGAAATATTTGGTTTTATTTCTGTCATGCACTTACCTTCTGGGTCCCAGGCCCTAAATAGGAGGTGAGCTCACTCAGCCTCATCCAGGGGCCCTGTAACTAAGCTGCGTAAGCAGCTAAGTGTGCCCAACGCGTGCCAAATTGGAGTTACTGCCCGGTTATCACATGGCCCTTGCGTTAATTTCAATTTTGGCGCTCGTCCGCTACGCACATCTGAAAAATATTTTTTTATTTTCTGACGCGCGGCAAGTGGAATATGACGCCTGTAGACCATTACCGTCCGGTTACCGTGCGAGATCTTACCGCTAGGTCAATGGCTTGCAGTAAGGTCTCGGACCCAAAATGGATGCACGGCAGTTTTCATTGCGCACGTCCATTTTCGGCAAAAAAAAGGGCATTTTTTTGTAGGTACGCTAAAAAATAATTCTGTGCATGCCCAAAACATGCGTCTACACTACCACAGGCAATTTTTCAGCGCACCTTAGTAAAAGGACCTCCCCCCCCCCCCCCCCCCCCCCTCCAGTTTTTATACTCTGCCTGTCTCTGCCCTATGGGGTGGCACTACCTGATTGGTTCCTTCCTAGACTCCTTGGGCTGATTGGTTCCCTACATATACTGGAACTGTGTCTTCTCTGACATCACATTGGTCTGGTGGAGCTCTCAGTGCCTTGTTCTCGGTTGATAACTGGTGTTTGACCTCAGCTAGTCTGTCATTAATGAATTCTGCAGGTTCTTGCACTCTTCCTTGCCCTGTCATCTTAGATTTGTTCTGTGCCTGGTTTCTCTCCTGTCTCTTCCTCTGCCTCATGTCTGCTATCCACTCCCTCCTAGGGACTGCTGTGCTTCAAGTCCTAGCAGCTTCAACTAGGGCTCAACCCAAAAGGAAAGGGAGCTATTATAGATGAAGGTACACAACTGTTCAAATCCCGCTGCTGCTCCTTGTGATCTTGGGCAAGTCACTTAACCCTCCATTGCCTCAGGTACAAAATTAGATTTTGAGCCCTCCAGGGACAGGGAAATACCCAGTGTACCTGAATGTAACTCACCTTGAGCTACTACTGAAAAAGGTGTGAGCAAAATCTAAATAAATAAACAAACCCTGATCCCTGTTGTTCGCCTTGAGTGTGTACTAACATAGTAACATAGTAACATAGTAGATGACGGCAGAAAAAGACCTGCACGGTCCATCTAGTCTGCCCACGATAAACTCATGTGTATACCTTACCTTGATTTGTACCTGTCTTTTTCAGGGCACAGACCATATAAGTCTGTGCAGCAGTATTTCCCGCCTCCCAACCACCAGTCCCGCCTCCCATCACCGGCTCCGGCACAGACCCCGTATAAGTCTGCCCTCCCCCATCCTAGCCTCTCAACCACCAACCCCTCTTCCCCCCGCCACCCCCGCCTACTAGGTCATGATAGTTTTAAATCTTGAGGCGGGTTTTCCAATCAAATGATATTGGACTGTTGATAGTGCCTTCAATTTGCCAGGCTTGCTTTGCCGCTACATGCGATCATTATTTAACAATTATGGGGTCTTAGCAATTTTTGTTGTATGTTTTTCATATTTGTTTTTCATATTTGAAAAGGACAGGTAAAAATCAAGGTAAGGTATACACAAAAAGTAGCACATGTGAATTTATCTTGTTGGGCAGACTGGATGGACCGTGCAGGTCTTTTTCTGCCGTCATCTACTATGTTACTATGTTTTTATTCTATTATGTACCTATGTTATAATCTGCTGGGTTTGTAAAAATAGTGGGCTAAAAGGTTTTTTTTCATAATAATAGTGCATGTTTATTGTAATCTGCACTAACCAAATCTGTTTTTGAATTTGTAAACCATAAACCTTGTAAATAAATAAATATTTTTTGTTTTTGTCCAGATATAGACTCTGTTCACGTTAGCTGCGTATGACTGCTTGAGATTCATACATCACTCCTTTCCTTTTTGTGGTTGACTTGTTCAGACTGGCCAAAGCAGCGTAGCGGCTACCGCTGTTCTTCCCATAGGCACGGTCTTCCTCAGTTTCTCTCCCTGGGAGAGGGGGTGGAGTCCCCAGTGGCAGCATCTGGATCTTTGCGATGACATGGCTTTCTTTAGGTTTTTTTGTGCTGACAGAGGATTGGGTCCTCGCTGGCAGGTGCCACTACTCTTCATTGCTGCCGTTGTGGCCTCCCTTTCATCAGCTCCTTTTTTCTTGGCTGGCTGCTGTGAGACTCCCAGTGCAAACAAACCTATTTATATAGACAGACAGATGGGCACTCCCCAATAGGTGTAATCGGTTGGGTAAAATGAGCTTGAAAATGTTTCCTCCCTAGTGTATAAAACTAATAAACCACGTACGACCATCTACACTTCCGTCGAACACTAAAAACTTACCTGTTTAAAAAGGCATACCCTACCAATCCAACATAAATGCTCGATCTCTGTAAAAAAAAAAAAAAAAAAAAATGGACGTAACACAACCCTTCTGAGTACATTTCCCTTATGTGGCTATACCACATAAATATTATCTTACCACAACTTCACTTTGTATTTGTTTACACCGGAGTCTGCAATCGCCTCTCCGGTACTATGTAAGCCACATTGAGCCTGCAAATAGGTGGGAAAATGTGGGATATAAATAAATAGAGACCACTATCCCCCCTCCCAATGCCCCCCCCACACTTGTGCCTACCTCGTTGTAGTAGTTGGAGGAGGGAAGGGGCTAGACTCCCTCCTCTTCGGGTGCCTCTGCAAAATGGCGTCATCCTGCCCTACCTGGTTAAGCCCTGCCCAGTGCATCACATTTTGAAGAGGCGCCTGAAGAGGAGGGAGGAAGTGCTAGTCCCTTCCTCCTCCAACTACTATGAGATAGGCAGCGGGAGGAAGGCATTGGGAGGGGGGAATAGCGGTCCACTGGACCACCAAGGCATTTTAGTTCATGTTGGCGGGGAGGAGGGGGGTGAAGCTAGCGGACCCACTGGCCCACCAGGGGTTTTGTGGGGGGGGGGGGGGGGTCTTTAGGTTTGACAGATCCGGGAGAAAATCCCGGACCTATCAAACCTCTTCTGCTGTTTGACAGGTCCAGGAGTTTGACAGCCCGGACCTGTCAAACAGCTTCTGCAGGAGGATTGTTTTGGTCACATATACAGGCACAATCCTCACAGAAGCACCCCTATGATCAGAGCTAATAGCATACTATTACCGCTGATTATAGGGGCATTAAAGCCCCGCGCTGTTGTTGTGCAAATTTTAGAGCGCTGTTTGGAACAGCTTGGGGCTTCTGATCATCGGCCCATTAATTAGCACATTCAGGTTCATTTGGACCTTGTTTCAATGTATGTGCTGTAATTTTTTTTTTTTGCTTGCCTGCAGTTGTGCATTTTTTTTTAATCAGTCAGGAAGCACCGAACAATGGGAATACAGTAATCCAGTTTCAGAGATTTTCCATATCCTGCTGTGAAAGTGGATGCAGGCTTTCCCATTATTTAAAGAAGCAAAAATGTCATCCTTTCATTAGTGAGCCAAGGCATCAAAATCAAAACTAGATCTCTGTAAAATTCCAGGATTTGGGGACAAGGTACAGATGACTGCATCCAATTTAGTTCTGTAGGATAGTTTAACCCACCATTATCTAAACCAGGGGAAGGCAACCTGCTTACACAGAGGGCTGCATGAATGTCCAAACTAACCCCGATGGGCCGCAGTGGAGGAGTGGCCTAGTGGTTAGGGTGGTGGACTCTGGTCCTGGGGAACTGAGTTCGATTCCCACTTCAGGCACAGGCAGCTCCTTGTGACTCTGGGAAAGTCACTTAACCCTCCATTGCCCCAGGTACAAATAAGTACCTGTATATGTAAGCCGCATTGAGCCTGCCATGAGTGGGAAAGTGCGGGGTACAAATATAACTTAAATAAATAAATAAATAATGTCAGAACCAGAAATGCACAGAGCTCCATAGAGCTTCTGAGATAGATAAATAAAAATTGAATTAAAAATGATGGAAACAAACTGTTAAAATAGCTATTTTGAAAATATTTGTGAAATACAGTATTTAAAATCACCAAAGCTCTGGTTAATGATGACTTCTGTGTATAATTCCTATGGTCTTGTGGGCTGCAGGTTGCCCACCTCTGGTCTAAACAGGCTAAATTCTCTCCCCCAGGTGTAGATTAGAGCTTCGCAAACCTGTCCCACAAGCCAGCCAGCTTTTCAGGATACAGTGAATATGCACAAAAGAGATTTGCATGTACTGCTTCCATTGTTTGCAAATCTATCTCATGAATATACATTGTAAATGTTAAGAATGTGTGCATGGTTATTTTTCCCAGGTTTTTTTTCATTATGTTACAGGAGCAATGCCATTAACAGTACTTCCATATCATCAAGCTGATCAATCCATAGACTGGTGGGTTGTGTCCATCTACCAGCAGGTGGAGATAGAGAGCAAACTTTTGCCTCCCTATATGTGGTCATGTGCTGCCGGAAACTCCTCAGTATGTTCTCTATCTCAGCAGGTGGTGGTCACACACAGCAGCAGCTCTGGCTAGGCCTCCAAGCCTAATTTTTAGGTTTTGTTGAGTGCCTGGGGTTGAGGGCTCTTTTGAGCAAGTGCAAACCTGGTGGTGCCAGGTCCCTCCTTTTCTCCCCCCTCCCGCTGGCTCCGTTAAAAAAAAAAAAAAAAAAAAAAAAATTTGAACGGCCTTAAAGGCGTTTATTTCGACGTTTATTTAAGCGTCTATTGCAGCTACTCACTGAGACACCAGGTCGTTACAACTCGGAGCGGACAGCAGGTAATTTTACCTTTTTATAGCGGGCGGGGGTTCCCCGATTCTTCTCCTCGTGGCTCATGGCGTCGGAGGGCGAGGGCGCAAAGGGTCGCTCCCCGGGTCGCTCGAGCGCTTCTAGAGGGGATGCGGGGGTCTTCAAGCCGGATTCGCCCTTGGTGGGTGACAGTTTCGCGACCGATGCATGTCCCGGTCCTTCCTCCGGCGTGGCGGTTTTTCCCGCCATAAACGCCCATCCCCCGCTCCTCGCCTCCGCCATCTTGGCCGGCCACGCGGCTCGGACGGCTTCTTCTTGGGCCGCCCTTGAGGTTGGAGACATTAATGCCATGAACGCCCTTAATTTGGGCGACGGCACAGAAGCGGCTAAAGTTAAGAGCCGTTCTTCCCGCGCGGCTCCTTCGCGAAGTTTCGCGCCGGACGCCATTTTGGATGCGCAGCATGTCTCTCCCCCGCTATTGCGAGCGCCGGTTGAGAGCGCGCCTAGGGCTGTTGCCCAGGCTGCGGAGGTGCACAGTCTGGGGGGTTTCTCCCCCGAGTTTGTTTTGCTGCTGCATCGGGCCTTCCTCATGCACAACGCTGCCCCCGCTCCCTCCTCTGGTAAAGAGGTTGAGGTTCCCAGAGGTAAACGCCCTCGGGTGGATTCCCAGGCCTTGGAGGAATTTGTCTCCTCCGATGTAGATGAGGGCAGCGTGTCTGAGGTCTCCCAACGGTCCTTTGCGGATTCCTTGGTGGAGACGGATCCCCGCTCGGATGGAGCGGATGACCCCTCTGCAGCGCGGCTTTTTCGCCCGGAGGATTTGCCCAACCTGTTGTTACAGGCCATGGACACTTTGAAGATATCCTCTCCGGAGGACGTCTCTCCCTCAGCCCCTGTTGGCTCTGCCATTATGCTGGGGACTAAGCGCCCGCCTAGAACCTTCCACGTGCATGATGCCATGCACACCTTAATTTCGGCTCAATGGGATGTCCCAGAAGCGAGCCTTAAAGTGGCTAGGGCTATGTCCCGCCTCTATCCTTTGGCTGTGAGTGAACGCGAGGCCTATCTGTGGCCTACCGTGGATTCTTTAATCACTGCGGTGACTAAGAAAACGGCATTGCCGGTGGAAGGTGGCACGGCCCTAAAGGACGCCCAAGACAGGAGATTGGAGGCGGCTTTAAGGTCGTCCTTTGAGGCGGCTGCTTTAAGTTTGCAGGCCTCAGTTTGCGGCTCCTATGTGGCCAGGGCGTGCCTGACTATGGTGCAGCGGGCTTCCCCCTCGGATCATTTCTTGAGGAATGATGGGCCAGCCCTGGAATCGGGCTTAGCCTATTTGGCAGACTTGCTGTATGATGTCTTGAGAGCCTCAGCTAAAGGCATGGCTCAGACTGTCTCTGCGCGGCGGTGGCTTTGGCTGAAACATTGGTCTGCTGACCACGCCTCAAAATCCCGCCTGGCTAGATTGCCTTTTAAAGGCAAGCTGCTCTTTGGGGTCGAGCTGGACAAAATCGTGACTGATCTCGGCACGTCTAAGGGCAAGAAGTTGCCGGAGGTCAGGGCTCGGGCGAGTGCTCGTCCCGGTACCTCCAGAGGACGGTTTCAGGAAGCCCGTCGGTACCGCCCGGGCAGGTCGGGTGCTTCTGCCCCCACTTCCTTTAAGAGGAATTTCTCCCCCAAGCAGCATTCCTTTCGCAGAGACCGCCGTCCCGGAGGTGCTCCCTCCGGTCCTCCCCCAGGGTCTCGTACCCAATGACGGGGTATTGGTCCACGCCCCAGTGCAGATTGGAGGACGGCTGTCCTCGTTTCTGGGCGAGTGGACCACAATAACTTCAGACGCTTGGGTGCTGGAAGTCATCAGAGACGGCTACAAGCTGGAGTTCTGCCGACCCTTAAGAGACGGGTTTGTACTCTCTCCCTGCAAGTCTCCGGTCAAAGCTGTGGCAGTGCAGCAGACTTTGGACAATCTGATCCGCCTGGGTGCGGTCGTTCCGGTGCCAGAAAGTCAGCTTGGCAAGGGGCGTTACTCCATTTACTTTGTGGTACCAAAGAAAGGAGGTTCGGTCCGGCCTATCCTCGACCTCAAAGGGGTCAATCGGGCCTTGAAAGTGCGGCACTTTCGCATGGAGACTCTCCGCTCTGTTATAGCGGCAGTGAAGGCAGGGGAGTACCTGGCATCCTTGGACATCAAGGAAGCGTACCTGCATATTCCCATCTGGCCTCCTCATCAACGCTTTCTGCGTTTTGCAGTCCTGGGCCGACACTTCCAGTTCAGAGCCCTCCCGTTCGGGTTGGCTACTGCTCCGCGGACCTTTTCCAAGGTAATGGTGGTCATAGCGGCCTTCCTGCGAAAGGAAGGAGTACAAGTCCATCCTTATCTGGACGACTGGTTGATCCGAGCCCCCTCTTATGCAGAGTGCGGCAAAGCTGTGGACCGGGTAGTTGCTCTTTTGAGCTCCCTGGGATGGATCATCAACTGGGAGAAGAGCCAGCTGCGCCCGACTCAGTCCCTGGAGTATCTGGGAGTTCGATTCGACACCCAAGTGGGCAGAGTGTTCCTGCCAGACAATCGGATTGTCAAGCTTCAGGCTCAGGTGGACCAGTTCCTAGTAGCCTCTCCTCTTCGGGCTTGGGACTATGTGCAGCTGTTGGGCTCTATGACGGCCACGATGGAAGTAGTGCCCTGGGCCAGGGCTCATATGAGACCACTACAACACTCTCTGCTGCAGCGCTGGACTCCGATGTCGGAGGATTATGCTGTGCGTCTTCCCTTGGATCCAGCAGTGCGCAAGGCGCTGAGCTGGTGGATGCAGACAGACAAGTTGTCTGCGGGAATGCCTCTGGTGTCCCCAGAGTGGATTGTCGTCACGACGGACGCCTCGTTATCGGGCTGGGGAGCCCACTGCTTGGGAAGGACAGCGCAGGGGCTCTGGTCTCCTGCAGAGGCAAAGTGGTCTATCAACCTCCTGGAACTCAGAGCCATTCGGTTGGCGCTTTTGGAGTTCATCCCGGTACTGGTGTTCAAGCCTGTACGGGTCCTGTCGGACAATGCCACGGCTGTGGCCTATGTCAACCGCCAGGGAGGTACCAAGAGCGCCCCTCTAGCCAAGGAAGCTATGAGTCTATGCCAGTGGGCGGAAGCGAACCTGGAACAGCTGTCAGCGGCCCACATTGCCGGAGTCATGAATGTCAAGGCGGACTTTCTCAGTCGCCATACCTTGGAGCCCGGAGAGTGGCAGCTATCTGCTCAGGCGTTCTTGGACATCACGAAGCGCTGGGGCCAGCCGAGCCTAGATCTGATGGCGTCATCGGCCAATTGCCAAGTGCCGCGCTTCTTCAGCAGAGGACGGGACCCTCGATCCCTGGGAGTAGATGCTCTTCTCCAACAATGGCCGACACAAGAGCTTCTCTATGTGTTCCCGCCCTGGCCCATGTTGGGCAGGGTACTAGACCGGGTGGCAAAGCATCCCGGCAGGATAATCCTGGTGGGTCCGGATTGGCCCAGGCGTCCCTGGTATGCGGACTTGATCAGGCTCTCAGTCGACGATCCCCTGCGGTTGCCAGTGGAGCAGGGCCTGTTACATCAGGGTCCCGTGGTGATGGAGGATCCCTCCCCCTTTGGTCTTACGGCCTGGCTATTGAGCGGCAGCGTCTGAGGAAGAAGGGCTTCTCAGACAAGGTCATCGCCACTATGCTGAGAGCGAGGAAACGCTCTACTTCTACTGCTTACGCCAGGGTTTGGCGTATCTTTGCAGCGTGGTGTGAAGCAGGCTCTCTTTCTCCTTTCACTGCTCCAATTTCTTCAGTGTTGACGTTCCTGCAAGAAGGTCTGGACAAAGGCCTGTCGCTCAGTTCCCTTAAGGTCCAGGTAGCGGCTCTGGCTTGCTTCAGGGGCCGCCTGAAGGGTGCTTCCCTGGCTTCGCAGCCAGATGTGGTGCGCTTTCTCAAGGGGGTTAATCACCTGCGCCCTCCTCTGCACTCAGTGGTGCCTGCGTGGAATCTCAACCTGGTGCTAAGAGCATTGCAGAAGCCGCCGTTTGAACCCTTGTCAAGGGCATCTCTGAAAGACCTGACGTTGAAAGCAGTCTTTTTGGTGGCTATCACTTCAGCCAGAAGAGTTTCCGAGCTCCAGGCGCTCTCGTGTCGAGAGCCTTTTCTACAGTTCACTGAGGCAGGAGTGACTATTCGCACAGTGCCTTCCTTCCTGCCCAAGATTGTTTCTCGCTTCCATGTGAATCAGCAGCTATGTCTCCCTTCCTTTCGTAGGGAGGACTACCCAGAGGAGTACTCTGCTCTTAAATATCTGGATGTGAGACGAGTCATCATCAGATACTTGGAAGTGACCAATGATTTCCGGAAATCGGATCATCTGTTTGTCCTGTATACAGGTCCTCGTAGGGGTCTGCAGGCTGCTAAGCCTACAGTGGCAAGATGGGTCAAGGAAGCCATTGCAGCGGCTTATGTGGCCGCGGGGAAGGTGCCGCCTATCCAGCTGAAGGCTCACTCTACAAGAGCTCAGGCGGCCTCGATGGCAGAGGCCGGTTCCGTCTCCTTGGAAGAGATATGCAAGGCGGCAACTTGGGCTTCGGCCCATACATTCTCCAAGCATTACCGCTTGACTGTGGCTGCTCGGGCGGAGGCCCGGTTTGGAGCTTCAGTGTTGCGGTCAGGGATTTCTATGTCCCGCCCTGGGTGAGTACTGCTTCGGTACATCCCACCAGTCTATGGATTGATCAGCTTGATGATATGGAAGGTAAAATTATGTATAATCATACCTGATAATTTTCTTTCCATTAATCATAGCTGATCAATCCATAGCCCCTCCCAGATATCTGTATTGTTTTTATTCTGGTTGCATTTCAGGT
This sequence comes from Microcaecilia unicolor, assembly GCF_901765095.1. Lineage (NCBI taxonomy): Eukaryota > Metazoa > Chordata > Amphibia > Gymnophiona > Siphonopidae > Microcaecilia > Microcaecilia unicolor. Next base: position 179,786,422 of record NC_044040.1, on the reverse strand, counting down.
TCAAGTTTAGTCTTCAGTTACTTCAGAAAGACTTCGTGTTCAAGTTTTTTCACTTGGATTCTTCAAGAGTTAAGACGAGTTTGTGTTACAGTGAGCTGCTGCATTCCTCTCCCCTCCGTTTTACGGGGCTGGATTGAGACTTAAAATTCTGCCGGCACTCCCTCCCGCTTCGTGCGGCTGTAGGGCAGTTTTGTACCCCTCCCGCTTCGGCGGTGTTAGGGTCAGTCAGCTCCTCCCGCGGTTGCGGTTGCAGGATAAGCCAGATCCCCCCGCATCGGCGGGTGTGGTGTCCCTCCCCCGCTCCGCGGGGATGAGCTGGACGGATTCCCCTCCCCCGTTTCGGCGGTGGTGAGCTGGGCAGAGTGTCCCTTCGTGGGTGTAATTCTCTAAGTGCTGAGTCCTGCGGATGGAGCTTTGATATCGACATACTGAGGAGTTTCCGGCAGCACATGACCACATATAGGGAGGCAAAAGTTTGCTCTCTATCTCCACCTGCTGGTAGATGGACACAACCCACCAGTCTATGGATTGATCAGCTATGATTAATGGAAAGAAAATTATCAGGTATGATTATACATAATTTTACCTTACTCTTTTTTCAAAGAATACACTTTATTCATGAAGAGTGTACACTATTAATAGCACATTTGTAAAAAAACCACATTGCTTTGATTTGTAAATGGTATGAAATGACACCAAAAATGTCATTTCAAATGAATGCACATCCATAGTGAATATCCTGCAAACTCAACTGGCTAGGGATCCAAATTGGAAACCTCTGATGTAGACTATTCTCCTAAATCTATATAAGGTGCCTATTTAGGTGCCTAAACAGGGGTGATGGCAGGCGCCAAGTGTGGAATAGCAACCAGGGACATTTAGGTGCAATTTATTGCCAGAGAATATGGTAAAAGCAGTTAGCAGGGTTTAAAAAAAGGTTTGGATACTTCCTAAAAGAAAAGTTCATAAAACATTAAGGTGACTTGGGAAAATCCACTGCTTATTGAGCAGGAAGCACCCCAGGAAGAAAAAGCCGATCATCCCTTGAAAAAGCGATAGTGCAAAACAGGCCCAGTCGGGACATTAAGGCTCCTGGACGCTCTACTATATGTATATGAACAGATAAGTGTCGGAATTCCCAAATATTGGGTTATAATATAAACTTTTTAAGAGATATCTTCCACTTATTTCACTCATTGCACCTAATCACAAGTTATTGAAAGTAAAATCAACAAAAAAGAACGGATGGCAGGGGGTGGCAATGATTAAAATTATGTCACAGAAACAAGGCATAAGAAACATACTAGTATGTATAGCCTAAAGTGACTATATGAGACTTCCCCATTATCATTATTAATGATTACATGGGCGCATGTGTGTCTACTTTGATGTTTTGTGTTGTATTTCTAGGATAAGCAGCATAAAATCTGTTTAACTGTTCTGGGGTCTTGCCAGCTACTTGTGACCTAGATTGGCCACTGTCTGAAACGGGATTCTGGGCTTGCTGGACCTTCGGTCTGTCCCAGATGCAATGCTTATGCCTAAGGGTTTTAGTGCATAACTGCAAAGAGGACATTCACATGGAAGACGTGAGCGGGTCATGGGTGATCTGACAGTTTAAGTACGCATTTTATTGAATACTATCAGGAGCCTAACTACTGCGTTTAGGTGCACCCATTTACATCTGCCATAATATAGACACCAATTGCTGACTTATGTTAATATTCTGTAATTGCTTTGCTTTTAGAGTACTAGTGGGCAGATACACAGACTCCGGCACTGTTCCCTACAGTACCAGAAAATACCATCTGTCACAACGAGAACCAAATAGCAGCCAATGCTCGTCACTAACAGCATGCAAATTATATGCACACCGTTAATGTTGAGCATGAGTCGGTAAAGGGGTTGGAACATTCCTGGCGCATGCAATAGGCACAGCTCTTATGCACATGTCCAGTGCATGGGGGGGGGGGGGGTTACTCTCGATGTGCTTAAGAGTCGTGGGCTCAGTCTCCTATTAAACAACCACCCCTTCCAAACAGTAGGAATAGGATGTTTTGCACTCCAGACCCATTACACTGATAAGCTAGTGCCTGATCTTTAGAAAGATGCAAAAATGAAGCAGCCAGGACTCCTCCAGAAGTGACTGGAAGCGCCTCAGACAGGTTCAGCAGCACAGCCTTTCATGCTGCAGCAGAAATCCTGGGCAGAGAGGACTGTAAAAGTCGCCCTGCCCTAGCAACTAGAACCTACCGACAGCTCCGAAGCTGTCAGTAGATTTTAGTCCTTAGGGCAGGGGGTTTCCATGTGCTGTTTCTCTGTGCATTGCACGGAATCGCTGATGAGCTCATTTTAATACTAGCAAGGTCATTACAATGGGACTCTCGATCGCTGCTTCTGTGCACAGTAAAGCAGTGGCCGAAAACCTCTGTGCATTAGCCACACAATAATGTTTTATTTAGACTGGCTAAAACCAGATATGGAGATATAGTCTACATATTGTTGTTAATAGGTTAACAGGGACTTGCAAGCATCTCTTGAATCCTTGGTGTGCACTGCACAAAGTACAGAGGAAAATAACATTTACCCTATGGCTCTGTGTCATTTTGAAATATCAGGGAGAAGCAGTTGAACCTATCCCGGTTTTAAGCAATTTATACTGTTGAGTTGCTCTTTCAGTAGGTTCTGTTGACCTGTCTTAAAACCAGTGTGTTTTTTCTAGCAAAAAAGGTGCTGGTACTCAAACATCAGGCTACCCTTCAGGGATGGGATAATCACTGAGGGACCCACTCCACAATAGCCAGGCCCCCTGCAACCAAAATTTGGGGACCATGAGTCAATTTTAGCAGATACTGGAAAAGGTGCTGGTACTTCGTACCCCCTCAAAAAAAGCTCTGCTTAAAACAGTCTTTTGAGCAGTGCAGTTTTCATCCTGTGGCATCTAGCCAATGAGTTGTTCTAGATCCCTTTTTCCTCTTAGTGGACTGCTCACTGGGGGCCAAAACAGTTTTGAAGTCCCCACTGCTAGATTGCACTTACAATCCAGTCTTTATGCTTCTGGAGCTATCACCATAAGCTTAGCTTGGCCTGCTGAACCCTGAAAGAGACCCTTTTTTTCCCCCAAGCTCAGTGCTTCCTCCCACAACCTGTAGAATGGATCCACTTCCTGCCTAGGGTTCTTCTCAAATTCTGGCACATCCTAAAGTGAGCTAGTATGAACCAGATGTGTTTGGGGTTGAGAGGAATTGCCTTCTAAATGTGGTGTGTGATTCATAATGCCCTGGATAGCTGTAAATAGCATATTCAAAACAAAGCAGAGATAATAATGTATATATATTTTTTTCACTCAACGCACAGTTAAGTTCTGGGATTAATCGCCAGAGGATGTAGTAAAAACAAAGTAACTGAATTTAAGGTTTGGGGAAACTTTTTGGAGGAAAAGTTCATAAACCATTATTAAACAGAGACTCAGGAAACGTCATAGCCAATCCCCGAGGATTAGCGGCATGGAATCTTTTTATATTTTGAGATTCTGCCAGGTACTTGTGACCTGGATTGGCTTCACTGCTGGAAAAAAAAATAGTGGGCTTGACGGGCCTTTTGGTTTGACCCGTTATGGCGGTTCTTTATGTTAAGTGGAAACATACAGGTCGATATTCAAAGCAATTTTAACCAACCAGAAACGGCTCCTGGCTGGTTAAGTCGCTTGTTCGGGGCTAACCGGTCATTTTCAGTGACTCTTAACTGGTCATTGCCTCTGAAAATGTTCTGTTAACGCCTCTCAAAACCAGCTATTTTGGGGGTGTTCTGGGGGCACTTGACCAGTTGAGTGCCGATATTCAGCAGTTAACCGGCTAAGGTAACCATGTAAATAGGACCGCATAAAAGTCACTCATTCCCATAGCTGCTCCCAAAACCTGAAGTTTCTAAATTTTTTCCATAGTTAAGGTCTAGTCAGCCTTTTTTCTTTGTATTCTATGTTTGTGCAGCGCTGCGTATGCCTTGCAGCGCTATAAAAATGCTAAATAGTAGTAGTAGTAGTAGTATATTTGTAAGGCTGACTAGACCTTAACTATGGAAAAAATTTAGAAACTTCAAATTTTGGGAGTGGCTATGGGAGTGAGTGACTACTATGGCCCATCCACATGGTTGGGTTCCTTCTCTGCTACTCTTTAACAAGGGAATAGACATCTTGAAAAGCGGAGAGAGGCAGAGAAGATGTTTGTTCTCTGCAGAGGTTTCTCCCACTGCTGTATCTTCAATGGGAAGGCCTAATAGAGTGGGCCTGTATCTTGGGTTTTTCACTGTTTTATTGCCATGGGAATGAGCTAGCTGTGTCTGATTTCTGGGAAGGAAAAGCCAATAAACTCTGTGGGTCTAGCCTTTGGAGGTTGTCCATCTCAGGGTGAGAAGAGTGGAGCCATGGATGGGAGACTGTAGAATTGAGGTACCAGAAAGAATCCTTAATCGTAACAGTAGAGGAAATTGGAGTGTCATGGGATAGGAGGTAGTGTTCTATTGTGGATTAAAAACTGGTTAAAAGATAGAAGATAGAGAGAGTAGGGTTAAATGGTCAGTATTCTCAATGGAGAAGGGTAGATAGTAGGGTTCCCCAGGGGTCTGTGCTGGGACCGCTGCTTTTTAACATATTTATAAATGATCTAGAGATGGCAGTAACTAGTGAGGTAATTACATTTGCTGATGACACAAAGTTATTCAGAATTGTTAAATCGCAAGAGGATTGTGAAAATTACAAGAGGACCTTATGAGACTGGGAGATTGGGCATCCAAATGGCAGATGATGTTTAATGTGAGCAAGTTTAAAGTGATGCATGTGGGAAAGTGGAACGCGAAATATAGCTACATAATGAAAGGTTGCACATTAGGAGTCGCTCATCAGGAAAGGGATCTAGGTGTCATCGTTGATGATACATTGAAACTCTCTGCTCGGTGTGCGGCAGCGGCTAAGAAAGCAAATAGAATGTTAGGCATTACTAGGAAAGGTATGGAATACAAAAATGAGGACATTATAATGCCTTTGTATTGCCCCGTGGTGCGACCGCACCTCAAATATTGTGTGCAATTCTGGTCACTGCATCTCAAAAAAAGATATAATGGAATTAGAAAAGTTACAGAGAAGGTGATGAAAATGATAAAGGAAACGGGACGACTTCCCTGTGAGGAAAGGCTAAAGCAGCTAGGGCTTTTCTGAGGGGAGATATGATAGAGGTCTATAAAATAACGAGTGGAGTGGAATGGGTAGACGTGAATCTCTTGTTTATGCTTTCCAAAAATACTAGGACTAGGGGGCACACAATGAAGCTACAAAGTAGTAAATTTAAAACGAATCGGAGAAATATTCCTTCACTCAACGTGCAATTAAACTCTGGAATTCGTTGCCAGTGAGTGTAGTAAAAGCAGTTAGCTTAGTGGAGTTTAAAAAAGGTTTTGATAGCTTCCTTAAAGAAAAGTCCATAAGCCATTATTAAGATGGATTTGGGGAAAATCCACTGCTTATTTCTAGGATAACCTTCTTCCTCTTTCACTCCAAACCTCTTTCTTAGAATCTTGTGAAAATTTTGACCAACACCTGGGCTGTATTATTGGTCACTCCTGGAGGGCAGTACCATAGCAAAGTGGTTCAGTCTACACAACTCACACTATTGTCCATATATTCTGTGCTGAGAGGAATATTAATATAGATCTTAGTAGGTGGTCCAAAAACCCTCTACATTACGTTTTCTGAAGTAGTCTGCCAGATGTAGTGGTACGTACAGTGACTTATGAATAATGACCAATAAAACAGTACCTGACAAGAATCCAGTTTAAGAAGCAGTTGAGGGCCAGATTAATTTTTGAGCAAAATGTATTCAAGGCAGACAACTTTAGGGGAGTAGACAAACTTGTAGGAGCCAGAGGCAACAACCTGAATACTGACAAGCAAATCTAGAAAGCAAGGCTGTAGGAGGTCAGATCACAAATAAGGTGCAGGCAGGAGGAGGCAACCTCAGACAGGTCAAGACAAGGCACATAGGAACACAAACTGGAATAGACCAGAAACAGGAAATTGGGAACAGATCCAAGCATAGCTGGCCGGAAACAGGAAATCAGGAACAAGTCAGATTGCACAGCTGCTGCAATTGCCAGGAGCAAGGGTGAATCTGGGAACCGTCCAATGCTGTCAGTCCTGTTGGTCACATGCTGGTGACAGAGGGCAGAGCTCCCAGGATGGTGACAGAGCTTACCAGGGTAAAGCAGAATGCAAGCTTTTCCCTCTTTGTGCTAAAAAGCAGTCCAATTCATCTGAGCCAGTGGAGCTGTGACATTTCATTGCATATGTAAATGGTGGCAGAAGAGCAAAGAACCTTGCATCAATGTATCTGTCTGAGAAATTACTGTGTGGTTGCTGATGGCCCAGAAATCAGAATAAAAGGGGCTTGTGTGGAGAGGGTTAGTGCATCTTTTTTTTTTTTTTTTTCATAATACTTTGCAGATTTTTGGAACATTGCACACCCCAATTGAAAAGCGGCGTTTTTGCTGACCTTGTTGGAAGGCTAATGCTATTTCTGGGAAATAAGTGAAACAAGCAGTTCTTTGTTGGCAGAGAGAGAGCTTTTTTTTTTTTTTTTTTTTTTTAATTTTCTATCTTCAGATCCACAGTATCATGATTAAGTCAGAAGCAGAAGAGTATGGCCGGATTTTTCACTTCACCTCTGTGCACATGTGGTTTTCATCTGACTGCACTGCCTGACACCTGATTATGATCAGCCTACGTGAATTATGGCACAGACTTGCCCAATACTCCAGAAGGGAAAAACATTCCCTAACTGGGTCCAGGCACTGCTTATAGTGAAATAACAGAAGTTGGTACAGTCGGGTGGGCTGGCACATATGCCAGAAACGATTTCCACCTGTGTGTTTTGGCTGCCATTTCCCTGCAGGTCTTGGTGCCCAGACAGCAATCCTCGACATTTGGACGTTCAGTAAATGCCGTGTTGCGCAATCCTTTATAATGTTTTTTTTTTTGTCCTTCTCTATCTTCTCCTCTCATCCTATTCTTTTGTGTTGACAAATAGGATATTTTAAAAGTTTTACTGCTCTTTGTTTCCGTAGATCTATCAGAGATGTCACATTACTTCTTTCTATTATCAAAAAAAATGAGTGAAAGTTTTTATAGACCTCGCCTTTCATGGCAAAGCCATCGCACCCCTTTTCTTTCTGAAGGCGTAACAGAAACTCGCTGAAAATAGACAAGAATGCATTAAGAAGGGGCCTGAGCTGCAGGGGCTGTTTTTACAGAAGCAAAGAAATCTGGTCACACATGAGCTACAGTGCAATTAAACATTTCAGTGTTGATTGCCGAAATCAAATTGGAAAGCCATTTTGGGAATCCTTCCGCAGTTCTTATAGAGCAGCCTTTTCCCATTCCTAATTACACGGTGTCTCTGAACTGAGCCTGTGGTTGCCCAGAGGTCACCAGTGATGTTATTTCCTGTCTCTCTGTTAATCCTGCTTGTTTATATTTGAAATTATTCCTTCAAGAGAGCCATGCATACATATGTATTGGTGACCCGTTTCTGTGCTGCCAAATGCAGAAATATTATGGTGCTCTGGGCACTTATTTCAAGTGACGATGATGGAGAGGCATGAAAAACTGCTCCAGGTTTAAGTAACATATATAATTACCTGATTTCTACTGAAACATGAGGATAAGCAGATCGTGTTTTTGGGCACTTTGTATCTCCTCTATTTTGCTCTTCAGCTCCATTGGAATCAGGGCGGGTATTTGAAGCCATGAACCTTCATTTTCACCTACCCAGGAATTTTCCACCTATTTCATATTACCCACTACCCCTACTTTCCTTCAGCCCAACATATCTATTCTGGTCATTGCAATGGCTGATTTAGTCCAAGGACTATGGGCTGGACCTTTTTCTGGATGTTCTGCAATCATGGACCCTATTTCCAGCCTTATGCAGGGACCATCACCTCTCAAGAGTATTCCCAGTCCCAGTTGATGCAGAGTGTGAAAGTGGTTGGTAGCTCATTTGTTTAGGAAGGCCGAGGTAGAAGAGCCCTGAACTGCACAGAATTTCTCTTCCCCCCTGCACCCAAGGATTCTCTTAATCTCCTGCTTTTCTACTTTCTCCTCACAGTGCTTAAGGGTATAGTACTACTACTACTACTTATCATTTCTATAGCGCTACTGGACGTACGCAGCGCTGTACACTTGAACATGAAGAGACAGTCCCTGCTCGACAGAGCTTACAATCTAATTAGGACAGACAAACAGGACAAACAAAAGGTTAGGGAATATTAAAGTGAGGATGATATAAGAGTTCTGAACAAGTGAACAAGGGTTAGGAATTAAAAGCAGCATCAAAAAGGTGGGCTTTTAGCTTAGATTTGAAGACGGTCAGAGATGGAGCTTGACGTACCGGCTCAGGAAGTCTATTCCAGGCATATGGTGCAGCAAGATAAAAGGAATGGAGTCTGGAGTTAGCGGTGGAGGAGAAGGGTGCAGATAAGAGAGATTTACCCAGTGAACGGATTTCCCGGGGAGGAATGTAGTGAGAGATAGTAACATAGTAGATGACGGCAGAAAAAGACCTGCACGGTCCATCTAGTCTGTCCACGATAAACTCATATGTGTATACCTTACCTTGATTTGTACCTGTCTTTTTCAGGGCACAGACCGTATAAGTCTGTCCAGCAGTATTTCCCGCCTCCCAACCACCAGTCCCGCCTCCCATCACTGGCTCCGGCACAGACCCCGTATAAGTCTGCCCTCCCCATCCTAGCCTCTCAACCACCAACCCCTCTTCCCCCCGCCACCCAATTTCAGCTAAGCTTCTGTGGATCCATTCCTTCTGCACAGGATTCCTTTATGCCTGTCCCACACATGTTTGAATTCCGTTACCGTTTTCATCTCCACCACCTCCCGCGGGAGGGCATTCCAAGCGTTCACCACCCTCTCCGTGAAGAAATACTTCCTGACATCTTTCCTGAGTCTGCCCCCCTTCAATCTCATTTCATGACCTCTCGTTCTACCGCCTTCCCATCTCCAGAAAAGATTCGTTTGCGGATTAATACCTTTCAAATATTTGAACGTCTGTATCATATCACCCCTGTTCCTCCTTTCCTCCAGAGTATACATGTTCAGGTCAGCAAGTCTCTCTTCATACGTCTTGGAACGCAACTCCCATACCATCCTCGTAGCTTTTCTTTGCACCGCTTCCATTTTTTTAACATCCTTCGCAAGGTACGGCCTCCAAAACTGAACACAATACTCCAGGTGGGGCCTCACCAACGTCTTATACAGGGGCATTAAAACCTCCTTTCTTCTGCTGGTCACACCTCTCTCTATACAGCTTAGCAACCTTCTCGCTACGGCCACCGCCTTGTCGCACTGTTTCATTGCCTTCAGGTCCTCAGATACTATCACCCCAAGATCCCTCTCCCCGTCCGTGTCTATCAGGCTCTCCCCACCTAACACATACGCCTCCCTTGGATTTCTACTTCCTAAGTGCATCACTTTGCATTTCTTCGCATTGAATTTTAATTGCCAAACGTTAGACCATTTTTCCAGCTTCCTCAGATCTTTTTTCATGTTTTCCACTCCCTCCGGGGTGTCCACTCTGTTGCAAATCTTGGTGTCATCCGCAAAAAGGCAAACTTTACCTTGTAACCCTTCGGCAATGTCACTCACAAATATATTGAACAGAATGGGCCCCAGCACCGATCCCTGAGGCACTCCACTACTCACCTTTCCCTCCTCCGAGCGAACTCCATTCACTACCACCCTCTGGCGTCTGCCCGTCAACCAGTTCCTAATCCAGTTCACCACTTTGGGTCCTATCTTCAGCCCTTCTAGTTTATTCAAGAGCCTCCTGTGGGGAACCGCACTGAGGAGCTGCAGAGGAGCTGCAGAGTGAATGCACTTATAGGTCAATAAGAGGAGTTTGAACTGTATGCGGAAACAGATAGGAAGCCAGTGAAGTGACTGCTTAAGTTTGCGGTACACCAGAAAATATGCTGCTGCTATATGATTGGGGAAAAATTCAAACACATGTTATTTAAAAAAAGAGGGATAATGAGCTTCCAAGCCTGCTAATGGCTGGGAAAATGTGGGATACAAATGTTACAAATAAATAAATATCCCCACTATGAACTAAAGTGCATTAATTTTCTCATACTATTTGGTTGTGAGAAAATTAATGACATTAGAGTGGGAGAGAAAAGGTTGGCACGCCAACGCTGCATCACAGGGTAACTATATTAACCTCTTTGGCAACCATTCTAACACAAAAAAAAGGCTATTTAGAGAAACTGATTGTTTTCCTGCCTTGAAGACACAACAACAAACCCTCACAAACTCCACCATCCTTGCTCCCCCCACCCAAAAAAAAAATTGTTTACCCAAGATTCTGGAAGTTTAATTTACCCACCCTTACCCTTCTGTTAGTTCTTAAGTTCCTGCTGTCTTGCCCAGTATTGTTAAAATCATGCAGGCTCTGTCCACGTACAGGTCAAAATGTGAAGCAGAATTGTGAAAGCAAAAGCACCAGTTTGACAGTTTGAGAACAAGTTTGCAGGAGGTTAAGCACCCCTCCTCCTCCTGCCAAAGAGGTTCAAGGAGGCCTGGTCCTGGGGAAGTTTGAGGGGTGGGCGGCTTTGTTACAGACAGCCCAGGCATGGATTGTGAACTTCAAAGAACATGGGCAGGGTAGAGTTGGGATAAGAAGCAAACATTCTGTTCACTAGTAAAAATGGCCCATTTCTGGCGCCGATGAAACGGGCGCTAGCGGGCACGGGACTCCCTTCCCCTCCCCTTACGGTACCTGTTCCGTCGGCCCAGGAAAGAAAGAGTCCCCTCTTCCCACCTGTAGCGATGGCTTCCTTGCTGCATGGTGTGGGAGTCCGGCTCTCGGCGTTTCAAAATGGCCGCCGAGAGTTGAAGTCTCGCGAGGCAGCTTGAACTCTCGGCGGCCATTTTGAAACGCCGAGAGCTGGACTCCCACACCATGCAGCAAGGAAGCCACCGCTACGGGAGGAAAGAGGGGGCTCTTTCTTTCCTGGGCCGACGGAACAGGTAACTCTAGACCACCAGGGAGACACGCGTAAGGGGAGGGGAGGTGACAGGAAGGGAGGGAGGTTGGTGAAGTTAAGCGTGTGCTACCGTGGGCGGGGCTATGTGGCAAAAGGGGCGGGGTTCATGTGCACGTCAGTGGTGGTTGGGATTTGCTCCCCGTGCGGTTGGGATTTGCTCCCCGTGCGTTAATTTGTTTTCATGTTCCTCCCTCGACGTCATCACGTGTGACGCGAGGGCGGGGCATGAAGATGTTGTGGTGGTGGCTTCACCACCATGAAACTACGAACCGGTGTGTGAGTGACTTCAGTGACGTCAGTGTCCTCAGAACGTTGAGGCTGCGTTTTATTATAGTAGATATACCCAATACCCACCTCCAGGCAATATATAAATATATATATATATATATATATATATATATATATATATATATATATATATATATATAAAGGCAAACATCATAAAAAAGCATTACAAAATCTTTCAGGACAGGGTTAACGTAAGGAAAAGACTGCTTCCCATCTGGGGTCAGCTATTGCACTTAGCATCAGGCTGTTGTCTGGGTTAATCACCTCAGTTCCAGGAGATAAGGGCTCTCTGAAGTTTTAGCTGCTTGTGTGGGGGTGGGGCACACGCCCCCTTCAACTCAATGATATGGCCAAACACTGGCAGACATATTGGGACCTAATGGAATTCCTACTGCCTCTGTGGCACTATCAGCAGTGTGGAGCACATTGGTGCTTTTGGTAATTTTCTGTCTTATCCACCCTGGCCATTGACCCTGCCTAGATTATTAAAAATTACTTCCTAAAAATAGATTATGTTTAAAAAATACTTAAATTCTGAGGTTTACAGCTCCATCTGTACCTCCAATCTCTCAAATTTATTACTCTACTGTCCTCCCATCCATGTCCATCAATTCTCCTCTTTCCTCCCCTTCCTCCTCCCCTCCCCTTCCCTCCTCTCCCTCCTTCTCCTTGATGTCCAGCGATTCTCTCCTCCCCTCGATTTGTACCTGAACATTCTCTGGCTGGCTGTCGATCAGGGAGCTGAGGGTGGGAAGGAGCAGATGGACCGTCCGAGAGCTGCCTGGCGATTCTTCCCTCCTGACATAATCTCGCCTCCTGCATTCCCTTCCCCCTCATTGTTCCGCCCTCTGGCGTCATTACGTTTTGATGCGAGGGCGGGGCAATGAGTGGGAATGGGTGTTATGAACCCAGGCATCCAGATGTAGAATGTTGGAGGTGCAAATTATTATATAGGATAAGAATGTGTTGTTTTTAAAGATACAAATATATCCAGCTGTTTCTCATCTGATGCAAAAGAGAAGGAAACAGTTTCTTATGATATGACCCCAGGTGTTGCACTTGGGGACTACATTTGTTCATAGACATCCATGTCTTTTCACAGTGTTTATTATATCTTTTCTGATCCCTCAGAACTCTCAGCTTTTGTAGCCATTAAGAGTCCAGTAACTTCTAGTACTCTTCAGTGAATATATATTTGTTTGTTCTGTGTGTTATTAGGACCTGATTTACTGCAAGCTGCCCTCTTTTTCTTCATTTTGTTTTTCCCTTTTAGCGGTTTGATTGTTCTTCTTTGTTTTCTTTGGCTTTTCCCACCAAGTGGTTAGAGTATGATATATTGGTGGTTATTTAGTGGAGTGCACGTATTTCTCTTGAACAATTTATTGATGTATTTATTTTTGTTTATTGCAACTTTCAAATTGGTTAAAAAATACTGGTGACACACCTCAATCAAATGCAAACAGGAAGTATACAAACCTAAATTTAACAGATTAGTTAGCCAACTTTTACTAACTCAACAGCATCTTGAGTTTTCGGAAAATCAGGAAAAAAAAGTGAACAGACCTGTGCCACTCTGTGTCATATTCCTTTGTGAAGTCATATGCCAGGAAATGACATCAGAGAATAGGCGGAACAATAGTCCCAATACTCACCTCAGTATCATTACAGGGAGACTATACTTGCCCCGGATAGTAGCAGCAGTATTACAGTGTCTCTCATCTCTGGACAGCTCTATAAAAGATGCCCCAGGGCTTGGTAAAACATTTGTTCTGTTGAAAGTACAGGCGGTACACCAAAAGTGAGTCCTTTGATGCTAGTGTATAACAAAATTTTGTTTCTGGAAGCATTTTTGTTTTACTAAAAGTGCTATCTAGAACTTGAACATTTTCTATTGCTGATTTTGTTTTAGTTCTATTTGTGGTTTTGCTGCAATGAACATTAATTTTGCCTTTCAGGAAACACCACTGAAGTAAGGCTTGCCATTTTGCAGAAGACCCAGCTTGTTCGTTTCTTGTTTTTCTTGTTCGTATCACTTGCAGGTCATATGTTGTCAGGGTCAGGGCTTGCTCCATCCAACTCATTCTTGTCAGGCAGCAGGACACCAACAGAGAGCTGGATTTCTCTCTGACAATAAATCAACAGTAGAAAAGTGCAATTTACGAGTTCCCTACTCATGACTCTTGGGAAAGAATCAAAGTAAACACTCTTTTCCATAATGGTAGTGGCTAACTTGAGTCTCTCTTGTTAGGAAAGTGCAACTTGCTGTATAGGGTATATCTTACAAAAGGTACCCTATGAGGATGAGCAGTAACCTTCAACTGATGTTTCTGGAAGGTTGCCACAATCCAGTCTTTGGGCCGACTTCAAGCAGTGAGAACTATGGTGGATTTCTTTTCCTAACTGCTTGTGGTCCATAAATGATAAGGGCTAAGTAGTTTGTAGTCCACTTCAACCTGCTGATAAGAAACTGATTGGAAGTAGCCCTGTGACCTTCCTATTTCCATTCTTAGCCTTGAATTTTTTTTTTCTTCTGAGCTGAATAAAGTTTGAAAAAAACGCTTTCGTGTAGCAATGGCAATTGTAAATGCAAAGCCTGTGTTAGGCCATATGAGGTATATCAAGCGTGTGAAATATATATATATATTTATCTGTAACAAGTTTTTAAGGGTTATTATCATCTCCTTTAGCAAGTTAGAAAAGAAACAGCCCAGTTAGGCTGGATTTTAAATAGTATGGAGTAATCTAAGACATTGGCCTTCTTATATTCAGGGGCCTCAGCGTATCAACTTAAGAGGGGGTTCCAAAGCCTGCCTGCAGACTATGCCTCTTTCAACTTGCGGTAGATCTGAGGCTGCCTCTGGCAATGAGGCTCAGGGCAGTTACCCTGTTTGCCACCTTTTAACACCAACTCTGCACCTATGTCCATTCCCCCCCCCCCCCCCAACCCTTACTGGACTATATTGATATATGCTCTGGTTTTTTGCAGACCTAATGAAAAAGGATCACTCCATAATCCATAATGTACCCAGGCAAAGAGTAGAATGTATCAAAATATGAAATGTTGCTGATTGACAGTGATCCTTTATCAGTCAGATGCAGAATAGGCAGGTTCATTAAAATCTCGATGTAATAACGGGCGTCAGATTTTCCGTTGATGGAAACTTGTTGCAGTGAACTCCAGGGACTCTAGTGACTTTGCCAGCTCACTGTTTCTTTGCAGAAAGTAGTGGCAACCTAATAAAGAGTGCTGGCAAATCTAGGGCTGGCCCAACCATTATGCAGGACTAGGCAGTTGGCCAGGGCAGCAGCTTCTGGAGGTGGGTTGGGGGGAGGGGGGGTCGGTTGAGGGAGAGCACTGAAGTGCAGCTGCCATCAGAGCAAAACAATAGGTCCTGACAGCCACAAAGTTAAAGAAATAACAGATTCTTCTGGGAGGTGTCATGTTAGGGGTGATAATTATTGTTAGGAGGGCCCAAGGGGCTGGGAAATTAATTACGGGGGACACAAGGCTAAAGATTTGCCTAGGACCCCTAACCTAATATCCTTGCACTGGCCCTGGGCAAATCACATGCTCTTCTCATGTTGTGCATAACGTTCTATTTCTTCAGTAAGATGGACTAGGTCAGTTTTACATTTGGAAAAAAATCAGTTACATTCTTCTCTGGTTTAGTGTTTTAATGCCAAAAGGAAGATGATTTGTACTCTATTGCCGGAGTTTTCCAGAACAGTGTTTATATTGAACAGAATGATTTCACTTGTGTTCTTTGATTGTGAGAACACTTTAGATAAACCATGAATATCCTGTTATGAAAAGGGGGTATCAGTTTGATTAATCTTGGTCCACATTACACAAAGTATCAGCAACATTAAGAAGAAATGTTTTGTTGTAGATACACGTACTAATAAACATATCATAAGAACTGGCATGTAGGGATGTATATTCATTAGTCACATTTGGTTTGTTAGTGTGCCTTAAAAAAATTTAGTGCACGATAAATTGGTTTAAAACACTTAAATCTACAAATTAATGTGCGTTAAGTTGATTAGTGTGCGTTTAAAGTGTTAATGAGGAAAAAGGCCAGATGAGCCAAAGATCTTTGCCTTCTGCACATCGCTACTGGCAGGGAGGGAATATCCTATCAGTTGGCATAGGATTATGGGATCAACACAGCAAAGGCAAGGTTCAAGAAGTTTCAAGCGCAGTTAACAGAATATGCTGAAATGTTTTGATTAGAAGCCACCCACTGGAACTTTTCAATTAAAATATAAATTGAAATTAGAGCATTAACTAAAGGGCTGGATTTTTATTAGTAACTGTAATAATTTAAAAGCTGTATGTAGGAAAGGAGAAACAGGGGTGATATGATACAGACGTTCAAATATTTGAAAGGTATAAATCTGCAAACGAACCTTTTCCGGAGATGAGAAGGCGGTAGAACGAGAGGGCATGAAATGAGATTGAAGGGGGGCAGACTCAAGAAGAATGTCAGGAAGTATTTTTTCACGGAGAGGGTGGTGGATAATTGGAATGCTGTCCCACGGGAGGTGGTGGAGATGAAAACAGTAACGGAATTCAAACATGCTTGGGATAAACATAAAGGAATCCTGTTCAGAAGGAAGGGATCCTCAGAAGCTTAGCCGAGATTGAGTGGCAGAGTCCATGGGGGGAGGCGGGGCTAGTGCTGGGCAGACTTATACGGTCTGTGCCCTGACAATGGCAGATACAAATTAAGGTATACACAAAAAGTAGCACATATGAGTTTATCTTGTTGGGCAGACTGGATGGACCATGCAGGTCTTTTTCTGCCGTCATCTACTATGTTACTAGTATTTGCTGCAGCTATATGTAAAGTCAGTACTGCGAAATAGATGTATAATAGAATTGGCACCACTAACACTTTCTATTTAATTTAGGCCTGGCATTGAGCACTGGCTGAATATCACTTCTATATGGATAATTTCTTGCTCCGCCCTCTCTCCACCCCTTCACTATGTTCATAGCGCCAGGGTAGTCATATGTATTTTCAGTCTGGCATTACCCTTGCAACTTTTGAACTTCTACAGGGCAGTGGTGTAGCTACAGGTGGGCCTGGGTGGGCACAGGCCCACCCATTCTTGCCTCAGGCTCACCCAGTCTAGTGGTCCCCAAAGCACCTCATTGGCGGTGCCTCAGTCCTCTCTCTCTCGCTCTCATGGCAGCTGCCCATCTCTCTCTGAATTCCCCCACCCCCCATCTACCTTTGAGGCATCACCAGCAGCGATTCCTGTAAGCAACCTGCACCAGCCCTGCAGGTTCCTTCTACCGCATCCCACCCTCGATGATGCCACTTTCTGTTTCTTCACTGGCAAAGATACGGTAGTGGGATGCCTGCAGGGCTGGTGCAGGTTGCTTACAGGAATTGCTGCCGGTGATGGCTTGGAGGTAGACCGGGATGGGGGAGGAGCAGATGCTGGGGGGGAGGGGAGAAAGATGACAAAAGCAGGGGCAGAAGGAAAGTTTTTAAAAAACTGTATGTATTTACAGGGGTGGGGGTGAGAAAGGCCCACCCAGGTTAACTTAGGGCCCACCCAAAATAGCAGGCCTGGCTACGCTCATGCTACAGGGTCGCTGGTAAATATATAACATCCTTTGAAAAGTGACGGCAGCCATTTTAGAAATGACACACAACATTCTTCTCCTCATTCCATAAGGTAGGCGCACAACTTGTTTGGCATAACTACAAGGGGGCATGCATGTGGGTGGAGCTTGGGAGGGGCATGGGCGTGTCTCTAACTGTAGCTTTTAGAATACTGCATAGCTTGCTGCACTTAAGTGCGCCCTTTTATGCCTGACATTGGCATGGTGCATGCATGGTGTTGCCCACTTACACTAGTGTTATATTAATGGCATCTTGGTGCCCAGATGCCTTTACAGAACTAGTGTTCAGTGTGCAGCATTGAGACACCTACATTGTGGTGCCAGTTAGAGAATTGCCCTCTATCTGTGTATTTTAGTGGTGCAAAGAGGTAACAGATCTCTTGCATGAAAGAAACATTGATACAGTGGAGCACCGTTAGTACGCGCACCATTAAAGCACTTAATCGCTTTATACACGGTAATAACCTGCCTCCCAAAATCAAAAAATGAATGCACGGTAGGCTGTACCAGAAATGACCTGGCGGTAGCTACAACAAACTTCCTTTCCGGGCCAAGTGCGACAGAGGTGAGACATAAAATGACATGAGGACGATGAAGGCGACGATGTGCCGACTATGAAAATTATGCCTGCGGAAGCAGTTGCTTCCCTTGATAAAGTTATCAGATTTATGGAGGAACATGCGGCTGAACCTTTAAAAATCATGCATCTTAGGTGTTGGCTGATTTTTGCAAGGAGAAAAAAGGTATCAGTAACCTAAAACTGACTTTAAAAAATGAGCAATGGCTGTACAACACATTACAGGTATTTATTTTGTGTTTTGCTTTGTAGATGATTGTTGGAGAAATACTGTAAATACACGCAGTGCTGTAAATAACATTTTTCACACTTAAGTCTTTGACACTATGGTATTTCTTTATTGTTCTGGTAATGAGTGTACCGATAGTATGTGGTTGCATAGCCATGCCTTTTTATCTTGTTGACTTGGCTAGTGAGCTTCATTTTAAGTCTTCATATGATATGCGAAATTTGATGTTACTGCATTTTGCATCTATTAGACATCTTAAATATAAATCTATATTTAATTCTCCTCTATACTATCAAGCTGCAGCACTGTGGAACCTGTTACCTTTGGAAATTCATATTGGTTCTAACTACTATTTAGAAACTTGGTTTTTGAGAAATTTTTGATATTTGTTTTTTGTTAGGTTATAATATGTATTTTCCTGGACGGTTGTGGTCCAGTTTTTTTTCTTTATGTAATCCGCATCAAACTGTTCAGGTGTTTACGGACTATAAGCAATACATAGTATAGTACTAGCCGTTAAGCCCGTAAAATGGGGGAGTATTACAGCCCTCCTCTTCCCCCTGGCCTCACCCCGTCCACCAATCCTCCCCCCCCCTATATCCAGCAACCCTCCTCTCTGCTCTGCTCTCACCCCATGTCCAGCAACCATGCCCTTTCCCCCCTGCCCTCCCCCCATGTCCAGCTACCCTCCTTGCCGCCGCTCCCTCTCCCCTCCATGCCAGGCCCCCTACACTGACCTGACAGTGCCTCTCACCTCCGTGTGAAAGCGCTACAGGCAGCAGCAGATGGCTCTACTGCTGCCTGCAGCGCTTCCACAAGGAGGTGAGAGGCGCTGTCAGGTCAGTGCAGGGGGCCCGATACGGTGGGGGGCGGGAGCGGCAGCGGGGATGGGGGGGGTGGAGGTTGTTTCACATGATGTTCCTTTCCAGGTGGCAGCGTCGGCGTCCAACAATTCGACTCCGTTTCCTTCTCTGTTTCACCCTCTGACGTCATGACGTCTTGACGCGAGGGCAGGACAGAGAGGGAAGTCTGTACTGCGCATTTGCAAGTGAGTACGGTCACTTGCTGTTTACATGTTTGTTAGTATCGCGCCCAAAGTTGCGTGCTGAAAGTTACCCAAGTTGCATGCGCAACTTGGGTAAATTGATTAATGAACACTTAACTAGCAATAATTGGGTGCTAACAACCAATTATTGCAGTTAATTGGCTTTGATCAGAAGTTAATGCAGGCATCTGGCTGTGGTATTCTATAAGGAACAGTACCCAACTTTTCTAGTGCGTTTCTGAAAAGGGGATATGGCCAGGGGCGTGTCCATAATTCCCTGAGCAAAAAGTTGCTCACAGAATTACAGCATTTGAGCACCGGCATTTACACCTGGTTTTAGCAGGCATAAGTCCAGTGCCCAAAAGTTAGGCGTGGGATCCGTACCTAAGCGCTATTCTGTATAGGGTGAGTGCCTTTTATAGAATAGTGCTTGGTGGCAAAAATTTTTCGGCATCTTAAGGTTCAGTGATGCTTTTTGAATTCCTTCCTATGCCATTTACATTACAAGCACCCATACAGAATAACGCTTAGGCACCTTTCTAGCACATTTGCGTATGTGTACGCTTACTAAGAAACGTCTGGCATCCTATAAATTTACATGTGCACATGGTGCATAAATGTAGCAGGGGCATAGTCAGACCTGCCATTTTGGGTGGACCCAGAGTAAACCTGGGTGGGCCCTTCACACCACCCCCGTACATACATACAGTACATAGGTTTTTTTTAAACCTTCACCTCCACCCTGGCCATTTCTCCCTCTCTCTTCTCTTCTCTTAAATCCCCTATCCCCTCTGTCCCTACTCACATGTTTTCATCTTGCTCCCTCTTCCCCTCCCCCCCCACCGGCCACAGCCCAGCATCTGTCCATCTGTCTCTGAACTCCCCCCCCCCCCCCCATTGCCCTCTTTACATCAGAGCCGTCACCAGAGGTGATTTTTCCCAAGATAGACCAAACCTGGAGATAATCCAGTCAGGTTTTCTGGATATCCACAGTGAATATGCATGAGATTCATTTGCATACACTGCCTCCATTGTATGCAAATCTCTTTCATGCATATTTATTATGGATGTCCAGGACTGACTTGAGAATGTCCCCTAGGTGGTATATCAAGTACTAATAAACTTGGAAACTTGGAAACACTGCTGTTGGAAACCTGCATAGGTCCTGCAGACTTCACTCTACTGCGTCCCCAACAGTGAAGAAACAGGAAGTGACATCATCGAGGGCAGGGCATTATAGAGGGAAGCCAGAACGGTCAGTGCAGGTTGCCTATAGGAATCACCTCTGGCAACGGCTGTGAGGTAGATTGGGGAGGCGGGTTCAGAAAGAGACAAACAGATGCCAGGTCTTGAGAAGAGGTAGAAAGGGGTGTGAGGCGCCATCACTGGGGTGTTTTGCGGGCCTTTTGGGCCACTAGACTAGGTGGGCCTGACCAAGGTCCACCCGTAGCTACTCCACTGAAATGTAGGTGTCTTGTTATTTAATTGCCATTTATGTGTAATGTAACAGCTGTCAAACTTCTGAAAAGCATGATACAGATCTGACAGTGGTACACCATTGAGTCTGATGTGATATATTTGGTCATAATTTTGCGTATCCATCCTTTTGTCAGTGATGAATCACCAGCATCAGCAACAAATGACATCCAGCACAACCCTGTCACAGCAGAATCATCCTACCCAGAATCCCCAAGCAGCGATGATTAACTTGCCCAATGCACTGACTTCCCAGCAGCAGCAGCAGCAGAAGCTGAGACTCCAGAGAATCCAGATGGAAAGAGAGCGAATCAGGATGCGTCAGGAGGAGCTCATGAGACAGGTAAGACCAGGAAGTATCCCATTCTTTGTTGTGGATCAGTATGTGGAGATGGAAAAGGGGTGTTCTTTAAGCTGTTCTAACTTTGAGCTCTCATAGCTGTGTTGTCAAAGCAGCTCTTCAGCTGGGACTGTAGGGGTGGATCTATAAGTGGACACCTCCAGTTAGGTGCACTGACCACCAATTTTGTAACAGCACCCTTGCACGAAGATGCTGTTATAGAATACTAACAAGTCTGCACTGGTATGCCTGATGTTAAAACGTGATTATTTACGCCAGTTTATTGGCATGTGTCAGTGGGCATATGCTCTGAGCGTGCGTAGAAAAGTCCAGGCGTTGGCCATTGAAGGCACAGTGACGATGTTTGCAGGCGGGAGGCAGTGTGATGAGGAGGGGAATGGCTTGGGCACTGTATTTATTTGGCTGGCAAGGCCTTGGCATTCCTGCCAGCAAAGGTATGGTTAGCGTGTGGGAGGGGGTAGAGAGCAATGCGTTGCCCTCCAGTCCACCCCTGAGCACCCCCAAAACTGGAGCAGTGGCTACGCCCCTGCAACCAACATGCATTACAAAAACCATACAGCAATAAATATCAAATATAAAATATTTTACAGATCATCACAAGGCATATGCTTGCTGAAGCTGTTTTCTAAAAGAGATAATTGATGTTAATTTCCTTAAATCTAAAGGTAGAGTATTCCATAAAAAAAGACCTCCCACACAGAACATCCTAAACCGATCTTCAACTAAACATCTCTTATAGCCTATAGTATCTAATAAGAGTAACTTTATAACATACAATGGATAGGCACCTACAGAATATTTTATATAGTGAAGTAGGCATCTACTTTATAAAATACATATGTGGTCAAGAATTCACCTTGAATGTAAACACAATCATTTACGCCTGCTTGAGAGCTGTTGCAAATGAAGGCATATTTATGTCCATAGATCAATGGTTCTCAACCCATCCTTTGGGACACACCTAACCAGTCAGGTTTCAGGCAGTGGTGTAGCTAGGGGTGCGCCAGGGGAGCGGCTGTTCCCCCAAATGGAGTTGCGCCGGCATCTATTTTTTCTCAACGTGTTGCATTGCAAATGTACGCGCCAGCAGAAGTCCGCTGTTGCGCTGCTTTCACTCCCCCCGTGCCATCAACCTGGCTCCGCTTCTGGTTTCAGGATACCCACAATTAATATTCATTAGAGGAACTGCTGCTTACTGAGTGACTTGAGAATAGTTATTTCCTTTTTTAAGATATTCGTTTAATTTTTTTTTTAAATGTGAAATTATTTTTCTGCCTTCTGGAGCTAATCAGCCATTCTAGGGAGGACCACAATGAAGTTTAAAGTTTTAAAACATTATATACAAATCCTGACGTGAAGAGAACAGATAGAAAGTTACATAACGTAATCGGTTTACATTAATGTTCCATTTGGACTCAGACGTTACTTGAGTTATAATTTACAGAATTTCTAATCCCCCCAATTATCTAACCCCCACGTAGAGGATCATAAATTACTGGACTACTAAACTTTCCTCTGCAGTTTTTTTAGGAAAAAAAACAATCTGCATGGTGTCATCATGTAACTGTATGTTCTTACAGATGGCCTATTACGATTTTTATCCACAGATGAAGGAAAGAATTAAATCATGCCTAGGTGAAAACAGTTCATTTCAGGATGTGATTCCTCAGCCTCTGGGCTGTTCTGCTGGCCCTTTTACTGGAACTTGTAGTCCATGCCATAATGATAGCAAATTACATCAGACAAAACCAGAATGGTCCATCTAGTGACCTTTAACATGGTCTCCTTGGCCCCTTGACCTATGACAAACTGTAGAAGAGCACCTCTTGAAAGTAATTGCCCTACCATTGGGGCCCTTATTGAGCTTATGTAACTGAAATATATATGTACCTTCTTTCTTTAAACATTTCAAATATATAAAATGAAAACTGGAAATCTGTACAGTCTCCTGTCCATGGGGTCCATAGATTTTAAGAGGTATTTCTACTGTCTTCCAACAAACTTGGTTTTATGACTCTCAATCCCAAGAATAAGTTTATGTATTCCAGAGCTGCTGAAGATTTGGCTTGCACTGTCAGAAAGTCAGTCTTGCGTGCGTTTAGTGTTTCTTTTCTTATCAGATGTGCCTTATGTGGATTCTGGAACAGTTTGTAAGTTGGAGCAAAACTGAGACACTGTGTTCCAGACCAGAACAGCCTCCCAAAGAATCACGTACACTTACATACACTTGTTGTAGTATGACAGAACATATTTTTGAATAAATCAAGAACGAATATAACTTATTTATAAAAATGCCCAGCATGAATAAATCAAAAGAAATTTAAAACAAAAACTGAAAAATGTCAAAAAATAACCATTTGTTTTGTTCAGGTTAAATCATATGGTCAGGAACAATGGCCTGTATTTCGCAGTAGGTGGGGAAGTTTAAGTGACCTTACATGCAACAACAGGACAACACAAGGCAGAACTGAAAGAGCTGGGATAGAGAGTGTATGGCCTTTTAAGAACTAGAGAAAGCCGATTGGCTGATAATTCTCTGAAAATTACTTAAGAAGCAGAGATTATGACTTCACATAAAGATACTGTTCAAGAAATGGATAGTATCGTTATGTGATGTCATAATCTCTGCTTCCTAAGTTGGTTCAACTCACACAGCTTGGAACTATCGCAGGTTCTGTGTTGTTAGTTACATTGGATATGCAGAGGTGTGGTAGCCGTGTTAGTCCACTTTTATTGGACATAACTTAATACATTTCTTGATTAGCTTTCGAAGGTTGCCCTTCTTTGTCAGATCAGAAATAAGCAAATGTTGGTAGATGATAGTATATATAAGTGAAACATCAAAGCATTTCAGTGACAGTCTAACAGGATGAGGGTGGATAGGTGAGAGACAGGAAGAGTCGGGTGGATGAGGGACAGGAAGATATGCATGGAGATAGGAGGGTGACAAAGCAGTACAATTTTATGGTTTATAATGGGCTAGAAAACCCAGATCTTTGTTAAGTCCTGTCTGGTGGGTGTCAAAATATTTAATCATTCTGACTTCAAAGGTCTTGCATTCCTATATTGTTTTAAAATTCCCTTTCAGGATTCTTACCATGAAATCACTGGTATAGTGTTCTGGTTTTGTAAAGTGCTGCCCCACAGAGGTGACATCCTGATTGGTACTAGCATTTTTCATGTGGTGTCTATGTAAATTAAATCTCTTCTTTAGCATCTGACTTGTTTCTCCAATGTAGCAGCCTTCGTTGCATTTTTTACACTGAATGATATATATATACCACATTGGAAGATGAGCACGTGAAAGATTCTTTAATGTTGAATATATTTCCTTTGTGAATGACCGTGGGGTCCTTTGAAATGTTTTGGCATAGTTTGCAGCTGGATATATTGCAAAGATTTGTGCCATTCTCTTCTTTTTGAGTCTGTGTTGGGAGCTTACTTCTGATTAGCTTATGTTTTAAGTTGGGTGGCTGTCGGAAGACTAACACTGGTGGGGATGGGAATATCTCTTTCAGTAATTCATCCTCCTGGAGTAGAGGCTGTAGAGGCTCACAAAGCTTTTAAACAATGTTTATGTTCAGTTAACCGTGTTCTTAATTTGCGCTTAGTTTGATCTATGTACAGGTCACAAGGGCACTGTATCATATATATCGCCCTATTGGTGCTGCAAGTGGTGGTGCTGTAATTCTGAACAGTTTTATTACCCAGAGTCCAACAAAACTCCTTACCCCCTTCCATGATCCCACATAAAGAACAATGTCCACATTTACAATGTCCAAATTGTTCACTGCTGCACTCTGACCATATATCAGAAACTGACAAAATATCAGCTAGATTTTTGTTGCAAGCAAAGAAACCACACACTGGGATCGTCAAAAAACTTCATGAACTGATAACATTGCCCCCATGTCATTTTACTACTTTGGCTACTTTAATGAAGTCTGTGTATTTTAAAATACACATAATGTTGTTATCTTCAAAAGTGTGATTTCTCAGTTGAAGCGACAAATCTCTGCTATTAAAAAGCAATCTTTTGAAGAAAAAAAAAAAAAAGACAGTGATCCAAGATGGCTGCTTGAATATGGAGTGGGTGAAGTCGCTGCCTTACTCTTTCCAATTCTGCAATGCCGAAGCGCAGGGGAAAGTTGACTCCCGCCTCAGCCTCTGGTCGGCTTTCTACCCCTACGGCTGGACCGATGGACCTTTTTGTGCAGAGTTCTGAAGTGCTGAATAGGTCGGGAGGCGGCACGCTTGCGACGCCCAGAGTGAGTGGAGACCCTGGAGCGACGCCAGTGCTAGAGGTCATGCTAAGCCCCGACCATAGAGCACCTCTCCCTCAGCCCCAGAGCGCCAGCTCCCCGTTGGCGGCGTCAACTTCTCTACAACCAGAGTGTGTAGCTGAGAAGGGACGAGAGGTACAAGAACAACTCTCGGAGGATCTGGGGGGCTCAAATGGTTTGAAACCTCGTGGAGTTGTGAAAGGGTCATCTATTGCTGTGGGAGATTTCCTGGCTACAGGCGGTGAGTTGAGAGCTCCTTCATTAATCCAGAAGGTACAGACTCCATCTGCTTTTTCCTTTTTAGTAGAAAAACCATCTGAGGTAACCCTGGATAATCTGTGGGCCTTGATAGCTAATCTGGGAAATGTTTTGTGTCCTCAAATTCAGGCTTTGGAATCTCAAACTCAAACTTTAAAGGAGAATTTAACACTTGTTGAGACTGATGTTAAAACGTTATCTGAGAAAGTTGAAATACAGGAGAAAACTGTTGAAAAAGTACAAGAAATACAAGCAACTATGATAAAAGATTCTATGAATATGTGTAGGAAAACTGAATCAATGGAAAATAACTTGTTAAGTAATAATCTACGATTTTTGAATTTCCCTAAGGTGGACTATATCACCTAGGGAAATGTTAAGGAGATATATAAAAGAAATTCTCTCAAATATATTACTTGCCAAGTAAACCATTAGGAGGCCAAGAGATTCCTGCACAAGATGATTTACCTTTAGATATATCAGCAATTCTGGAGTCATCGGACTCTGAAAAAATAATCTCCTCTACTCTGTTGGCCATTGTTGCGTTAATGCCGGACAAGATATGGTTGATGAGAATGTTTTTCAAAAGTAAAGACAAAGATGTCATGGGACTCAAAATACGTATATTCCCAGATGTATCAAGAGAGACACAAAAAAGAAGACGTCAATTTTTGCTACTTAAACCAGGGGTACTTCAAACTAGTGCTACCTTTTTCTTACATTATCCATGCAAATGTGCAGTCCACTATCAGTTAACTAAATATGTGTTTTTTGAGCCCTCACAACTCACTGAGTTTCTTGTAACCAGGAGATCTGGGGGGATAAGTTAATATTAATATTAATGTCAATTATTGGATGTTTTTGTTAATATAGCTCTAGGAATGAAATATGGCTCTTCAGGACTGCTTGGGTGATATTTTCTTTAAATATGTTAGATTACAATAATTCCACTTTTGCAATCTTGGATCTCACATAGTGGATTTGAGGACAGTTATATGTTAAATAGTAAAAGAGGCCCGTTTCCAACAGAGAGGAAATGGGCGCTAGCAAGGTTCCAGGGCCCCCTCCCTACCTCCCTCTGTCCTCCAAGTTCCAGGCCCCCTCCCCTCCGAGTTCCATGCCCCCTACCTGCCTGCCTTCCTCTGAGTTCCATGCCCCCTACCTCTCCTCCGAGTTCCCCCCCCCTCTCATCCCGTGCCCTCCAAGTTCCACGCACCCACTGTCGTCCGAGTTCCACAACCCCGCGGCTCCCTCCCTCTCTCTCTGTGGCCTCCGAGTGCAAGCAGGACGTGTGCTGCTGCCTCTCCCCTTCGTAAGTGCCGGCTGTTGTTTAAAACGTTTTACCTCCTGCTCTGCCGGCAATAGTGAAGTGCAGCACACACGGACGCCGCTTCAGACTGCCTTCGCTTTCGCTTCTGTTTCAGCTGTTCCTCTGGTCCCGCCCTCATTTCCTGTTTGCAGAAGGGCATACATCCTGCTTGCACTCGGAGGCCACAGAGAGAGAGGGAGGGAGGCGGTGGGCGGCGGAAATTGGAGGAGGGGGGCGCCGCCGGACTGGAGTGAGCCCGTGGAACTTGGACGGAGAGTTGAAGGAGGGAGGGGGTCATGGAAGTCGGGGGGGGGGGGGATTGTTAACTCACCTCTGGTAGCTGCTGCTGGGTTCCCTTCCCTCTCACTTCCCATTGGTCCACCTTGTGACGTCATCCCCAGGGCGGACCAATGGGAACTGTGTTACGAACCCAGGCATCCAGAAGGAGGTGCAATTTATTAATATAGGATGTAATTTCTTTATAATTTTTTTACTTTATGTAATTAACAATAACTAACTTTTCTGTACAAGCATTGCTTGATTGTAAGATTGAAATGATTATTAAAAAAAAGCACTCTTTTAAAGGCATTTTCACGATTTTCTTAGGATAACCTCCAGTAATAATTATGTCCTTTAAACCTTCTGCCTTCTGTTTTTTTTTTGTTGTTGTTGTTATATTTGTACCCCACACTTTCCCACTCATGGCAGACTCAATGCGGCTTACATGGGGCAATGGAGGGTTAAGTGACTTGTCCAGAGTCACAAGGAGCTGCCTGTGCCTGAAGTGGGAATCAAACTCAGTTCCTCAGTTCCCCAGGACCAAAGTCCACCACCCTAACCACTAGGCCACTCCTCCACTAAAAAAACTGAGAAATCGGTAAACTATTTTTGATGCAAATTGGATGCATATTATCAAATGTAAGGAGGGAGTTTCGGTCCGTGGGTTTAGAATAAACTGTCATCCTGAATTTCCCACACTCTAATTCCATACGGACATCCAAAAAAACAATCTCAGTTTGGTGACTAATACATTGGAAATGCACCATAAAAAGGATGGCCACAGAAGGAGCAAACGATGCCCCCATTGCCTCTCCCCTCAATTGTTGAAATAATTTTCTATCAAACATGAAATAATTCTTTTTGATGGTCACAGATACTAATTGTATAAGAAAATTAGTGGAAGCTGTCCCAGGACAAAAACGAGTCTCTAATTCAGTTGTTAGAATATCCAGGGCTTCCTGCATATCCAGTACAAAGAAAGAAAAGCCACAGACAGAATCCCCCTTATAGTGACATACAACCCAGAGCTGGAAAAATTAAGAAAAATCATAAAAGCTCTACATTTAAAGAGATTGCCAATAGAAGACTTTGTTTCATGACTTGTCTGGGAATATGTTTGAGATGGTAGTTTCCTAGACCCCTGATGCAGGCTGGTAGGGCCGAAACACGAGTCGTGTCAGATCCCCTTTGTTTGTATTGAAGACTGATCTTAATAAAGATCTTCTCTGGACACCATCTGCGAGAGGTTCTGCTTTTTTCCTCTACTGATTGATCATATCCCACATAACAGTCAAAGAGGTGATATTTCCAAAATATTACAACAGCGGGAGCAACATGGGATTTATCAGTTACAAACTGTGGCCCCCATAGGAATGAATGGATCTATTGAATAGGAGGTGGTGTTCTAATACGAGGTCAGGTTCCTTTAAATTTCATCTTTGTGTGATTGGAGGTTAGTCAGTTCAGTGTCTTACATGCCTTGTCGCCATCTTGAATCTGTAAAGTTCCTCCTCCTGAAGCAGCTTAGCGAAACAAAGAGGACCCTTGTCGGGGTAATGAATTTTTTTTTGGTTAGCCTAGCTCTTTCCTATGGAACTGATTTTTGTATCATTATAGAAAATTGAGTTGAGAAGATACCATAAGTCGATAGTTATTTGTACACTGTGGTGGCTGCTTTTTTCAGTAGTGTTTCTTTCTCCTTATGGAGGAGTTTTCTACTGCTGTTTTTGCAGCTTATTACAGGAGCCAATGAGAGTCAACCCTATTGGAGTTTCTAAGAGTAAAAGTCACCGACTTTCCGTGAGTAGTTGAGGCTTATTTATATATTAATAATTAGATTTAAGTGGGGTGTTCTCTCTCAAATTTTAGAGCAAACCATTTCTAGTAAGGTGTTAAGTTGAATTTTGCTCTTCCGTTACTATCTTTTGTTATCACATAAAGAGTGCAAGGGGCCATCAAGTCTGGCCATTTTCCCTGCCCGTTGCAGAAGTGCAGACTGTACATGATCTTGGCTTTAACCATGCTTCTCCAGTCGCTAAGGATCCTGTGTACTTCTCCCATGATTTTGTTGCTGCTTTTGCCTTCTTGTATTTTTCTTTGTATTACAATAAATGAGCAGGCAAAACAGTGCATGAATGTAGTCCTATTTATTTTGTAAACTGGACCTCTGCAAGTAAATTGTAATTCATTCAGCTTCTATACTTTGTCTTCTTGTATATGTAATATCTACAATCATGCTGGGATTCATCTTTCTCTTTATGTTAGTTTTTAATTTTTGTTAATTTAAAAAAAATTATTTTTCATATTCATACTTCAGTCTATCTTTTTTTTTCCTAGCTTTTTACCCAACTGCTGACATCTCTTCTTTGTGTTTCATTTCTTACCTGGTCTTCTTTTGTTCCTGGTTCTTTCATATGCCTTTAGTCTATATTTTATTTAGTTTTCCTAATTTTGTTTTTCATCTACTTTTTTTGTCTTGCTGCCTGTATCTTTTTCTATATTTTTCATGCTTCTTTCTTCCTTCTGTTTTCCTTTCTTTTGCTTTGTTGGTAAATCTTTCTGTATGTTTTGCTATTTCTTTTGTCTGACATTGTCTACCCAGTCTTTTGGCTTATCCTTTTCAGTCTTTTATGCCTCTGTCCTTGCACCAGACTTTCATTCTGTTCCAGTCACTCCCTTTCCTTTGTGTAATTTGCTTCAATTCTATTTATACCACCTATCAATTCCCTTCTCCACTCTTACCAAAATTTCTCACTCTTTTCTTCTTCAATTTTCTTTTTCATGTTTTTCTTATACTACCATTTTGCTTCCTCTCTCCTTTTCTCTTCCCTCCGCTCCAACATACATCTCCTTCGCTACCTGCTTGACTCTCATTATTTTCCTCTTTTCTGCCTTGTGCCTTCACATTTCCTCTCCCCTGGAGCAGACCTATGATCCTCAAGACCCACCAGCTGAAAAATCCCAGTATCCCTCCCCTGCATACCTTTTAAATGCCTCTTTTTCACCAGCAACGAGCAGTGACAGCTCACAGCCTTCCTTCTGATGCAGGCCCGCCTAAGCAGAAACAGGAAGTTCTGTCAGAGAGAAGGCTGTGACCAACACTGAACAGCAAGCATGGGTTGATGCTCACTGCCAGTGAAGAATTGGCCTTTAAAAGAGAAAGGGGCTTGAGAGCCCAGATTGCCTTGTGTGTGTTGGGGAGGGGGGGAGTTGAGATCACTTGTAGGGAGGGAGAGAGTTGCTGGGCAGAGAGTTGGGGAGTGGGGTTTCTGTGCCCACCCAAAATTAGGTGTCTGCCTACGCCACTGTCCTGCAGCCTCCTCTTTCACTTTTCCCCTTCCCTTTTCCGTTGTCTCTCTCTTACTTCTCTCCATTTCTGTAGCTTTTTATCCTGTGCCTCTATCTTGCTGCACATTTTCCCTCAAGTGTAATACTGTCTCTCTCTTTGAAATGCTTTGTCTCTAGACTTTGTAGATGGTGAACTTCCAGAGGATCAGGATCTGGTTGGTAAAGCCAGAAACTCTAAGTCAAAAAACCTGGAAAATGCCATTTTGGAATCCATCCCCTTATCGTCATGCCACCGAATAGTTCAATTGATGAAGGAAAGTGAACCTAGAAAATAAGATCCAACAGTTCAGAGAAGATTATGTAGAAAACAAACAGGAACCTGTGGTTTCCACCTCCAGTTACACAGCAGATAGATCACATCTTCATATACATCCTCCATGTATAGGGGTTGTGCCAAAATTGTCTGCTTTGCACGAGTTATTGCAGTAATTACATTTCGTGTCTTGAAGCTGCTGTAAAATAACATAGTAATTACCATGCATGGGCCACCCTGTAATTTGGGTGTGTGGTGGAAATGGGGTCAGAGCATATAGAGAAATGTTAGCAGCAGTGTAGTGACACCACCCCTTTTGTCTAACAATTTAGTACTAATTCATCCAAACGGCCATTAGGATAATCTATAATAAGACTGAGCAGAATGATGCAGGGTTACCTCAGAGTGACGGGAAGAACTGAAGATGTATTTTTAAAACCAATTAAGCCTCTGAACAGTGTGAAATTGCAGGACAACTCTAAGAAACAGAGTAAAGGTATATTGCGTAATTATTATTTGCAAACTGTCATATGGAATTATTCTTGATGCAGCAAGGTTTCTTCCCATGAAGAACTTGCCATTCAAAACTGGACAGGGAAAGATTGGGGGGGCCCTTTTACAAAGGCACATAGGCGCCTACGCGTGTCCAACGTGCATCAAATTGGCACTACCGCCCGGCTACCGTGTGCCTCGGGCGGTAATTCCATTTTTGGCATCTGCCCAAAACACACAGTAGAAAATATTTTCTATTTTCTACCGCGTGGTGCTTTCCCGACTGTAGTTGGCAGTTGACATGCGTTGAACGCTTACCGCCCGGTTAGCGCGTGAGACCTTACCGCTAAGTCAGTGGGTGGCGGTATGGAACCTTTTTTGCGGAAATACTTACCCCAGTCATAGAGCTAGTGTATATGTTTGCACCTAGGTGAATGCATGCAGATCATAGTATTCTATAATGTACGTGGATATTTGTGTGCCTCACCCACGTGAATGTCCATCTGCAAAGTACGCACCATCAAAGATCAGCACAGTTACAGACTATGGCATTTATACATGTTATGTATCCACATATATGGGTTAATTACTAGAATACCATCAAAGTTACATGTGGTCTTGCTGCCTAAATCATGACAGCTTCCTATAGAATTGCCCCCTCAGTATTTTGTGTAATTCTGGTTGCTGCATCTGAGATCTAGTAGAATTAGAAAAGATACAGAGAAGGGTGACTAAAGGAATAATGGGGATGGAATGACTCTCAAAAGAAGAAAAGCTAATGAGATTAGGTCTCTTTATCTTCAGAGATGCCAAGGGTGGCCCATCTCAATACTGGAGGTTTACCACTGCAATACTGATGATTGAAGGCCCAATGAATGAGATTTTTCTTGTGGGCCTCAGCTTTATCTAAAACTAGTTCTTTCAGATGCACATTCCAAAAACTGACATATTCCGATCAATAAATAGAAAATAAAATGATTTTTTTTGTACCTTTGTTGTCTGGTCATTTTATTTTTTATCTTATGTTGGTCCTAGTCTCTGCTTTCTTCTTTCTTCTCTTAACTGTCTTGCCAGAGTCTCCTTGTCCACTTGGCACTTTTCTCTCCACGTCCACCATCCATTTTCTTTCTGTGCCCCTATCTGTTTGACCCAGCATCACTCTTGTCTTCCCAACATGTTGAGCATTTCCCATTTCTGTGTCCCTATTCCCCCTTCCCCCCATGTGCCACCGTAACGCTCTTTCCTCCCATATTGAGGTGCACACATCAAAGGTAAATGGGACTTTCTGTGAGGTACAGAGTCACCTTCACATAGTCATAGAGTTGTATGTTGGGGAGGGGAAGGCAGAGAAGCAAACTGCCTTTAGAAGTTTGTGCTCACCATATAGATTTGGGGGGGGGGGGGGGAGGATGAAGATACTACAGGCTAGGTGGGAAGAGGATTGTGAATGGATGTTGGATCTGATTAGGCTTGGCTGGGGGCAGGGAACAATGAGGGGAATGCTTGAATCTGGATGAGAGATTACTGGAGGTTGGATGGATCCCTCTTGCTCCTCAGACCCTAAAACTCAAGCAGCCCCCACCCTAGGTATAGCTCCCAACATGGTCCTCAAGTCAAGATGTTTCCCTGTCCTTGTTTTAAGGCCCTAGCTATGGTGAGCTGCACAGTGACCTTTGTATTTCCCAAAGCAGTTTATCAGGGATCATTCTGGCTATATTAGCTCAAAAATCAGTGAGTAGAGTGGGATTTAACAGAACATTTTTGTGATTTCCCCCTTGAACTAAACAGGAGTGGGGATTAAATAATAGTTGAGGAGAGGGGAATCTGGGTAGCTGCAAAAGTAGGCTCACAAAGCAACAGAAGAAAGCTGCCAGACTCTGAAATCTGCCCTATTTTGTCTTGAGAAACAGGAATCTTGAATCATTAAATCCATTTGAACCATTATATGGTTGCAAATAGCATTCTTTGTTAAAAGCAAAATAATTCTGAGCAGAGTGATAAACTGCAGACATGAACTGGCAATCCCTGCCTGACTCAGGATTGTTGCAAAGTAGTAATAGCCATTTAAGTGGGGTGACTTTTAGCTCTCCTCCCCCCTCTCAAAGAATTTTACTTCCTTTCTCTCTACATCGATAGCTTGAGGCCCTCTGGGCCTTCTTTGTGTAAAACCCTGTTATTTATGAGCTAATCCTTCACTACAGGGGCTTCTGCTTCTCTTAATGTAACCAGCCTTGAGAAAACTGCTGAGTAAGTGCTGGCCTAGTTGCCAGGCGACTTGAGGTGAGGCGTGGAGGGTTTGGGTGAAAGGGAGTGGAATTCTTTTGGCAGTCCTCACATATCTCCTTTGAGTTGTCAGCAGCTGCTGGCAGGCTGGCCCTTTCCAGCCCTTCCTGACCCACCAGCTGCTGCTGCTCTGGAGAGACACACCCAGCCGGGGAAGAAGATGAGTTTCAGGGAGTTCCCTCCGTTGGTTGGAGAGGGGGAGTTTCTGTTTGAGCCAGCAGAAATGGGATAGTTTTGATAGAGGGTTAATGAATTTCCCAGGAAAGAAAGTGGAGATATCTGTGGAACCCTTTAGGCTAGGCTCTATGGAAAACGTGCATGGATAAGAGTAAGGATCACAGATTTATGAAAAGTAAAATCATGAAAGGCTGGGTAGTACTCCTACAAATGAGACAGATGTAATCAGGTGCACTAGCATTGTTGTTACCGCTGTTACGTGTGGTTTTGGTTAAGTAATATTACTTCCACTCTAGGAAGAATGGTGGCTCATGAAAAATATTTTCTAAAAAGAAAAATACAGTAATTTTAGTACACTTCCACGCTGATACATATAAATGATGTGCATATAGAAGAATTACTACCAATGCAGGAAAGTGTTTTCAAAACTAGCTCACTTTTTCACTTCAACAGGCAACCAATGCAGCTGGATTAGGAAGTGGGAAACACGCTCGAATTTTTTCACCCTGAAGTGAAAACGAGCCCAGGTATTCTGCAAAGTTTGTAGTCAGCGTAGTTGGGACTCAGGGATACCACAATAAAAAGAATTGCAGTAATCCATTTGAGAAATGGCAAAAGCGTGTATTAATGTGTGAAGAGATTGAAAATGCAGAAAATTGCGGATAGCATAGAGACGACGCAAAGAGAAAAAGCCCCGCTTAAGAGCTTGCGAAATTTGATGGACAAAGGAGAGCTGTGAATCAAGAATAACCCCTAAATAACGGAAAGAACTAACAGTGGGGATAGGAACAGTTATGTGCGTACATTGGAGACACGTCTATGGTCTGCCCAAGTATACACGCCCTTGCAGTTAATGCTATAGCATTTAGGCATGAGTTTAAAGAATGGCGCCTAGTGCATTTATGTGCATATCTGCCATGCATCTATGATGCACTTAAGTGTTGACACCAAGTTATAGAATTTCAGTGGGCTTTGCGGTAGATAGCCAGTGAGTAGAGTGGGATTTAACAGAACATTTTTGCAATAGTCTACTACGCTGCTTGTTGCCAGCTGCTGGGCATCAAGGCCTACTTCGTGTTGGGGAGTCTTTTTGGGCATAGCTGCACCTTGTGGGGGACTTGCTTCCTTTTGAGTTGTTGGATGTTGCGGGGGGCTGTTGCCTTTAATTCAGGCAGACTGCGATCCCTAATCCTCTGCGGCATTGTCCGCCTCCAGCTGCTGTCGTCTGCCTCCGGTGACCTCCTCCACTCTCCAGGCCGCATACTGCTGCTTCTTCTGCACTTTGACTGCGCTCGCTGGGTCTTACAACAGTGCCTAGCTGGGAGCTGTTCCAGCCACTCTGATCCATCTCAGCGTCTGGATTTCCACCGTCCATTTTAGACTCTTTTCCCCTCCCTTCCCTTTCACTTCTTCCCCTGTTCCTTTTACCCTCTCTAATTTAATTGTAATTGATTCATCAGTACATTGTAAGCCACTTTGAGTCTGCTTTATGTGGAACAAAGTGGGGTATAAATGTTCTAAAATAAATAAATAGTGTGCCAAATGTTAGTGAACAGAGGTTTTCGTGGTAGTACAGGAATTAGGAGTAATCTACAAAGTGGAGGTTACTACCCACCCAGCAGTGGTGTGACTGCATTGGGCTTCCAAAAAGGCACTTGAGTAACTTGCACGGAGCAGTGTTTACTACCTGAAAGACAGTGGTGTGACTGCAATGGACATCAAAGAAAGCTCTGGTAAATGTTAAGACTTGAGGTAAATACTTCTGATTAATTTTGCACATGACTACATAAGTATCAGACGTTAAGTGTGGAAAGTTTATAAGAAGCCTATAGAGAAGGTTTGAATTTAAACTCATAAATAAACCATGTAAATAGTACGTAAGTGTCCTACTCATAAAGATAAGAGTTCCTGTCCCAGGTATCTAATCCAGAACAGACTTGAACCACATCAGATATCTTAACCAAGTAGCCTGCTGCTAAATGTTGGCCTCTGTTTATTTCACATCTATACCACATTTTCAACCCAACATCCAGTGTTTACAATACAAAAACAACCCTAGTGTTCAGCCATTGTGAAAACAGTGATGTGCTATCGAGCATACCACACTGGTTATCTGTATTTAGTTATCTTTAACTTATGTTAATTGACACTTGATTATACTGCCTTTCAATATGAACAATCAAAGTGGTTTACATTCTAAAAATAGGAAAAGAACTACAAAAAAAGAGACAGGAAAGAAAAAAGAGAAAGAGAGAGACAAATGAGGAGATCTTAAGGTGGCCAAACAGGTAGAAAAGACGATGGTGAAAGCTAGAAGGATGCTTGGGTGCATAGTGAGAAGAACAGCCAGTAGGAAGAAGGAGGTGATGATGCCCCTGTATAAGACTCTGGTAAGACCCCTTTTAGAATATTGGGTACAATTCTGGAGACCACACCTTCAAAAAGATATAAATAGGATGGAGTTAGTCTAGAGAGTGGCTACTAAACTGATCAGTGGTCGTCATAAAATGTATGTGGACAGACAGATCTCAATATGTATATTTTGGAAGAAAGGTTGGAGAGGGGAGATACGATAGAGACATTTAAATACCTATACGGCATAAATGCACAGGAGGCGAGTCTTGCAAATTGAAAGGAAAGTCTGGAATGAGGGGGCATAGGATGAAGGTGGAAAAGGAATGGACTCAGAAGTAACCTGAGGAAATACTTCTTCACAGAAAGGATGATAAATTCGTCCTGGTGGAAGTGGTCGAGACGAAAACAGTATCTGAATTCATGAGCACTTGGGACAAGTTCATAGGATTTCTAAGGGAGTGATAGGGAGAGTAGATGTCATGAATAGGCAGACTGGATAGGCCATATACTCCTTTATCTGCCTACATTTTTCTCTGTTTCTATATTTCTGATCACTGCTGAGGTAGGTCACATGAGCCCTGGACCCCTGGAAATGCTTGGAAAGAAAGTCTTCAAAGCAGCATGGAATTTAACATAAGAGGGCTCAGCATGGAGTTGGACCAGTAGAGAATTCCACAAGGAAGGGTCCACATAGAAGAACACACTTTGCCTGGTAGACTGAGTACAACAGTAAAAAGTGGAAGGCATAGCAAGACGGTGTTGATAGGTGGCGCGCGGAGTCCTGGAGAGTGTCTAAGGTACAAACGGAGAAGCAAGAAAGGAAGGGGGTACTAGTATGTCGGGTTTTATGGATCAAAGTCAGAATCTTGTGTTGGATTCTATACTTAATGGGGAGCCAATGCTGATGAGAAAGTAGGGAATAATGCAATCAAAATGACAAGCGTGCACTGGGGCATAAATAGAAGTATTTTGGACAGATAGTAATTTTTAAAGATGAGATAGGGGAAGCCGAGCATAGATCATGCCACACCTATCCATTTAGCTATAGACCACCAGTTTTTTTGACCAGACTTCAACATTTACATTTAACCCAACCACTCTTCTCTTTGACCTATTATCTTTTGGGCACACCTTGAGTTGCTGTGACATTAAAAAAAAAGAACCATTTGGCAGCACATAAGTATTGCCATACTGGGAAAGACCAAAGGTCCATCGAGCTTAGCATCCTGTTTCCAACAGTGGCCAATCCAGGTCACAGATACCCGGCAAGATCCCAAAAATGTACAAAACACTTTATACTGCTTATCCCAGAAATAGTGGATTTTCCGCAAGTCCATTTAATAACGGTCTATGGACTTTTCCTTTAGGAAGCAGTCCGACTCCAAACCTTTTTTTAAATCATCTAAGCTAACCACCTTTACCACATTATCTGGCAACGAATTCCAGAGTTTAATTACACGTTGAGTGAAGAAACATTTTCTCCGATTTGTTTTAAATTTACTACATTGTAGCTTCATCGCATGCCCCCTAGTCCTAGTATTTTTGGAAAGCGTGAGCAGACGCTTCACATCTATCCGTTCAACTCTGTTCATTATTTTATAGACCTCTATCATATCTCCCCTCAGCCGCCTTTTCTCCAAGCTGAAGAGCCCTAGCTGCTTTAGCCTTTCCTCATAGGGAAGTCGTCCCATCCCCTTTATCATTTTTGTCGCCCTTCTCTGCACCTTTTCCAATTCCACTATATCTTTCTTGAGATGCGGTGACCAGAATTGATCACAATATTCGAGGTGCGGTTGCACCATGGAGCGATACAAAGGCATTATAACATCCTCATTTTTGTTTTCCATTCCTTTCCTAATAATACCTAACATTCTATTTGCTTTCTTAGCCGCAGAAGGTTTCAACGTATCATCAACGATGACACCTAATCCCTTTCTTGGTCCGTGACTCCTAACGTGGAACCTTGCATGACATAAATTGTAATGTAAAACTTTATGTGGTTAACTCCTGAAGTAAACTCCTATTCACTGTTTTGTTATTACCACCTTAAGTAATTCCTTTATCCCTTATTTGTCCTGTTTGTCTGTCTTCATTAGATTGTAAGCTCTGTCGAGCAGGGACCGTCTCTTACATGTTACTGTACAGTGCTGTTCATGTTTAGTGGTGCTATAGAAATGATAAGTAGTACTAGTAGTAGTAAACCAGACAAATTGTTTGAGCATTAACTCTATAAGTTGTTAGGGAGACACATGAACACCTAAACTGCCTGCTCTTCATGAAAGATAATCTTAAAAGTTTGGTGGGAGTTGCAAACACCCAGAAATCATGCTTACTGAGTTTGGGCCCTTTTCTGCAGTAGAACAATTGGTGGTTAGCTGAGAAACTTAATTCCCTGAGCTGGGGTTATAGTAGTTCATCTGGAAAAATTATAGGCTGAGTGGAAACCCAGCTGCTTCTAAACTTTAAATAGTGAGTGTGAAGCTAGTTTGGACTTGTGCAGCGTCTGCAGTTTTGACTGAATGCTTTTTCCTTTCAAAGGAGAGGGGGATGGGAAATATTAAGGAAAAGTAGTATTCAAATGAGTAAGAAGCAGCTTTTCAATGTTTATCTAACTTTGCTCTCTCAAGAGAACTTTGTATGGAAGCTGTGAAGGGAAGATCTTGAAGCTCACAGAAATGTATATATATATTTCTATCCGTTCACCTTGATAAAACAAGCAAATTCATTGATTTGCTTTTTTTATTCTCATGTGTGTATGATTCTTGAGATGTGAATACTTAGCGTGTCTGAAATCTGTCCAGTTGTCATTAATGACATATTAAATCTTAAATGAACCCTCTCCAGTTATTTAAAGTGATGCATGTAGATGTGAGTATGGCATAAAGAGCCAAAAAATCAAAAGGGAAAGGAGGTACAGGGTTTAATCAAAGTAATAAATGTGCAACTTCTATTGCAAAAAAAAAAAGTTTAATACCATGTGGAATATCCTTTTTGAGAGTAAACCTGAGAGGAAATGTATGATTAGGAGCAGAAATAGAGGATGGAATAGACTAAGTCTAATGTTTTTGTCACTTCTAAAAAAAAAAAAGAAATTTCACACTGAATTTTCAGCATGTGGAGGGTAATTCTATAACAGGGTACTTACCACAGGCCTATTTTAAGCCTAGTCTATTTTTTTTTTTAAGGTGCTTATTTTTCTTTGCAGAATACGAAAAACATAAGCATTGCCATACTAAGATAGGCCAAAGGTCCATCAAGCCCAGTATCCTATTTCCAACAGTGGCCAATCCAGGTCTCCAGTACGTAGCAAGATCCCAGAAGAGTAAAACTGATTTTATACTGCTTATCCTAGAAATAAGCAGTGGATTTTCCCAAGTCCATCTTAATAATGGCTTATGGACTTTTCTTTTAGGAAATTATCCAAACCTTTTTTTAAACCCAGCTAAGCTAACTGCTTTTACCACATTCTCTGGCAACAAATTCCAGAGTTTGTTTACACGAGTGAAGAAGTAGTAGCTTCATTCTGTGACCCTGGTCCTAGTATTTTTGGAAAGAGTAAACAAGTGATTCATGACTTCTCATTCCATTCCACTCCACTCCATTCATTATTTTATAGACCGCTATCATATCTCCCCTCAGCCATTTCTCCAAGCTGAAGAGCCCTAGCCACTTTAGCCTTTCCTTATAGGGAAGTTGTCCTATCCCGTTTATCATTTTTGTAGTTCAGACAGCAAGAAGCGTGTTTATTTTAAGGTGTAATCTCTTATATCACCTAGATATAAGCATTTGTGAGTGTAAATGATAGAATTCTGTAATTTACTTGTGTATATGTGTACTCTTCCCACACCTACCCAAATTCCACCCATGCACATGCCCACCAGCAAAGTACACCCTAGCAAACCATGGTATATACTTTCTGCTGGGCAGTCTTCTGTGAGTTCATTTACTGCTATTTACGTGCCTTCCACGTGCTCCTTAGAATCATGTTCATAGTGCTGAATTCCACTGGTAATTTTGAACCAGGCTAATTATGTATCAATGATACCAATTAAAACATTAATCTTCAAGAAAAATACACTGAAATATCTTTTATTCTAATCTAATAATAAAATAAAATAATTATTCTTTTGCACAAAAATCCCTCCTAAAATTCTAATACCTCATAACCCAACGCCATGAGGGGGAAGCGGGTCTAGAATCACACCGGAGACTTGGCAGTCTAACATTTTGGTCTCCTGATGATGCAGCAGTGAAGTATGGATCTGTGTTGAGACCATTAGTATTTAGTGGATGGAAGTTATTATGATCCTAAGAAGTTCCTCATATTTCTTTTTGCCTATGGAGGAAATGTCCTTTGGATACATCAGACTTTGTATTGGTTATTGAGGTTGTCTTCCAGTTGCAAGAAGAGAGTTATTATATTTATATTTGGAAGAACGGAAGTTCAGCATGGTCAGCACAATCAGTGCAGACAACACTTGAAGTTTGCCTTTCGAGATTCGTATTGATAAATGTTTTGAATAAGCTCTGATGAACTGGTTTACCTTTTAGGAACTTCAGTTTATGGCTAAAAGTTTCTTCATATGGCAATTTTGT
This sequence comes from Microcaecilia unicolor, assembly GCF_901765095.1. Classification (NCBI taxonomy): domain Eukaryota; kingdom Metazoa; phylum Chordata; class Amphibia; order Gymnophiona; family Siphonopidae; genus Microcaecilia; species Microcaecilia unicolor. Next base: position 179,746,066 of record NC_044040.1, on the reverse strand, counting down.
GAGTAATAAATAAAATGTTAGTAGAATTTGTAAATGAGAGTGAGTGTGATTTAAAATCGTTATAAGGTATTAGAATTTTAGGAGGGATTTTTGTGCAAAAGAATAATTTGATTTTGTTATAAGATTGGAATAAAAGGTATTTAAATGTATTTTTCTTGAAGATTAAGAGCCCTGTTTACTAAGCAGCGCTAGAGACATGTTAGCATTTTTAACATGCGCTGTGTAGGCGCCCACAGTATTCCTATGGGCGCCTACACAGTGCATGCTAATTTTGTACATGCACTGAAAACACTAGCGCACCTTAGTAAACAGGGCCCTAATTTTTAAATTGGTATCATTGGTATGTAATTTAGAGTGATTTAATATTTCAGTACCAATTTTTTGGATTTTGTAGCCTGTGTAGTAAAATTGTAATTTTGAAAAGATAAAGAAAGCTACTCTGCCGATCTCCAATCTCCAGATAAAGACCATTGTCTCAGATTAATGACTTTATTGTTTACAGTGCAGAAGAACAAAGGATGAGGTCATAATACCAGCTTTTCTGATTGGATAGAATGAAGGTGCGCTGTTAAGAGTACCAGATCTACAATATTGATCATTTTGAATGGGATAGACAGACAAGAGTCTAGTTGTACCCCATGGCTGAGAAAATCAGGCAATTTCTTTCACCACTCCTTTTCTTAGAACCTAATGGAAGACCACTTTTAACACTTTTTGTGGATCTAATTTTAAAGACGACCACAACTGTACATCTCAAGATTTTTTTCCCAGTTTGTAGGCCTATCTCTACTCCTGTGTTAGAGCATGTAAGATCTGGCAATCACTTCATAGTACTATAGATGGATGAAGGAAAACTAGATCCACAAGCTCCTCAGTCTCAGATTTAAGCAAATCTGGCATGTGAACATACACAGTGAAAAGTAATAGCAAAAATCTTTGAGATAAGGAAATAACATCTTGATATTCTCAGTGCCTCTGAGAAACACTCCTGATTTTACCACTAAAAGTCAACAATGGCAATCTGTCTGTGTTTTTTCTGGTATTTATTTGTTTGAAGAGATCAATGTGAAAGTGAATATACTGCAGGTATCTTAGTCTAAGAACATCTTGTGAATCGAGGTCTGTCTTTATTTACTAGGCGTCTGATGATTATTTCAATGTACAAAGAGCAGTTAGACTCATGCAAGCTTTTTCCATTGCTACATTTACAACAGAAAGAGTAGCAGGAATGAAATAAAATTTATACATTTTTAAAACTTAGTTTATCATTTAAAAAAAAAAAAAAAAAACCCTCAAATATTCCTACCAGAAGCATGAAGGAAAACATGTGCAGAATGAATTTTAGAGTGTGTATCGTTTCTGGCTTCTGGTTGACCCCTAAGCATTTCATTTGAAGCTCACTTGTCATATATCCTTGCCCCCCTCCTCTTCCTCCCTCCAGTACTCTCTCTCTCTCTCTCTCTCTCTCCCCCCCCCCCCCCCCCCCACCCTTCACTGTCAGCTAGGCTGCCAAGCATTTTAAAGCTTTGAGCAGAAATAGCTATTTGCCTTTGATTTTCCATCAGCTGTTCTTTAGGGAAACATAAAGAAGTCTCATGTAACAAAATTGTTGCTGGAGGGGTGTCTCCAGCTTCATCTAAGTCTCAGAGCCAGCTTGAATTTAGTGTGTGGTTATTTTGGTTTGTAAAGTGAGGAAGGGCTGTTTGTAGCACCCAAGTACAGCAGTGTGGATTAAACAGGGTTAGATTGGAACTTTTTTGTAGCCTGCTGATTTGCATAATTCATCTGCAGAAAAATTCTCTGTTTTCCAATTGATGATCTTTACAAAATATGTTGCTGGTGTTTTCAGCTTGAAGGCCACCTGTTTGTCTTCAGTTGACATATTCATCTGCCTTTTTATGAGGATTTCATAGGCTGGCAGAAAGATGATGGGTCTTCATATACCACTGCCAGTTCACCAGTCAAAGAATAGAAGTTTTGTGAACAATAATTGAAAGTAAGGGATATTGTAGTACCACAGACTTCCAATGCACCATGGACTGTGATAGACATTCATGGGCCCTTTAACTAAGCAGTGGTAAGCCAGAACTACCGCCGTCTAACGCGGGCACTGGCATTAGTTCCACCCCCATCGCGTGGCATTTCTGGCGCTAGGGAAAATAGATCCCTGTTTTGTTTTTTTTTACTGCAGCAGTTACCTGGCAGTAATTGAGCAGCAGCGCATGCTGCCTGGTTACCGCTGGGTTAGCGCAGGAGCAGTTACCGCCATCTGAGAGGTTTCACCTCCATATGGCCAAACGTGGTAAGTGCTGTCTTGCTGCATGGCCATTTCTTTTTTTTTTGGCCTTTTTTACCTGCTGCGTTAAAAAGGGCCTCGGTGTGTGGCAAAAATGGCCGCCGTTAGCACACGGCCCCTTTTACTGCAGCTTAGTAAATATGTTAAATAGCACCTGTCCCAGTATAGATCTCTGTGGCATTCCACTATTCACCCCTCTCCATTGAGAGAAATGTCCATTTAATCCTACCCTCTGATTTCTGTCCAGTAACCATTTCCTAATCCACAAAAGGACATTGCCTCCTATCTTACACCGTTCTAATTTTCTTAAGGAGTCTCTCATGAGGAACTTTGTCAAAAGCTTTCTGAAAATCTAAACACGCTCATTGAATTTTTAAATTGTATTGTCAATTTGTTTTTATAGACCTTTTTTAAAAAAAAAAAAATACATTTTGTTTGTTGATTTGTGATCCGCCTAGAATTTAGGATTGTGTGAAATATTAAAAAAAATAATAATAATAAGTAAATAAATAAATGTACCGACAGGCACAGCAAGGTGGCATGTCTCTTCTACTGGGAAAATATCCTGTAACCTGAAAGAGAAATTCCTTTTATCTTGGTCTCACAGGTTATTATTTTACAAAATCATGAACCCTGTCAGTTCCATTGAATATTTTCGGCATAGGCTGATAACTGACAACGTCTTTATTGAAATGACATGACGATTAAAATGATTGCTCAAAGATTTTTAAATGTTTTAGCTAAGAATTTACATAACTTACTGTTAGAGCCAATGAAAAGCTTATAAATCCATTTAAAAAAAAAAGAGAAAGATTGCTAATTTGTAAAGCTCCTCATAAAGGGAGGGCGTTATCAACGTGCTTTTACTGCCAGGTACTTGTGACCTGGATTGGCCACTGCTGGAAGCAAGATACTGATCTAGATGGACCATTGGTCTGACCCAGTATGGCTATTGTTATGTTCAGAGCCCGGTGGCCCCCAAGTGCTGTGAACCTCCATGCAAATGGACCCTAGTGTCATTCCTAGATTTGGTCATCAGAATGTCAGCTAGACTGAGGCTTGGAATGCGAAGGTGCTGTTTCAAGGCTATAGTGGACTTCACTAGGAATTCCAAAAGTTGGGAAGTAAGACCAGTACTGGGTAGACCTCTACGCTTTGTACCCCAAAAGTGACACATTTAAAATCAGGATTAGTGTATGTAGAGGAAGATGACATAAGGTTGATATTCATAAATAAATTAAGCTAGTTAGTAGTGGGGGATGGGAAGACATTTTAAGGTTGAAATTAGTGGTATTGTGGTGGTATATTCCAAGACTGCATCATATAACTACCTATATGGGATTGGCAAGCTGGTCATTTTCTGGCTGCCTGTTTACGATGACAGTGTTTAATCATGAGCAAGTGTAACCTACACAGAGTGCCAGATTCAACTCTGGCTGTCTTGTTGGACACACTAGTTGGCCCATACAAGTCTTTATCTGTCGTTAAATACTATGCTACTGTGTTACTGTGTTTGCAGCCCTTGGGATAGCTGGAAGGATTGACGCTCACTGCAGATGCATTCCTTCCCCTGCATGGGTACTTTCCCTCCCCTCAATCCTTGGCACCATTCCTGTTTCTTGTGGCACAATCTAGCCACCTTGTGAAACTTGATAGCTAGATGTAGCCACTGAGGGGATGGCAGTTTCCAGTCTTGGAAATGTATTGACAGTAAAGGAGTAGACTAATGGTTAGTGCAGTGGGCTGAGAACCAAGGGAACCAGGTTTGATTCCCAACAGTGCTCCTTGTGACCATGAGCAAGCCACTTAATCCTCAATTGCCCCAAGTACAAAAAGTTAAATTGTGAGTCTACTAGGGACAGAAAAGGTACCTGTATGTTAATATGTAAACAGAAAGGCAATATATCAAACAACCCTCAGTTACCTTTGCAAATCCCTTTGAAAATGTTTCTCTCTCAGGCAAGAATATGCTATATAAGAAACTCTTGTGAACTGTTTCCCATTTGCATTGTCTAGATAATGAAATGTTCTGCTTTCTTCTAGGAGGCTGCTTTGTGTAGACAACTTCCTATGGAGTCCGAGAGCATGGCTCCGGTTCAGACTGCTGTGAACACACCTGCTATGACCCAGGACATGAGATCTGTAACAAATAACAGCTCCGATCCTTTCCTTAACAGGTGAGTCAAGATTTTGCTTCTTTCTTTCTTTTTTTTTTTTTTTAACACCCAACTAACTAGTTTATTTTGAGTCTATTATTGATGTTAAATCAGGAAAATAAAATCTTAGGGCTCGATATTCAAAGAAGCTGAGGGTTAAATATTTTAAACAATTTAACCAGGCAGGAGAGGCTTCGTGCCTGATTAAATCCTGCTGATCAGGTGACCCCCGGATTTTCGGTGCCCCATAACTGGATCATGCTGCTGAAAGTCTTGGGAGGCTGCTGTGGCACTATCTGGTTAGCACTGATGCAGTCCAGGGGTGGAGATGGGGGGGGGGGGGGGGGGGAAAGGGACTTGATATACCGCCTTTCTGAGGTTTTTGCAACTACATTCAAAGCGGTTTACATATATTCAGGTACTTATTTTGTACCAGGGGCAATGGAGGGTTAAGTGACTTGCCCAGAGTCACAAGGAGCTGCAGTGGGAATCGAACTCAGTTTCCCAGGATCAAAGTCCACTGCACTAACCACTAGGCTACTCCTCCACTAGCAACATTCTATGTAGAAGCCTGCCCTTGCAGATCAGCAATGCGACCGTGCAGGCTTCTGTTTCTGTGAGTCTGTGACGTATGTGCAGGACGTCAGACTCACAGAAACAGAAGCCTGCGCGGCCGCGTTGCTGATCTGCAAGGACAGGCTTCTACATGGAATGTTGCTAGTGGAATAGCAACATTCCATGTAGAATCTCAAATAGTAGCAACAGAATCTCATTAGTAGCAACATTCCATCTAAAATCTCCAATAGTAGCAACATTCCATGTAGAATCTCAAATAGGGAAAGGGAAATGGGACTTAATATACTGCCTTTCTGAGGTTTTTGCAACTACATTCAAAGTGGTTTACATATATTCAGGTACTTATTTTGTACCAGGGGCAATGGAGGGTTAAGTGACTTGCCCAGAGTCACAAGAAGCTGCAGTGGGAATCGAACTCAGTTCCCCAGGATCAAAGTCCACTGCACTAACCACTAGGCTACTCCTCCACTAGCAACATTCTATGTAGAAGCCTGCCCTTGCAGATCAGCAATGCGACCGTGCAGGCTTCTGTTTCTGTGAGTCTGTGACGTATGTGCAGGACGTCAGACTCACAGAAACAGAAGCCTGCGCGGCCGCGTTGCTGATCTGCAAGGACAGGCTTCTACATGGAATGTTGCTAGTGGAATAGCAACATTCCATGTAGAATCTCAAATAGTAGCAACAGAATCTCATTAGTAGCAACATTCCATCTAAAATCTCCAATAGTAGCAACATTCCATGTAGAATCTCAAATAGGGAAAGGGAAATGGGACTTAATATACTGCCTTTCTGAGGTTTTTGCAACTACATTCAAAGTGGTTTACATATATTCAGGTACTTATTTTGTACCAGGGGCAATGGAGGGTTAAGTGACTTGCCCAGAGTCACAAGGAGCTGCAGTGGGAATTGAACTCAGTTCCCCAGGATCAAAGTCCACTGCACTAACCACTAGGCTACTCCAAGAGCTAACTGGCGAAGTGCCCAGGTGATGATAGGACAGCAAAAAGGTTGTCATAGCTTTACCTGGGCAGTTATCCAGGGGCCTGTCTGAATATTGGCCGGCAGTATTGCATGACCCGAGTATTTAGGTCCATATTGTATATTTGGATCTGATTCTGCCTGTGGTGCTCAGCAGTGTAGAATTTGCTGGCCATGCGGGCTTGAATTCTAAGCCCTAAGCTCCTAAATGTAGACACCTAGGTGTCTAAATTCGTCCCCTATTTTCAGCCAAACTTGGGTGCCTAAGTGTTCAACTGAGAATCTTCCTACGCTCTTAAATATAGTACTGTCATTTCTTTTCCTATATTTAGGAGTCTAAGAAGCCCTTTTACTAAAAGGCGGTAGGGCTACTGCATGGGAAAACAGCACTACCATTGGGCGTGCCCTGGCGCTCGGTGATAGTATGTGTTCATCACGCGCTGTTTCCCACGCCCAGAAATACATTTTATTTTCTAGTGGGGGGGGGGGGGGGGGGGAGAGGTGTGCCCAAAGCAGTAAAGATTCAGGCAGTAAATGGCCGCATGCCTATGTTTTTATTAACTCATAGCCATTTACTGCCTCCATTGAAAACAGGGGTTTTTAAGGCCATAGGAAAAGTCCTATTGTGGGAGTAGCTAGCAAGGTAATTAAATTTGCTGATGACACAAAGTTATTCAAAGTCGTTAACTCGCGACAGGATTGTGAAAAATTACAGAAGGACCTTACGAGACTGGGAGACTGGGCGGCTAAATGGCAGATGATGTTTAATGTGAGCAAGTGCAAGGTGATGCATGTGGGAAAAAAGAACCCGAATTATAGCTACGTCATGCAAGGTTCCACGTTAGGAGTTACAGACCAAGAAAGGGATCTGGGGGTCATCGTTGATAATACACTGAAACCTTCTGCTCAGTGTGCTGCTGCGACTCAGAAAGTGAATAGAATGTTGGGTATTATTAGGAAAGGTATGGAAAACAGGTGTGAGGATGTTATAATGCCGTTATATCGCTCCATGGGTGCGACCGCACCTTGAGTTTTGTGTTCAATTCTGGTTGCCGCATCTCAAGAAAGATATAGTGGAATTGGAAAAGGTGCAGAGAAGGGCGAGTAAAATGATAGCGGGGATGGGAAGACTTCCCTATGAAGAAAGACTAAGGAAGCTAGGGCTTTTCAGCTTGGAGAAGAGACGTCTGAGGGGAGACATGATAGAGGTATATAAAATAATGAGTGGAGTGGAACAAGTGGATGTGAAGCGTCTGTTCACGCTTTCCAAAAATACTAGGACTAGGGGGCATGCAATGAAACTACAGTGTAGTAAATTTAAAACAAATCGGAGAAACTTTTTCTTCACCCAACGCGTAATTAAACTCTGGAATTCGTTGCCGGAGAACGTGGTGAAGGCGGTTACATTGGCAGAGTTTAAAAAGGGGTTGGACGGTTTCCTAAAGGACAAGTCCATAAACCACTACTAAATGGACTTGGGAAAAATCCACAAATATCCAGGAATAACATGTATAGAATGTTTGTACGTTTGGGAAGCTTGCCAGGTGCCCTTGGCCTGGATTGGCCGCTGTCGTGGACAGGATGTTGGGCTCGATGGACCCTTGGTCTTTTCCCAGTATGGCATTACTTATGTACTTATGGCATGGTAAAAAGTGGCAGGAGCGTGCGAGAAACCCACTCGCTAAAACTACTGCCAACCACTTTTTAGTGCAGCTTAGTAACTCCATTTTGCAGCGTGTTGCACACGCATAGACGCTTACGCGGCTTACTAAAAGGGCCCCTCTGTCCTTTGAATATTGGCCTCGTAATATAGCAAAAACTGAAATTTTGAAACTTGGAGTGTCCCTGATAGATTAAGATAGTTGAGACATCTGCTTCCTTCGCTGAATCTTTTTTTTTTTTTCCATTTACATAGGAAGGAAGGATGGCTTCAAGGCTAAATGTTAATACAGGATGAATAACTATATCCTTTAACACTGAAACATTGTCTTGGCAGTTAAAGTGAAGGACAGCCTAATCAGCCTGGGAAAGTCTAGTCTACAGCTTGTTTAAGGGGGAGGAAAAAAATAATGCTGAAGCAGAACACACAGTGTAATTTAAAAAAAAAAAAGAGGAGTCAAAATAATACACATTGAGTAAGTTGACCAAGAATTCAACAACGTACTTTTTTTTTTTTTTGTACCACGCGCTTTCCCACTCATGGCAGGCTCAATGCGGCTTAGGTACTTATTTGTACCTGGGGCAATGGAGGGTTAAGTGACTTGCCCAGAGTCACAAGGAGCTCCCTGTGCCTGCAGTGGGAATCAAACCCAGTTCCCCAGGACCAAAGTCCACCACTCTAACCACTAGGCGACTCCTTCACTAGCAACATTCCATGTAGAAGCCTGCCCTTGCAGCCGCGCAGGCTTCTGTTTCTGTGAGTCTGCAGACTCACAGAAACAGAAGCCTGCGCGGCTGCAAGGGCAGGCTTCTACATGGAATGTTGCTAGTGGAATAGCAACATTAACATTCCATGTAGAATCTCAAATAGTAGCAACAGAATCTCAATAGTAGCAACATTCCATCTAGAATCTCCAATAGTAGCAACATTCCATGTAGAATCTGAAATAGGGAAATGGAACTGGGACTTGATATGCTGCATTTCTGTGGGGTTTACATAGTATATACAGGTACTCATTTATACCTGGGGCAATGGAGGATTAAGTGACTTGCCCAGAGTCACAAGGAGCTCCCTGTGCCTGCAGTGGGAATCAAACCCAGTTCCCTAGGACCAAAGTCCACCACTCTAACCACTAGGCGACTCCTTCACTAGCAACATTCCATGTAGAAGCCTGCCTTTGCAGCTGCGCAGGCTTCTGTTTCTGTGAGTCTGCAGACTCACAGAAACAGAAGCCTGCGCAGCTGCAAAGGCAGGCTTCTACATGGAATGTTGCTAGTGGAATAGCAACATTAACATTCCATGTAGAATCTCAAATAGTAGCAACAGAATCTCAATAGTAGCAACATTCCATCTAGAATCTCCAATAGTAGCAACATTCCATGTAGAATCTGAAATAGGGAAATGGAACTGGGACTTGATATGCTGCATTTCTGTGGGGTTTACATAGTATATACAGGTACTCATTTATACCTGGGGCAATGGAGGATTAAGTGACTTGCCCAGAGTCACAAGGAGCTCCCTGTGCCTGCAGTGGGAATCAAACCCAGTTCCCCAGGACCAAAGTCCACCACTCTAACCACTAGGCGACTCCTTCACTAGCAACATTCCATGTAGAAGCCTGCCTTTGCAGCTGCGCAGGCTTCTGTTTCTGTGAGTCTGCAGACTCACAGAAACAGAAGCCTGCGCGGCTGCAAGGGCAGGCTTCTACATGGAATGTTGCTAGTGGAATAGCAACATTAACATTCCATGTAGAATCTCAAATAGTAGCAACAGAATCTCAATAGTAGCAACATTCCATCTAGAATCTCCAATAGTAGCAACATTCCATGTAGAATCTGAAATAGGGAAATGGAACTGGGACTTGATATGCTGCATTTCTGTGGGGTTTACATAGTATATACAGGTACTCATTTATACCTGGGGCAATGGAGGATTAAGTGACTTGCCCAGAGTCGCAAGGAGCTGCCTGTGCCTGCAGTGGGAATTGAACCCAGTTCCCCAGGACCAAAGTCCACCACTCTAACCACTAGGCCACTCCTCCACTTGAGCTGTGGAAATGAATATTGAGGCAAAAGTAAACTATGAACTTTAATTACTGGTTTTTAATAGAATGTGGCCAAAATGTTAAGGTTAGATTAATACTGTCTTGAACTTTTACTTTTTGCTACTGTAATAAATCATTGGATGCTGAGAATAAAAAGTGTTTTGTTTTCTTTTCCACAAGACTGTGATAGCTGTGAACAGAAAATCCCGTACACTACTTTCAAAAAGCGCTAAGCAGGAAGTTTGTTTTTGAGTTAAAAGCGACACCAGACTTTGTCACAGGCTTGATCGTCTGATGCTAGTTTTTCGATTGTTGTATTGCCCCTTCATCCAGCAGTCGGAATCTTTCCTGAAATGTCATTTTTCTTTCAATTCCAGCGGACCTTTCCATTCCAGAGAACAGAGCACAGACAGTGGCTTGGGGTTAGGATGCTACAGTATACCTACCACTCCTGAAGATTTTCTGAGCAATGTGGATGAGATGGACACAGGTGGCGTAAAATAAATAAAGCATATTGATTATTTTAAAAATCTTTATATTAATTTTTGTGCCTCTGTACAAAGCAATAAAGCGTCACATTCAGGGGCGTATCTGGACTTCGCCGGTAGGGGGGCCAGAGCTGAGGTGAGGGGGCACATTTTAGCCTCCCCCCACCCCCGGCGACCCCCGCCACCATTGCCGCCACCCCCTCTCCCGGCCCCCAGAACCACCTCCAACTGTCGCCCGCCCAACGATCCTCTCGACCCCCTCGCCCGCTGTCGCTTACCTGTGCTGGTGGGGGACCCCAACCCCCGCCAGCTGAAGCCATCAGCCTTCGTTCGTTTGTTCTTTCTGAGTCTGACTCGTCTGTGACGTCCTGTACACGTCCGTTGTGGACGTGCCGGACGTCAGAGACAAGTCAGACTCAGAACAAAACAAACGAACGAAGGACGAAGGCTTCGGCTGGTGGGAGTTGGGGTCCCCCACCAGCACAGGTAGGCGATGGCAGGTTGGCGGCGGGAGGGGGGTTGCGAGGGCCGTTGGTAGGGGGGGTCCAGGGCCAAATCTACGGGGGCCCTGGCCCCCGTGGCCCATTACAGATACGCCCCTGGTCACATTGTCTGCCGAGAGATGGAAGAGGGCCACAGCCAAATGGTGAGATGGTCCATCACAATTCTCTGTCATTTGGGAGCCATTAGTTGACAAACTTTCTTAGAAGACACATAAGGGGTCCTTTTACTAAGGTGTGCTGAAAAATGGCCTGCAGTAGCGAAGGCTCATGTTTTGGGCGCGCACAGATCCATTTTTCAGCGCGCCTGCAAAAAAAAAATGCCTTTTTTTGCGGAAAATGGGCACGCGGCAAAATCAAAATTGGCGCACGTCCATTTGGGGTCTGAGACCTCACCTGCCAGCCATTGATCTAGTGGTAAATTCTCATGCGGTAACAGGATGGTAATGACCTATGCGTTTTCAAATGCCACTCGGTGCGCGTAGTGGGCGTGCGGCAGAAAATAAAAATGATTTTTTTTTTCTGGACGCGCGCCATAAATAAAATTACCGCAAGAGCCACGTGGTAGCTGGGTGGTTAACTCCATTTTAGATGCTTACGCGGCTTAGTAAAAGGACCCCAAAGTGTTATACATTCAAGGATATTGTTTTAAGTCTCCTCATTTTATTTATTTATTTATTTGAATGTAGCTCTTACTTTTTTCAATAGTAGCTCAAGACAAGTTGTATTCAGATACACTTAGGTATTTCGCTGCGTTGGACGGCTTCCAATCTAAGGGGCCCTTTTACCGACAGTGGTAAAACGTGCCCTTAGTGTGCCTTTATCCCCCGGATTCTATATAACGTGCCTACATTTACTTTCTTTTCCGTGTGTAAGCCTAGGCATATTTTATATAACTATGTTTGTAGATTAATTGTTTTAATAAGCTGTTAAGCATTGTTAACAGCACTTAACAAGTAATAACAAGCACTGATTGCCAAAAATTCGAATTTATGCGCGTACATTGCTAAGCATATTCTGTAATGTACTGCGCCTAAATTCTAACAGGCATGAGCAGAAAGGGGCATGGAGATGGGCATGTTGTGGGTATTCCAATATTTATATGCGTCGTTATAAAATACGGGCCAGTGCGCATAAATCTTACATGTAGGGATTTACACCAGCTTTTCATTGGTGTAAATGGATGCTTGTAGATTCATTTGCATGAATTGCTCCTAAGTGTATTCTAAATACCGTGCGTACATTTACGCACGGTATTTAGAATACACTTAGGCGTGATTGCCTAGTACGCATTAATTTTAGGCGCCATATATAGACTCAGGCCCTAAGCGGGTCATTCCCATGCACTAAGGCCGAAAGGGTAAAATGGCCGAAATTCCTGTTTTTGGTATTAATGACTACACACTAATTTTGTCATTAGCGTGTGGCATTAAAACAGGTCCACATGTGAGCCCTTACTGCCACTCATTACATAGGTGGTAAGGGCGCACACACTAATCAGCATGTGGTAATGTAAGCTAATTGATTAGCGCAGAACACTCCCACTCTCTGTCCCCCCAGACACGCCCCGCAACATAAAATAGATTTTATTGATCAGCGCTTGCTAAAATTCTAGAGACGCCCATAGGAATAAATGGGTGTCTCTAGCGTATAGCTCACGCTTATTTTTAGCACGTGCTAAAAACGCTAGTGTGCCTTTGTAAAAGGGGCCCTTTTACTAAGCTGCATAAGCGTCTACGCGCACCCACTGCATTCCAAAATAGAGTTACCACGTGGCTCTTGCAGTAATTTCATTTTTGGTGTGCGTCCGATACGCGTGGCAGAGTCGGGAGTTACCTGGTTAGTGGCAATATTCATTCCGCTAACTGGGTAACTATCTAAATAAAGTGAGAACAGCAAAAAGACTTTATTCAGGTCGTTATGCAGTCGTGCTCAAGATAAGTGGCTGCAGCTGTTTTATACCTGTAATATGATGGTGATCTGGCTGCCAGTGATAATATGATAAATACTAGCAGTGCATTTTTTGTAGCAAAAAAGGTGCCAGTACTCAAATGCCAGGCCACCCTTCAGGGGTGGGGTGATCATTGAGGGACCCACCCCAAAATAGCCAGGCCCCCTGCAACCAGTCACAGAATCTACAACAAGGCACAATCGAGCTGTTTCATTAAAACTTGGGGACCATGGATCAATTTTAGCAAACAATGGGAAAAGTTGCCGGTACCCCCTCAAAAAAAGCCCTGGATATTAGCAAAGTACAGTATGGTCTCGATTATCTGACCTTCGCTAATCCGACCATCCGGCAGACCCCCCACCCCCCCGGGGACCACATCACGTTGCTGATAAGAAGTGCGCAGGTTCTCTTCCTGTTTTCTGGCTTCACATGCCTTCTGGTTAGTGTTAATACTGTATTTTAAATACAGATATCCTATGCCTGTTCTTTATGCATAAATATGTTTTCTGTGCATTTTTTTAAGGGGTTACCATTGTTTTCCACATTATCCGACTTTTCACTTAATCCAAAAACGGCTCGGTCCCATTTACATCAGATAATCGAGACTGTGCTGTAATGTGCAACTGAGCTTCACAGACAAATTCCATGTGATTTCTTTTTTTTCCCCCCCCCAAAACTGGCATATAGAACTGTTTCCACACACTGGTTTTTGCAAAATGAATAATTAATACGCTGTTTTGCATGATATAGCATTACCACTCTCGTTAGTTTTGAACTGAAAGTTTTGCATGCACCAGGCCTAGCATGAAATTTTTATAACACTTAGCATGTGGAAACCCTGAATTTCTCAGGTGGGGAAGAGGGGTGTTTGTTCTCACAGCCCCTTTTTCAGATGTTTTGGTATCTGAGAGAGGAACATAGACATTCATTTCCAAGTGGAAAAATGAGCCTCCCTTTGGAAGGATGATATATAAGCCACTGCTAGGCAACAGGTCCTGGGAGCAGGATGGTGATTGGTATTTTCACAAGCCGTTTCACATTAGTGGAGGAGGGAGCCCTGGGGGGGAACTGATTTGCTACATTATACACTGTATGTAAAACGTGAGAATGAACTGTTGCAATATCATATTCTCTTACAGGCGAGACCGTAGTACAGCCGGTCATGAATATGAACCCACAGCCTACACGTTTCCCAGACTTCCTCGACTCTCTCCCGGGCACAAATGTTGATCTGGGCACCCTGGAGACCGACGACCTGATCCCTATTTTCAACGATGTGGAGTCAGTACTTAGTAAAACGGAGCCTTTCCTTACTTGGCTGTAATGGGTGGTCTTAAATCCGTTCACCTTCCAGTATCCAACATTTCTTGAAGTGGAGGTAGAGCACGAGAAAACCATCCGACAACCAATTTGCTGCCTTAGTGACTCTTGATATATTACAATTTTTTTAGTAATTTTCATCTTTGGCTGGATCTCATTGGTCACTTACATATATATATAAAAATATATATATATATATTTTTTTTTTCGTAATATTCCAGAGAACGACTTCTACATCTGCGAGGTCTGTATCCTTTACTGCTCGCGTAGAAGTACAGTTACTCTTTCTATATCCATGAGATGAAACACATGGTTATTGGGTTAAATAATGAGCCAGTGAGGCTGGCCCAGTGCTTTGGCATGTGAAGAGCAGGTTAGTTCTGAAAACTTGCACGGAATCAGCCGGATCCAGACAGTCCAATAACTGTATTTATGGCAATAGTACCAAATGCATTTTTACCTATTTAACTTGAGCTTTAAAAATCTTTGTGATATTAATAAGGTTTCGCTGTATAGGGAGTAAAAAGTAGTTTTTAATTGAACTTTACCCATTATATATATATATTTTTTACTATATAACATTTGCACATGCATACACAGTACTATTGTAGATTTTTTTTTGTTCAGTATATTACTGTATGGCTTATGATAATAAATACTTCCAAATTGAAAGTAGCAAAGTGTTGGTAACAGAAAGGAACAATTACTACAATATTGCTAGATAGACCAGATTGGTACTAGCTACCATGGAATTTATGAACAATGTGATTTACGTTTTTTTGTATTATTTTTAATGCATTTTACGTGTTTATTTTGTGAAGCACTATAATTTTGTAACTGATTTCAATGAACAAACCAAATTTTGTTGATACATATAAGCCAACAGGGTCCCTGATGTTTGCAGAAATGCTTTAATTGAAATATCAGGGAAGAGTTGCAGGGGTCAGCTTACAGCACACAAAAAAACAGAAGCAAAATGTTGTGTTTCTTAATTTTAATAGCATAGCATTGACTGACGGTGTAGGTGGCGCTGTTTGAGTAATGCAATAGTATGTAAGCAGATGCCTGATTTTTCAGCCATGTGATTTTTAATCTTAGAAGAAACACCAGTTATTCACTGATCAGGTTTCTTTGACTGGTTTGCCATCCATGGCCACTCTGCCATTGGGTATGAAAGATGTGGAGGGGCATCCCACTCCTTTCCTAAACTCCAAAACTGTCATGTTATCTATAAAGACAACTTTATCTGAGGTGTGGGACTGAGCAGGCATCAAGCAGGTCATCTGAAATGCAACTGATACCTGAAATTCTGACGTGTTTGTTAAATGCATGCTGTTTATAATCGAAGGCTAGTTTAAATAGCTTTATTTTCATTCTTGAGAAGACACACTTTTTTGTGAGAGGCATTATTAATCCAAATCTCTAAGCTTGTTCTTGTTTTTTTAATAACAGGCAAGGGACTTTGCACTCTGTGTGGGTGTGTGTTTGTCAGGTTCTGTTAGAAAGAGCCTACAGCGCACACCAGGATTGTTGACGGTGAAGGATTTCTTCTGTCATGTTGGAAGGAGGCAAGTGAAAGGCTCTGATATGAAACTGGAAGAGAAGCTGGTAGTTGTAGAAGGTTTGAGACATCATATAGAACTATAATGGGGTTTCAGAAGCAAAGGTCACTGTGGAGGGAGACATTGATTAGCAATTTGGAAAGAGCTGGCAGATTTAGAATTAGCATGTGTGGGAACTTGTCTAGATGAATCTTTCAGTCTTTTCTTGGGGGAGAAATCTGAGCACCTCACATTAAAAGGCGGAGCCCAAACTACTAATTGCACAATCTTTTAAGAAGGCAAAGGGCATGAAATCTTTATTCCTACGGTCATGAAGTGACTTTACAGGAAGGAGATGGATATTTTCAATCATATTTTCTCACCAAAAAATGTAGAGGAATTGGTTGTTTTTTTTTTCCACTGGTGCCAGAATAGATTATTACTGGAGCGGAGGTTTCCCTGAACACCCATAGGGGAAGCACCATAATCAAAACCTCAGTTTAGCTGATGGGTTTCCTGTCGTACTGCCTGGTAGTTAAACTATAGACCAGAGTTGATCTGGGAAGAGTCTGGAAGTGGATTATATCTAGAGTGATCTTATAGCATTTTAGCCAAGGAGACAAGTGGAGCCACTCCAGGTTTTGCCACTGTTCATGGAGGAAGATGCAGTCTTATTTTTCATAGGGAAGTCTGGACTTCAGCTCTAAAGCCGGAATAGGATAAAACCAGGACCAACTCCCAAGTTATAGGGTCAGTTATATCTGAGATCTAGAGCAAAATTCCCCCTTAGAACCCAGTGTACTAGCTGGTCTTAGAAAGCAATAGGTGAAGTTCAGACAATTTAGTTTGAGCATTTTATTAATTAAGTTTTTTTCTTTTTTTCAAATTAAACTTTCTAGTAATAGTTTAAGATTGTGTAACTATAAGGGTAATTCTATCATTTGGAACCTTCATTTAGGTGCCACAAAGGAGCGCTTAGCGCCAATTCTGTAATGGCACATTGGGACGCCATGCTGCCAGAATCTAGGTATGACACCTTACAACATGTCAGTGGCAGATCTAAATGGTCTATCTAAGTGTGCAAAGAGACACGCATAACCGATAGTATTCTGCAAGGTAAGAGTGTAACTTGGTACCACACCCATGGTTTGCCCATGCTATGCCCCCCTTGGAGTTAACACATCGTATAGAATAGCGCCTAATGCACTTAAGTGTGAAAACACCCATTGAAGGTGCCTTTGATGCACATAAGTGACACAGCTCTTGGCATCTGTTGAATTATATCCAGATGTGGTCTTCAGAAAGGATGAAAAGCAATATATGCCCAATTCTTAAAGTAGAAATAAAGGAAAATAACTCATAGAGGATGTAAAATTATTAGGCAAGGGTGCCTAGGTCTACCTATTAACTAGTAGATATTCTGAGATTCTACACATGGGCTGTTGTAGAGGTAAATCCTCTTAGCAGTAATCCTTACTGTTGCGTAGGCCTAATGTTATGAAAACAGCAGGGCAAACTGGATGAAGCAAAGCCCAGTGGAGCTGTGAGCTTGCCTAGTGGAGGACTTAGGTTTGATTCCAAGGCCTGGGTCAGGGCTGGAGATGCTTCAAAGGCAGTGTTTTCAGCTCTTGGAGAAGAGAAAGAGAGTCTTAGCCATCACTCAATAGGTGTAAAACCTAAAGGATCAGAAAGAATAACAATGACTATATTGACGAAACATGAGTGGAGTCTCTCCTTTGCCCCTTAAATGTTAGAGCATAGGGACCTTAGGAAAAATAACATTTCAGTTATGGTGTTTCATGTGGTTCTGATTGTGTAACACCTGCACAGTTAAGCAGATATGCTCTGCAAAGCATGGTTAATTTGAATGAAACAGCTGCTAGAACTGGGAGGTTGATCTCTGGGCCTTCCTGAATTCACCTTGAGGATCATTTCCTCTGTCCGTCATGGTTGATATTGTCTACCAAGTCGGGCAAAACACAAAACTCAGTCTTGATGATGAGACACACCTACAACAAACCCATCTTCCCTTTAAATATTTTCTAACTTTGTAGCTCATTAAAGGCTAGATTTACTACAGGATGCTATTGCATTGTCATGCATTAACACACATTATGTACCACAGGTGTCATTATATGCAGTGCAACCTATTCACTAATGATGTGTGTTAACCACAGTAGTGCGCACTCTAACTTGGTAGCGCCTTTTAGTAAATGTAACCCCAGGGTTAGATGGAATCGTTAATATTAATTCTCTTGAAACTGAATTCATTTTGAAACCTTATTTCACTGTGTTGTTTAAGGATGTGAAAGAACATTTTTGTTTTACTGAGCTGATACTATTTATGTGAAATATAAAAGACACATGCAGACGTTCCAGGGCTGCTGTTATCAGTCACCAGGTATGCATTGATTCTGGTGACATGGAAGGCAGTGCCAGTGGGATGTTACAAAAATGCACCGTCTAGGCCAGTCGTTCCCAAACCTGGTCCTGGAGGCACCCCAGCCACAATGAATATTCATGAGAGAGATTTGCATCCCAGTGGAGGCAGTATATGCTAATCTCTGTCATAAATATTCATTGTGGATATCCTGAAAACCTGACTAGCTGGGGTGCGTCCAGGACCAGGTTTGGGAGCCACTGATCTAGTCTGATAACACTACTAGAATGTAACTTTTATTGTGGAGGGGAGGACAGCTGTGGAGGAGTGGCCTAGTGGTTAGGGTGGTGGACTTTGGTCCTGAGGAACTGAGTTCGATTCCCACTTCAGGCACAGGCAGCTCCTTGTGACTCTGGGCAAGTCACTTAACCCTCCATCGCCCCATGTAAGCCGCATTGAGCCTGCCATGAGTGGGAAAGCGCGGGGTACAAATGTAACAAAAAAAAAATGATTTTTTAAAAATGTACATTGTTGTAAACCTGGGAAAAGGATGATCAAATAAACTATTTGTTTTCTAATGTACTGCATCCACTGATATGTTAGTACTTCAACTTTTTTATTTACTTCATTTAGTTATGATATATTGTGTGCATTTTTTTAAAATTTAGAATATTTTGCGTACAAGGGCGTATGCAGTTAATCAACCAGATCAAATTATTGTAAGCACAGTTTGAGTCTGGTTTTATGTCTTTGATCTTGTACAAGAAAAAAATAAAAATAATTGAAATCCATTTTTTTTCTTTTTCATTTTGCATCTGCATTTATTTGCTTCAACATGAAGCGGATTCATTATAGTCAACATAAGCACAGAATCAACACATGTATCCCACTCTTAATTCTTCCTTTACTTTCGAAGGGCTATGGTTCACCCAAAACAGGGATATGTTTGCAAAGGTTTAGTTAATATTTTGGATTTGCTGCACCTTAAGGTCGTTAAACTTAAGGTGAAGTAAATTCAAAGTCTGTGCGGTGAATATAGAGGGCATGCCCAGCATTTGCTCTGCATTTAACACACAGGGCAGACCCTTACCGCACAGGACCATGTTCCATCCCTTGGCAGAGAGTTTGAGGACACCTGCGCTATCTGAGGAGATGTGGAACATGAACCCCAGGCACAGTGATGCCCAACAGAAAAACAAATGAAACACTTGCACAAAGGTTCTTTCTCCCCATCCGCCCCACTGAATATTTCCCCCATCTGACCTTTATTGTCCACTTCCTACCAATCAGCATTCTGTTCCAGACAGCACCCCACCCCTAGAAGTAAGCCTTCCTGGAACAGTAAGACCCCCCCACCCCCTATCCAGCCACTCCCCAAGATCAGACCACTCCCAGGATCAACATGCCCCAATAAAGCTGACCCCCAGCACCCTACCCAATTCATCCCCCCCACCAGGACTCAACCAGGAGTTTTCCTGGTAGTCTAGCGGAGCAGGGTGGAAGCAGTCCCCTCCATTCTGGCCCTGCTAACCTCTGGGGTTGAAAATGGAGCCTATAACTTCTAGCATGCATAGTAACATAGTAACATAGTAGATGACGGCAGAAAAAGACCTGCACGGTCCATCTAGTCTGCCCACGATAAACTCATGTGTATACCTTACCTTGATTTGTACCTGTCTTTTTCAGGGCACAGACCATATAAGTCTGTGCAGCAGTATTTCCCGCCTCCCAACCACCAGTCCCGCCTCCCATCACCGGCTCCGGCACAGACCCCGTATAAGTCTGCCCTCCCCCATCCTAGCCTCTCAACCACCAACCCCTCTTCCCCCCGCCACCCAATTTCAGCTAAGCTAAGCAATTTTGAACCCTGGCAACTAGTAGGATGGGAGTGGAGAGGGTCTGCTGCCACCTTGCTCCACTAGACTTTTAGGACACCCCTTGGATATGGTGTTAGGGGGGGGGGGATCTGTTGAGGCAGGGTTATCCTAGTGGGGGCTGGATTGTGTGGGGGGTTATTGTCTGGAGGAGTTTACTTGTAGGGGTGGATGCTGGCCAAGAATGGTTTGCTGATGGGGGAGGAGGGGACCTTCATGTGGTTATTTAGTTTTTTCTTTTGGGCCATGACCATGGTACTGGACTGCCAGTAACGCAGCTGCATTGAACACACACACTTTTGATGTAGCATTAAGGGGTCCTTTTTGTGAGGCACGCTAGCGTTTTTAGCATATTTCTATGGGCGTCTCTAGCGTTTAGAGCGTGCTAAAAACGCTGTTGTGCCTTTGTACTTTAAGGAAGGGATCCCCAGAAGCTTAGCCTGTGGTGGGAGGCAGGGCTGGTGGTTGGGAGGTGGGGATAGTGCTGGGCAGACTTATACGGTCTGTGCCCTGAAAAAGACAGGTAGAAATCAAGGTAAGGTATACACAAAAAATGGCACATGTGAGTTTATCTTGTTGGGCAGACTGGGTGGACCGTGCAGGTCTTTTTCTGCCGTCATCTACTATGTTACTATGTAAAAGACCCCGCTAAGTGCAGCTATTGTAGTGGCAGTCGCGACACTGTCCCATGTGTTGGTGTCAGAGCTGGCCATGCTTGTGCTGAGCAGTTAGCATGGGATCTTTACTGCACTGGCTATTTTCAGCATGTGGAAGCCATTTCCATGGGTCCGCAGTAATGACGACCACATGCTAACACCCACTCTAGGTGCTCAGAGTGGTTTAGTAAACATCCCCCATAGTGTCTCATTTAGTGCTTAGGACAAAATGGGTTAAATTCAGGAAAACTTTATACTGGGCCCTAACCTGACAATATCATATTTCCTCCTTGTTAGGCAGTAATATGCCCAATATCAGCCAGGCACATCTGTGGCCTAGTGGTTAGGGTGGCGGACTTTGGTCCTGAAGAACTGAGTTCAATTCCCACTTCAGGGTGGGTGGGCACAGCAGTGTGGACGAATGGTGAACCAAGAAAATAAGAAAAGTTTATCTTAACGATTGCTACTTAAAATTTTCTCATTCCCGTTACAGCACCTCTTATCCTTCCAGCACTTGGATAAGAATGGGGGGGGGGGGGAATGCTGATTGTAGGATCATTGTGTCATTCTTTTTATTTAGGTGTCTGGTAAAAGCATCTACCTCTGAAGTTGGCGCAAGCCCTCACAAGTTAAAGCATGGTCAGGTGAACAGATGGATTTGGCTATCTCTCAGTTTGGGAAGTAACCCAATTTAGAGAGAGTTTTAATAGAAGCACATTATCCTATTGAGTTGCGTGTTTCCCACTCTTATTTTTCACAGTTAACCAGTTGAGCCAATAGAAAGTTCTATGATAGGCAAATTGAAGTTGAATACTGTGAAATATATTTCTTCCATGCCCACTTCATGTTTTAACCAATATTTAAAAACCCTGAAAACGGAGTCACCTTAATATTAGGTACCATGTATTGAATGAAATGATTTTTGAGAGGGGTGTAATCAGCACATTTTTTCTAGCGAAAAAGGTGCCGGTACTCAAATGCCAGGGCACCCTTCAGGGGTGGGATGATCACTGAGGGACCCACCCCACAATAGCCAGGCCCCCTGCAAACAGTCACAGAATCTATGACAAGGCAGAATTTGTATGTAGAGCCTCAGCTCTTTCATTAAAATATGAGGACCATGGGTTTATTTTAGTAAACAAAGGAAAAGGTGCCGGTACTCAGTACCCCCTCAAAAACAGCCGTGGGCATAATAGACATCTGAGTACTATTTTAGGCCAAGACTGATGCTACATGAGGAGAGTTAGATTCCCATAACACACAAAATATACTGTCAAGATTCAAGCATTCTTCTGATGTTTAAGGTACATTATTTCTAGAATAAGCAGCATAAAATGTATTGTACTGTTTTGGGATCTTCCCAGGGTACTTGTGACCTGAATTTGCCACTGTTGGAAACAGGATGCAGGGCTTGATGGACCTTCAGTCTGTTCCAGGATGGCAATACTCGTACTTATGGATATACCTATCTTATAAATATTGGACACTGTACTTTTAAAATCCTGCAGTCAGCATTGCTTAAAAAAAATAATTGTTAATGAAACATCTTCATATCCATGTCCTTGCAGTTACAGTTTGTTTTCCAAATCCATGTTTTATCTCTAGCTTCAAGCTTAATACAGTTTTCTGTTTTTTTTCCTCGAGTGCCCCAGGGTATTCTCTTAAAAAGTAATGCTCAGAATCTAGTCACCGCATTTAAAATTCTGAGGAACGGTATAATCGCCTCATAATTTCTTTTAAGCCGTTTCTCGGTGTCAGTTTGGCTTCTGGGACTTATTTCTTTTCCTGAAAAGGTAATCTTTAATTCTCAAAGTTTCTTCTTTGTGGCCAGCTTAGAAGGTGTAAAGCCAGTGTATACTTAGAACAAAGACCTGAATAAAGGAATGTATACAGTGCAAACATAAACACCTATTAAAACTTCTTTAATTATATCTCCCCGGGTTCTGTTTATAAGAACACAGAGCCGGCGGCCATGAAGTATTCATGTTTCCCTGCCTTCTAATGGGCATTTATTAAAGATTTACAGAAAACACATCCTTAATGATATGTTTGCATTTACATAGATTTGGTAGCATTGGCATGTTGCCTGCCAAAAGATAACTGCTGCAATTGTATTGATGGGTTGAACATAGCTTAAATGATATGATTACAATTTAGACCTAATACACTACAGTAAGGGCTGAGTTAAGCCAGATTTTGTTTTGTCCCTACAGAGTTAATAGAGATAATCTAAAGCAATCGTTAGGAAATATATATATATATATATACAGTGGTGGAAATAAGTATTTGATCCCTTGCTGATTTTGTAAGTTTGCCCACTGACAAAGACATGAGCAGCCCATAATTGAAGGGTAGGTTATTGGTAACAGTGAGAGATAGCACATCACAAATTAAATCCGGAAAATCACATTGTGGAAAGTATATGAATTTATTTGCATTCTGCAGAGGGAAATAAGTATTTGACCCCCCACCAACCAGTAAGAGATCTGGCCCCTACAGACCAGGTAGATGCTCCAAATCAACTCGTTACCTGCATGACAGACAGCTGTCGGCAATGGTCACCTGTATGAAAGACACCTGTCCACAGATTCAGTGAATCAGTCAGACTCTAACCTCTACAAAATGGCCAAGAGCAAGGAGCTGTCTAAGGATGTCAGGGACAAGATCATACACCTGCACAAGGCTGGAATGGGCTACAAAACCATCAGTAAGACGCTGGGCGAGAAGGAGACAACTGTTGGTGCCATAGTAAGAAAATGGAAGAAGTACAAAATGACTGTCAATCGACAAAGATCTGGGGCTCCACGCAAAATCTCACCTCGTGGGGTATCCTTGATCATGAGGAAGGTTAGAAATCAGCCTACAACTACAAGGGGGGAACTTGTCAATGATCTCAAGGCAGCTGGGACCACTGTCACCATGAAAACCATTGGTAACACATTACGACATAACAGATTGCAATCCTGCAGTGCCCGCAAGGTCCCCCTGCTCCGGAAGGCACATGTGACGGCCCGTCTGAAGTTTGCCAGTGAACACCTGGATGATGCCGAGAGTGATTGGGAGAAGGTGCTGTGGTCAGATGAGACAAAAATTGAGCTCTTTGGCATGAACTCAACTCGCCGTGTTTGGAGGAAGAGAAATGCTGCCTATGACCCAAAGAACACCGTCCCCACTGTCAAGCATGGAGGTGGAAATGTTATGTTTTGGGGGTGTTTCTCTGCTAAGGGCACAGGACTACTTCACCGCATCAATGGGAGAATGGATGGGGCCATGTACCGTACAATTCTGAGTGACAACCTCCTTCCCTCCGCCAGGGCCTTAAAAATGGGTCGTGGCTGGGTCTTCCAGCACGACAATGACCCAAAACATACAGCCAAGGCAACAAAGGAGTGGCTCAGGAAGAAGCACATTAGGGTCATGGAGTGGCCTAGCCAGTCACCAGACCTTAATCCCATTGAAAACTTATGGAGGGAGCTGAAGCTGCGAGTTGCCAAGCGACAGCCCAGAACTCTTAATGATTTAGAGATGATCTGCAAAGAGGAGTGGACCAAAATTCCTCCTGACGTGTGCAAACCTCATCATCAACTACAGAAGACGTCTGACCGCTGTGCTTGCCAACAAGGGTTTTGCCACCAAGTATTAGGTCTTGTTTGCCAGAGGGATTAAATACTTATTTCCCTCTGCAGAATGCAAATAAATTCATATACTTTCCACAATGTGATTTTCCGGATTTAATTTGTGATGTGCTATCTCTCACTGTTACCAATAACCTACCCTTCAATTATGGGCTGCTCATGTCTTTGTCAGTGGGCAAACTTACAAAATCAGCAAGGGATCAAATACTTATTTCCACCACTGTATATATATATATATATATATATATATATTTAGTATGTCTTAAAATTTGTATTTAACAAATTCAGCCAACATAGATTTGTCCCCCTATTCTGCCGACATGCAGTGACCTTAATCTAAATTTTACCTTCTTCCTTTGTCCTGTTTCCTCCCCTCCCCCCTCTCCCAAAATAGCAAAATCTGTTTTCTCCTTCTTCTAGAGGCTGGTGCATGTCCAGACGAGACCCATGAAGCTACTACGGAAGCCACTGTAATACTACTTAAATGCTTTAGTGCTTGAGGATAAAATAGGAAACAGCTTAAACAAACCCTGAAGTCAGTATTTAAACTCACGTTTACTGCATAAAAATATACTGACAGTTTAAACAGACCTCAGTAGTGCAACTCAAACTAATTAAAAATTTTATATTATAGTTTCAAGAATCAGGCACAGCATTCGTCATCTGTCTCCTTAGCTTAAATTTTTATATTTTGTGACCATTTCCCACATAGTTTTTTTTTGCCCCCGAGCCAACAAAATCTAAGTCTTTTTACTTAAAAATGAATAAGGTTTGAATCAAAGTCTTAAGAAGACACTATGTGGGAAATGGTCACAAAATATAAAAATTTAAGATGACCGATGATGAATGCTGTGCTTGATTCTTGAAACTATGTACATTTTTCATTAGTTTCGAGTTGCACTACTGAGGTCTGTTTAAATCATCAGTAAATTCTTTTGGGACACTAGAAATTTAGACTCTAGCATAGATCCGAGTGACATAGAGTTCTGCTAAAGTTGGGGTTAATATATTGCCATATTTACTGTACTGAATAAGAATAAGCAGCTGATTTCTTTATGCCCAGTATTCAACAGCTCCAGTTAGGTCTGCTGTGATAGCTGGTGAATGTTGTCACAAGGGGGCAGATGCATTAACTCCACGTAAAGAGCCCTTCCCTTACCGATTCCATAGTGAATCGGTAGGGAACGGCAATGCATCAAGGAAAGGGCATGCAAATGAGCTGCTCGTTGGAGTTCACTTGCATTCTCTAATCCCTCGTAAAACAGTCAGAGAATCGGCCGGTAGAGCATGCGCAGAGCAGTCAAGTGTTATGCTGGCTGCTCTGCGCATGCCAAGGACATAAAAAAAAAGGACTGTGCCTATGGATGTCCTTTATGGGCGGCCTTTGCCCCCCCCCCCAAGGTCATCGCCACCGCCGCTCCCCCCTCCGTCTGCCGCTAGGCCCTCACAGCACCTCTCACCTCCATGTGAAGGTGCTGCACCAGCTGCAGCAGGCAAAAGCTGATCACCTCTCTTCGGACTTCCCTCCTTTCCTCCCTGGCCCGCCCTCGGTGGGAAGGGGTCCAGAACCCACGGTGGGGGGGCATATTTTAGCTCACCTCTCCCAGCCACTGACCCTCACCCGCCACTTTTGACTCCCCCCCTGCTGCCGCCGCAAGGTACCTTTGCTGGCGGGGGTCCCCCGCCAGCAAAGGTACCCATCCAATTTAAACATACCCATCCATATCACTCTAAAACCTAATCCAAGTGTATGAAATGCTCATCCTCAAAACCTCCCAGCTAAGGATGTCACCCCCTTCGACTAATGGCCTATTATCCTATAACAATCAAACAGATTACCCCAGGCCTTTCTACTCTTAAGAAAATGCAATATAGTAAAAAGCCAGAACTTTTCAGTCCTTCCCTAAGAAAGGACTAATAGTCAGGCCCTAAAGCAATGCTACTCAACAAGTCTGCTCTGGAAAAGTCCTTCCTGTAATGCAGTGGTAGCAGCCCCTACATAACTGTCCCTTTCTTTGACTCCCCTCCTCCACTCTGAGTCGGGCCAGATCAACACTCTCTCACATGGGTTAAACATATAAAAATGTATATAAAATTCTATGGGCTGGTATGGCTAGGAGCAGATTCCAGAAACCCCATAATCTTTCACAGCATATAAGGAATTTTGCACTCATTTTCTGACAAATGCAGGGTGCCTGAACTATTTATTTATTTTTACATAAGGTGCCATTAGTTTTATTTGACAACTGATATAAAAATTCACCATAATTGTTCTAAGTCCTGAATTTGAGAGAATTAAGCCCTAGTGACCGTTTCTGAGCCGTTAAGCCAGTGTTTCCCCCAAGTCCAATCCTGGAGTATCCCTTGCCAGTCAGATTTTCAGGATATCCACAATGAATAAGCACGAACTTGATTTGCATACACTGCCTCCATTATATGCAAGCTTCTTCATGCATATTCATTGTGGATATCCTGAAAACCTGACTGGCAAAGGGTAATCCATGACTGGACTTGGTTAACACTGTGTTAAGAATTCTAGAAACAAGTCTTTGGGATCCATCCAGCCAATCTCATTTTCAGGATATCCCAATGAATATGAATGAGGTATATTTACATGCACTGCATTAATTGTATGCAGATCTATCTCACAAAATACCCAGCTGGTCAGGTTTTCAGGATTTCTCCCTAGGACTGGGTTGAGAACCCCTGCTAGAGAGAGATTAAGTAATGATGTATTGTGTATTTGTTTCTGAAGTGCCAGAGTCCACGGGTCCTGCAGGCAGGAGACAGCTCGTACCTGGCAGTGGAGAAAATGACAGCGTTCAGGTGCTTTTTTATCTGGCACTGTATTTTCTACAGATGTAAACCAAACAACTCCTGGAATTCTGTATGCATTAGCCCAGTTGTTCTCAAACCAGTCTTCGGAACACACCAAGGGCTCGATGTTCAAAACCTATGCTGGCATTAGAGCCGAATAGCGCTGGACTAGCACTGACGCTAAACCTGCATAGAGTGCTCAGAAGGCTCTAGTACAAGAAACAGCATGTGCGCCAGAGATCGCCATAAATTGTATTTACATGTAGTCAAATGGGTGTAAATGAGGTCATTTACTATTCCCTCCCAATACTCAGAGAACAGCGTATATGCAAACCCTGCTCTTATTGCTGGAAAAATAACGCCAGCCGGAGCTGGCACTGGGGAGGTTGAAGCAAGGGTTTCTTATGATTTTATGTTTAAAATCTGCCTGGTTTGATTTGGAAGCAGAAGGAAACCTGTGCAAACCTCTTAAGTGCCGCTACTGATAAACAAATGTGTGTGAGTCCGAGCAAACCTGAAAGTGAAAGCACACAGCGCCTGTTTTCTGCACTTAAATATAAGCCTTTCTAGTGGAAAAAAAACATTGAAAAGCTTATATTTAAAAGTGCAGAAGAGTGGCTCCAATGTGTGCTTCACTTTTCATGCACACAAGAGCTGCGCTTACTGTGAAATTTATCTGACCATGCACCAAGCACATTCCTGCCCCTTGCTTTCGCTTTTGCAGCATGCATATGATTTGAATTCCATTAGTTCTGAGCACTTGCAGGTTGTGTCTGTGCTGTTACTGCAGTGTGGGGCTGGAACTTTGAGCATCAGGGCCCAAGCCATTCAGGTTTTCAGGATATCCACAATCAGTATGCATGCACTGCCTCTGGTATGAAAATCTT
The DNA here is from genome assembly GCF_901765095.1 of Microcaecilia unicolor. Taxonomy (NCBI): domain Eukaryota; kingdom Metazoa; phylum Chordata; class Amphibia; order Gymnophiona; family Siphonopidae; genus Microcaecilia; species Microcaecilia unicolor. The sequence continues at coordinate 179,718,307 of NC_044040.1, read as the reverse complement.
TCTCATGCATATTCATTATGGATATCCTGAAAACCTGACTGGCTGGATGTGCCCCAAGGACTGGGTTGAAAAGCACTGCAATAGCTAGTTATCTCATGGATAGACGGATGTAATGAAATGCTCAGAGTCTCTTGCAGTCCAGCCACACAGGTTTGAAACATAACCCCATCACCACAGGATCTTTTGTAAACACATATGCTTTAATCACCTTCTGTATTAGCAAATCTGCTGTTAATAACATGACACAAAAGGGAAATGGGGTGATAAAGGTTTGCTAATCAGTGATGAAATTCAAATTCTTGGGTCCTCCGGCACTGTAGGGAACAGTGCAGAAAAAAAAAACCTTCCCAATGCTCAACGCTAATAGCATGGAAATTGTATGTGCACTATTGAGGATTGGGAAGTTAAGTGGGCAAGTCACTTAACCCTCCATTGCCCCATGTAAGCCGCATTGAGCCTGCCATGAGTGGGAAAGCACGGGGTACAAATGTAACAAAAATAAAATAGATACTATTGGAGATTCTACATGGAATGTTGCTACTATTGGAGATTCTACATAGAATGTTGCTATTCCACTAGCAACATTCCATGTAGAAGGCCGCAGGCTTCTGTTTCTGTGAGTCTGACGTCCAGAAGCAGAAGCCTGCGCGGCCACATTGGTGATCTGCAAGGGCCAGGCACAGGCAGCTCCTTGTGACTCTGGGCAAGTCACTTAACCCTCCATTGCCCCATGTAAGCCGCATTGAGCCTACCATGAGTGGGAAAGCGCGGGGTACAAATGTAACAAAAAAAAAGTGGGAGGAACATGCCTGGTTCATGCACACAAGAGCTGTATGTATGCTCCGTCAGAACCAGAGGCTGGAGGCCATGACAGGGATGGTGTCGCCAGGCAAATACTTAAAAAGATAGAGCTTCTGGACTGACTTCAGGACCAATATACAGAGGTGCAAAAAATAATTCTGTCTGGGGAATTATAAAATACTAGTAAAAAAGGCCCGTTTCTGACACATATGAAACGGGCGCTAGCAAGGTTTTCCTCATAATGTGTATGTTTTGGAGAGTGTATGCGAGAGTGACTGTGTGTGATAGAGAGAGTGAAAGTGCAAGTGTGTGTGTGTGTGTGTGTGTGAGAGAGAGTGAGTCTGGGTGTGGGTGTGAGTGTGTCTGTGTGAGAGTGTGTGTGTGTGAGAATGAGAGTGTGTGCAATTGCGTATGGGAGACACAGTGTGATAGAGAGAGAGAGAGTGTGTTTCACACAGATACAGTGTGTGCGAGAATGAGAGTGTGTGTGAGGCACAGATTGTCTGTGAGACTGAGTGTATGAGACCAAGCGAGTATGTAACTGACTGTGTGACACATAGAGAGTGAATGTGATACACTGTGAGACATAGAGTGTATGAGAGTGAGAGACAGAAACACATTGTCTGTGGGAGAGAGAGAGTGTGTGTGAGAGAGAGAGAGAGAGTGTGTGTGTGTGTGTGACAGAGATACCTCCCTCCCTCTCTCTCTATGGTGTCAGGCCCCCCTCTTTCTGTGGTGTCTGAGTTTGCTGCCACTGCACCTAAGCAATTGGTGTGCTGGAGGAGAGGAAGAGAGAGAGAGAGTGTGTGTGTGGGGGGGATGTGTTGGAGGGGTTCAGCTTGGAAGAAGAGGGGTGTGGGGGATTCAGGATGCGCTGCCAGATGAAAGTTAGAGAGTGAGTGTGTGTGTGTGTGTGTGGGGGGGGGGGGTTCAGGAAGCAATGGCAGATGACAGAGTGAGGGAGTGTGTGTGTGTGTGTGGGGGGGCAGGGGGTACATGAAGCGCTGCCAGATGAGAGAGAGAGTGAGTGTGTGTGTATGGGGTTTCATGAAGCGCTGCCAGTTGAGAGAGAGTGAGTGTGTGTGTGTGTGGGGGGGGGGGTAGGGGGGGTTCAGGTAGCGCTGCCAGATGAGAGATAGAGTGAGTGCGTGTGTGTATGGGGTTTCTGGAAGCGCTGCCAGATGAGAGTGTGGGTGTGTGTGTTTTGGGGGTGTGGGGGGTGTGTTGGGGGGGTTCAGCTTGGAAAAAGAGGGGTGTGGGTGGTTCAGGAAGCGCTGCCAGATGAGTGTGTGTGGGGGGGGGGGGGGGGCGGTTTTTCAAGTTTTGCCAGATGATAGTGAGTGGTTGTGGAAGCACTGGCAGATGAGTGAGTGAGTGTGTGTGTAGGGGGGGGGGGGGGTTCAGGAAGCAGGGCTAAATGAGAGTGAGTGAGTAAGTGTGTGTTGGGGGGGGTTCAGGTACGGCTGGCAGATTAGTGACTGTGTGGGGGGGGGGTGGCAGGGGTTTCAGGAAGCACTGGCAGATGAGACAGAGTGATTGTGTGGGGGTGGGGTGCGTGGAGGGGGGGGGTTCAGGAAGCGTTGGCAGATGAGATTTTGTGAGAGTGTGTATGTTGGAGGGGTGTGGGGGGTGTGTTGGGTGGTTCAGTTTGGAAGAAGAGGGGTGTGTGGGGGGTCTGGAAGCGCTGCCAGATGAGTGTGGGGGGTGGTTTATCAAGCTTTTGCAGAGGACAGTGAGTTTGTGTGTGTGTGGGGGGGGGGGGGTTCAGGTAGCGCTGCAAGATGAGAGAGTGTGTGTGTGTGTGTGTGGTGGTGGTGGTGGTGGGGTGGTTCAGGAAGTGTGGCTAAATGAGAGTGAGTGTGTGTGTGTGAAGGGGGGGGGGGTTCAGGAACAGGTGCCAGATTAGTGAGTGACTGTGTGTGGTTGTGGCAGGGGTTTTAGGAAGCACTGCCAGATGAGAGTGAGTGTGTGTGTGTGGTGGTGGTGGGGTGGTTCAGGAAGTGTGGCTAAATGAGAGTGAGTGTGTGTGTGTGGGGGGGGTTCAGCAACAGCTGCCAGATTAGTGAGTGACTGTGTGTGGGTGTGGCAGGGGTTTTAGGAAGCGCTGCCAGATGAGAGTGAGTGTGTGTGTGTGTGTGTGTGTGTATGTATATATGTATGTGTGTGTGTGTACGTGGTTTCTGGAAGCGCTGCCATATGAGACAGAGTGTATGTGTGTGTGTGTGGGGGGGGGGGGGGTTCAGGATGCGCTGGCAGATGAGATTTTTAGAGAGAGAGTGTGAGTGTTGGAGGGTTGTGGGGGGTGTGTTGTGGTGTTCAACTTGGATGAAGAGGGGTGTGGGGGGGGGGGGGGGGGGGGTCTGGTAGCGCTGCCAGATGAGTGAGTGTGTGGGGGCAGGGGTTTCTGGAAGCGGTGCTTTGAAGATGAGTGAAGGAAGCGCTGCTAGATTGCAGGGGTTTGTTTTTTAGCCTTCACTGCCTCCTCGGCGCGATGTTCCCCCTCCCCCCCCCCGCCGCCGCCGCCGCCATCCCACCCAGCACGATAGTCCCGCTGTCGCCGCCATCCCACCCACCGTTGCGTAGTGTTGCTGGCGGGGGACACGAAACCCCGCCAGCATAAGTCCTGTCTTCAGACTCCGGCTTGATCTTCAGCATTGCTAGCCTCTGCTGGGCGGGGTTATGTGCGTCTGACGTCCTGTACGTGCAAGACGTCAGACGCACAGAAGCCCTGCCTGCAGCAGAGGCTAGTAATGCTGAAGATCAAGCCGGAGTCTGAAGACAGGACTTATGCTGGCGGGGTTTCGTGCCCCCCGCCAGCAAAGGTACGCGACGGTGGGTGGCTTGGGGGGGGGCTGGGGTGTTGCACCTCCTGTCTTTTGTGGGATTTCTTTTCTTCTGTTGAGGTTTGTTGGTTGTTTTGGGGGGGGGGGGGCGTTGCGCGAGGGGGGCGGGGGGTGTTGGATCTCGGTCATTCTCTGGCGGGGCTCCATTTTATGTATGTAGCTTTTGGGTGGTTTTGTAGCCAGCGTTTCCTTGGCAGGGGGAGGAGTAGGGAAACACGCTCCGCGTGTTTCCCTACTCCTCCCCCTTCCTTGATGCGGTCCCTTCTTTCATTTTATGTTGCTTTTCCGCCCTCGACGTCATGACGTTTGACGCGAGGGCGGGGCAGCAAGTTGTTCAGTGGCTTCACCACCACGAACTTACGAACCGTTCTGGGACTCTGACTGACTTCAGTGACGTCAGTGTCCTCAGAACGTTGAGGTTGCCTTTTATTATAGTAGAAGATTAGATGAGCCGTAGGTCCGCCCCTTCTTTTGTTTGATAGGTGCATGACCCGTGATTGCATTCCGTTGCGTGGCAACGGCAACTGACGCCTTCGCCTCAGACGCTCCTCCCTTGTTGTATTCCTATTGGTGTGTTGCAGCTGTGACGCTCGTTTCAGATCATGGCGGCGCGCAGATGTACTGTGGTTAAAAGTGGTTACAGAGCTTCGAACATTCAAACTTTTGAAGCTTCAAAGTGTGGTTCAGAACGTTCATGGTGCTTTTTATGTCCAGTTGGGGCGTGGCGTAGGTCGCAGATGGGGCGTGGCTTAGGGCGGTGGTGAGTAGTCCGAATAGCCAGGAGGACTACAGCAGTTCAGGACTCACTGCCACAGTTGGAGGGAGCTTCAGA